>NC_069800.1:45043751-45668751 GCF_027406575.1 Nycticebus coucang | reverse complement strand
CCTGGGCTGGATTTGAGCCTGCCCGCTCTGGTGTATGTGGCTGGCGCCTTGGCCGCTTGAGCTACAGGCACCGAGTCAAAATTTTTTTTTTTTTTTGAGATAGAGTCTCATTATGTCACCCTCAGTAGAGTGCCCTGGCAACACAGCTCATAGCAACCTCAAACTCTGGGGTTTAAGTGATTCTCTTGTCTCAGCCTCACAAGTAGCTGGGACTTCAGGCGCCCGCCACAAAGCTGGCTATTTTTTTGCTGCAGTTGTCATTGTTATTTAGAAGGCTCGGGCCGGGTTTGAGCCTGCCAGCCTCAGTGTATGTGGCCACTCCCTAAACACTGAGCAGCAGGCACTGAGCTGATTTTTCTATTTTTAGTAGAGATGGGGTCTCACTCTTATTCAGACTAGTCTTTAACTCTTGAGCTCAAGCAATCCTCCCACCTCAGCCTCCCAGAGTGCTAGGATTACAGAGATGTGAGTACCACACCAGTCTTTTTTTTTTTTTTTTTGAGACAGAGACTCACTATGTTGCCGTTGGTCAAATGCCATGGCATCAAAGCTCATAGCAAACCCAAACTCTTAGGCTTAAGCGACTCTCTTGACTCAGCCTCCCAAGTAGCTGAGACTACAGGCGCCTACCACAACAACCGGCTATTTTTTGGTTGCAGTTGTCATTGTTATTTAGCTGGCCCGGCTGGGTTCAAACTCGCCAGCCTCAGTGTATGTGGCTGACACATACTGTACTACGGGGTGCTGAGCCACACCAGCCTATTTTTATAACTTCTATATAAATCTTAAACTATTTCAAAATGAAAATTTTAAAAAAAGCAAAATCTAGAAAATTTCAGAGGTACAAATGGAATTCGCAGAAAGACAGCTTTGTAGAGGAGGTGATGACTCCTGAGCTCAGTCTTAAAGGATCAACTTATAATACATGTGTATAATAACAAGCCTAAAAAATACCATATGGGCAGATTTAGGTGTGGTTTTGTGTGTCGATCCCTTTGGCACATATCTAAATGCTGTACATGCTCTGTCATTATGGCCAAAGCAAGTTTGAGCACCTGCACACAGTGTGTGACCAAGTTCCTGCAGACAGGACAACCCAATATTATGACCCAGCTGCAGAGTCAGGGCATGTTCAGGAAAGTCAGGGCACAAATTCAGCAACACAGCCACGCCTGGGCAAAAGCAGCAGGCAGAGGACAGTGCTTCCCTATCAAGAAGGTAAGACAGTATAAAAATTGAGGAAAATATGTACAATTATTATGTACCCATAATAATTAAATATTTTTTTAAATTGAGGGAGCCAGACCTCCTTTAAACCCTCTTACAGAGGATTTGGATGTCCATTAAGGCAGCAACCAACAGTGGGCAACTGAATTAGTAAATACTCCCTGATTTCTGCCTCGTATATGAATCAGAGCCAATCACCTAATCACAACTATAGCCAGAACTTTTTAATTTTTCTCCTGCTAAGACACAGCCTTAATTATAGAAAGAGTACCTGAAATTAAACATTGACACCTTCATTTTCTTCACCTGGCTCTGTGTGAGAGCAGTCATGGGCTAAATAACTGGTTAGAGAATAATGCTCTTCTTCTTATGCTGACATGCATTTTCCTTGGGTCTGCCTGACTTCATTCTGTAATTTACTGTTTGTTGGGTACATGGCTGTCTTGTTTTGTTCAGTCTCTAAGCCCCAATCCTACTTCCACCAAGAATTTGCTTTGTGGCACCAGTGGCAGGTTGGTAACTACCTCCTTAAATCCAACCCTCCATTCTCTCACAGAGGAAACAACCAACAAGAACTCTGTGGGAAAAGTTAAACAGCCAAATTTTGCAAACCAAATGGCTTGATAATAACAAGGTGATAAATTAGAGTAACCCAAAGCACCAAAGTCCAAATTCTTTGTCCATTTTGCTGACTGCCGACTGATTTCTAGTACCTAAAATAGTACATGATACATAGTAGGTGCTCAATAGGTTATAAACAAATTAAGTTCCAAAGCTCATGGGTTAAGTTGCTTGAATTAAAAAAATAAATTCTTAGCCGGGCAATGTGGCAGGCACCTGTAGTCCCAGCTACTTGGGAGGCTGAGGCAAGAGAATCACTTAAGCCCAAGACTTTGAGGTTGTTGTGAGCTGTGACGCCGTGGCACTCTACCCAGGGTGATGTAATGAGAGTTTGTCTCAAAAAATAAATTAATTAATTGAGTCTATAATAAACGTGACCACTTTATGTTGCAGCATGTATCAGCACTTCAGTCCTTTGTATGGCTGAATAACATCCTGCTGTATGACCAGACGACATATCCAGTCATCAGTTAAAGGACATTGGATTGTTTTTACCCTTTGGCTACTTGGAGTAATGGTGCTATAAATATTCATATACAAGTTTTTGCTTGAACATATGTTTTCCCTTGTCTTGGGTAGACACCTACGAGTATAACTGCCAGGTCACAGTTATCTTCATTTCCTATGAGACTTCAAGCAAATGACTTTGCTTACAGCCTGTTCTCTTACTTGTCAACAAAAAACCACCACCAACCACCTTGTACGTCACAGATGCTCAGTCACATTTGCTGATTGTGGTGAGACTGCAGTGTTATAATAGACCACCAACCTTTTCCTGTTCCGGATGAACTTTCAGATCCATGCACATATCCAAAAATTGAGAAAGTAGAGCCTGGTCCAGAAGGATATACACAGCAACTCCCTGTTTCCTACATATTTCCTGCAGGTCTCTGAAGATGTCAATGTCTGTAAAGACATCCATTACCACTGCAATCACCTGTAGGGTAAGACAGAAGAGTAAGCAGTCAGCTCACAAGAACACAGCCTTATAGCTCTGTCTGAACTCTGGACCACTTCTCAAGCTGGCAAAGGACAAAAGGACCCTCCACTCCACAATTATCCTTCCTTCCTTTTCCTTCTGTAGTATCACTTTTCCCCTCACCATGAACTCTTTGTTTTTTGGAGACAGAGTCTCACTCTGCTGCCCAGGCTAGAGTGCTGTGGCGTCAGCCTACCTCACGCTCCTGGGCTCAAGAGATCCTCCTTCCTCAGCCTCCAGGCTAGCTGGGATTACAGACGCCTGCCATAATGCCCGGCTCAATTTTCTATTTTTATTACAGACAAGGTCTTGCTCTTGCTCAGGTAAGTCTCAAACTCCTGAGCTCAAGAAATCCACCCGCCTCAGCTTCCCAGAGTGCTAGGGTTATAGGTGTGAGCCACCGTGCCTAGCCACTGTGAAGTCTTTCCATCTCCAAAGACACTCAGGTCCTGTATCCTACAAATCTTTTGAGATGAGTCTTACTTTGTTGACCTTGGTAAAATACCATGGTGTCATAGCTCACAGCAACCTCAGACTCTGGGGCTCAAGCGATTCTCTTCCCTCGGCCTCCCAAGTAGCTGGGACTACAGGTGCCCGCCACGACTCCTGGCTATTTTTAGAAATGGGATCTCACTCTGGCTCAGACTGATCTCGAACCTGTGAGCTCAGGCAATCTACTCGTCTCAGCTTCCCGAGTGTTAGGATTATAGGCATTGGCCACGGCATCCGGCCTAGCCTACAAATCTTGACTTCCCCAGGTAACGTTCCCCCTGCCAGCCAGCCACTCTGTTCCACCCTGACAAGTTTCCCTGAAATACAGATGAATACACTGCCTTGCCCTCCTATGAATCTACTCCATATGACTTCTGCTCTTTCACTAAAGCCTCCATCTCACAGGCATGATTCAGATTGGCAAGTTGTCTGGACTCTGCGGCTCACATACCATGACCTTAGACACGCTGCTTTCCCCATCAGGCGTTAGTTTTCTGTCAATAAAATCTTAAATTCTCTCTGAGGTCCCTCTGGGTATAGCACTTTCCAAATCTATGATTTTAATTATTACCTGATTGTAGATCACAATCTCTGACTTTTTTATGATGATCTAGAAAGGCCCAGCCCATCCACCAGCTCACAGCTTAAAAGTAATCAAACAGGCACATAACATTCTCCCACCTTCTGTCCCCTAACGCTGAGCACATCTCAACATTCCACTCTCTCCACCAGGCCGTTTCTACCATCTGCTGTATGGGATCTAACCAAATAGCTTCCACAATACCAGCCTCTCCTTAATAAAAGGAGGTAAATAAGAGGTATCTGTCCACAGTTCAAGTCCATGACAAGAATAGGGAAACGTTTCCTAAGGACTCTGCCCTCAAGTTCAGACCAGTCTTCTCTTCTCCCCAATGCAGCTCCCAGCATGCCTCCCTGTTGATTTTACACAGTCAGAATCAGACCACAGCTAACTAACCCTTAGCCACGTGTCTTTGGGCAAATTATAGCTATTACAGGGTCTGTTTCACCAGCTGCAAACTAGGGTTATGGAGAACTAAATGACTGTCTTACCTAAAATGTGAGATTTGAAAGATCCCTTATAATCTGCTAGTTTATTCCCTTTGCCAAACCGGTGCTGCAGCTGTCCAGGCAGGCACCATGGAGAGATATCTGCTGGCTCCCAGCTCTCCTTTTTCTTTAAAGAAAGACTGCTCTGGCAGCAAAGCCTCTAATCGCACCCTTTGCAGGCTTGAAACTGTGGTCCTGAGCTAAGTCTTGGCAGGCGGGGTGGGGGAGTGGAGATGTCAAAATATTCAGGCTTAGCCAGGTGCAGTGGCTCACGTCTGTAATCCCAATACTGTGGGAGGCTGAGGAGAGAGAATTGCTTGAGCTCCCGAGTTTGAAACTTGCCTTAGCGAGAGTGAGACCCCTGACTCATAAAAAAAAAAAAAAACCCAAAAACCTAGCCGGATGCTATAGCAAGCACCTATAATCCCAGCAGCTTCCAGAGACTAAGGCAAAAGAGGCCCACAGCCCGAGTCTTTGAGGTTGCAGTGAGCTATGAATAATGCCATTGCACTCTGCTCAGAGAATAGGGTGTCTCAACAAAAAAAATAAAAAATAAAATAAATTAAAATTAAAAAAATATATTCGGCCTTGGAAACAAAGGGGTGCTACCTAAGGAAGCCAAGGTCCTGGGGCTCTACTGCAGTCTGGAGCTGTAAGGCTTTCTCTCCACTTCAACAGTAAAACCCTGTGTCTCTCTCAGAATCAAATTAACTCTTAAGATTTTCACTCATAGGTCTCAAACCTTCCACTGGAGCAGAGGCCTTTGAATGAACTGATTCATCTCCGTGGTCCCAGAGGACTCGGCCCTGACAATCATTACCCCTTAAGGGTTTGGAGATTAAAAAAGAAACACAGAGACAATTTTGCTGTCTTTCTGTCTACTGGGATGAGGAACTTTGAAATGCCAAGTTTCCCAGCAGTCGCTGCTGTGTGAGAGTCTGAGGAGACCCGTTATCCCTCTGTCTGCCTTCCCATCCCCTCCTCACTCCTGAGGCTGCCCAGCCTGAGCTACTCTTGGTAAGGGTATGCTAAAACCTGCCAGACAAAATAATTTCAAAAAAAGCATTCTTTCTAAACTGGCAGCACCTTTAGAAATGTATCATCTCTCCCCAATGGCTTTAATATGTCCTATTCCGAAAGTTGTACCTATTTCATTCATTCAGGTTACATAACACAGTGCTTAAAAGCCAGAAAGGCCTAGGTTCAGAAGCCTACTCTGCCACTAACTAGCTGTTTGACCCAGAGCAAGCTGCTTAATCTTCCCGAGCCTCAGGAGGACCGCTGGAAGATACACATGACAGAATCTAGGTCTAAGGACTGTTGTGAGGATTCAGTGAGATAAAGCATGAAAGGGGCTTAGCTCCGGGCAAGGCATGAAACAGGTGCTCAGCTATGCAGCCAGCACCTCCTCAGAGACTGCCTTGGGCTGCACACCCAACTAGACAATGAATTTTCCACAGACCCCATTTACCTTCGAGGAGAGGACACAAGGAAGCAAAATTATACATACTGTAAGAATCAATTAAGCCAATTCAGTCAATTAAGGTACAATTCACAGGAGGGCAGCAAACCATCTCCCTTGCAGGATGGACATACTCTGGCAGGAGGCCATGTGACAACAGAGGTAGAGCTAGGGAAGGATGGGGTATGTACCTGTTTGGCTGGAACGTATAGTATGCATGAAAGGGAGCCACAGGACGTGACTGGGAAAAGTGGATCAATGAGCAAGATCACAGAAGGCTTGGAATGCCAACCAAGGAATCAGTATTAAACGTATCCTCACGTTGCCTGGGATAAGATTAATGACTTCCAAGTGATGAATCCAACAGGACAGAAGAAACAGACGCCAGAAGCAGTCGGTGTAGGCTGCTTCTGGGATCTGGCCTCCCTCCTCCAGTGCAGAGGTCACTTGGATGGTCCTTAGTTTAACCAACTTGAGCAAATGTTCAGGAAGACTCGAGACAAAGAAAAATCAGAAATACAGGTTTCAATGACAGGCCAGACAAGAAGCCACAAGGGTTGCAGAGGAGAGAAGGGGCCCATGGGAGAGCCCAGCAATGGATCGTATGGGCTGGGGGCATAGAGGACTGGGCAAGAAAGGCTCAGGACCAGGGAAAAAGAAGCTTCAGAGAGAGGCTTAGAAACTGATTTTGAGGTGGCAGATCTGAATACGGATGTAAAAACGAGAGCACAGCTCACAAGACAAGCTAGAGAGGAAAACGAGACACCTCCTCGCCTCTGAGGCCCCTCTCTTCTTTCAAATATTTGGTGTGAGCCCACTGGGCCAGGCACATCTTGAGTGCTGAAGATCTAGGGCTAATCCCTGTCCTCGAGCACTCAGTCTAATGAGCAGGAGACAAGCCAGGGTAACACAGTGTGAGAAGCCAATGCACACCCCAAACCCAACGTGCTACTGGAGCAGAGACCAGAGAAGCCCAGCCCAGCTGGCCAAGTTAGAGAGCTGGGGGCAGCGGCAGAGAGCTGGGCCCACAGCACAAAGCACCTGCCAAACTGAATTTTGATTCACCACTTAATAAAACAATTATACAACACCACCTTTGTTACATGGTGAGTAAATACCTAATTTGCTATTCCTTTCATTGTTTGGTTTGAAAGTCTCAACCTTTCTTGTGTCCTGGATTTGAACTCTGGTCCCACTCACGGTGTCCAGATGGTTGATACAGGTTTTTTCTTCCCCTGACTCCTCCTATACCTGGTATCTTCTTCCTTACTAAAGCAGGGTCTTTTGTGCCAGGCATTGTGGTTCATGTCTATAATCCTAGCACTCTGGGGGTCTGAGGCAGGAGGATAACTTGAGCTAAGGAGTTTGAGACCAGCCTGAGCAAGAGTGAGACCCTGTCTCTACTAAAAATAGAAAAATTAGTCAGGCGTTGTAGCAAGCACCTATAGTCCCAGCTACTTGGGAGGCTAAGGCAGGAGGATTGGATGAGCCTAGGTTCTGGAGGTTGCTGTGATGATGCTATTGCACTCTAGCCTGGGCAAGGGCAAGACTATGTCTCAAAAAAAAGTCTTTGCCTTTTAAGGAGGAACAGTTGTATTGGTGGAAGCCATCAGTAGGAAGCTTACCTTCCTTAAAAATCTCATTCTACTGCCCTGTTTTTGTCCCTCCAGCCTTCATGTGGTCAAGCCCTGCACAGCTGAACTAAACCTGGGGCTGGACTCAGCCATTACCCAGCCAGGCCTTGCTTTCAAGGCAGGATAACGCCTTTTGGCCCAGAAGAACACCTGGACTAGAAAGATGCAGAAATCGGTCACTGTTCCCACTCCCTGAGGCATACTGTGGAATAGACAAGGGAAAGACATGTCTGGAAGGCAGGAAGCCCAGGCCCATCAAGTGCCCAGTCATGGCGGGCTCTGCCCTCTCCTAGACTGTGCTGCCCAGAGCCTGCCCATTCTCTCAGGGCTAGAAAGCTGTGCCAGTGATGACTTTTGAGAGCACTTTCAGATGCTACACCCACCTGCAACTCAGTGCAAATCAGTTACAACAAGAGACTAAGGAGGAGGCCCCCAGCTGGTCAGAAGCTGGCTGGCCCACAGTCCAGCGCCCCACCGTCCCTGCAGGTCTCTAGCCTCATCTGGAGAAGCCACGCCTGTTTCCAGTCCCATGTCATCATCTTTGGTGATAAATCACAAGCCTCTCAGTCCAACCATCCCCTGCTGATTTATACCAAGGGACTCTGGGACCCACAGAGTTGAAATGCGTGATCACTGTGGTAGTCTCAGTCTCTGGGAGATCACATAGAACTGGAATCTCTTCCACTTGCCATCTTGCACAAATGCTCTAAAGAGCCGTCTAGAGGGCCGGGCGTGGTGGCTCACACCTGAAATCCTAGCACTCTGGGAGGCCGAGCTGGGTAGATTGTCTGAGCTCACGAGTTGGAGACCAGTCTAAACAAGAGCAAGACCTTGTCTCTAAAAATAGCCAGGTGTTGGGAGGCTATAGTCCCAGCTACTTGGGAGGCTGAGGCAAGAGGATCGCTTGAGCACAAGAGTCTGAGATTGCTGTGACCTATGACGCCCTGGCACACTACCAAAGGTGCCAATGACAGACTCTGTCTTAAAATATATATATAGGCTCGGTGCCTGTGGCTCAAGTGGCTAAGACGCCAGCCACATACACCCGAGTTGGCGGGTTCAAATCCAGCCCAGGCCTGCCAAACAACAATGATGGCTGCAACCAAAAATAAATAAATAAATAAATAGCCGGGCGTTGTGGCGGGCGCCTATAGTCCCAGTTATTTGGGAGGTGGAGGCAGGAGACTCACTTAAGCCCAGGAGTTGGAGGTGGCTGTGAGCTATGATGCCATGGCACTCTACCCAGGGCAACAGCTTGAGGCTCTGTCTCAAAAAAAAAAAAAAAAAAAAAAAAAAAAATATATATATATATATAATATATAAAGGTGTCTAGAGATTTCAAAACCTCATTTACTGTTATCCCCAATTTACAGATGAGAAAACTGGAGAACCAATGTGAGCAAAAGCCAAGACCCCATCTCTACTAAAATAGAAAAACTGAGGCAAAAGGATCACTGAACCCAAGAATTGGAGGTTGCTGTGAGGTATGACGCCACAGCACTCTACCAAGGGCAATAGCTTGACTCTATCTCAAAAAAAAAAAAAAAAATACAGAAAATTGGAGAGGTTAGGTAACTTGTTCAAAATGACACACATAAGCATATGCAAGGGTGGGAATTTTACCACAGGTTTGTTTGACTCTAGAGCCATCTGTAAGAAAAGTACAAGACTAATATTATTCCATACAAGTATAACGTGCAGCCTCCACGTGATTGGGAGCTTTAAACAAATCCTAAGAAGATCAGTACAGAACCTCATAAAGCACATAGGCTCAAGCCCACAGGTGGAGGCTGATCAATAACGCTACCTAGCTACGTCTGCTGGTTCAGTTGATGAGGATTCCATATAGACGCCTGGCAGGTCCCGGCATATAGAAAGACCTCGAATGGCAGCTACTCCTATTCTCAATCCCAATTTTGCCACTATCCCCGGGCAAGCCATTCCGCCCTGCCTCGCTGTCCTCAAAGCCCCTTCCAGCTCTGAGAAGTCCGTGATTCATGCACTCTCAGCAGGCAGGTCTGAGCCCTGACCAGGCATCCGGCAGCCCCATGGGGCCACTCGAGGCCAGTCATTCCAGTTCTCATTCCAGCTCTTCCTCCGCATGCAGCAGGAAGTTCGTGCCAATAGCCCCTTCTCACTGCACCTCAGTTTCCCTCCCTTGTTACCCAGAGTTATAGAGCAAGGTCAGGTGTACAAGGTGCCAGGAATTCCACCAAAAGCCCATGTAGTGGTCAACAACAGCCTGGCTGCTGCCCTACCTATGCTGACCACATGGCACCCATCAAACCCTTCAGTTCCTCTCCTGGAAAAAACTGTCCTGGAAATCCTCTTACTAGGGAAAAAAAAAAAAAAAAAAAGATTTAGTTTCTCCCCATTCATTTCATGTTTTCATAGAACAAAAATAATCTGGATTTCTTTAAAAATGTTTAAATAACTCTCTTGAAACCATCTTCAGGGTTAAAAACAAAAAACCCTACAAATTTCTAGAGCAAAATCCAAATTTGTTTGTGCACACTAAATCCCTAGGTCTCATGGGTTATTATCAAATTAACAACTGAAGTATCCAATGAAATTACTGGTGGAGCCTCAGCCTGCACTGCCTCTCCAAGAAGGCAAAGGCGGCAGGAGCCAATGTTTCACTGGCCTGCAGAGACTGACCACACAGCTGCACGTCCACTGTGCTGCTATAGCATGAAGCGCACAGGAGGAGGGGCTTGTGAAAAGGAAGGGGAAAGCATCAAGAACATGCCTGCCTTGGTGTATGTGGTCGGTGCCCCACCCCCTGAGCTACAGACGCCGAGCCCTATAATGAATATTTGGTAAATAAAGTTACATTTAGCTATAACTTCCCATTTTCTCTACATATGGCAACCTTTAGGATACCCTGTAGTGTTTAATGGGCACAGAGTTTCACTCTGAAAAGATGACAAAGTTCTAGAGCTGATTGATGGTCACAGCTGTACAAAAGTGTGAATGTACTTAATGCCACTGAACTGTACACTTAAAAATGGTTAAACAGTAAAGTCTGTTATACACGTTACCACAATTAAAAACAATGGCTAAAAATTTTAAAATTCTGGAGACGTGTTTTATTAGACATGGCATATAACATAAATTTTCCATCTTAATAATTAAGTATATAATTCAGAGATGTGAATTACATTCACAATGTTATACAAAACATCACTACTATTTCCACAACATTTTCATTATCCCAAACAAAAACTGTGTGATTTAATGTGACAGTAACTCCCCATTCCCACCTTTGGAGACATTTTCCAATGTCATGATTTCTTAGGGAGAGGGGTATTACTAACAGCTAGTGAGTGGGGGCCTACAATGCATAGGACTGCCCCTCGGGACAAAGAATTACCCAACCCAAAATGGCAACAGTGGTGAGGTTGAGAACCCCTGCTTAGGGGCATCTGGAACAGGACTGATCACACTGCACAGGTTCTATTATAATGCAGAAGAGAGTTGAGCAAGAAAGACTGGGGAAGCCTTGATTCAGATATATCATATACACACCAAGGGCCTCCTGCAGATTCCTCAGCTGCTACTCCTCTGGCAGGACTTTTCAGCAATGAAATGATCCCCACTACTAATGCTTGAGGTCATAGCAAAAGTGGCCTTTGGGGAACACTAGAGCATAGGGACTAGGTGAGAATGATGGCTCTGAGGTGTGCAGAACTCCCTGGTGGGATGAGCTTTGTCTCTGAACTCCCATTCACAAACCAGGAATAGCAGGATGGCCAAATCAGGAGCACATCACTGAAGGAGACCTTGTGGCACCCTGCAGGCAGGGGTCTCAGCCCAGCCACCCACTGCCACAGCAACAGAGGCAAGGTGCTAACCCAACAGTTGAGAGTAGTACAAGGGTTGGTCTAGAGCACTGTGTAAGGAAAAAGTCCTGTCTAGCTCAAAATTACCTGAAAAATCCCTTAGAAAGCAAGAATGTGGTGGCTCTCGAAAGGTCCAAAGCTGTTATTTCCTCCAGCTTCAGTGAAGCTCAGCTGACAACAGGAAAGCTGTCAGCTATAGCCAAGCCATGCTCAGAATCACCTGAACGATTTTGTTTCGCCACCTTTCTTCTCCCTTTCACCCCCTCCCCCATTCCTTCCCTTCAAAAGTGTGAACTGAATGAACAAAGGTGCAGATAATAGGCCTCTATGGTATTTATTGAGCACCTATTATGTGTCAGACATTCTGGGTGATTCTGCGTGGTCAGAGAGCTGCTGGGTAACACCCACCCCAGAACCATCCAATCAGGCTGCCATTTACCAAGTGACCCTGGCCCCTGCGTCTCTACCCTGGTCACGGAACCTTGTACCCTGGCTCCTTCCAGAGACACTAATGTTGATGCAGCTTGGTCCTCAGAGCTCCTCAGCGAGGGCAAATAAAGCTTCATGGGACACACCCAGGTCTGACCATGCTCCACCACAACCTAGCCCAATCCCTTGGTAAATCTGGTGAGACCCTTTTCGTTTGGAATTCAAAGTCCCTTCATTCATCTACCAAAGGATTCCCATGTACTTCCTATGTTCCAGGTGCCAGAAATATCTAACTGGTTCTATCTTTCCGGGGAGAGGGGAGAATATTGCTAATTTACAAATTATAAACCTCAGGAAGCTGTCTTCTCCTAACATCATAAACCACCTCCCCGGCTTGATGGGCTGAAGAGGCCTCGGCCAGCCTTACACCTCTTCCTCTATCACATAAAAACTGACCACCCCTGTCTTCTCCCTAAAAAGGACAGATCTAGTTCTGTCATCATTTTTCTGTTTACAGGATATGCAACACAGAAATTAAAAGTCCAAATCTTAAACTGTTAAAAACCTTCAGCCTGTTGAAAACTACCAAAGTTCTGATCTTTCCTCATGGCAGGAAGGCTGTGTAGGGTGGGATTGAGAGTGGGAGCTTGAGAGCTGGAGAGGACTTAGTGTGAGCCCAGCTCTGTCCCATATCAACCTTATGACCTTGGACAAGTTACTTAACTTCTCTGTGCCTGGTCTCTTCTTAATTGTGACCTCCTCCCAGAGTTGGGAGAGTTAAAAGAGAAAATTTAGGTTAAGGGCACAGAAAATATACCATTGAAAGTGCTCAATCACATCACTCTTAAGGACCTTTGCCATCAGAACACGGCTTCTCATTTCATCCCAAAACAGCCTGAGACCCACACCTTCTCGGTCCTCATTGCCACAGGTACTTCATTTCGAAGGATGTGGCCAGGGTGACACAGCCAGTCCTGTGTACACAATTTACAGAGTGGTAGCACCTGGCCAGCCACTAGACCTGTTTGTCTATTACCTCTCCCCACCCATATGCATGCCTCTTTCCACCTGAGCACCAGCCCCTGACCCTGCACACAGCACAGCATGGCGGCTAACAGTGGTTCAGAGACTCTGTGCTTCAGTTTGAGTCCTGGCTCCTCCATTCCCTAGCTGCAGCACCTCAGGGTAACTACTTCTCTAAGCCTCGTTCTATCACCTGAAAAACGGAGATAATACTTGCACCTACCTCCAGATTACTTAGAACAGTGCCTGGCAAATAGAAAGCATTTTTTTTTTTTAAGGTAAGAGATAAGAGTCTCACTATGTTGACTAGGCTGGAGTGCAGTGGCTATTCTCAAGGTCATAGTGCACCAAAGCCTTGAACTCTTGAGTTCAAGTGATCATCCTGCCACAGCCTCCCTCCAGAGTAGATGGGACAAGGCTTTTCGTTTTTTTTTAAACAAAAGGAACCTCAATTTCAGCATTTTCTCAAACAGATTTGCCCTCAGCTTTATTCTCCTTCCTGTATTCCAATTTGGTAGCATCACTACCCATCCAAACTAAAAACAATCTCTATCTGCGGGGCTGGCAAATCCCACTTAGCTCTGATGTCAGTGAACTCAGGAGACTTCCTTCAGCAGCCTCCTCAGTGCTTCCCACCAGCAGACTATCCACTCCCAAGTGCAGGCAAGAATCATGCCTTCCCTGAAGGCCCCAGCTCCTGGTGGTATCTGATACACAGTAGGCACTGAGTAAGTAATTTGGCAGATGGATTTAAAGGTAATGTACCACCTTTCTCAGTTAAAATTGCCCAGGTTCCAAATACAGAGTTTCAGAGGGAAGAGTGGGTAGATAGCTAGACTAGGGGAAAGAACAAGGCAGGAGGCTTTGTCCAGAAATGTAATACAAAATGTGCACAGGATGGGGGAGAGTCCAAGCTCCAGGCTCCACTCCTTCTAAGGCCAGAAGTGAGTTTACAAATGGTGTTTCCCTCTGGCCTCTAAACCTTTCACTACTATTAAAACTGGGGGCTGAGCAAAAGGCTATTGTGATCCACTTCTCCTTGGTTTACGGAGTCCTGTTCCTTAACTTTTCTCAAGTTCCAAGTATTCAAGTCCTCCTGAAGGTGAGATTTGGGAATGCACACCTATTCCACAATTCTGCCCTTTCCATCTTTTTAATCTCATTGAACCCACAAGTAAAATGTCCACCGCATCCAAAAGACCCTCAACCCACCCAAAGCACCAAAGGACTGCCACCACCCTAACTGCAGCCCACACCTACTTCCCTACAGGCAAGGCATAGGTCACTGCAGCCACCACCACTGCAACCCCCAGGTCAGGTAAAGCACAACATCAGGAACACAGGTGGGAGCTGGGGCTTATTCCTAGACTTGGCTATTTCAACCAGACATAATGCACATATATCTTCACACACAGGCAGACACACTCAGGTCCCAGCCCTACCAAGTCTTAAAACCAAGGCTTGGGGCTTTATCTGCCATGTCTCTGGCACAGGCAGCCAGCCAGGATACTGGGCACCGCGAATCAGCAATAAAGCTAACCGTGGCTCTGGAGTCTGGACCAAGGTGTCTGCCGCCACACCCTATCTCCCTGATTCCCAGCACCCTGCTCCAGCTTCATTCTGGCTGGGAGACAGACACTGCACCCCAATATCATGCCATGCCAAGAGAAAGGCAATAGAACCAAAATCCAGTATGAACAGCGAGGCCAAACGAATGCAGGAATATCTGGAGTCATGCAAACTGGAGCAGACCCAGCCTACGGAAAACAAATCTCCTGGCGCATTCACAGACGCAACTCCCCCCTCCCCGCAGCTCCTCCCCGGTCTTACAGGAGAGAGAAAGGCAGGGCTCTTTGCCACTCTTGTATTTATCTGCTCTCTACAACATAACATGCAAAGAGGAAGTAATAATTGACTACTAATGCCCCATAGTTAGCCTCTGGAGACTACCTTTCAGGAACTCTTCCCAAAGTAACGGTGCTTCTTTGGTAATGCATCTCCTAAGAAGCTCCTGAAAGTAGGATCTGGTATTGGCTGACAGCCAGGAAGATTGGCAATCTACTTTGATTTTAACTAAAAATTGGAACTGGTAGTATTCCTGGTCCCTCCCTCATACAGGTAAGTGTTGGAACTCAGGCACAATTGCCCTCCTGGGGACCGAGGCTCCTCCCCCTATCTCCTACCACGAGAAGCGGCCCGGGGCGGGGCGGGGAGGGTCGGTCCGAGAAAAGACAAGCGAACAGTTGAGTCCGGGACTCTGGGACCACACGGCCAGCGACCCCAGCAGGCCTCAATTTCCGGATCTTAAAGGGGGTGTTCCGTCCGATTAGGGGCCAGGCGGGGCCTCTCACCTCTCGCGCGGAGCGCAGCTGCTGGCGCAGCGCGTCCTTGCAGCCGTAGGGGCCACCGGCGCCGGCGCCCGCGCCGCGAGGCTGGAAGTGCGCCTCGACGCGCGTGGCGCCGCGGTAGGCACCCTGGTAGAAGGCGGGCCAGCCGAGCTCCAGCAGCGGCGGCTCCAGGTCCGACTGCTCCGGGAAGTAGGTGCCCGACGAGCAGTCGTGCGACGAGCCGAAGGAGTCCTCGGCCGCCGCACCCTCTTCCCCCGGCTGCTCAGCCGCGCTCAGGATGGCGCGCACCTCGTCCGGGTTCAAAAAGCGGCCCAGGCGCTCGCGACGCAGGAAGGCCGCGAAGGCGCCGGGGCCGCCGGCCACCAGCTCCTCGAGCGCCAAGCGCCGGGCCTCACTGAACAGCTCGGCAGGGTTGGGCGGTCCACACGGCGACAGACAGGCGGCTGGCAGCTCGTCCAGGACCTCCGGCCGCAGAGCCATGGCGGCGTTCGGATGCACTAGCTGTTGAAAGAGGAGTAGCGTGAGGGCCGTTTTATACTCGCTGCTCGCTGCTCGCCTTTGAATCAAACCAGCCCGCGCCATTGGCCGCGCCGCCCCGCCCCGCCACTCCCATTGGCTACCTCGCTCCCAATGGCAGGGAGGGGCGGGGCGCACGCCACCGCCCTCCTCGTGCGCTATTGGCTGCCCCCGGGCATAGCAGTGAAGAATTTCCTCCACCACCTCTCGACCAGTACAGAGGAATTTAAACTTGGGCTGTGGCGCGGGTTGGGGAGCGGAGACAGAGGCTCGAGAGCCGGTTCTGGCTGTCGCAGCGCGCCCCCCGCCGGTCGCCCCACAGCGCGGCCGTACATGGGCGAGACAGTTAAAGGCCTGGGCAAGGAGGAAAGGCTGGCGCCCTTTCTCAGACAGAAGAACCGCCCTCCTGCTGGAGTCTCAGAGCCTGTGTCTGGCCAACCATGTCTCTGTCCTCTGCATTTCAACATTTATTTGTTCGTTCCAAAAATACCGGTCCTGTAATGCCCTAAATCCATTATTTTGCTAAGGGCTTTCAACAACATGAAGCTCAACTGAAAGCTGCAGTTTACCAAAAACTGCAAAAACCTGTGAAACCGCAGCTCCCCCTTGTAAGCACTCCCCTTACCCTATAGATCTAATTTTGCAGGTGTTTGCTCTTGTGAAATTCAACTTGGTCACGGACTCCCCCTCCCTTACCAAAAGCACCTTATAAAAGGTTTCCACCCCTGCTCCGCCTGAGACTTTGAGATATGAGCCTTCTCTCCACTCAGCTGATCAATAAGGGACGCTTGCTTAATTTGGACTCGATGTGCTGGTGTTTCTCTATTCCAGTCATGTTGGGTATAACATTTGGAGGCCCCAGCAAAATTCGTCAGCCCCAAGGAGGGTCGACCTCCTTGGGTAGCCCCCCAGAAAGGCCAGGAATTATAGGGGAGGCACCCCCTGAGACGTTTCAGGGCCCTGTAATTCCCTGAACTCCTCCTGAGGGCTTCTGAGGGACTCCTTCCAACTCCTCACCCAAATTAAGGTCCTCCAACTTACTCTAGAGAAGTAATTGTGGTAATGTTTCTATCTGTGGTGCTTATTTGAAAATATTTTTGTTTAGAAGAGCCTTTAGGGACCTCTGAGGGAAGACCTCAGAGGTTTGCCGTGGCCTGTCAGAGACACTAGAATGTTAGTGCCTTTGTTGTGTGTTGGAAAGGAGATTGCAAGCCAGTGCTGTTAGCCTTAATGCCACCCAGTATGCCATAGCATAGAACAAGGTCTTGTAGTAAAGGCCAGTTTTGGGAATGTAAAAATCCGGGTACAGAGGCCAACTGAGCACATCTGGAGATAAAAATAGACTTGGAAACTCCAGCTCTATACATGCTGGCCTAATACAGTTAATTGTGCTGCCCAGGAGCCTCCCCCGAAGACCAGTGGGGCCCCTTGCACAACTGAAGTACCCACTGTTAAATTCCTTCAATCCAGACCCAAAAGGCCCTTTGCCCTACCAAAAAAACTCACCAAAAACTCCCTTTTTCTTCCTCCTGTTAAGTATGTTAAATGGTATGCAACATCTTTTAAATGTAACTCAACCTGATTTAGCTTCTGATTGTTGGTTATGTCTATCATGCAGGGTTAGATAATCAAGACCCCCAGTTACTAACAACTTCAATCACTAGTCTGGCTGGCCCTCTAATCCTCCTTATCCTAGGTTTGCTGGTTGGGCCTTGTATTCTCAACTGGTCAATCAATTTCATATATTAAAAAACTCGACTGCCTGCAATAAAACTTATAGTAATAAATGCTCAATATGACTCAGTACCCCTAAAATGAAGAGTCAAGGGTTTGACTTGGACATAAGGCCAGTTTTAGCAAAAACTGCAAAAACCTGTGAAACCACAACTCTCCCTTGTAAGCACTCCCCTTACTCCAGTGGTTCTCAACCTTCCTAAGGTTGCTACATAGTAGCAATGAAAATAATTTTATGGTTGGGGGTCACCACAACATGAGGAACTGTATTAAAACTGCCTTACCCTATAGATCTAATTTTGTAGGTGTTGATTCTTATGAAATTTGGCTTGCATTAAGGACTCCCCGTCGTCTTCCGAAAGTACTCCACCCCTGCTTCTGGGGGTTGAGAGACTTTGAGGTGTGAGCGTGCTCTCAGCCAGGCTGGTCAATACAGGACCCTTGCTTAATTTGACCTCGGTGTGCTGGCATTTCTCTATTCCAATTGCTTCAGGTATAACACTCCAAAGAAATAAAAGACTAGTTTTTTTTTTTCTTTCTTTTTTCTATCATGATAACCCCAGGCAGCCTTCTCTTTCATTACTTTTTTTTTTTGGCCTGGTAAAACCCCAAGCCTGGTTGAACCCTACTTTCCACCTGCACCCGAGCAGCCATGCAGGGCTGGCAAAAAAAGCAACCAAACTATTGACTGGCCATGCTTCAAGGCCATGATCTCAAGCCAGCGTTTAAGATCTCCTGCTAGACTAAAATGTCCTTCATTCACTCTACCTTTTCCTTTAGCCTTACTCTGAGAGCTTGTTTCCTATTTCACTGAGAAAATAGAAGCAGTCAGGAGAAAAGGTTCACTCACTCCCACCATGTCTGCTTCCTGTCTGCAGCTGGGCCCTCTGTGCCAGAGACAAATTGTCAGCCCATCCAACACAAGCCCTTCTGCCTGTCGGACAGAAGCTTCCAGCTCCTCTGTGACTGACCTGCATCTCTCCAGTCATTCTCACAAGACTCCTGGAACATCAATTTCCCTCTCTACGGATTCATTTCTATTGGTATACAAGCATGGTGAGATATTTTTCATCTTCAAACCTTCTCTTGATCCTATATTCCTAGAGCTACCTCCCCGTTTCTCTGCTCTCTTTGACAGCATAAAGCCTCAGACGGGTGAGTTGTTTACACTTGGTGTTTCCAGTTCTCTCTGAGCCCTCTCCAGTGGGGCTAGTACCCTGCCCACTCTTATTCCAAAACCTCTTGTCAGAGTCACTGAGTTTCACAGTGCTAAATCCAACCATTGACTTTCAGGACTCATCTTCCTTGTGTAAATGAGAGAGCATCTCCACAACTGTAAAGTGCTTTATAAATGTAAGAGGTTACCATTATTATTTAGCAGTCAATAAACTTTTTACATGGGTGAATGCCTGCCTTCTCTTTCCATCCTCTCCCTATCTCCAGCCTGTTCGTGAAGTTTTTCAGTCCCTGGTATGGGGCCTTCCATGTGTCCCTGCTCTGACATCCAGAGTCCAGAAGGCTGCAAGACAGCACCCTTTCTTTTTTTTTGGGGGGGGGGCGGGCAGAGTCTCACTATGTTGCCGCTGGTAGAGTGTTGTGGCTTCACAGCTCGTAGCAACCTCTAGCTCTTGGGCTTAAGCGATTCTCTTGCCTCAGCCTCCCAAGTAGCTGGGACTACAGGTACCTGCCACATCGCCCAGCTATTTTTTTTGTTGTTGTTGTTGCAGTTGTCACTGGTGTTTAGCAGGCCTGGGCTAGGTTCAAACCCTCCAGCCTCTGTGTAGGATGCACTACTCACTGAGCTACGGGTGCCGCCCCTTTCTGTCCTCTTTCATGTTACTAACAAACTTCTGCATGTGACAAGCATAAGGCCTATGGTCTGGGGCTGTGTAACCACATAAATGCACTGTTCCTCTATTGCTCGAGGTGAAAATGAAAATAACCAAGGCCTTCCCTTGTAAGATGGAGCACTATACGGTATTGTGCTTCCTACTATGAGCTACATGAAGGGGAAGATGGATGTGGGAGAGGGAGGGGACAGGACAAGTCAGTGCTCTCCAAGAATTGAATGGGTGAGAGGGGCAACTTGTTACACATAAATATCATCAGGAAAATATAGGGAATAAATATATGCTATCATAGGGCCTTGTGTTAATTTCGAAGCAAATATTTGACAGAAGGTCATTCCCAACTACCCACTAGTTTTAAAGTCTCTTGGCCTAGAAAGACCCCCTTCTCTGTGTCTGAGCCCCCAGACCTCCCTACTTCAGGGGCCTCCCAGAAGAGCCTTCAGTGATGGGGTCACGGGCCGGGAACCCTCACCCCCCTCAATCTCAGGCACCATCTCTTTGTGAATTCAGGTCAGCACCCTTCAAGTGGGCTCCCAGCAATAACCAGTCACACTAGCAGGTGTTATTAAAAGGAATTTAATAATCTTAATTAAAAACTCTTAACAGCGAATTCCATCACAGGCCTTGGCAGCTGGGAGCAACTTCAGGGACATGTGCTCCCTCCAGGATGTGGCTGGGCCATAGTCATGGCGACAGGGCCCACCACTGCCACGTGGAGAGGAGGTACCTGGAAGTTACTTCAATACAATATCAAAGATCTGCAATAATTTTTTTAAAAAAGTTTTAAATATATTAGACTCTCTCGATTGCCATTTTTACACAAAGCTGCTGATACAGTATACAGAGTTTTAACTTTTTTTTCACATAAAATACATTTTTTCTTAAATGTTCTCTGTACATCAGTGGCTTCTGGTCTGGTGAATTATTGCGGAAGGCTGGGGGTCTGCAGACTTTTCCTTGGTGTGCAGAGCCAGGCTCCGCACGGTGGCACTTGCAATGCCCATGGGGAAGCAGGCCCTCTTGCCCACAAGAGCTTCCTGTCGAGGAGAGGGCTATAGCTTCTAGCAAAGGGGGTCATTTCTGCAGAGTCATCCACTGACCCTGTGACCCTTTGCTCTTCTGTGCCCTGGGGGAGGGAAGCCTATCCCCAGGCTATGATAGCAAGAGTTAATTATAGTCCTTCTGGGCATCTTGTAAGGAGCACCCTTCTGGAAAGTACCCCAATATCCTGCTCTAAGGGAGAGAGCAGGTGGGAGAGAGAGAGCTCAGGATTGAAAGGTATCTGACACCAATAACCAAAATGGTCTCATGTTATTACAAAGCCAGCACACTCTGGTTCTGGTGGGGCAGGAACGGGGACACACCCTCATTAACTCTTCCCAAGCCTCTTGAAACTGATCAAACAGTGCAGTGCTGTTTTATTTATGCTGCATATTTGATGAAGAATTATATCCTAGTCTTCAGTGGCCCTGGGCCTACAATTTATTCCTGAGCTTCTAGAGAGAAATTCACAATCTGGTGACAGTCCCAATTTTCAATTGTTTGGGGCATAAGGTATGAGCAAGGGCCAGAGTTCATGGTAAGCTGTGCACACCTGCTTTGGAAGTGGTCTCCTTTTGTCTAAAGGAGCCACCATAAGACCTGCAAGAGCCAGGCTCCCAACTCCTTGATCCACCCCTGCCACAGAGAAAAGCAGATCTGCCAGGAAAGGCTTCGATGTTGAAAGGAGAAGCTCTTTCTCCTCCGATTATCCATTACTGGAGTGAGGTGGGAGCAGAGGTTCTATGTAATCAATGAAAAAAAGTGAGCAAGAAACAATGACTATAAGATGCATTTGGCCGCAAATCACAGACCCATTCATTCTTCTAGACACTGACCTCAAACTGCTATTATGTAGTCCCCCAAAGATGCTGGCTCAAGGCAGCTATCTCTGAACATTCCAGATGGACCTGGGTTGGTGTCTGCCTGGAGCTCAAGATCTAGCATCTGCCCTGACTGGCAAATGTTGTCCAGAGAGGGCCGTGACAGCTGTTCCCTACAAAGGGGATTCAGACTCCAAGGATCTAGGCACTGAAGCACAAAAGGGCTACTAGGCTGGGCTGCAGGCCCTCTGCCTCAGGTGACCAGAGGGGGCTGCTCATGGCCACAGTCCCCCTGCCAGGGTTGAAAACCATAAAGAAAAATTCTCATTCTGCCTTGCTCCTCCTTCACCAGCAGAATCTAACACAGAGCCAGGCATGTCGCCATGTACTCGGTGAATTATATCAGTGAATAAATGAATGACATCGGCTCATTCATTAGAGGTTGGTCCCCAACTTGCCCCTCAAAATCCAGGAGACCCACAGGGAAAACTGCCCCAGGACTCAAAGCCCTGTCAGGGAATGGCTTATCCCTGACTAGAAACATGAGCGAATGTCGGCTCCTGCCAAGGAAACAGCTGGGCTACCTGGCCTTCTGGGTGGGGAGAAATGGCCCAGGAGCAGGAGGCAAGGGGGAGAGGAAATGGCTCCTACGGCTTAGGATGCCTTCAGTGTTTGGCCTCTGAACAAAAATACAGGAAAACATGCACAGCCCTCTCCTGAGGAGCGTGTGATTTCTCTCTGCACTCCCTTCCTTGTAGCTAAAGTCTGGTCATGAGGGATTTCAGGGTCAGGTATGGATTGATCTTGCCTTCAGCCAAAGGAATGTGTGTTTTGGATTATCCCAGCCCGCTCCAGCCATGGGCTGAGACACTGGAGAACCCACCCCAGACCCCAGGGATGGATCATGTACACCCGTCAATTGAGCTGCTGATTCACTGTACACTACCTCTGTCCTGATATTGGGGCAAAGGTGGCCCGATACTGAGACCCCACACTCAGCGGCCACCTAGGGCACAGTCACTCCCAGGAGCTCCGTGCTCTCAGCCCCAGCTGCCCTGCTCCAGGGAGAGGACCAGCCAGGCTCCTGGAGGTCCAGCTCCCTCTTTGGGTTACAAGGGCCACAGTAGGGGGAGGGACTGCAAACAACAGACCCCATTACTAGGGTTGTGGCACAAAGGGAGCTCCCCAGCCCAACAGGGCCCCCTCAGGGAGAATTTCTCATAGACTCAGAAAGAAGTGAGTTAAAGAGAACTCCTATCCCCCCAAATTAGAATCTCAACCTGAGGGACCCCATTAACTCTCTAAGGAGGTAGTTTAAGGACAAAAATGGCACACAGAGCAGGGAGCAGGCCCGCAGCTTGTTAGTCACACCAAAAGGTGCCCAACCCATGGCAACAATTCCAGGTGGCTCTGTGGGAGAATGCAGTGGTGTGGGGGAGGGTGGCCGGCCCTTCCTGGCCCCTTCTTGGTCCTCCCTCCCCAGCATCTCAAAGATTGGGCTGTGAAACTGCAGAGCTGGGTGACACCCCATAGGCTCCAGACCCACCACAGCCCTCCCTGAATGCAGGGCAGTGTGCTGAAGACCAGCACCCTGGATTTGCAGTTCTGGGGCATCACCACACCGACAGGAGCAGGCTGGGAACCCCTAGGCCAGGCAAGGACTTGAAAGGGCTAAACCTACCTCACGAAATATTCCAGAAAAGGAAAAGCTGGGCTCGTGGTCCTGAGCGCTGCCTCTGCACTCATGATTCACCCCTGGGCTGCTCACTGTGATGGCTCAGTCTGAGATGGGCCGCACTGAAACAGCCTGGATATTCACAAAGATCAGCCTGGCTAGCTCTGTCACTGTTAACCACAGGTGTTTCTAGAAATTAACTCATCCCCTCCCTGGAGTAGGGTTTCCACTAAAAGTTCCTCATTTAGCTTTGTTTCTCCAACATCAGCTAGTAAAACCCACGATCCTGACACTAGCCATACATGAAAGAGAATTCAGTAACCTCCCACCTGGAGTTTTACAGCATAAAAGAATTTTTTTATCAAGTGCCCTTTTGTAAACACTGACCTTGCCGCCCTCCTGCCTTTGATGCCTCTATCCAAACAAGAGTAAGACATGGTTTATTTCAGGAGTGGACTAGCTTGATTTTGCCCCCTCAGCCCCTGAGTGACATACATCTGGCTCCTGGCACAGGCAGGAGAGCAGCTCCCTACCAAGCTGTGGGGAGCAGGCCTGTGTCCATCTCATATCCGACCCAACCCATGTGGGTTCCGGGCTCCCTGCCCCTGCCAGGTGTGGCTGCTGGCCCAGACCTCACTATTACTCTGAACAGAATGATGAATCTTAGCCTAGCAGGCCCCCTCCCCTGCCAAAGCCACATTGGCAGTGGTGATGAGACTCTGCGTCTTAACCTCCATCTCTTTGGGAACATCCCACGAGTTCTCAGCCCCACCTGCTTCCCATGAGCCCAGGTGTCATTCCTTCACATGCTGATTGAGCACGTGTGTGTGTGTATGTGTTGATAGGTGACGTGCAGTAAGCCAGAGAAGCCTTTACCAAGAACAGAATTGGGATCCCAAGCCCACCCTCCAAAAATGGAACAGCAGAGTGCGTCGGGAGGCCGTGGCAGGCCTTGTGTCAGACAGCAGACGATGTAGCAGGACACGGAGCCTGGGAAGGAGACACTGCGGGCAGCTGGCTGAGGGGTGGGCACAACGTTCCTCTGGAAAGCAGAGCCCACCTCTCGCAGCTACCCTCTGACACCTCCCCAGCCAGGGCTGTTGGGCCGGCCTAGATTCCAGGGAGCCTTCTCCGAGGCATCTCTCTCCTCTGCCACAAGGAGACTAGGAGATCCGGCAGCAGCCATGGACCTTCTCCTCCATCTCCTCCATGGGGGCCTTGAACTTCAAGAGCGGGGGATCTCCGCTGGTGACGGTGTAATACACGGAAGTCCCATTGCTGCTGTACGGTGAAGTTCTGCCTCCAATCAAGGGGGCCTTGCCTTCACTGCTACTCTCGCCCGTCCTGGCCATGCTGCTGCCCAGGTGAGTGCTCAGGAAGGGGTGGCTGAGCAACTTAGCTGCAGCCCGCTGCCGCTTCAGTTCCAGAAGTGTCTGGGGGCTCTGCTCCTTGTAGCCACTCCAGGGCGGGGTAGTGTCAGCCATGCCAGGGCTGCCATAGGCCATGCTGTAGTCAGGCACCTCATGCACCTTCCAGACATCCCCGTTGGACAATGCATACTGGTAGGCACTGACTGGAGCCCGGAGGCCATTCTCAATAGGCATGTCCAGTTCACTTCGTGAAATCTTGGTGGAAAATTCAGAAAGCAGCACAGGCTTCTCTAACCTGGGGTTCTGAGAGTGAGAAGAACAACATTAGCAGCTGGCTAGAGCATCTGAACCCAAGACCCACCTGCACCTCTGCTGAGGGCATTATTGTTTGGACCTCCACCCATTTCCCCCACCTGTGTATTAGAGCCCACAATAACTTGTGGGGAATCGCCAGTCTATGAGTTTCAGTAGAGCTGGCCCACCCCCAGCCTTGCTTCAGGGGCTGGACCATGACCCAAAGCCTGGCCAATCAACCCTTGTCACTATAGGGATTGGTCCAGGAATAGGTTCTGACCTGAAATTGGTTCAGTGAAACTCAACCCTAGGACTTTTGTTAGAACAACTAGGAAAGAGAAATTTCTATAAGAACTTTAAGTAGTAAGAATGATATACTACACTTGTAGTCCCAGTTATTCAGGAGGTTGAGACAGAAGGATCAATTGAGCCCAGGAGTTTGAGACTGCAGAGGGCTATGAGGATGCCACTGCGTTCAAACCTGGGCAACAGAGAAAGACCCTGAACCCCCTCTTATATATATATATGTGTGTGTGTGTGTGTGTTTCGAACATGTGATCTCAAACTATATATATATATATTTTTTTTTTTTTTTTGAGACAGAGTCTCACTTGGTGGCCCTCAGTAGAGTGCTATGGTGTCATAGCTCACAGCAACCTCAACTCTTGGGCTTAGGCAATCCTCTTGCCTCAGTCTCCCAAGTAGCTGGGACTACAGGTGCCCGCCACAATGCCCGGCTATTTTTAGAGACGATCTCACTCTTGCTCAGGCTGGTCTCAAACACGTGATCTCAAGCAATCTGCCCACCTCGGCCTCCCAGAGTGCTAGGATTACAGGCATGAGCCACCTAGCCCAGCCACTGTTTCTTATAAAACAAGTAGAATGATATAAACTAGGGGCTAGAAGACTCCACATCAAAGGATCCACTTATAAGCGAAGCTGCCATTAAGGCAGACTACAAATGAGAAAGCCTGTGCTCTGATGATGCATTTTGAGCCCTGGATCCAGATGAGCCCAGGCTTTTCAGTTACATGAGCCAATAAATCCCTTTTTGGTGTAAATCAATTTTAGTTGGTTTTTCAATCACTTCTAATCCCTCCTCTGTAATCCCAGCATATCTCCACTTCAAAGAACATTCTCACCAAGGGATCCTGTATATCCAGTGATCCTTGGATAGCAAGAGCTTGAAAAGTAGCTGCTGCCTAGAAACTATACACAAAAAAGTAGATACATTGACAATAACAAAAATGCAAAATGTATAAAAGTCACTATAAACAAAATCCAAGGACACATGCAAAACCTGGGAAAATATTGTCAACATACATAACAAAAAGGACTCATTTTCTAAATATATAAAGAACTCATAACGTCAAATTTGGGGGCCTGGTGTGGTGGCTCACACCTATAATCCTAGCACTCTGGGAGGCTAAAGCTGGTGGACTGCCTGAGCTCATAGGTTGGAGACCAGCCTGAGCCAGAGCAAGACTCTGTCTCTAAAAATAGCTGGGCATTGTGGGGGCCACCTGTAGTCCCAGGTACTCAGGAGGCTGAGGCAAGAGAATCGCTTGAGCCCAAGAGTTTGAGGTTGCTGTGCGCTGTAATGCCAGAGCACTCTACTGAGGGTGACAAAGTTAGACTATCTCAAAAAAAAAAAAAAAAAGTCACATTTTGTAAGCCAAACCATCCAATGAGAAAAGTAGGCAAGGGAAACTAATATACAGCCCACAACATATAAACATTGGAAAAATATTCCATCTCACTAATAATTAATAACATAAAATTAAAACAACAAAATACCATTTTAACTACCATATTGACAAATACTTTAATACTTTGTTATTACTCTCTGTTGGCAAGTATATAGAAAAATAGAAGAGGTTGTAAACTTCCACAATCTCTCTAGAGGACAATTTTTGCATTATTCATCCATCCAAAAAAATTTTTTTTAGAAAATATATACTTTGCACCAGCAGGCCCATTTCTAGGACTTTGTTTCAAAGATAAACACTCTGGTGGGTGCAAAGCTTGAAAGTCATCATTGGGCAAGTGGGAAATTGTGGCGGGTACTTTTATCAAAATGCTCTGCAGCTGGTAAAAAGCACGAGCGAAATCTCCATATGCTGGCTGAAAAGATCTCCCAAGAAATATATATTTAGGTTGAAATATGACATGACAAAGAACATTCTCCATAGCAAGTTTTCTACTTGTGTGTTAGAATTCTTCTTCTTTTTTAATGGTTCCTTCTAAACTATGCAGTCAATCTGATACTACATCAGAGAAAAACCAATTCTTTTTTATTTTTAATTGTTTTATTTGTTTTGAGACAGGGTCTTGCTTGGTTGTGCAAGCCAGAGTGCAGTAGTGTGATAATAGCTCACTGCAGCCATGAGCTCCCTGGCTTAAGCCATTCTCCTGTCTCAGCCTACCAAGTAGTTGGGAGTCCAGGCATGGGCTATGCCTGGCTAATTTTCCTTTTATATCTGTTTTGTAGGAATGAGGTCTTACTTTGTTGCTCAGGCTGCTCTTAAACTCCTGGTCTCCTTCAAGTTGTCCTCCTATCTCAGATTCCCAAAGCGTTGGGATTACAGGCACCGAACCACTCAACTTGGCCTAATTTTTTTTTTTTTTATTGAGACAGAGTCGCAAACTGTCACCCTGGGTAGAGTGCCATGGTGTCACAGCTCACAGCAACCTCCAACTCCTGGGCTTAAGAGATTCTCTTGCCTCAGCCTCCCAAGTAGCTGGGACTACAGGCACTCACCACAACGCCCAGCTATTTTTTGGTTGTAGTTGTCATTGTTGTTTGGCAAGCCAGGGCTGGATTCGAACCCACCAGCTTTGGTGTATGTGGCTGGTGCCCTAGCCACTTGGGCTACAGGTGCCGAGTCCTAATTTTTATTTTTCTTTAAGAGTCAGGGTCTCACTCGCTCACCCAGACCAGAGTACAATGGTGTGACCATAGTTCACTGTAACCAGGAAACCCTGGGCTCAAGTGATTTTCGTGCCTCTTCCTCCCAAGTAACTGAGACTATAGGCACATGCTACCATGCTCAGCTAATTTTTTTTTTTTTTTTTTAGTTTTTGTAGCAACAAGGTCCTGCTATGTTGTGTAGGCTGATCTCAAACTCCTGGCTGCAATCAGTCCTCCCATCTTGGCTTCTCAAAGTTCTGGGATTATAGTCATGAGCCACCATGCCTGGCCAAGAGACAGATTTCTAATGGTCTAAGTCAGTGCTTCTCAAACTTCAATGTACCTATGAGTCACCAGGGGATTTGTTAAAATGCATTTTCTGATTCAAAAGATCTGGGTCGGACCTGAAATTCAGCATTTCTAACAAGTTCCTGCTAGTGTTCTAAGTGGAAAGGATGTGAGACGCTGGCCCCATGTTGGACGCCTGTTGGAATCATATAAGACAGTGATTTTCAACCAGTTACCACAGCACACTGGCGTGCTGTGAGAGGATCTTAGGTGTACCAAGACAATTTTTAAAGATCATTAAATTATTTTCAAAAGTTCAAAACACAGTCGGTATATATATTTTTAGTCTTTTTTGATCAACACTTACATTTTAATTTTAAAATTAAATTTAATTAAAACATTTTTTAAGTGTGCCGCGGGAAGTGTAGCTATCGGTTCAAGTATGCCATGAGATTTTTAAAAAGTTGAAAAATGCTGATCCAGGGATTTAAAAATACATATATACCATGCCAATCTGAAAAGCCCACATATTATATGATTCCAATTATATGACATTCTGGAAATGGTAAAACTATGGCCAACAGTAAAAGAAGAACCGATGGTGCATGTGAGATATTTAGGCAGTGGGAATATTCTAGACCATCCTAGAATGATGGCATGACGCATTTTTCAAAATCTGCAGACCACAACCTAAAGAGGGAGCCTAATGTGTGCTATGGGCTTTGGTGATAATGATATATGAATACTGTCTGTCACTACACTAATGCAAGGTGTTAATAAAGGGCATCTGGGGGCACGATATGGGAACTGTCTGTACCTCCCACTCATTTTTCTAGAGATCTAAAGATACAGTTTGTTTTTTAAAAATCCACATATATTCACCTTTAGTGTAAGAAATGAGAGCATTGAAATACAGGGAATACGGGCGGCACCTGTGGCTCAAAGAGGTAGGGCGCTGGCCCCATATGCCGGAGGTGGCGGGTTCAAACCCAGGCCTGGTCAAAAAATAAAAAAGGGGGGAATAACCACAGTGTGAAGGATGTGGGTTAGAAGGGAGAGCGCTTTCCTTGTGAGGTGTTTATCTGCCTCGTATTTAACGAAGCACAAATTATGGGCTGAGTAGTGGATCAGTAAGAGCACAATTGATCCTGGAACATCCCCTGTGGTAGCCAGAATCATCCTGACCATGCTGTACTTGCCAGAAGCCCCAGGAAAACAGGAAGTTAATGAAAGCCTCCCATACTTTATGTCCTGGGGGATGGCTCACTGGACAGAATCACCCTTCCCCTGTGATTTCCAGAACACTCAGATGACCCCTTTTTAGCCAAGAAGAACCCAGGCACAGTCCCCCAAACTCTCATTCTTTTTCTCTTCAGTGGTTGGTTGAACCGTTTTCCCCACTTATCAAGTGAAATCAAATGCTTGCTAAATGACTTAACCAAACATTAGTTAAGCTGACAACCGCCCCCCCCCCCCCCCGCCGCTGCCCCTACCATACTGAACCTTGGCTCATCCCTCAGGGTAAGCAGGCACAGCCCAGCAGAACAACTCTCCTGAAGGCTTTTCTGGAAATGGGCTGCCCACAGGACTACATTCCTGGTCAACTGTCGGATTATACCACCTGCCAGGCCCACCTTTGGTTTTTCCAGCCTCTGTCCTCTCTGGAAAACAAACTCCTTTCGGCCTGACCTCCAAGGTCCTTGCCAATTCTGTGGTTGAAGTACTCTATTTATTGCTACAATCATTTCAAATAAAGTCTCTCTTTAGACTTTAAACACACACACACAATGCCTCGGTCCCAACTCCTAAGATTCTGATTTAATCAGCCTGGACTTCTATCTAGACATCAGGATTAAAAAACAACAAGAACATCTCCCCAGGTGATTATATTGTGCAGTTAAATTTGTGAAGCACTGGTTGACAAGATTAGGGCTGTCATCACTGCTGTGTCTGGTACCAGGGAGTTAGCTCTGGTAAACTTCTCAAAAGTGTGAAGCAAAGTCAGTCCTGAGGGCTAACAGGGAGGAGCCTTGGCAGAAATCAGTGCTTCTGAGTTGTGTGTATGAGAATCACATGTGGGGGCAGAGCCTAAGAATCTGCATTTCTAGTAAATCTACTGCTGCTGCTGCTGCTGCTGGTCCAAGACCACACTGAGAATTCCTGCCTTTTAAGCACCTTGACAGCACCTAAAGCCTTGAAAGGGGAAGGGCTGAGAACAGGAATGAGTTTTGAGTTCTGTAGCTATGTCCTGTGACCTCATCATTTCTTCCAGGGCTGGGGCTGGACTGCAGGTGACTAAGGTGAGGGTCGCTGCCACCTTGGTTCCTTCTCTCCTTTTCCCCAGGCCTGAAAAACTCAGCCCCAGACGCAAACTAAGCTCAAGCTTAGTTCACCTTGCCTAACCCCAAACTGCAGCCCTAGAGGAAGGTGAGGAAGCCCTAGAAATTAACAGCACCAACAACAAAATCACATGTTTAGCTACATGTGGTTTCCGCTCCATGTGCCCTGCCTGGTTCCCTGCAGGCTTTGTGATTCTGAGACTCCACATCCATGAGCACTTCTTGGGGAGTTCTGGGGTCCACGAGATCTGAACAAACACAGGGTCAAATCAAGGGTGAAGGAAGAAAGGCTGCCTCCATGAGGATTTCTTTAAGAATCTCAGTCTCGCCTATTATTTGATAAGGAAAAAAATAAACAACCCAACAACAACCACCACAAAAAGACAAAAGAATTGCTGCTTGCACCAAATGGCCAAGAAGCATATGGGAAGGTGCTCACCATCACCATCCTCCACCAGGGAAACAGAAATTCACAACGTAAGTTACCACTGCACCCCACTAGGATAGCTCAAGTTAAAAGAACTACACCAGGGGTTGGCGGGAAATGCTCCTACACTGCTGCTGGGGGAGCAGAGAGTACAATTGCTTTAGAAAATTGCTTGGTAGAATCTCCTAAAGCTAAACATATGCCTACTCCATAACCCATGCCTGGGTGTATACCCAACACAGAATAGTGGTTACGTCCATCAAAAGACACATACAAAAATGTTTATAGCAGTTTCATTCGTGGTCGTCAAAAACTGCTACCCAAAGAAACAACCCAAATTCCACCCACAGGAAAATGGAGATATAAATTGTAATATTCAGACAAAAGAATTCTACAGAGCCATGAAAAAGAATGAACTTCTGCTACATGCCAAAATGTAGATGATTCTCAGAGTTATAAAACAAACCAGACACAAAGCCGACAAACTATTAATCCATGGGTCCATTCATATGCATACACATATGCAGAACTGAACTTTAGTGCCCAGAGTTAAATAGTGGGTATCTTTGGGGTGGGAGGAAGGGATTGACCGAGAGAAAGAACATTGGTGATGAAGATGCTCTACGCATTCATCTGAGGGTACACGTTCATAAAAATTCATTGAAGACCTCATTTAAGATTTGCCTACTTCACCATATAAAAGTTATGCCTCAATCACAAAGAGAAAATAAAGCATAGCTGGAAGGCATCTGAAATGTGATTTGATTTCAAGTGATGCTTCTTTCCTCCCCAACCCTCAAGCTCAGGGATCAGGCAGAACGAAGCTCCCCTGTGTGCCCCCTCTCCATCCTGAATCCCTTTGACAGGGATTTCGGTCATCATCAGCACCTTCACTCCTGCTGCTGAGACAGCTGACAGGTGACCTCACTGTTTATGCTGGGAAGCAGTGTCCCATTGTGGGCATGCTGGGCAATGAATCAACTTCATTCCACCAAATCTATGCACTCTAGAAATGTTTTCCTCTCTTTGTGTCGTGATGGGAGAACCAAAACCACACTCAGTTTCTCCCTTCTTGTCCTCTGCAATTCTGCTCTGGCCCTAAACTTGCTCAGCCAAGTCAGCAAGAAGGTGGTTACACTGAGTGTGTAGGTTCTAGGTTAAATAGTGTCTCTCAAAAATTCATGCCTAACCAAACCTCTGAATGTGACTATTTGGAAATAGGTATTGAAGATGTAATAAGTTAAATTAAGATGAGGTCATACTGGATGGATGTGGGCCCTAAAAAGAGAAAACAGAGACACAGACACATGCACAAAGAAGAAAGCCACATGAAGATGAAGGCAGGGGCGGCACCTGTGGCTCAGTGAGTAGGGCGCCGGCCCCATATACAGAGGGTGGCAGGTTCAAACCCGGCCCCAGCCAAACTGCAACAACAAAAACAACAAAAAATAGCTGGGTGCCTGTGGTCCCAGCTACTCAGGAGGCTGAGGCAAGAGAATAGCCTAAGCCCAAGAGCTGGAGGTTGCTGTCAGCTATGACGCCACAGCACTCTACCTAGGATGACAAAGCGAGACTCTGTCTCAAAAAAAAAAGAAGAAGAAGATGAAGGCAGAGATTAGAATAGCGTCAGCTCAGGAACACCTGAGCCACCAGAAGCTAGAGGAAAAGCATTAGACAGAGTCCCCTTCAGTCCCCAGAGGGAACCAGCCCTAATATCACCTTGATTTGCTTTGATTTATTATTATTTTTTGAGACACAGTATCACTCTGTCACCCTGGGTGGAGTGCCATAGCATCATCATAGCTCACAGCAACCTCAAACTCTTGGCCTCAAGCCATCCCCCTTGCCTCAGCCTCCCAAGTAGCTGGGACTACAGGCACCCACCACAATGCCCATCTATTTATTTATTTATTTTTAGTAGAGATGAGTTCTCCCTTTTGCTCAGGCTGTTCTCGAACTCCTGACCTCAAACAATCCACCTGCCTCAGCCTCCCAGAGTGCTAGGATTATAGGTATGAGTACCTGGCCCTAACCTTCATTTTGGACTTTTGGCCTCCAGAAATGTGAGAGAACAAATTTCTGCTGGTTTAAACTGCCCAGTTTGTGATAGTTGGTTACAACAGCCACAGGAAATGAATATGCATCCTCTTAGGAAAGTAGTTCAAAGCCCAAGACCATCGGTGGCTACTGGAGCAGGCTTCTCCAAGGTCCTCCCAGCACTCCACCCAGGTTTTCAGAGAACTCTTTCCAAACATATGTGCTATGATAAACACAATTCCCAACATCTTATTATATTCCCTAGAAAAAAAAATGTTGAGTGCCCTCTTGACCTTCTCTCCAGGAAGCCCACAGCTTGATCTGCTACAGCCCAGGCAGGCACATGGCGGCCTCTAACACACCCTGGGGTCATCTCATTGACTAGAGTAGCCGCCACCATCAGGCCAGCTCCTCTGTGTCCAGGGCAGCCACTTCCCTCTGAAGGCTCTGAGACAAGGCATCCTGTCCTCCCCCAGGCAAGAGGCTACTCACTGGGTCCTTATTCTCTTGGTCTGTCCTGGTCTCCCTGATGTCCCCGTTGTAGGTCGAGGTGCGCTGGTCCTCGGCTGCACTCCGCTGCTGCCACAGTATGGCCTCACCCTCATACTCCTTCCGGTACAGGTTGGTCCTGTCCGACAGGCTGGCTCGACGCACCACCTTCCTGAGGAGACAGAGGGGGTGCTGGCAGGCTGTTCCCAGGCACCACAGACAGAAGCACACAGCAGGGAGCCCTGGCAGCCCTGCCCCTGACTCACCCACGGCTGCCCGCGCTGGATGTCCTCCGGCTCAGCGACGATTTGTGCCGCAGCTGTGACTTCATGATCACATCATGCTTGTGTTTTAGCTCCAGCAGGAGAACCTTGAACTCCTCCTCCTCACACAGGTCTGAAGTGGCAGAGGAGTCAGTAGCCAGGGGTAGGGTACGGGCCTGGGGCCTGAGAGGGGGCTTCAGGCCAGAAGAGCTACCACCCCAACCCACTGAAAGCTCCAAGCATCTTTGGGGGCATGCAGTGAGGGAAGAAAACAATGCCAGCCTTATTGCCGGGTCGGCAGTCCAGTACTTAGAGGACTGTAAAATGGCAAATCTCATTTTCCAAACATAGTCACAAGTCCTAAGGTTCCCAGCTATGACTGAGGGATCAAACTCCTCTTTGGTAGTTTCCAAGAAGAGTCATCAAGTCTCCACTGACATGAGAAGTATTGAGAGAAATAAGCAGGCACCCCATGTAGCCCAAAAAAGAAATTATATGAAGATGCTAAGGAATCAATATACTCACACACTCACTCTATTCACCTTCAACCATCTACCAATTTGCTGACCAAGTCACCTATCCATAGATTCATCTCTACCCACCCTCCTTACACTCGTATTCATCCGTCCACCCATCAACTTACTCACTCATTCACTAAACCTCATCACTTCTACCCACCCACCCCACTCATCCACCCACTCATCCATCCATCTGCCTGTTTATCCACTTATCCATTAAACTACCATCCATTAATTTATTAATTCACCCATCTATCTACATACCAATCCACCAGTCTCACAAACCATTCATTCATTTATCCCTCTACCCATCAAAAATTGTTGACTGCCTACATATATGCCCGGTGTTTTGCTGGAGACTCACCTATTGGCATCTCATCCATGGATGTCCTTGCACTGAGACTAGCCCCATGAGACACCAAAAGCTCTGCCATCTGCATCTGAAACACAGGAATAAGCCCATGTTCCCTCGGCCCAGGGTTCAGAGGGCCTGAGAGGTGGAGACGGTGCCCAAGGCTTATTAGGAGGTGACTCAAAGAATGGTGGGACATAGCTGATTCCCAGGGAAGGCCCTGCACTCTAGAGCCATAGGGATAAGCCTGGCAGATGCTGTGGGCATGGGACCTCCTCAGCATGCCTGGGCCACACCAAGAGGGAGGAGAAGAAGGAGTCGGCTGTAACTTTAGAGTGGTCTGCTGTCTAAGGAGGGACTGCATAAGCTGCAATCAGTGTTTTACGTCTGGAAACAAATGGAGAAATTACTCAAAGCAGAAATGCTACGAATTGGCTAACTTGGTGAATTTGTTTATCATCCTATTAGGACACAGTTTGTTACAAACTCCCTATGCCTTTTCACATCCACATATTAGCTGCAGTCAACACCTTAAGTGGGTCTTGGGTCTCTTATTCTTTGGAACCAATCACAAGTCCAAAGGACTTGGTGACAGCCAGTTAACTCTGTACTGGCCTCCCCCACAGCCCTGTGGCCAGGAACTACCTGTCCCCAGAAGGCAGCTGCATGCAGGGGCTCCCAGCCATCCCAGTCCTTCATGTCCACACGCACTCCGTGGTCCAGCAGGAGCTCAGCTGCCCGCAGGTATCCATTGGCTCCGGCTATGTGCAACTAAAGGAGAGGAATGAAGTGAGCGTTCCCCAGAGGACTGGCCCCACAGTGGAGGACGCTTATCCCTCACCCCTCCCAGAGTCCCAGAGCATCCTTGGTGCCAGCAGAATGGAATAGAATGAGGTGGAAATACCAGCCATATTGCAGAGGATTATTATGTCTGAAATACAGGCCCCGAAGGAAAGGCGGGAGACCCCCTGTGGTTCGTCTTAGCACCCATGTGGTTAAGGTGACAGCATTCACTGAGACCCTACTATGTGCGGAGCCCTAGAGAAGGTGTCTCAGAGGCCAATTCCGGTTTTAAAATATGCTTACAAATTCTTTGACATAACTTCCTTTTAAAGATGGAGCCTGACTGCTCTCTTCTTGAAGGTGGGCCAGCTTGAGTGACTCACTTCTAACAAATAAGATATTGTAAAGTGGCAATGTGTGATTTCTTTTTTTTTTTTTTAGAGACAGAGTCTCACTTTTATCATCCTCGGTAGAGCGCCTTGGCATCACAGCTCACAGCAACTTCCAACTCCTGGGCTTAGGCAATCCGCTTGCCTCAGCCTCCCGAGTAGCTGGGACTACAGGCGCCTGCCACAACAGCCAGCTATTTTTTTGTTGCAGTTTGGCTGGGGCGGGGTTTGAATCTGCCACCCTCGGTATATTGGGCCAGCACTCTACCCACTGAGCCACAGGTACCATCCACAATGTGTGATTTCTAAGGTCAGAGCAGAAAGGTGTTGCTGCTTTTACCTTTCACTCTCTTGGATCAAAAGGAGGCAACCATTGTGTTGTGAGGACTCTCAAATAGCCCTAAGGAGAGGTCCTAGGAGATAAGAAACCAGGACTGTGCCAACTACCAGCACTAACTTGCCAGCTGCATGCATGAGCTATCTTAGAAGTGGGTCCTCCTGCTTCAATCAAGCCTTCAAATGAGTCTGCAGCCCCAGTCAATATCTCGATTGAAATCTCATGAGAAATGCCAAGCCAGAGTCAACCTGCTGAGCCATTCCTCATTCCTTGACCCACAGAAACCAGGTGTGACAATAAACACTTATTATTGTTTTCAGATGCTACATTGTGCGGTCATTTGTTATGTGGCAATAGATGACTAACATCTGATAGGAGAAAGCCCCATGTTGTGGTCCCAACCTTTCTACCCAGCACCATTTGAGGCCTTTAGTCATAGCCGATGCCTAGCAGATCTCAGCTGTCCCACCGTGCAATCTCCCAGAAAATAAACAAAGTGCTTAGCACACGATGAACACCGAGCAAGAGATTAACATTCTTAGAGAGCCCTAAGTAATGACAAGGTGCTCTGTGAGAATAAATGAGAGAGGAGATGAGGCCAAGAGAAACCAAGGGCCCAACCAGGTGGAAGACAGAGGTGAGAGTGCACAAAGGCCTGCAGGAGACTGACTGGGAGGTAGCCAGAGAACTCCAGGGGGGTTGAAGTCTGGGACAGCAGGGTGAGTGGGACAGAAAAGGCATGGCCCCAGGAGTGACTTTTTAGAGCATAGCCCTGAGGGTCAGATGCTACCTCATCCTGGGGGAACACTGCTGTGAGTTCTGGCAAGTGGAAATTTTCCTTTCTCTTCTTTTTTTTTTTTTAATTTGCAGAATAAATCCAGGGTATGAGATGGTACAGGCACACATGAAAATTAGTATAAGTATCTGATTTATACATGTCTGATGCTTGTCATTTGTGAAGAATGACACCTGGCTGAAAAAAAGGCATGGGAGGAAGAGTGGTATTATTAATAATAATGGTGATCATTGCTAACATCTATCAAGAGTTAACAAACTCTGTGCTAAGCTCCTATATGCAGAATTTCATTTCATCCTCCCAACAGTCCTTGGAGGAAGATACCATTATCTTCAGTTTATGGAAAAGACCTTGTTTGTGTCTGGCTCATGGTTGTGGGGCCACCTGAGATCAGCCTCAGCCCAGGAGGGGAAGACCCCTGCATCTAGAGGGTCCAGTGACAGACCCAGAGGAGCTCTGGCCACGGCGGGAAATCCCTGCTGCAGAATTCAGTCTCTCTACCTGGCCCCACTCTTGAGTTCTAGGCTGAGCAGGTAATGCAAAAAGAGCTCCAGCTAATAGAAATGGGCCTGAAGCAGAAGTGAGATTTCAGGATCCAGGTGGGAGAAGCACGGTTATCACCTAGGTCAGGGGCAGTGGGGAGCTTGATGCTGCTGAGCTCCCCCTGGTGAGCTCATGCTCCCAAGACCCCTGAGCACCCGGGACAGGGCCCAGCCATCAGGGAGTGAGCTTCCATGTCATGCCCTTGTTTTCAGTTTAGAAGCTGCAGAAGCAGAACCTCCCAAGACAGGGCTGCAGTGTGCCATGAAAGAGGGCCTATGAGGACAGGCCAGGGAGGTTTTCCCAAGTTGCTGGTTCACTGATATTTGAGCCACATAGTGTCTCCTTCATAGGGTTGTTGGGAAGATGAAATGAGATTCTGTGTGCAGTGCTTATCACAGAGCTTATTGGTGTCAACCAGGCATATTTGAGAGAGAAGAAGCCTCCACTGATCTCTATCTCCAGGGTCTAGCAAAGCATGTGGCACAGAAGAAGTGCTCATACATGTGTGTTGGCTGGCTGGCTGGCTCGATGGGCCGATGGACGAGTGTATGGACGGATGACTGGGAGTGTTAAGACTGAAGTCAGGGAACCCAGAGGAGAGAAAGCAATAACAGGACTGATGAGACAAGGCAGTGGGGTGGAGGAGGCATAGGACAGGGGAATGGACAGTACAATGCAAGATGGCACAGGGGTGCAGGGGGGGTGGGTGAGGGGTGGCCCTAGTCCTTGAGGGGGAACAGCGAACCTGAGTGAAGGAGGATCTTGGAGAAGGAGCAGGTGCTGATCAGGCCGGACAGAGGCCAAGCCTTCCTCTGCTACCCCTCCACATGCTGGGAATAATCGTAGCCCCAAGGGATCTGGAGGAGCTCCAAGACCGCATATAGGCCCTGACCATACAGGGTTGGCTCCCACCAGGTGCTGGCCCACTTCAGCCCTACTTGGTCTTGGTTCTGGTATCAGCCAAACCCAGCTTGGCCCATCTGCTCACCAGCGTGGCACCCTGGGCATCTATCCAGTCAAGGTCCTGGCCGGCTGCAATCATGCAATGGATGTCTGTGATCATCTGCTGCTCCGGGGCTGCCCGCATCTCATTGATTTTCTCTTGGGTGATGCCTGCAGTGGGAAAGAGGAGATTTATTCAATACCCCGAGGTTAGGACCCCGGGGAGGGGAGGGCTCCTCAAGGTCTGCCAGTCAAGGGGACACACACACACATACACAGATCCTTGTCCTTCAGGCCCGATGAACACAGATAACCGTGTGCTGGCTCACAGAGTGAGGGCCACTCCCATCTAGCACCCAGTGCACACTGCATTGATACTGGTATCCATGGAGTCACCCCAACTGCTCAAATGGATGGTTCTGGCTTGTCCTTTAGGCCCTAGACTGGATCAGCTGGCCTCCCCTGACCACCCTATCTGACCAGGTCTCTGTCAGTCTTCTTCATCTCACCCATGGTTTTGTCAGTAATAGCAAGAGATGTGCTCAATCAATATTTGTTGCAGGAACAACTAATGAATATATTACTTTTGAATGAAGAGTTGAGTAAATTGAGGTAGAAGGGCCCAGAAAGACATCACCTAACCTGAGTCCCTGACTAAAAAATTTATTACTGGCAGCTACTAAGAGTATTTAAGGAGAGAGGGACACACTCTATAAAAAGATCCATTGCATCAGGCATTCTGGCATAGAATTCAGGGGAGGTCTATAAACTTGAAAGGAGAAAAAATTGTATGTTTATTCTGATTAAAGTTTAAATGAAATTTAGCATTTCCTACCACTAGAACATTAGCAAAACCAACAGTCACGTCAGCAGTGCCTGTGACTCTGCAACCAACAGAAACTGCAGGTATTTTCATATCATGTTATCTTATTGTTTAATGAATCAATAGTTTCTACCTTCTAGCTCATTTAAAAATATTTTGGTAGCTATGTTTTTGTAAAATTGGCTTCCCTTAAAATCCTATGATTTTATCACTTCATTTAAAAACATTATTTTGAGCTGGGCACAATGGCTCATGCCTGTAATCCTAGCACTCTGGGAGGCTGTGGCAGGAGGATCCCTTGAGGTCAGAAGTTCGAGACCAGCCTGAGCAAGAGTGAGATCCTGTCTCTACAAAAAATAGAAAAAGTAGCCAGGTGGCATGTGCCTATAGTCCCAGCTACTGGGAGGCTGAGGCAGGAGGATGGCTTCAGCCTGGAAGTTTGAGGTTGTTGTGAGCGATGCTGATACCAGGGCATTCTAGCCTGGGACAACAGAGTGAGACTGTCTCTAAATTAATAAATAAATAAAACAATATTTTGAGAAGGGGTCCACAGATTCACCAGATCAGAACAAAAATGGTTAAGAATCTCTGAAGAAGATGAATAGGAAAAGTTTGGGTGGGTGCCAGGGGACAGGAGGTCCAACTGTGGTTACAGCTGTGCTCTGGGGAGGAACATGGGAGCAGGGCAGGACTTGGGCTGCAGCTGAGGCTCTGGAATGAGGCATATTTCATAGGAGGTGCTTGACAGGCGCGTTTGTGGGACACTAGGAGCAGGCAGGTCTCTCATTGCTCCATTTGTTTGCACTCTGAACCTCATTTATGAGCTGAGAACAGCCCACGTCTTGTTTATCTGGGCCCCTGGCAGCCAGCGTGGTGCCTGGCACAGAGCAGGCACCCGCCAATGTTCTTGACTTTATCATTTTTCCACACGGGAATATAGCTTTATAGTGAATGTTTATGGAATCAAATTGTCGCAGCTGACTAAGAGGAGACAAGGCCAGCTGAGTCCGCCTACGTGTGTGGGTGACATGATGAGAACAATACCTCCCTTCTGCACAGCACGTTTTCCAGGGTCCTTTAGCATCCTCATCATTTTAATCACACAGATAATGATGACAAGGGCCCATCCCATTTACTGAGTGCTGAGCCTGAGGCACATGGCTGGCTCATTTGTACACCTGCATTGATTTAAGTGTTGCGACCACTTTATGGCATATTGCCCCCCCTCACCTTGGTATGCCATGCAGGTCTCGATGACATCCAGGGTGGGCTCATCCTCGCAGAGGTCATATGGCATGTTCCCATCGGAGTTGACAGCAAGCAAGTCGGCCCCACTGCAGAGAGAGGGCCAAGGTGAGGGCCAGGCAGGTGTGGCTGGGGTTGGCCTGCTGCCTCTGCCCTTTGGCCTATCACCTGAGACCCTACTGTACACCCCAGCTAGGTAATACCAGTTTTGCCTGCCACACAGCCCATGAGCACAGCATCATCAGGATCCCAAGAAGGAACCAAAGTCCCAGAAGAGTGATCCCAGGAGACCTCCCTTAGGCTCCTGCTCTGTTGAAGCAGCATACAGGCATTTAACTGAAGCCTACCCTGGTGACAATAATAAAAATAATATGAATGGCGACAGCACCACTTACCAGGGACCTGCTGAGAGCTAAGCCTGATATGACCCTTTACACACATCATTTTGTTTAATCCTCATAACAGTCCTCTCAGGTTGGCCCTATCTCACTCAAGGGGAAACAAAGACTCAGGTTGAAGATCACATAGTTAGGATGTCGCAGGTCTAGACTCAAACCTAGGTCTCTTCTGTGTCAGCTCTTTGCCCTTCTCCCTGTTCTATTTTCATCTTTTCCCATATCCAGAGACATCTTCCACCTCCTCATCCAAGTCCCTACCCAAGACCAGGACAGGAACAGAAGACAGCCTTGGGGCTCCCTAGCAGACCACTCCCTTTGGGCCAGTGGTCCCCAGGCATGGCTCTAGGACATCCTGCAGAGGAGTCACCAGGGGACCACTGAAATAAAACAGCATCTTGAGCTTCACTCCAGCCCTCCTGAAATAGAGTCTTTGGGGGTGAGGGTTCAGGAATATGTATTTTAAACCCAGGTGACTCTAGCACAGATCAGCACTGGGGACTGAACCAAGCTGGCCTCATTGTCTTTGTCCTCTTGGCACCATAGCTGATCAAGCTGTGGCCCCCTGATGCTCCTGGTAGCTTCTCATCAAAGGTGTAGGTTATGTGGGGCCTCCACCCAGGCCTTTGTCCTAACGGCCACCCACTATGACCTTTCTGAGTTGCTGCATGCCCCACAGCAAGCTAACCCACCTCCTTGAGCTGGGACAGCAGTACTATCATCTCCATCCCTGGAAGCCCTAATGGGCTCCAGTTACTCTACAAAGACCTTAGGAAAGGCCACCTGCTCTCAGCCACTCCTGACTCCCCACACTCAGACACTCACACCCACTGGTCTTGCTTTGTCTCAGCTCTGGTACTAAGATCACCTGGCATTCTGACTGGCTTCCAGGGACTTCTGTATCCCTGAGTGCCCAGTGCCAGAGGGGAGGGAAGGGAAGTTGAGAGATGGTAGGGAGGTGGAGGGAGGACAGTAAAGGAGGAAATTAACTGGATAAAGATGATAAGGAGGGGAGGCTGTTCTGGGCAACAGGGGGCACGTACTACTGAACGAGGATCTTCACCAGGTTGATGTGGCCACAGGTGGCCGCCGCATGCAGGGGTGTCCACAGCTCGTTGTCCTTGGCATTCACATTCGCACCATGGGAAAGGAGCAGCTTGACAATTTCCTCAAAGTTGTCGATACAACACTGGAGGGGCACACAGGCAGAGTTAGCTCCAGCCAAGGCCCCAGGGCATGGTCCTGAAAGCGGCCACAAGGACAGTGGAGCCAGACTGCCTGAGTTTGAACCCAGCTCCAATGCTTACATGCTGTTACTATTGCCTCTGACCTTGGGAAATCCACTTAACTTCTCTGAGCCTCAGTTTCCTTGTGAGTAAAAATAAAATTAATAATTTATAAGATAAAATGTAAAGGTAGAAGGCCAGACGCAATGGCTCACACCTGTAATCCTAGCAATCTGGGAGGCCGAAGTAGGTGGATTGCCTGAGTTCACAAGTTTAAGTTGGCCTGAGCCAGAGCGAGACCCTTGTCTCTAAAAATAGCCAGGCGTTGTGGTGGGTGGGTGCCTGCATTCCCAGCTACTTGGGAGGCTGAAGCTAGAGAATCACTTAAGTCCAAGAGTTTGAAGTTGCTGTGAGCTGTGACGCCATAGCACTCTACCCAGGGCAACAAAGTGAGACTCTGTCTCAAAAAAAAAAAAAAAAAGTAAAAGTAAACACCACTCTGTCAGTTATAGAATGCTTGATGTTAGTGGAATGGGATAAGATTTTGAATGAGGTTTTAAGTCTTCTTTTTTAATCCCAGAAGGTGTTCCTCAAACAAACTTGTGTGGACAACTCTTAGATGAATAATAAATCTAGGCAGATTGTTCGGGATGAGGCAGGGGCGTATGTTTGGAGAGTGTCCCTCTTCCCAGCAGTGGCCCCAAGGTTGGGCCCTAGATCATAGCTTGATACCTCTGACTTAGGAACTTCTGACTCAGGAGCTCAGATCCTGGGGAAGCCCTCCAGTAACCAAGAGCCCCTCAAAAGAATCCAGCTCTACATGAGGGTTATAGGGGGGCCTGACACAGTCCTAGTGAGGAGACAGCCATGTTTGTGTTCCTGCCTGTCCAGAGCAGTGGCCACACGTGGGTAGGCCCCCTAGAGGGAACACAGGGCTCCTCTAGAGCCCCCAAACTCCAGGGACAGGAAGCAAAAATCCCAAGAGGACAGAGGAGCCTCAAGCTACAACATGAAGAGAAAGAGCCTTGAATGGAGGAGGAAGACCAGGTCGCCTTACAACTGCAGGACGAGTCTTCTCCCTGGAGGCGGCTTCTGGGGAAATCAGCAGGGCACACAGCAGGTGAACCAGTGCTTCCCCTGCCCATCCAGGTAAGGGCATGCTCCAGCACTGGAGACGTTGAGTTATACTCTGAAGGGACGATCAGGCTTGTTTTTTTTTTTTTTTTTCCTTTTCTTTTCTTTTTAAATCAGCCTTGTTGTTTTTTTTTTAACAACTCGTCCTCTGCAAGTGGAGAACAGATTGCGTGTGTGTTTGCATGAGTGCACGTGGGGAAAGGAATCCGGGAGCTGACCTCCAGGAGAGACCATGAGGATGGGAGATGTGGCCAAATGCCACCAGGAGGAGCCGGGGGGGCACCTGTGTGAGCCCCTGCCCCCCGGTGGGACTGGGCCCGAGTGTGGGACACGGCGGTAGCACTGTCCTGCCCCCATCCACCACGGGGCCAGGGTTCAGCGCCAGGACGTGCAGGGAAAGAGCAGCCGTTTGCATATACGGTGCCAGAGACCCAGGCTGTTTCTGCGCCAGCGCGTCTAGAGGTGGCTGGAACCGAGGGCATACCTCTGAGCCGGAAAAGCCGGGAAAGATGTGACCCTGTGGGGCCGGCGCTACTCAGGTGGGCGGGAGGACCATACAGCTTCACCGGCAGAGGGCGCCAAAGGCACTGGAGCCAGGCAGCGCTAATGCAAGGGTGCCCAGGGTGCCGCTGGGAGGTGAGTCCCGGGGAGCTGCTGGGGTCAGGGACAAGGCAGCCAGAGATATAATCCTGAGACACTGCAGAAAGCACCCGGGTGGGGTGGGAGCCTCAGGTCGAAGGGAGAAGGTATTGTGTCCCCAGAATTGCAGAGTCTTAGGAAGATGGCCAGGGGCTAGACCAGTCAGCTCCCGGAGACCTATTCTGAGCAAGGGCTGCGTTGGGCTAAGCAGCGCACATGGCGAGGATGGTACCAAGTAGGGTGGGCAGGTCTCCTCCGCTGCATTCGCTAAGGTAGCAAATGGCACCTGGCAGTCGGCTGACTGCTCCTGCCTCCTCACTTCCCACACCAATCCATCACGGGCCTGAATTCCGTCTCCAGATGGCTGTGTCTGTTCCCACTGCCCTAGGTGAGCTTTCATCGTCTCTCCCTGCCTCCCTGCAGCTCCCCTTCCCAACACCCTCAACCAGAGAGGGCGCCCTCCTTCATTTAATCACGTTGCTCTGGGTTCACATGAAGGCTCCCTGTTGCCAAGAGAAGAAAGCCCACACTTTACCAGGCATAGGAAGCTCTTCTTCTTCTTTTTTTTTTTTTTTGTAGAGACAGAGTCTCACTTTATGGCCCTCGGGTAGAGTGCCGTGGCATCACACAGCTCACAGCAACCTCCAACTCCTGGGCTTAAGCGATTCTCTTGCCTCAGCCTCCCGAGCAGCTGGGACTACAGGCGCCCGCCACAACGCCCGGCTATTTTTTTGTTGTTGCAGTTTGGCCGGGGCTGGGTTTGAACCCACCACCCTTGGCATATGGGGCCGGCGCCCTACTCACTGAGCCACAGGCGCCGCCCGGAAAGCTCTTCTTAATGTGCCCCAGTCTCCCGTGTTGCATGGAGCAGCAGTGACAATGAGGATACAGTAACAACAGCCCCAGCAACAACAGGAACAGCGCCTCATGCCACACCATCAATAGGAACAGCTAATGGGCTTTGAAGACTTACTAGACTCAAGCACCTAGCTAAGCTCTGGCCATGAATTGCCTCATTTTAATCCTCAGAACAAGCCTATTGAGGATCCTATTAGCCCCATTTTATAGATGGGGACACTGGCTCAAAGAGGTCAGGCTGTACAAGGTCACACACAGTAAATCAGAGATAGATTAAAATCCAAGATTAAAACCCATCTACAGACAAGGGTTAAAATCCAAGCAGTCTGACTCCAAAGGCCCTTTCTCAGCCTTCCCAATCTTCCCTCCTGCCAGTCTCCCTGAGGTTCCCTGCACCCTAATTGTGCCACACCAAAACCCTCCTGACTCCCACCTTGAAATGTGGACCCCCTTTCTCATGGCTCTGTACTTGCCGTTCCCTCTGCTTTGAATGTTTTTCCTTATGCTTTTCTATCTAGCAAGCTCGTACTTGTCCTTCAAGACCAGCTCAGATATCCTTTCCTCTTAAAAGCCTTTTCAGTTCCCCTTTGAGTCAGGTTATCGGCTGTCATGGAGCCCTCTGCTATGTCTGTGTGAGAGTGAACCACACTGCAGTGCCTCTGTTGTTATTTATGTGTCTGTGGTCACAATGCACTCTGAATCTGTGAGAGCAGGGCCCCTGCCTAACTCGCTTCTGGGGCTCTGTCCCTGGCAGAGTACCTAGAGTTTGTGCACCATAAATATTTGCTGAATGAATGAATGGAAGCCCCCACAGGCTAGTGGGAGTGGATGCCCCCCTGAGACCCTGAGAGGGCTCTCAAAGCGGAGCCCAAGGTGAGTGGGATGATCAGGGGGACAGAATTTCATGCAGCAAGTCTTACCTCGCTGACTGTGCACCCCCAGGCCCAGGAACCTAGAAGAAGGCCTGGTCCCAAGAAAGCAAGGTGACCCACAGGAAGAAAGGGGAGGAATTATGTGGCAGGAAGCCCAGGCCAAAGGGAGGGTGCCACCTGAGAGTTTACTGCAGCCTGGGGCTCAGAGCCCAAGCACCACCAACCACTGTGTACACAGAACAGTTTAGGCCACCTTCTTTCAAATCCTGGCTCCACAGCTCGTTCACTGTTTGACCTTGGACAGATGTCACCTCCCTGAGCTGCAATGCATAATACACCACTCTTTTAAATTCACTAAAATTAAGTAAAATTCAAAACCCAGTTCCTCAGTCACATGAACCACCCTTCCCGTGCTCTCCACCTACATGGGCCCAGGGGCTATTCTGCCAGAGAGAGCAGATGCACAGAACACTTCTGTCACCATAGAAAGTTCTATTGAATATGGCTGTGCTGGAACCTCAGTTTCCTGAGTCATAAAATGGGGATGCTAAGATTTCAAAGGATTGTTGCGAGGATCAAAATGAAATACACAAGTGAAGTGCTTTGGAGAAAAGGGCTCACATGATGAATTTTAATAATAGCTAATATTTATTTATTTATTTTGAGAAAGAGTCTCACTCTGTCACCCTAGGTAGAGTGCCGTGGCATCACAGTTCACAGCAACCTCAAACTTCTCTTGCCTCAGCCTCCCAAGTAGCTGGGACTACAGGCACTCGCCACAACACCCGGCTATTTTTTTGTTGCAGTTGTCATTGTTGTTTAGCTGGCCCAGGCCAGGTTTGAACCTGCCAGCCTCGGTATATGTGGCTGGCGCCCTAACCACTGAGCACAGGCGCTGAGCCAATAATAGCTAATATTTATCCACTCTCAAGTGTTACTTGAAGGGTTTTTATGTGTATTCATTGAATCCTTACAATAACCAGTGAGCTGAGTACTTCTGTTATTCTTCTTTTAGAGATGAGGCACAGAGAGTTTAAGTGACTTGCCCAAGGTCCATAACTAGTGAGTGGCAGCTCTGGGGCTCAGGTCTAACTCTTTACTGTGATGGCCTCACTTTTTCTTCATGCGGTAGGAAGTAGCCCATACATTTTATCCTCCATCCAGGGCTGGTGGTTGCTGCCAGGCTTGGGAATTGCCATTCAGGTCTCCATTCCAGAGCAAGTTAATGCACCTACCTGTTCTCTGCTATCTGGGGGAGTCTCAGGCACCCTACAGTTACCGGTGCTGAAGTTTGGCAGCTTCCATGGCGGAATCCAGTGGGGATACTGAGGCAGCAGCCTCAAAGTGGGTGCCTAAGGTCCCATGGCATATTAGAAGCTGATAGGGTACACAGGAAGCTGCATGGCTGGGGCAGGGTCCTGCCCTGGAGGCTTATGGGAAGGGCATGGCCCATCTCTGTTCACCCCTCTCTGTCCTTATATGGAGGGGGAGAGGCCCTCACCAGCCCAGGTTGCTCTCATGTCCATCTGCTCAGAAACTTGGATCTGGACACAGGGAGGCTTCAGCACATTCATTCACTAATTTGAGCACATATTGAGCACTAGTGTTTACCAGCATGGGTGAGAGACATGGGCTACACAGAGTCTGAGCGGGAGAGAGGTCAACATCAAAAGACCACATTAATGGCTAAAATGACTAATTACAAGGAAGAGGGTATTCAAAGATGAAGGCCGTGTCCATTACAGGACAGCTCTCACGCTCTTGCTGTGGACTGGAGCTAACAGGTGATGCACCAAGTGCTGTAGGAAGCGCCTATAGCAAAGGCCCTGAAAAGCAGGGTGGCTGGAGCCTGGAGAGGGGGAAAGTGGAGGACTGGCCAGGGGCAGGCCTCGCAGGACCTTGTGCAGTGTAGCAAAGAGTTTGTTCTTTACCCTCAACAGAGCTAAACGTAACATGAATAGATTTTTGACTTCAGCCTCCCTGTGGCTGCTGTGTGGCAGAGGAATCGAGGCAAGGCTGGACTGAGTGCTGGGGTTGGGTTCAGAGGTTGTGGCAGCATTCAAGTGGGAGGTGACAGCCAGACCAATTTGTCCCCAGGCAGGGAGAACTGAACCCATAGCTCTGCTATGGGGAGGATTTGTGCTATGACAGCACATAGTTCATGGCCCTGGTTCAATGACACATGACCTTAGGGGGGGTAACACAACTCCTCTCAGTCGCCTTTTTTACCTGGAGGGGATAAGATGTCCTGGTGGATATGAACGTGCTTCTTAAACTATCAGGCACCAAACAAACTTGCTTTGCTGGGCAGTCAGGATGCAGTGAACAAGGGCTACCTGTCCTCGGAGCCATGAGTGCATGTTCTATGGGCATGTTGGTAACAGACACATGCGTCTCCCAAGCAGACAGAGCCTTTCTGATGGGCCAGCTGTGGCTCCCCCTTCCTCCCTCTTCCCTCCGGGTTCTGAGCAGGAGAGTGCAGGGCAATGGGGCATCTGTCCAGCTGAGGAGCACAGAGCCCAGCAACCCCACAAGCCCAGCCTTACCTGGTGCAGGGCTGTGAGTCCATCCTCGTTGCACAAATCAGGGCTGACCTTGTTCTTCAGGAAGTAGCGTACTGCAATAGGAGGGGACAGAAGTCAGCTTCTCATCACATGCCAGGTGTGCAGGGATGTGGGGGCCCAGGTCCTGACACCAATGGTCTGAGGGAGGTATTTTAACACCTCCATTTTACAGATGAGGAAACTGAGGCATGCACTGTAGGTCTCTCTAGGATTTCCAAGAGGAAGATGGCAATGCCTATCTTATTATGGACAATAATAACAAGAGCTAACAATTATTGAGCACTTTCTGTGTACCAGGCGCTGAGCTAAGCAATTTACATTTGTTGTCCAGAGGGAGGACAGTGCAAGTGCACACTCTGGAGCCCTACAGCCTGGGTCTGGGCATCATTCTTACTGGCTGTGCAAGCTCAGTCGAGACACCTGCTTCTTTGTGCCTCGGTTTTTTCATCTGTAAAATGGGGATGATGTTAATCCTACCTTTCAGGGGCATTATGAGAATAATCACAGTGAGCTATGTCAGTGGCTGGTGTGTGGTTTGAAGGTGAACCCTCTGCTCTGGCAGCTGTAATTATTTTATTAATACTGCAGGTTCCTATGCCAGGCAATGTTCACCTGTGAGTGTCACATGCCCCTTCTTTACCCCTACTGAGCCTTGTGGAGCAGGGTTAACAGAGGTTTTTACCTTCCCTGTTTCCTAGACTTTTGTCTAGTTGTGTGTGTATGGGTGTGTATGAGTGTGTAGGGAGGTGTGCATGTGTTCAGAGATGGTGGGTGGGGCTAGGAGGTGAGGAGGTTGGAGTGAACTCCAGTGACAGCCTGGGATCCTTCTCTGTCAGGACAACCCTCTCCCCTTATCATTGTGACCTTCCTTCTTTCTCTCCCTCTGCCCCTACTCCAAGACCCCAGTTCTCCCCTAAACGCAAGTGCAAAGGGAAGAAGGGAGGAGCTGGCCCACCAGCCCTGCAGGCCTTTCTCCGTCTTGGCAACAGGACCCATGATCTTTGGCCAACCTCCAGCAATGCCTCCCCCCAGACCGAGGAGTCCATGGAGTCGGTGGGGGTGTGTCCACTGGAGCCCACATCCTCCCTCTGGGCCATACTCTGTCCATATGGCTCTGGCACTGCTTGCAGGGCCTGACCAGGCTGTCTCTGGATCCAGCTTCCCAAGGGTGGCCACGCAATTAACAAGCAAGGGCACCTCTGGGCCAGAGGTTTGTGGGGCAAGTGGACAAATGCAAAGACACAAGCTGGCTTGTGTCACGGTGCTGATGAGGCTGGGGGTGGGGGACGGGGGGGCCCTACAAAGGGGAGACTCAGGCTAGCCCCATCCCCGCCCCAACAGCGTCTGTCTCCCTCCCAAACACGAGGCAAAGTCACATCCTCTAATGCCCACTGTGGACACTATCTCCATACTGGTTCGTGCAACTGAGCAGGGCTGAAGTGGTTTCCTCATTGTTTTGCCTCTGATGAGGCAGCAAACTAGAAGTGAGCGGGGAAGGGTGGGAGAAGATTCAGGTAGACAAGATGTGGGAAGTCCAGGAGGCCCGAGGAGCAGGGGGTGGGACAGCTCCTCCCTCACTAGGCCTAGCTCCTGGATGCAGCCCCAACTGCACCCTGGGCAGAGTCCCTGTGTGAAGGGGAGGCTGTGGCCTATGCCCATCAAGGTGTGACATCTCTCGCAGACCTGCCTTGATGCACTGCTGACAGGGTAGAAGTGTGACCCTGTCCAGCAAGGGCTAGATCCTTGGCAGCTCCACTGTCCAGCAGGGAGCCATTGGCTACATCTGGACTCTGGTGGCTATGTGAATTTATAGTAATAAACATTCAGCATTCAGTTTCTCTCATTACTTCTTGGCCTTTGGGCTAAGATCAAGTGTAGAATTCAGTTTCTCAGTCACTCTGCTCAATTTCAAGTGTTCGTAGCCACATGTGGCTACCACATAGGAAATAGCAGAAATAGAACATTTCCACCCTCACAGGAAGTTCTAGTGAATAGCGCTGCTTTGGGGGCATTATAAATGGAAATTAGCTCACCACAAACTCCTTTCCATGGCTCCCCCATTGCTCGGGGAATATGGTATATAAGGTCTATGATCCCCGCCTGCAGTCCGCCATTTTGCACAATTCTAGGAGCACCATTCACATTGTGGTTTATGCGATTGGAAGCCTCAATCGCTGTGCAGGGCACAATTCACTCAGCTGTACACAGTAATCCCACATGCCTACCTCTCCAGTCTCACTTCTTAAACCACAAACACTTTCTGAAACAGTCTTTCATTAGCTACAGAGTCACTACACTTCCTCTGGCCTTCTAAGCCTCTGCATAGCCTGTTCCCACTGCCTGGAAGACCCAATAATCATCCATTTAGCCATCATCCACCATGAGAGCATCCATTCACGTATGCGTGCATCCATCTACCATCATCTATCTACCCATCCTCCACCATGCATGCATCTACCCAGGCATCTATCCACCACCATCTCTACCAGACATGCACAAATCTACCATGCATCCATACACCCATCCATCCATCCATCCATCCATCATCTATCCTCCACCATGTATGCATCCACCCATCCACCATCACCCATTCATCCACCCATTCATCCTCCACTATGGATGCATGCATCCATCCACTATCATTCATCCATCCATCTATCCTCCACCACACATGCATACATTCTTGCATCCACCCACCATCATTCATCCTCCACCATGCATGCATGCATCCATCCACCCATCCATCCATCCATCTCCATCATATATACATCCATCCATCCATCAGCCCATCCATCCATGCACTATCATCTATCCGTCTATGCATCCATCCATCTATCTACCATCATCCACACGCCCCTTGCTAATAGATATGCATGCACCTGCCTTGCCACTCTTCATCCTTTAAGTCTCAGCTCAAATTCTCTAGACTCCTTGTATTATGTAAACCTATAGCTCCTCTATATTTTTCATAGCCTTATCACTACATAATTATATAATGGTTTGGGTAATTATGGGCTTTGGGTCTGTCTGCCCACTGGTTGCTAATTCCCAAGATGGCAAGACCATGACCTGATATTTAGAGCTCTATCCCTAAGGTCTGGCACACAGTAAATCCTCAAGAACATCTTCAGAACTTTGACATAACTGGCAGTGCCCTGGTTCAGTCCAAGGACATAGCCTGCCTATCTCTGAGCAAAGGGGACCCCCTCCAACACTGACTCCAGAAGACTCATGTCTGTACTGCAGCTCTGCTCATAGGTGTCTCCTACAGGGCTGCGAGTGATTATGCAAACCCTCTGATCACCAAGGTCCAACCTGAGCTAAGACCAGTGGGGATGCCCTGAGCCTGACAGATGGCCTTGGGAACAAGAGAAATGGCCACTAAGTCCCTGTTCAAGGTGGGTTTCCTGGAAGGTTCTGCTCACATGAGGCAAGGTTGAAGTCCCACGGGTGGGAGGGAGAAAAGCTTTTGGCCCAAGAGACTCTCTATGAGGCAGAAAACAAGCATCAGCTGCCAGAAGCTGTGTTTGTGCACAGTAATTATCATAGTGCTCTGTGTGCTGTGCAAGAGCCCAAGCCATGTAATTACCCTGATGTTGGGCAGTTATTTTCAGCCCAAGAGGTGGGACAAGTCATCCACATCTTTAAGAAGACCTTAATATTCATGAGCCAAGGCCTCCTCAGCAGAGCTACTTCCTCCGTAGCTAGGAGCCCAGTGCCTGGCTCTGCACCTTGCTTGTTGGAGCAAAGTCCTGGCTACCCAGTGCATGACCAAGCTTCCTGCCTTTGGGGTTCAACAAGAAAAATTATTCTTACCTCAATAATATCTTCTAGGCTGGGGGAGGTGGCTCAAGCCTGTAATCCTAGCACTATGGGAGGCCCAGGTGGGTGGTTTGCTTGAACTCAGGAGTTGGAGACCAGCCTGAGCAAGAATGAGACCCCATTCCTACTAAAAATAGAAAAACTAGCCAAGCATTGTAGTGGGCACTTGTAGTCCTAGCTACTAGGGAGGTTGAGGCAGGAGGAACAACGGAGCCCAAGAGTTTGAAATTGCTGTGAGTTATGATGCCGTGGCAGAGTAAAAATTCTGTCTCAAAAAAAAAAAAAAAGAAAAGAAAAGAAAAAAGAAAGAAAGGGTGCTGAGCAGGAAAGGAGGGAAGGTGGAAAGCAAGGGCATTTGTACCCAGGGCAACTCGGAATCCCTTTATTTCATGAGTTGACATATGCAACTATTCTCCTTATGTAGAAGAGACAGGGCACCAGGAAAGTGCAGTTCACAATCACTCATGGCCAAATGAAGGGGCAGAGGCTTGGCACCAGACCTCTCTGGTTTCAACCCCAGGCTGTTGGCCAGAGGGCTGTTCCACTCAGCTCTGAGGCCAAAAATGCGAACCAGCATTTATGGAGCCCTAATGCATGTCCAGATGTGTGTTGAGAGCTGGTGTGGGGAAGAAGAAGGTGATGGGAAAATGGATAACAGTGCAGTAACCTCTGCTTCTGAGACCGTCTATGCATCAGAGAACCTCAAGACTTAGCCCAAACCTCTTTATGCACACAGAAGGGGATCTGCAAATAGGACAGAAGAAATATTGCTGCCCCCTGGTTAGATCTTCCAGGGCAATTTTGAAGTAAAATCCCCTCACCCATTGCAAAAAGCCCTCTTAGGCTCCAGATTGCTCTTAGAATGAAGTTCAAAATCTTTCCATGACTTTTATTTGGATTGGCAAATGTGGCCTATGGGCCAAATCAGGCAGGCAGCCTGTTTCTGTAAATAAAGTTTTATTGGAAAACATCCACACTTACTCATTTACATATCGCCCATGGCTGCTTTCACTTTGCAACAGCAGATTTGAGTAGTTACAACAGAGACTGCATGGCCCACACATCCTAAAATATTTACTATCTGGCCCTTTACAGACAAGGTTTGCAGACCCCTGGTCTTCAAGGTCCCATATGGTGTGGTTCTGCCTTCAGGGCTACTGCCTTGCAGAATTCTGAGACAAAATGCAAGGTGCTTGCATAACAGTGCCTTGCTCTGTTCTCATCATAGTCTATGTGAATTGGGTGCCCTAGAATTGTGCAGTGTGCAGCTTGCTCAGCTGTGCAAGGTCCTGTCTCCCTAGCTTCCCAGGCTCATCTTTTGCTCCCTGAGCACCTTGTACAATTCAGGAAGCTAGCGTGGGGTCTAAGGTGTCGATTCGAGCTCAGGGAACACGAAGACAAGATAAGGGTGTGTCCTCCCTGCGGCCAAGAGTGGCCACCGCTTCTCCCAGTTACCCACCCTCAGGCTGCACCCTGCCCAAAAAGCTCCAAGTCCCAGGCCTGCCCATCAGTTTGTTAGAGTGACCCGTCTATTCCCACGCATTTGTTTAGTTGTGGATTTAGACCAGTTATTTCCCTTCTCTGTGCCTCTGTGTCTTCATCTGTAAAACGGGGATCACCACACTGCTCTCTCGTGGGGTCACTGTGAAGATTAAATGGGATAAGGCCCTAGTGCTACTATTATCATTTATTTAAAAAATAAAAATGAAAAACAAACCCTGAGCTCTTGCCTGTGTCCCACCCTGTTCTGGGTGCTGGGGACATTAACCACTGATGTCTTGCATCTCTCAAGAGCTCTCAAGGTGGTTGTAAAAGACAGAGGCCGTGTCCCTCCAGGGAGCTCAAAGCACGTGCTGGTTTGCAGACCACCCTGAGGCCATGGTCAGTGCCCCACCACCCCCTACACAGGCAGGACCCACATGAGATAGCAAAGCAGCAGCCCCGCCCTCCCCACTCATGTACCCTGCTCCTGGCACCGACCCGCCGCTCCGCCCACACCTCCCTGGCAATCTGGCTGGAATCTGGGCCAAGCAGGGCCATCTGCTCCCCTCCATCTCCAGCTGTAGCAAGTGAGGCTGAGTCGGCCTATCTCGGCAGGAAGCGGGTGGCGGCTGCCTTTGCAGGGAGAAATCACTGCAGACAAGCTTGTGTTTTCTTTGGCATCTGATCCATTCTGTCCCACAGAGCAAACTGCCTGACCTCGAGATAGTCAGTGACATGTGACCACAGGTGTGGCTCTGGCTCCTGCCCTGGGGCCTCAGAAACAGCAAGACAGCGGTATATGCCTATTGGAGGTGGATTTTGGGCAATCTCCATCCCCCACCAACTCTTCGAGGGTACCTGGAAGCTGAGCTGCTGCCAGTATCTTGTAGTCCTGTTTGGGGGTACATACCCACCAAGCCCTTGCTTCCCACCTTCCCTCCTTTCCTGACCAGCACCCAGCAACAAGGCTTCATCCTCCCCCTGCCTCCATGGCCCTGCCTCCTCCCCACCCCACCTTGCCCTGCAATCTCACCTTCCTCCCTGAATGTTCACAAATTCAGGCATACTAGCTTCTTTCATTTCCCAAAACAAAACAAAACGTGAGCTCCTACCCTCCAGGCCTTTGCACATTCAGTTTCTTATGCCTGCAGCCTTCTTTCTTCCCACGCTTGGACCAGCAAACTCCTCTTCATCCTTCAGATTCCACACAAAATGTCACTTCTTCTGGGAAGCCTTTCCAGATTACTCCAATCTCAATCAAGTTTCCTAAACTACTCTCTCCAAAGTACCCTGCTTTTCTACATTTGTACTTTGCAGTAGCATCTATATCCTATTTTTTTTTTTTTTTGAGACAGAATCTCATTCTGTTGCACTGGGTTGAGTGTGGTGGCTTCATAGCTTGCAGCAACCTTAAACTCTTGGGCTCAAGAGATCCTCTTGTGTCAGCCTCTCAAGTAGCTGAGACTACAGGAACCCACCACAATGCCCCGCTCTTTTTCTTAGAGACAGGATCTTGCTCTTGCTCAGGCTGGTCTGGAATTCCTGAGCTCAAGCAGTCCATCTGCCTCGGCCTCTCAGACTGTTAGGATTACAGGCAGGAGCCACAGTGCCCAACCACAGCAGTACCTATTCTAAAACTTGTTCCTGAGTTTGCAGGACTGTTTTATGCATAGTCCTGCAGACACAGGGCACCACAAGGACTGTGACTTGGGCCAAAAAGCAATAATTATGGCTTTTGGACAGAAATGAGTTAGAAGCCAGGTGCAGAGGAATAAGCTTGTAATCCCAGTGACTTGGGAGGCTAAGGCAGGAGCATCACTTGAGCCCAGGAGTTCAAGACCAGCCTAGGCTCAACATAATGTGACCCTCCAAGACAAAAAAAAACAGAAATAAACAAACGCCCTTCCTTGAGCCTCCCTCATCAACACAGCCAGACCTGGAGGCCAATGTAGGAGTCCTTCATCTCCACCCCCAAATTGGCCCCTGTCCAGGCCACTCATGGGCCCCCCTTATGTCCCTCCCATCCAGGATTCCACTCCTCATTCTCTCTGCCTTGTGCCCCAGTGGTTCTTTCTACAACCCAGCACTAACTGTGTGCCAGGCCCAGTGTTAAGCACTTTACATCCACCAAGTCAACTAGTGCTCACCATCTAGTTATGAGGATTAATGAGCTGCTATTACTAATTAACTACCTGCACTTATTGCCCCAATTTACAGATGAGAAAATTGAGGCTCAGGTTTGAACATGGGAAACAATTTGCCCAAGGGCTCATGGCTGGGTACAGCAGAGCTGGGATTTTAATCCAGGCCTAGCCAGCTCCAAACACTGAATCCTTAACCACTTTGCTAAAATGGTGCCAAACAAGGACCCAGGGAAGGAAACTTGGGCAGCAAAGAGATGTGCAGGATAGATATCAATAGTTACAAGAAGACAGCCACAGGCTGGCCAAAGTCTAAAAGAAAGATCAAGAACATTGCCCATAAGGTTCAGCGTTCCAGAACATCACAGGTAAAGAAGACAATACTCTTCAACAGCTGGGCAGCCTTGTTATTAATATTATATTTGTCATTATCATGAGGTCACTGAGGCACCGAGGGTAACACTTAGCCCGAAGTCACGCAGCAGACAGATGGCAGCTCGGAGCCTGGGCTGGCTCCTCTGTTGGTCTTCCTGCTGCTAGTCTGTTGTGGGCTGACCCCACTCCACCCCTGATTCCAAGCACCCTGGTGGTCTTGCTCCAACTGCCACATTCCACCCACTGGGCTTCCCCTCCTTCCTGGGAGACCCTGCCCACACTGATGCAAGGTGCTGTTGGGGCTGTAGCGGGTCCAGCCCTCTGCTCTGACAACGCCAGGAAGGCCAGCACGCTCAGAAGCAGCCCCTCTAGTCTCCCCCAGGTCAAAGTTGTCCTGTGTCCTCAATGCACTGTGCTTCCAAAATCACCCCACTGAGCAAGTTCAACCTTTCCACCCACCACTGCTCCTCCCTGGAGCAGAAATAGCCAGAAATAGCTGTTTCCAGGGAAGCCCAGCAGCCTGGGGCTGGGGGTGGAGATGCCATCAAGTCTCATGGTGGCTTCTGCAGTGGCTGGTGCAGCCTGCCGCTCTGCCAGGCACTCACCCAGTATCCCGGGTGATGACTCAGCCATGGTGGAGGGTGGGCAGGAGGACATGGGCATCCCTCAAAGTCCACCCCCAGGCCCAGGCTCAGGCCCCAGGAGCCAGCCTCTCTCTTCCGCAGACGGTCTCACTGCGGCCCTTTTGAGAAGCAGAGGGAGGTTGGACAATAACAAGAGGGGGTGAGGGCACCCTGTAAAATGGGTGTGGCACTGTGGGAAACAGCCTGGCAGTTCCTCAAAAAGTTAAACGTGGAATTACCACACGACCCAGCCATTCCACTCCGAGGTATAAACTCAAGAGGGATGAACACAAGTGGCCACACAACAGCGTGTATACGAATGATTGCAGCATCAGCATCACCATAACTCCAAAGGGGAAATACCCCAAGTGTCCGTCAACTCATGACAAACACAATTCCACTCAACAGAATAGTATTCCACCATACAAAGAAGTGAAGTCCCGCTACATGCCACAACACGGATGGACTTTGAAAACATCACAGTACAATAAAGTAGGACAATCACAAAAGGCCACCTATCTCATCATTCCATTTATCAGAAACATCTGGAACAGGCAAGACCCTAGGAACAGAGAGCAGGTTAGAGACTCCCAGGGGCTCGGGTGAGAGGGGTGTAAGGAGGGGCTGCTAACGGGAACCAGGTTTCCTCGAAAGAGGAGGAAAAGCTCTGGAATTTGACCGTGGTAATGGTGATGCTAAAGACCACAGAATTGCACTCTTTAAAAGGGGTGAATTGTATGGCTTGTGAATTACATCTCAATGTGAGGTCAGTGCAGTGTCCATCTCACGCGTCTCTGTACCCCAGAGTGTGAGGATGATGCCTGGTACACAGTAGGTAATCATTACTTATGAAAAGGGGAAGGAAGGGAGGAAGCCATTGCCCACCCAGGCCCTCTGGGCTCTCTATGACCTGCCTCTGCCCACCTGTCCCAGCATCATCCCTTCTAAACACAGGAACCCCTTTCAGTGCCCCCCACGCACCACCCTCTCTCGAATCTCCAAGTCTTTTCAGGAGCTGTTCCTTTGACCTGTCTTCCTCTGTCTTCGCTTCTGGTTAATTCTTGCTTCTTAGCCTCCAGGTCCCAACTTAAAATGTCACTTCCTAGGAAGCCTACCCTAGGCTGGGCCTTATCCTCATGCCTTTTCCTGCACCCCTCATGCCCCAACAACACGTAACACTAGGATGTAGTTGTATCTGGATTTTTCCGTGCCTTTACTAGACTATAAACTCTTGCTTCTGTGATGCAGCTCAGGCCTCCAGACAATATGTGATGACAATGGAAATGAATGGAGCTCACTGGCCTCTAATCCGAGCCTCAGAACTGGCCAGAGTATGTGCTCCTGGGCCATCCTATGTTTCTTCCTTTGGACAATGCTCCCAGCCTGGACCACAAACTTTTCCATCTCAGAGAGACTCTTCATCCCTCAGCTGTACAGAGGCCTGTTTCTCTCTTAGCATTTCTGATGCTCTCAGCATCACCAGGACAAGACAGCCAAAGGGACCCCAGGCGAGTAGCTATAATCTTTTCCTTTCCAGAACCTCCACAGCCAGGACGTGTATCTGTGCTGGACAGAGAAGCTGACGGAGATTCGCATCAGCTACCAAGATGCCTGAGTGTGACTTTTGTCTGGTGTTGGGGGTGGGCAGCAATAGTAACGCAGACCCATTATGACGGGAGCTCCATGCAGGCAAATTTTGTTTGTTTCATCTAGGACATGCAACACCTGGAGTAAGCATGCAATAAATGTTTGTTGCCTGAATACACAAATTTAAAATTTCTTTCTGCTAAAAAATAAAATAAAAATAAAGAGACCAGGGAATCTGATGTGCAAAGTAAGCCCACAGTAAATCCTTTTGAAAAATGCATTGTCAGCCGGTCTAAGTGGCTCACGCCTATAATCCTAGTGCTCTGGGAGGCTGAGGCAGGTAGATTGCTTGAGGGAGGAGTTTGAGACCAGCCTGAGCAAGAGTGAGCCCCTGTCTCTACTAAAAATAGAAAAATTTGCCAGGTGTGATAGTATGCACTGTAGTCCCAGCTACTTGGGAGGCTGAGGCAAGAGGATCACTTGAGCCCAAGAGTTTGAGGTTGCTGTGAGCTATGACGCCATAGCACTCTACCCAGGGTGACCCAGTGAGACTCTGTCTTTAGAAAAGAAATAAGGAAGGGAGGGAGGGAGTGAGAGAGGGAGGAAGGAAGGAAAGAAAGAAGGGAGGGAGGGAAAAAGAAAGAAGGAAAGATTGTCTATTTGATTGTCTATTTAACTAGGGTGGGGAGCCACGTTCTCCTGTGGGCAGGAGTGGACAGTTGTGCATTTGATTTCTTCAAAGGGAGGAGAACTGCATTTAACTCAACCAATGTGGAGAACACGTGGTTCTGTAAAGTGCTGCCACCGAAGTTGCAAAGACTGTACCTGTGCACACTTCTCCTCCTCCTCTCCCTCTCTCCTTTCCCTCCTTCTATGTTCAGCCTCCCTGATAGGTACCCTGCCCCCTACAGCGCTTAATAATCTCAGGCACTCAAGGCAAAGGTACTGCCTGTCCCAAAACATGATCCTGGCACTTCCCCGTTCCATTCATGAACACATCAGACCCCAGCTGCCTTGGCTCCCTGCTCTTCACTGCTTCCACCTCCAGAATTCTCCCAGCATCTCCCCCTGCAGCTGCACTGCAGACCCAGGGACCAGGCCTCTCTTCTACGCCAAGAGCCTGCCCTGTTTGAACACACATGGGCTGCCTGGGAACTCTCCAAAGTATCTCTGAGAGCAGTCTTACCTCAATTTCCTGAATGGCCCTTGCTCCTCTCTCCAATTCCCATCTGTCTCACTCACTTCCTCGTCCACCTATCTGTCCTGAATTTTTAAAAATAGCCCAATTATTTCATATCTCCAGGCGAATAGTAATAAATGCCACCCCGGCCCTCCAGGTAGGAGATGCATACACATAAACACTGGAATGGCTTCATAGCCACTTTAATAACGTCCAGCACTCATTGGATAATTTGCAAGTGTGAGGCACTGTGCTAGGATCCCTGGGATCCCTTAATCCCCACAACAACCCTAGGGCTTAGGTGCTATTATCAGCTCATTCAACAGAGAACTGGCCAAGTTTATTTTTATAAGTGTTGAGATCAGTTCTAGTCTGGTTGATTCCATGCGTAACTGGTGTTTCAGGCATAATTAGTGCCAAGAGACCCTCACTCACATGTAGCCAAGAGTTAAAATCCATTCCTATCAATATCTCGGCAGACGAAACACATCTCCTATGAAGGAGAAAGTTCATTCAGCTCCTACCTGTCTACTTTGAGTTTTCCTTGCTTCTTCCCTGGTCTGGCCCTGCTGTCCCGTAACCACTCCACCTGTCCACCTGGCTTTCATTTTGGTCCTTCCTAAAAATGCTGTGTTTTGCTTCTCTGCCTCAGCACAGGGTTACACAAGACATGAACAAGTCCCACTCCAGGCTTCCACCTTTCTGGCTGGGGAAATTAAATAAGATTTCTGAAAATGTTAAAGGAACCACATGAGAAATTGAAATGAGTCCTTGTATCTTCCATATTATCAACGGAAAAGATAAACACAGTATTTATTAAAGTCACAAAATGAAGAGCAGAACAAAGAAATGTTAAGTGCCATAAGTCATGACAGGAGATGACCAAAAGCCAAACATGTAGCTTCGTAAGAATAAATTAAATTATTTATCCTCCCCGTAAGGCAGTAAAGATTCCATTGCCAAAAAAAGAGAAAACTTCAACTGTGTACTGCTTACAAGAGATACGTCCCAAACAAAATAACAGAGAAACTAAAAATAAGGAAATGTTTAAATATAAAACAGGCAATTGCAAACACAAAGAAAGTGGGGGTGGCAACTTACTACGATGCAGAATGGAATTCTAGGCAAATAAGGAGGTAATCCACTGTAGGTTGATTAAAAAAAGATGCTTCAAAATGAAATCAAAAACAGAGAGCTCAGTAGTTGCCTGGGGCTAGTGGCGCAGGTGGGAGAATGGAGGCATATCCTTATGAATCGCATAATCAGCAAAGCCAAAACTGTTAGTAGAGAAGTCAGAAGCACAACTTTCCTAGGGACCTTCAGCACACAGACACCCTAAAGAAAAGATCAGAAGGCTGGACAAAGACCTATGGACAGGGATGTTCGTAGCAGCATTACTTACGTGTGCATATACACATGGTTTATAAATGAGAAATCCTAGCGGCAACCCAAATGTCTAAACAACTGGAGATTGAGTTAATAAATTATGCAACATCCAGATAATGGCATAGTCTGCAGCTGAGGAATCTTTGAGGAATTTTTGATGACATGGAAAAATGCTTGATATATAACCCAGAATAGAAAAACAAGGAATCAAAACTATACGTTCAATGCAATCTCAGCTGGAAAGGAAAAATATATGCCTCACATCCATGCACTTTTATTTATTTATTTATTTATTTTTGCAGTTTTTGGCCGGGGCCAGGTTTGAACCCACCACCTCCAGTATATGGGGCTGGCGCCCTACTCCTTTGAGCCACAGGGGCTGCCCTCGTGCACTTTTTATTGGAAAGAAAAAATTAAGACATTAACTGTGGTTACCAGTGAACTTTATGTTTGCCAGTATTTTCCAAGCATTTTAAAATCTGCATGTGCTACCTTTTTCATCAGAATTTTTCATATTTGCTAAAAAAATAAAAAATCCTCCACAGAATGATAGCTCAGTGGTGAGAACTGTATTTCTGCTAAAAGTTCCTAGTATAGAAATGAAGGCTGAAGCTGGCTGACTGCATGAAAAAAGTACTCTAAAGGTGGGGTTCCCATGTTGGATAGTAAGTTAAATAGCAGTGATAATAAAAACCATTTTGTTTGTAGGGTTCAGGGGTAAACTATGATCCTGGGCCAAATCTGTCGCACCACTTAATTTTGTAGTGCTTGAAAATTAAGAATGGTTCCTTTTATTTTTAACAGTTGGAAAAAAAAGTCAAAGAATAATAATATTTTGTGATACATGAACATTATATGAAAGTCGAACATCAGTGTCCAAAAATTAATTGGAACACATGTTCCTTTGCTATGCCTTGTCTGTGGTGGCTTTTTGGCTCAAGGAGCACAGCTGAGTAGTTAGACAGAGACCATATGGTCCACACAGCCTAAAATATTTCTTATCTGGCCCTTTACAGAACAACTTTCCTGATCCTTGGGATGGTGCTTTTCAGCTAACAAAATATGCTCAAAACCAGTCTCATTTCACTGTAAAAGTCTCACAGTCACTGGCATAAGAGGAAGAAACAAATGTTAAGTCCAAGGTGAGCCCTGGGATGGTGTCCAGGCTGGGGTACAGATAGATCAGGCCCAGTGTCCTCACCTGCTGTGCAGTGATGGGTGCACACAGCTCCTCTGAGAGCTGCTGCTCGCCTTTCTCCCTACAGTCTCTATCCCCAGCCTCAACCCAGCTGCCTCTCTCCTCTGAAAGCAGCCACATTTCCTGCCGAGAGTGTGACCTGCTGAAACCTGCGTAGAGGAGGCCGCAGCTGCAAAGAGGAGGGTATTTTTATCCAGACCCTGCTTCCTGTTTGCCGGATGGGGTATTTTGTTTGCTGGTGCTGGTTGTCATTTCTGATACAGACTCGGCTCCCTTGTCACACCAAAACAGAGAAGTCTGTCCCCTAACAGGCTGCCTGCTACCCAGGCCCACCTGCCCCAGGGCCCTGTCCAGCCCTCTCTCCCCGCGCGCTGCACCGTCTCCTTGATTCTGAGATACCCCTCTGCTGCCTGCTCAGGAGCTGAAACCAGGGCAGCTGGGTGGGCAGAGGGTAAACAGAAGCATTTCTGTCGCAGGAAACGGAAAAATCCACTCTCTTATCAGAGACAAACAGCTAGAAAGGAGCTGGCTGAGAAGCAGGCTGAAGGTTTTCCAGAGCTTCTCAGCAAGCCTGGCTCAGTGAGGAGCAGGATAGGATGGAAGGAGTTATGATGGGACTGGGAGTCATTGGTAACAGACAAAATGCCACTGTCATCAACCCTCCTGTCCTCACGGCTCAGCCAGATGAGGGGACAGAGAGCAGAAACATAGCAGCTTCTAACAAACCAGTGACAACAAAAGTGTGCATTTATTGAGCACCTGCTGCATGCTCGATCCTATGTCAAGCATGCATAGGAGTGCAGAAGTGAGGCGGGCTCTAACAGGACTTCCTATTTTACTAACAGGGATACTGAGGCACAGTGAGTTTAATGAACTTGCCCCATTCTACTCAGCAGGCAAGGGGCCCCTATAACCCCAAACTGGATCCATGCTTGCTTCTCCTGTGAGAATTTTAATTCATGTCTTAGAGACAAACTGACCCAGGTTTTAAGAGCCGGGGGTCTGCAGCCCAAGGCCCCCTGCTTCCTGTCCTGCCAGCCTGCCAGGCATCAGGCTCTGAGCCCAAGGGACGAGGTATGAAAGGGCTAGTCTGACCTTTGGTACAACCTCGTCTACTCTGGAGAGAGGCCACCAACCATCCTGTAGGGGAACGTGCAGCCTCCCTAAGCACTCCATCTGGTATGAAGACACAAATGTAATGGCTCAGAATTCAGACCCCTCAAGTTCTCAGTGATTTGATCTCAGGCATATGATCTCCCCTGAGCCTCAGTTTCATTCTTCTGTAAAATGGAGGCTGTAACTTCATAAGGTTATCTGAAAATTCGGCTGTAAAGTAACTGTCCCCCGCCCCCACTTTCCAGCCTCATTAGGCCCTCCCTAGGAACGCGGGGCCCAGTCTTCTGGCTCCAGACTGCAGGTATCTTTGGAGATCTGTGGGCAGGCTACAAGATAGGGCCAAAGGACAGCCTGGGAGTGATGGTCAGGCTCCAAGATGCTATGCAAACATCTCAGCCTTCTAGGAGTCACACTTCTGTGCAGTTCCCTCTCCAACTGAACAGGGCTAATGTGTGTCACCAATAGGATAGCAAGTGCCTTCTGAGGCTGGGTCATCAGAGATGTTTCAGCTTCCATTTTTGTCCTTGGATCACCCACTCTGGGGGAAGCCGGCTGCCATGCTATGAAGGCTTAGCAGCCCCATGGGGAGACCACATAGTGAGGGACTGAGGCCTCCTGCCATCAGCTGCTTGAGTGTGCCGTCTTAAAATCAGGTCTCCAGCCCCAGACGAGCCTTCGGATGATGGGAGTCCTGGCTCACACCTTGACTACTGCCTTGTCAGAGATCCTGAGCCCACTCACCCAGCCACCCTGGGGTTCCTGACTCCGTAGAAACTGTAAGGCGACCAATGTTTGTCACTGTTTTAAGTTGCTACATTTAGGGTAATTTGTTATGCAGCATACATAGAGAGGAGGTTCAACCAGAGGTAGAAGGTGGGGTCTACAGACATTATGCTGAGTTGAGCACCATGAGGACCAAAGAACCCAAGCTTCCTAGATGACGCCCCCAGAATCCCAGCCCCTGTCCCCCTACCCACACCCATAGACAGTCAAGTTTCCATTAACCAGGGAAACTGTTCTCTGAAGGCTACAGCTGACTAAGGGTTTCTATTTCTGCCCACGGTGCTGAGAACTGTCCATGCACATCATGCCTCACTTGGGTTTCTCTCTTGTTCTTAGAAGCACAGCCTAGGCTTCCCCACTGTGTGTGGACAGGACTGGGTCTGGAGCACCCTCCCAAGCTGAGGACACCACTGATCTGGCAGGAAAGGCAGGGAATACAGTGGCAATCCCTGTCCTTAGCAGCCACCCACGGTTTTCTAAATCACAATCTCGAACGCTCCTCTGTCCTGCTTCCCATTGCCTTCCCCCTGTTCATGAGCGAGCCCAGGGGTTCTCCCAGAGTGGTCCCTGGACCACCGCAGCTGCATTACTTGGGAATTTGTTAGAAATGCAAATCCTGTGGCCCTGCCTCATCTACTGAATCTGGAACTCTGGGGGTGGCTCCAACCAGCTATGGTTTAACAAGCCCTCCCCGTGTTCTGATGCACCATCAGTGTGAGAATGCTGGCTCCAGCCTTTTCTTTGACCGGTCCTCTCTGTGGCTCCTGGACTCTAGAAATGCCCGACTCCTCTCCTTAATTCCCTCCTCCACTCACCAGGCACCAACTCTGTGCCAGGTTCAGGGCCATAGCAGTGAATGAAATACACACTTATCTGCCGTCTCAGAACTTGCCACGTCCCCCCTCCACTACCAGGGTGCAATACCCTTCCTCCCAGCACAGCCCCTGCCCTGCCCTCACACCCAGTGCGGGAGGCTTTCTATAGACATTAGCTGAACAGTAACAAGTGATGAGTAAGGCCTGGATACCCCACTCTGGCGATGTCCTCCTTGACCCTGAGTTCAGTACCCCCAGCAGGCCCTGTGCACCTCAATCAGAGTATCCATCTCCCTCCACAGTGTCCAGTAAGGCACCACTGGGCCGTGGGAACTTGAATTGTGTATAATCCAGATTGAGATGTGCTGAGGTATAAAACACATACCCGTCTTCAAAGATTTAGTATGAAAAAGGGGTATGTAAAACATCTCCATAATCTTTATACTGACTACTTGTTGAGAAGCTATGTTAAATGAAATAATCACCCTAATTCATTTCACCTGCTTCTTTTCTACTTCCATGCAACTACTAGAAAATTTAAAATTACATACGTGGCTCACATTATTTTTCCATTGACCAGAGCTGAGCTAGATTGTCAACAGAGTAGAACCCCCCTAGTTGACCACTTCCCTACAGTGACCACCTTCTTAAGTTGAACTAATTTTCATAGAATGGACATGCACCACAAGATATAGCTGTATGGCAGGCCTAATTCCTTATGGTGACCACCTCCATATGTTGACCAGTTTGTTACAGTCCCTTGGGTGTCAACTGACAGAGGTTCTACCATATTTAGTCACATGACTATGGGCAGAGCTGCCAGTTCTATGGGTCCTTTCTGACCATCCTTCCTTCTTGCCTTCCTTCCTTTTCTCCCTCCCTCCCTGCCCTCCCCCTCCTCTCTTCTTCTTCCCACAGACATTTATTGAACATCTATTCTTGTGCCCCACCACCAGGCTTGGCACAAAGTAGGTGCCAACAATATTTGCTGAATGAATAAACCCAGTGCCCAGAATGCAGACTGGCCCGGAGGTGACCCTGAGGGTGTTCCTTCCTGTTTAATTCCCCATACTTGCTTCTTTGAGTGTAGTTATCCCATTTCATTTCCAAAGAGGCCACATTCCAAAGGTGTCCTTATGTAACCTGGGGCTCAGGTCAGTTTTCTTCTTGAATACGGGGCTCAGGTCCCAGGGTCAGAACTCCGTGTACAGAAGACCTTGTTCGCAAAGCTCCAGGAGGCTGGAGGGGGTGGACTTGGGCCTGGGCTTTAGGGCCAAGCTTGCCAGTGAGGGGAGGATCCTAGGCTGAGCCAGGCACTGCTCTCACTTATGCCCATGAGGGCCTGGGAGGATGACAGGGCACATGGGTCAGGGAGATGCAGGTATCCAAGCCAGTTTCAGGATGTAGCAGAGGTGAACTGGGGTTCGGGGGTGAGTCACTGTAGAATTACAGGCCTGTTTCCTAAGGGTGTCTAAGGTAGCTTCCACTGACCACTCCCCAACTCTCCAGCCCTCCAGTCTGAGAGGCTGCAGGGCTCTGGGATCAGCCACAACATCTTGGCCAAGCTGCCCCTTGGAGCTCAGGAGGCAGAAACTGTTCTGCTGCCTGGACCCTAGTGTTCTGGGTCCTGCTCACAGCTAACATGCTATGTGGCCCCTGCAGCGTGGCCCATCAGCCAGCAGAAGCACCCTCTTCCCTTTCCACTGGTTTGCACCTTCCCAACTCCGCACTGACCAACTAAAGGCCTTCCTGCCCCAGGGCCCTTGCTCATCCAGTTTCCTCTTCCTGGAACGCCCTCCTCTAGCCCAGCCTCTTCTGTCCTTCTGCACACCAAGTTCGTCTCATACTGGAGGTCTCCTAAACGTCACCCCCTCAGAGAGACCTACTCAGACTGGCCTCCCTGCACACATCACCATCCTTTTGTCCTCCGCCAAAGCACCCTGCCTGTCCCTTGATAGGATTTAGACATAATTTTTTATTTTTGAGACAGAGCCTCACCATGTCGCCCTGGGTAGAGTGCTGTGGTGTCACAGCTCACAGCAACCTCAAATTCTTGGGCCTAAGTGATCCTCTTGCCTCAGCCTCCCAAGAAGCTCGGACTACAGGCGCCCACCACAATGCCTGGCTATTTTTTGGTTGTAGTTGTCAACCAAACCTGTAGTTTGGCAGGCCTAGGCTGGATGCAAACCAGTGGCAGACATCTGATGTATGTGACTGGCACCCTAGCCACTGAGCTACAGGGGCCAAGCCAGGTTTAGACGTATTTTTAAATTATAGGTTATATATATATATATATTTGTTGCTTATATATTTGTTGTCAGTTTTGGCCTGTAGATTATAACCTCACAAGGACAAGGACCTTGTCTGTTTACTCATAAAGTAATCTCTGATATCTGGCACAGGGTCTGGAACACCACAGATACTCAATACATTTCTGCTTTACAATGAAAAAAAGCATACAGGTGCATCTGGATGTTGGGGCAGGGATTCCCAGGAGAGGTGGTAGTGAGCTACCATCTTTGCCTTAAGGAATCTCATCTTCCTTTCCCTTTAATACTGTATTTCATAGGCTATGACATGATTTTTCTGGCTCTCAAAACACACATCTCGAAAATCTTCACATAGAGGTTGAGTAAAGGAAGCCTGTGTGAGTCTACTTGCATGAATTCCTAGAACAAGCAAAACTAACAGTATACTTCACACCCACTAAGATGGCTTAATTTTTTCTTTTTTTTAAAGAAAAGACTCTAACAAGTGTTGAAGAGGATGTGGAGAAATTGGAACCCTTGTACGTTGCTGGTGGGAATGTGAAATGGTGCAATTGGTACAGTAACAGTCTGGCAGATCCCTAAAAAGTGAAACGTCAAGTTGCGAGATGACCCAGCGAGTTTACTCCTAGGTATCTATCAAAATATAGTCGTCCCCTGTAGGGCACTGGTTCCAGGACCCCCCTTGGATACCAAAATCCACAGATTCTCAAGTCCATGATCTAAAATGACATAATACTTACATATAACCTATGCACATGCTCTCATGTACTTGAAAACATCCCCAGATTACTTACAATACTTAATACAGGGTAAACACTATGTAAGTCATTGTTAAACCATATTGGTTTTTAGTTGTGTTATTTGTTATCATTGTATTGTTATTTCATTTTTCTTTTTCTTTCTTTTTTTTTTTTTTGAGACAGAGCCTCTAGCTGTCACCCTGGGTAGAGTGCCATGGCATCACAGCTCACAACAACCTCCAACTCTTGGGCTCAAGCGATTCTCCTGCCTCTGCCTCCCAAGTAGCTGGGACTGCAGGCGCCTGCCACAATGCCCAGCTATTTTTTGGTTGTAGTTGTCATTGTTGTTTGGCAAGCCTGAGTTGGATTTGAACCCGCCAGCTCAGGTGTATATGGCTGGCACCCTCACCACTTGAGCCACAGGCGCCAAGCCTGTTATTTCATTTTTCAAATTTTGTTCTGTGTTTGGTTGAATCCACAGACGCGGATTCACAATTATGGAAGGCCAAATGGTCTTGGAAACAGGTGCTCCAACAAATGCATGTACACTCATATTCACAGCAGCACTATTCACAATTACCAACGATGGAAGTGACCCAAGTGTCTATCTGTGGATGAATGGATAAAAAGATATGATGTATATACACACATGTAGATAAAAATACCATGTACAGATATAGATATACCGATAAGGTTGAGTATCCCTTATCTGAAATGTATGGGACTAGAAGTGTTTTGAATTTCAGATTTTCAGATTTGGGATCCTTAGCCTGTATCTATATAAAATGGAATATTATTGGGCCATAAAAAGAAAGGATATACTGATACATGCTAAAATGCAGATAGACCTTGAAAACATTGTGCTACGTGTAAGAAGTCAGACTCCAAAGGTTACACATTGCATGGCTCCATTACGTGAAATGTCCAGAACTGGTTAACCCACAGAGAAAGAGCACAGATTGGTGGCCAGGACCTGGAGAGAGGGGGCAATGAGGAGTGGCTGCTTCATGGGGACCAAGTTTCCTTTTGGAGTAGGAAAAACATTTCAGAACGAGATAGAGGCAGTTGCACAACCACGTAAATGCATTAAATGCCACTGAACACTCACTTTAAAATGGCTAATTTTATGTTATGTGTATTTTGCCTCAAAAAGAAAAAAGTAAAAGAAAAAGATAGCCTGTGGTGGGGGAAATAGCGAAGAAACATTAGAACAGTAGTTTGTCTGGAAGAGGGTAGGAGAGCAACTGGGAAGGCCATAAGGGAACTTTCTGGACTGGTGATGATGTTTAGACAGCACTGTCCAGCAGAAATAGAACGTGGGCCACATTGGTGATTTTAAAGTTCCTGATGGCAGCATTAAATAAGTAAAAACAGGCTGGGTGTGGTGGCTCTTATCTATAATCCTCCTGTCTTGGGAGGTCAAGGCTGGAGATGAGCCTGGACAATATAGCAAGATGCTATCTCTACCAAACAACAACAACAACAAGAAGAAAAAAAAACAGGTGAAATTTTAAAGGCTCAATATATCTAATATGTTATTATCTCATTATGCAATTGGCATTTTTAAATTCTGTATCTTTACTATGGTAGCAGTCATCCATATCTACACTGGTGATAAAAGATATCTCAGGGAAAACACACACACACACACACACACACACACAAAGATGCACCTGTAAAACCAACTAAAGATGCCTAGTGGGTGCACTGTATCAATCTCAATTTCATAGTCGTGACAATATAGTACAGTTTTGCAAAATGTTGCCAATGGGGTAGCTCCAGGGTTCTTCAGTGAATACACTCATTCACATGTCACCTATCCAGAGCTACTTAGGGCAGACCCTGGGGTAGTTAAGGATCTAAAATCAAATCCAGCCCCTGTCCAGGAGATTTGCAGCTGAGATCTTTAAGGTGGAGGGGCACAGGGCAAGCCACTGAGAAAGAAGAAAACACTACACATTCAATTTCTACTTTTCCTCACGCAAGAATAGAAGGGAATCTCTCTGTATTTTTTTTTAACTGCATGTGAATCTATAATTATCTCAAAATAAAAAGGCATAAGGTCAGCTCTCTAGGGCAGGGCCTTGGGCTCCTGAGATGAAAGGCAGAGGGGTGTGGATGGTGCAGATGTTCCAATGGACCAGGCCAGATGTATTCACTGTGCTGAACCAACCAGCACCTGCCTTCGCCTGGAGGGGCTCACAGGCTTGCACAGTAACAAGATAACCACTCAAACAGATGGAAAGTAACACATGCCAGGAGCACGGGAGGAAAAGGCACACCATGCTCTGTGGGTGCACCGTGGAGATCCAGCCAGGTCAGAGTGTCGGCAGAGTCTTAGGACTGCAATTTTAGGGGGAAACACCAAACTGATGGAATCAAAGAATAACAAGAGCTGACAGCTAACATGTTCGGGAAACTTCCCAGGTGCCAGGCACTATGCGAAAGCAGTATTTCACTTACTTGCAGTATAACCTTTTGAAGGTTATTATTATTTCCATCTAACCCAAAGAGAAACTGAGGCACAGAATATTGAATGGTTTGCCCAAAGTCACCCAGTAAGGCAGTGGAGCTGGGATCTGAGCCCAGATAGTCTTGCTCCAGAGCCCTAGGTCTGAACTACATATCTTTGCGACTCTTGGGTTGGACTGCACAGGAAGCTCATTTTTTGCTTCTGGTGGATCTTTAACTATCCCCATGTCCTGGAGTCGCCCCCACCAGGCTCCATGTTTGAGCCCTAATAGCCAGTGAGGTCAAAGAAGCCATGACCACAGTGCCCTTTGGGAGCATCACTTGAACCATTCACCACAGGGGGAGGGTGTTAGGGTGGCTGCAGCCCGTGTGTGTGTGTGTGTGTGTGTGTGTGTGTGTGTGTGTGTGTGTGTACACACGTGCATGCACATGTGCATTCTACTCATGCAATGTAAAATTATTCAGACACAAAAAGGAATGAACTATTGACACCTGCTAAACATGGGTGAACCTTGAAAACGTGCCAGGTAAAAGCCAGACACAAAAGGTCACGTATTATATGATTCCATTTATAGAAAATGTCCAGAAGAGATAAATCCATTGAGACAAAAAAAAGATTAGAGGTTTCCAGGGCCTAGGGGGAAGAGGAAACTGGGGAGTGACTACTGGGTTTCCTTTGGGGATAATGAAAATGTTCTGGAACTAGGTGGAAGGGATGGTCATAAAACCTTGTGAATGTACTGAATGCCGTTGAACTGTACATTTTTAAATGGTTAATTTTACATTATGTGAATTTCACCTCAATTTAAAAGAAAAAAGGGCCTATAATCCTAGCACTCTGGGAGCAAAGGCAGGTGGACCGCTTGAGCTCAGGAGATGGAGACCAGCCTGAACAAGCGCAAGACCCTCTCTACTGAAATAGAAAAACTAGCTGGGTGTAGTGGTAGACATCTATAGTCCCAGCCTCTCAGAGGCTGAGGCAAGAGGGCTGCTCAAGCCTAGGAGTTTGAAATTGCTGTGAGCTATGATGCCATTGCACTCTACCCAGGGTGACAGAGTGAGAGTCTGTCTTAAAAAAAAGGTAAGAGAAAAAAGAACCCCAGGAGTTTCCACACTGCAGGTGCCCCAGCTCCACAGCTTATGCTGACTCCTGACACAGGCAGGCCGAGGCCGTGGTCCAGGTCCGGGAGGCCCAGCACCCAGCCCAAGCTTTCTCCTGCATGCCCAGCTGTGTCCTCTCTGTGGGAAAGAGATGTGCCTCGCCTCGCAGCCCAGACATCACAATGTGAGAACAAGCAAGCAGCCCACCTTTGTTTCGGTTTCTGAGAAGCCAGCCACACAAAAGTGCTGGTGAGACAACTGGCAGCCATTCATGAACGCCTGGCACTTTCTACGTCACCTATGTAATTCTCACAGCCCTGAGGAGTGAGAATTACAGTGCTGACCTCAGTCCTCAGAGGAGGAAAAGAGGCTCAGGGAAATCAAGTCACTTACTGTAGGTCACACAAGTGTCCCCTCTTTCGGCTACACACATGCACAGCTCACAGAGGACAATACACACCAGGGTTCAGGGTTGCCCATTGCCTGAGCAATCAACCTCCCTCCAAAACCACAAGCAGAAATCAAAATTTTTGAGCTTAAGTTTTAACTTAAGCAACCGAGGTGGGCGGATTGCCTGAGCTCACAGGTTTGAGACCAGCCTGAGCTAGAGCGAGACCCCATCTCTAAAAATAGCCTGACGTCGTGTCAGACGCCTGTAATGCCAGCTACTTGGGAGGCTGAAGCAAGACAATCGCTTAAGTCCAGGAGTTGGAGGTTGCTGTGAGCTATGACGCCACAGCACTCTAACCAGGGCCACACAGTGAGGCTCTGTCTCAAAAATAATAATAATAATAAAATAAATAAAACTTAAGCAACAGGTGTGGCCCTAAAAATAGAGGCAGCTGTGCAGGGGAAGGCTGAAATACACCAGAAGCCAGGAGACCCAGAGGCGAGACCCCTGATCTGCCACTACTATTGTGGGAACATTAAGTAAGTGACAAAAGTGACAATCTCTCATCACTGCAGTATCCTCATCTTTGAAGTGGAGCCCATGCTGGCAAAAGGCACATAAGGTGATGCGTGTATAGGGTGTGGCACCGTGCGGGGTGGGTGCCCTGTGAGAGAAGTCAGGGGTCTGTGTCCCAGCTTCCAGCTGGCCTGGGCAGGCGGCGGGCAGTGGGGTGTGGCCTCTACTCCTTCCCATCCCCTCATAGCCCAGGCTCCAGGGCAATCTCTTGTTCACATCAAGTGTTTCCTTGGGCTTGGACAGGGATGGGATCTGTCTCGCTCTCAACATCGGAAACTCGGGCCATTCTAAATTCCAGCCCAGCTAAGGGGACAGAGCCCAAGAGACAGATGGCCCCAGAGGACAGAGGCTGAGGCCACCAGCATGATTTCAGGCCAACCCAGCTCATTTAATGGTGTTTTCCCAGCCATAAGGAGGCCACGCTAATTAAGTGGAAACCGCCAGTCTACAAATCAATTTCTGCAGCTCTAACTCCGGGAGGGGCCAGGAGCTCCCAAACTGGGTCAGAGACATGTTCGTCCCCCAGAAACACCCACTTCTTGTCTGTGTCTTAGAGTCTGGCTATCAGTTGGGTATACCTAGGCCCTATGCCCTCCCCACCCAAGTCCAGGAAGATCTCTTTGTTGGGGGGGAGGTCTCTGGGTCCTGGTGGTCTTTCTGGGCTGAGAAGGTCCTATGGCCCCCACGGTTATGCACACAGCCTGACCTCTGGCTGCTGCAACAAAGGGCAGCCCAGAGTAGTGATTAAGGCATAAGCCAGACTGCCTGGGTTCAGATCCCGGGTCTGCCACTAACTAGCTATGTGACTTGGGCCATATTACCATACCTGTGTTTCTGTTTCCACAACTACAAAAAATGGGGTAATAACTGTACCTCTCAAAAGATTGTCATGAGGTTTAAATGGGTGACCACTGAGGAAGCAATTTAAGTCAATGGCAATCGTAAGTGGTAGTAGGTATCTTTCTTCTCCCGAACTTTTCGTATGTTAATAGCCTTATTGAGATAACAATTCATACACCATACAATTTGCCAATTTAAAATGTACAATTCACAGAATTATGTAATCATCACCATGATTAATTTTAGAACATCTTATCACCTCCAAAAGAAACTTCACTCCTCATGCCCCACCCCTCCCCCAGCCCTGGGAAACAACTAATCTACTTTATCTCTATGGATTGGTCCATTCTGGGTATTTCATACAAATGGAGTCATATGTCACGTGACCTTTTGTGCCTGGCTTCTTCACTTAGCAAAATATTTTCAAGGTTCATTCATGGTGTAGCATGCATCAGTAGCTAATTCCTTTTTATGGAAGAATAATAAATATTCCATTGTATGGCTAAACCATATTTTATTCCTCTGTTCATCAGCTGGTGGACATTGGGGTTTGTTACCATTTGGGAGCTAGTATGAGAAATGCAGTTATGAACATGTCTACAGTTTTTGTGTAGACAGATGTTTTCATTTCTCTTGAGGATATACCCACAAGTGGAATTGCTATTCTTTCATGTAAGTTTTTGTTAAATAAAACATCCTCATCTCATCTGAGGCCACCCACCAGAAAAGATGGGAATTCACCTCTACTGAGCACTAACCATCTGCTAGTCACTGTTCTAGGCACACTTACATCCGCAGCTTCATTTAACTTTTGCAGTTGCAAAAGGCGGCTGTTACTGTCACTGAAAAACCTGAGGGCGAGACAGGCAAAGCAATTTACCCAGGGTCGCGCAGCTAATATGGAGAGCACCCAGGATGTGGTGAAAGGAAAGGGCGAGCTGGAGTGAAAGAGGTGCACACACCCCAGCCTAGTGCGGCAGGCCTGGACCTTCAGGAGCCCAGCTGTGCAGGAAGTTGAACCTGTCAGCAGGGACCTCTGAGCTAAGGCAGCACAAAACCAGGCAAGCTCATGCTTCACAGACGGGAGAGGAAGTAAGAGGCGCACCAGGTCTCTGCGGTCAGACTAGGGTTATCTGAGTTGCCTTCCGGGAATGTCTCTATTTCCACACCTTTTGTGTTTTATGCTGTGGTTTATATGCACAAAAAAGGCAGCCAGCAACAGGGAGGCAGGCTGCCCCCCTCCCGCCCCCCGTGGGCCTGATGGTGGGCCTTCTAGGGGGCGCCATGGTTCAGAAGGCTCTAGTCCTCAGCTAGGAGAGCCCAGGGATGTTCTCTGCCTCCTGACCCAGTGCCCTAACTGTCTTCTAGGCCCAGGGAACTTCTCATTGACCATCCTCACTCCCTCCTTGGAACAGCAGAACACCTAGGAGACTGAATTGGTGACAGGCAGGGACTGGTGAGCCAGGAAACCGGGCAGAGACTCAGGCTCCAAAGACTGTGACTGATGAAATCTGGGAGAGCAGGAAGAGCAGGGAAGGAGCCCCCAAGAGCTGCAGCCCCTGCCCCGCACTCCCCACTCTCCTGAGCATTCTTCTTCACCCAATACTTCATTTTCCTAAAGGCTTGTTAATTCCTGCCCTGACCTGGGAGAAACACTGAATCCCTCAGGGTTTCCCTGGATAACCAAGCTTATACATGGTATCAGGATTTTTTTAGACAAAGGGTCAAATGATTTTGTTTCTGAGTCACAGGATTCTTCACTTTACTAGGTATGAACTAGTCTCTCTATATTTGTTTCCACATCTGCCTTTGAATTTTTAAGATGGCAGGGCTGTGTCATAGTTGAAGCACAGACTTGGCCCCTCGTTCTGACATAGTCAAAATCCAACTTGATCACTTAGGAGCTGTGAGACCAGACCCAGTCTCTGCACCTCTCTGTGCCTCGATTTCCTCTCCTATAAAACAGTCATGGCATCCTCTGCTTTATAGTCTCTGCCTTATGTCATTTCCACTGCACCTGGTGAATTCAACATTCAATAAGCTAACGTGGCTTTTTTTTCCACTGAATGGCAGAATGGGGACTTTGACTCAGGGTCACCAGACACCTGGCTTTCACTGTCCACTCCTCACAACTTCTCTGGGTGTGTTAGGCAGCCAATCCAGGATGGCCTGCCCCTGGGGAAAGGGAAGGAAGCCAAGTGTGGAAGGCCACACAGCTGAGGGTGCTACACAGGATGCTGGGCTTGGCCAGAGCTGGTGTCAGCTTCCCCGGGCTCAGTAAGAGACCTGAAGCAGGCCGGGCACTGTGGCTCATCCCTATAATCCTAGCACTCTGGGAGGCCGAGGCAGGTGGATTGTTTGAGCTCTGGAGTTCAAAACCAGCCTCAACAAGAGCAAGACCCCATTTCTACTAAACATAGAAAAGTTAGCCAGATGTTATTGCAGGCGCCTGTAGTCCCAAGCTACCAGGGAGAGTGAGGCAAGAGGATCTCTTGAGCCTAAGAGTTTGAGGTTGCTGTGAGCTATGATGATACCATAGCACTCTACCCAAGGAAACAGGGTGAGACTGTGTCTCAAAACAAAAGAAAAAGAGAGAAATGAAATAGGCCAAGAGTTCTCAAACAGACAATAGGAGATTGATGCAGGCTGGCTGATGGGGGGGAGGGTAAAAGTTTTTCACTTTCAGGGAAAGAATTTACAGAAGGTCAAGGTTCCCATCAGAACCAGGCTGAGGTTCTTCTGAGTGAACTGCAGGGCTGGATAGTGGACCTGAAGCAGAGCCCCCCAGCCAGACAAGCACTGCGATAGTGGGACCAAGTCCACTCCCCTCAGCGGCTGGGTTACTGGCCCTCTTCTAGGACCTGCCAGGTTGGAACTAGCTCACATACCAGTTGGGCTTTGACAAGCAGCTGTGCCAAACTGGGACAGGCAGGAACCACCATCCTGTGGTCACTTTAGTTACTCCCATTTGACAGAGGGGAAAGGTGAAGTCTCAACCCAGGGATTGAATGATTTGTCCCAAAGTCACACAGCACATAGGTAGAACTGAGTCTGAAATCCAGGCCCCACTTCTTCTGAGCTGCACGTCTGTCCCTTCACGCTGTCCACGTGTCTGTACATGGTGGGGAGCAGCAAAGGGGAGCATGAGAGACTGAGGAAGGCTGGGGGAAGCAGGGAGCACCGGGAGAGATGGGCGTAGGCCCGGAAGAGAACATGGGCCCTCTCAGTGGAAGGAAGGGCATGAGCAAGGGCATGCAGGATCCAAGTCAGCATGGAAGACATTGGGCTCCACTTTAGGAAATATGGACCATGAGCCAGAGGAAGCCAATACATAAGTGAACCTTCTTCCCCCTTCTCAAACCCTAAGCAAAGCCCACCATCCAGGCTGACCAGTCCATAGCAGATGCAGAGAAAACTGATGGCTGCTGGGACAGATTTTGTTGTGTATTCACCAAACCTTGTTTCCTTATCTTCCTGGATACAAGGCCAGAAGATCTGTCCTGGTTCTCCTTGCCAAGGTGTGACCAGGGCCTGGGTCCTGGTCGGTAGAATGTGGGCAGAAATGCTCCATGCCGTTTGCAGGTGTGGTGTGCAGATCCCTCCCCTGCATGGCCCCCTGCCAACTGAACAGAGGGGACTCTGATCATCCAATGCTATACAGTCCAAATCAGTGACAAGGAGTCATATGGAGCCACGTGATGCTTGAAATGTGGCAAATCAACATATGGTGCATCAGCAGACAGCAGATTCTAAAGACTTACATGAAACAAAACCAGAATGCAAAATCTCTCATGGATAAGTTTGATGGGACTTGTACATTGAAATAATATTTTGGATATATTATTAAAATTGATTTCACCTGTTTATTTTTACCATTTTTAATGTGGATATTAGTGCATTTAAAAATTATGTATGTGGCTAGATTCTATTCCTCTTGGGCAGCTCTGATCTTAGGGAAGAGCCTTAGGATAGAGGGAGGCTGAGTGTGTGTCACTGTGCAGAGGACAGCTGCCCAGGAGGGCCTTCCCTTGTGGCACAAGCAGCACCAAAATCAATTTCAGAACATTCCATCACCACCACCCCCACAGAAGCCCCATCCACACTCCCCACTCCCACCTGCAGCCCAAGGGAACCCACAAATATCCATACTGGGCAGGTGAGTGAGCAAGGGAGAAACTTCAAACTGTCACAGCAATTAGCCTCTTGTGGTAGCTCAAAGATGGCCACAAACAGCGACCATCAAACTCCTGCCATCAAGAGGAGGTCTTTGTACCTTCCCTGTAAGTCCTGGTGGGCTTTGTTACTGTTCTGGGTCTCAAGAGCATGGTAGCTTCCTGGATCCTGAAACACTTGCTCTTAGACCGTGGAGTCATGACATAAGAATACAGATTATGCCAAGATCACCATGCTGAAAAGGACGCTGGAGACCCTGGGACCATAGGATGACTGTGGTCATCTCACTGAGACTCCAGTCCTTACAGAACAGAGATGAATTTTCTTTTTTCTTTCTTTCTTTCTTTTTTTTTTTTTTTTTGAGACACAGTCTCATGCTGTTGTCCTGCGTAGAGTGTCATGGTATTATAGCTCTTAGCAACCTCCAACTCTTGGGCTCAAGAGATCTTCTTGCCTCAGGTTTTGTTTTTTCTATTTTTAGTAGAGATGTGGTTTCACTCTTGCTCAGGCTTGTCTTGAACTCCTGAGCTCAGGCAATCCACCTGCCTCAGCCTCCCAGAGTGCTAGGATTACAGGTGTGAGCCACTGTGTTGGGCCCAGAGATGAATTTTCTCTGCTGAACTCCTGACCCATGAGAGAGAATGGTAAAATGGCTGCTGTAAGTTACCACATTTTGGAGTAGTTCTTTATGTGACAATAGAGAACCAGAATACCTCCCTGATAATACAGCTCCCCTTCACGTCCCAATTTGCTTCGAGTCCCTGGACACCTCTCTGGGTAGCGTCAGGGATTTGATAAACAAGCCCACTGCCCTCTCCACAGTTCTGTGGACCTGAATACTCTATTCTTCCACCAATCTAGTGGCACCCTGGGCCCAGTAATTCATTTACCCGATCGGTCAGGTTTGGTCCTTCTCTGTGTCTCCTTTACTTTCTTCTCCACTGGAAAGTTTTCAAAGATCAGGATTCCAGCTCCAGAAAGGATACATCCTGAGTTCTGCCAGGGCCTGGAGACCCATAGCTCTTCCCATCAGCAGTGAACTTTCCCTCAATGTAGTCAGGTGTCGGGAACACCTCCCTGGCTTTCTGAGGCCTTTATGTCTCCTCCCTGCCCTTGGAGAATTCCTACCAGCTTCTCCAGCATTGCAGTGAGCCAGACTCTCACCTGACAACAGAAACTAAGTTGTGTTCCTCACCAAAATCCGTATGTGGAAGACTTAACCTCTGGTGTGATGATATCTGGAGATGGGGCCTTTGGGAGAAAACTAGGTTTAGATGAGGTCATGAGGGAGGGTGGGGTCCCCATAATGGGATTAGTGCCTTTATAAGACACAAGAGCTCTCTCTCCCCACACCCACCTCCACAATATGAGGACACAGTAAGAAGGTAACAAGCCAGGAGGGAAGCCCCCATGTCAGAAACCAGCCATTCTGGCACCTTGATCTTGGGTTTCTGGCTTCTAGGATGTAAGTAAATAATCTCTATTGTTTAAGCCACCCAGTCAATGGTGTTTTGTTATGGCAGTCCAGGCTGACTAAGACAGTACTTCAATACCCAGCTGAGGTCCCCAAGCCATGTCCACCAACAAAGACTGATGGGCTCAAACCACTTGAGGGATATAGGCCCCATCAGCTGTGCCCTGAGAGACCCTTGGGTCAATGCAATGATCAGTCACTGAGGGCCATGAGTCAGAGGCTGTTTATTAGCCAGAGCACACCGAGACCAGAATATACTTGCCAAAAATGGAGCTTTAAGAATTCTACAGAGTTGTGTGGGCTTAAAGAATATATTTTCAACTGCGGAGACAAAGATGGTGATATTTGACATGTCCCCAAACCTACCTACCCATCTATCCACATAGCATCCAACCCTCTTCCATTAATTACTGCTTCACCTTAAACTTCTTTTAGTGAAAAAGAATCTTACCCATCAAGAACCTCCTGGAATCGATGGCTTAACTTGGAGCCAGCAACTTATTAAATAAGGCACCTCCTCACCCACGATGTGACTGCATTGTTTTCATGGAATAAGGAGTACAGTCAGGCTCTCCAGGAGCCAAATGCACATCTTTTTTGAAATGAAATTCCTAAAATCTGGAATTATTGCCATGCAATGAGCACCTAGTGTCAGAAGATGCTTTTGAAAATGTCAGCTAGGTATGACCCTTGACATGGGGTATGTCCCATACTGGACAGGAAGGCTGTTAGAGGAGAAAAGGAGAAACTTCCCAAACCCAGGAGGCGTCCACTTCTATGTCTCAGCCTATACAGACGATGGAAATTCACTGCGGACTATAAATGTCTCAGTGCAAACGAGGTCTGACTGCCAGTGGTAGGTGCACCCTGGGGAAGCCTGATTCTACACTGTGATGTTATCTGACAGACCTCACTGGGGACGCGTTTGGAACAGGGTGGCCAGGCAGCTGCACCCACTGCAGGTGGAGGCCAGGAGAACTCGGCTTCTTCTCAACCACGATGCTCCACCTGAGCCTACATGCAGCCCAGATCTGGCTAAGTGCTGTTAAACAGTGAGTGGGCTTTTGAAAAATGGTCCACACAGGTGTAACCAGGATGTGGCGTAAGACTTAAAGTATAGATTCTGAAGTCAGAGAGTCCTGGCTCTGCCTTTTACCTGGCCAAGTTACTAGACTTTTCTAGTCTACAGTTTATCCACCTGTAAAATGGGGTTACCAATGGTACTTATTTCAGAGAATTGTTGAGAAGATGCAAAGAGCTCATGCATGGGAAGACTTTCAGCACAACGCCTGGCATTTATGTTGTCCGAGAGAAACTGGGAGACAGACTTAATGAGTTCCCTCATTAATGATGAAGGCGATGGTGGGGCAGTGGGGGCTCAGCTGTGGCTTGTGCCAGGACCTCTGGCTGGCAACCTCATCCATCCTTTAAGGGACTGAGAGAAGAGAGAGCCCTTCCTTCAAGGAAAGAGGGTTACCCAGCTATACCACATCTGCCCACCTCTGCTAAGCTTCATCCCACTAATTTACAACAGCCCACATTCCAGATAACTGGTACAGACTTAAATTGAGTTTATTTCGCACCATGAGATCTACGGGAGCAGGGCGGAATGGCCTCTACCCCATTGCCTGGGGCTGTATTGTTTGTCCACTGTGGTAACTCCCTGCGCCTTTGTGCTTGTCCTTCATTATCCAGCTACTCTCCCATTCCCCAGCTACTCCTCTCCCTAGCTACTTTCCATTACCTTACCTGTTCCCTCATTATCACTCAGAGAATCCCTTATTACTCAGCTACTCTACTGCCCCCAGCTTCTTCTCACATCTGGAATTGTCTTCTAATTTCACATAAGTTTGGAACAATCAACCGAACCCTGGCTTTAGACTGGGAAAATCTGTCCTCATGTCTCTCTTTCTCTCTCTCTTTCTCTGTAGGAAACTATCTCTTCCTGAACCAAGCAGCTGATGTTTAGAGATGGGATGCTCTGCCCATTATCTTTGCAATCTTTAGGCTAGGCTGCAGAAACAGGAAGGCAGAGCCCACAAGGTACACATCATGGAACATTGCCAGGCAGAGCCAGGAGTCTCAGCCAGAGTGGGAGGACACCAAAGGTGGGCAGCATGGTCCTGTTGCAACTCTTCTGATTCCAGGTGTGATACTTAGGCAGGAGGCTCCTCCCCTTCACCAGGGCTCTGTGCCTAACCAGCCCTGCAGTTCGAGATGTTTTCTCCTAAAATCTAGGAGAGCTTCATTATGGATTTGATTAAATCATAAGGAATCTCATCCCAAGCCTGCCAGAAAACAAGTTATTTTCAGCATCCGTGGGCAGCAAATGGAGAATAAAGTCATGAGCCGGAAGGAATGACTGTGTAGAAAGTGAGCCCATTCAGGGGAAGGTTGGCCACCATGTCTCCTTGACAAAATGTTAGGTGCCAAGGAACTTGGGAGAAGTTTTGTGATGTATTCTAGTTTGGTTTGTTTTTTAAAGAAGGCTACAAATCACGTTAACTGTAAAAGGTTAGGGAAAGCAAATTAAATGTGCTAATTAGGGTCCCTCCAAAGAGGTTCTGCAATTAAGATGCGTTTTAGACATGCAAATGGCTCAAGTCAATCAAAATGGATATTCGTGAGTGCCTTAAGAAGTGATACATGGGAATCAGAAAATCTCAGGCACTGTAAGGTCTATGGTCTCAGTCAGAAGTTCTTCAGAGACTCCGAAAGGGTTGCCTAATGGAGGCAGGCTTTAAGTCATAGGTTATATGGGATAGCCAAAGCTTTTCACTTCTTAATGACTTACAATGAAAACTGCTGCCATAAATAAAGAAATAAACAAACAAATAAATAAATGGAAAAAGAAAGAGAGAAAAAGGGGGGAAGAAAGTCAATTTATTCATACTAAAGTGTAAATGACTGTAATAAGAATACTTTATGTCTATGACTGATTGGAGGCTGGCATTGAGTAAATAGAGATTGAGAAAATGAGAGATGAGCTGATGATGAGAGAAGCTGAGAGATGAGTAATGAGGTTGAGCAGAAGAATTAGAAAGAATATATTAATCTTGCCTCTGGCCTATTGTAACTGAGGCTACAGGCAAATGATATTACTAGCTACACTGACTATGTTCACTGTCCAGCCTTTATTTCTATGAATCTTCACAACACTGCCACCATACACATACATAGCATTTTCTCCACTTTATAGATGAAGAATCCAAGTCCAAAAGAGGTGAAGTGATTTGCCCAAGGTCCCAAAATGGAAATGAACCTCTAAGGTTCACCACCTCTCTGCAAAGCTTCCCAACCGTTCTACCAAGGGCCCCTCTTATTTGATTTCCCCTATGTCATCACATTTTGAAAGATTTTATTACTGAGCACACTGCATTTGTGAACTAATAATTTGTTCCATCTGGCTGATGATTATTTTTCTATTCCTGTTTCTGTTTCAACATTGATCCAGACTTTAACCCCAATTATTGAGGGGTCAATGTAATATTATGAAAATCACATAAACCACTGTCATGGCTATGCAGCTAACAAGCAATAAAATTAAATAAGCACCATTCTCCAGCACTGAATTCTGACTGCCACATGGTTTAGAGTCAATGCCAATCATATAATGGGCATTCTCAACCCAGCATTTGGGGTTCCCAGATAGAGGGCTCTGGTAACAGTGTCAGGTCCACCCTCTACATCCCAGACATTCCAGGGACATCAACAGCCAATCAGTGTTTGAGCAAAATACTATGCCCAGGGTTATCACATTGTGCTGCTAGAATTCCAATCTAAAGCAAAGCAAAGTCTAGAATGTGTGTTAGCTTATCACAATAACGGACCCCAATGAATCATGCCTTTCAGTAACCAGGTGCTTATACAGACTCTTCCCCTGGAGCTTGGCCATATGACCTATTTTCGACAATGAGACGTCAGCAAATGCCACGTAGGCAAAGGCTTGATAAATACTTGTGCAGTGGAGCTTACCTTCTTGGAATGCTGAGACCACCAGGCTGGATGAAGGACCACTTGGAGAGAGAAGCCAAGTCATCCCAGCTGAGGGCAGACACTAACTGCAGCCTCATGAGTGAGGCCAGGTGAGACCAGCGGAAGTGCCCATTCAAGCCAAAGAATCACTGAGATATAAGAAGTTGTTGCTTTAAGCCACTGAAGTGTTTCAAGGGCAATCTGGCAATAGGTTCAACCACGGACAACTGATACAGCACAACTCTGGATACTGACTCACCTGAAGGACAGCCATTACTGCCTTTGTGATACCCAGGAAATTTAGGATCCTCATGCCAAAAAGCCCACATCCTAGAGTTTTTCTTGAAGGACTGAAAACTCTGACTCTTTCTTCAAGATTTGAATTTCATTTAACTTTTCAAGTGTAAATGACAAAGCTACCATTTCTCTCTCCCCTCCCCATCAGGTTTCATATGTCTCCTTTCTTAACCTTCCCCTCTGCTCTGGATGCAACTCCTCAGCCTAACATAGTAGACAAAGAACAGGTGCAGTGGGACCAGCTCTGTCTGTTGGCACAAACATGGGATGGAGATGCTGTACAGTGCAATGCTCTGGAAAGATTCTGGAACATCCTTCTGTTTTACAAAATCCAGCTTTCCTCTACATGATGCTTTGGCTTTGGTGATTATTGAGAGAAGGGCTTGGGCTTCATGCATTTAAAAAACCTCCAAGTTTCTTCAACAGAACTATGGACCATTTCTCATTCCATCAGAAAGGAAACAAGGGCTCCTAGGAACCAAGCAAGAATAAATCATCTATATCCTCAACAGATTCACTAAACTGAGAAATTTGACAAAAAGGCACTGTCTGGACTCTATCTGAGCTCTCTCGGATATCTTCTCATTAACACCCTGGGAGAAGGCTGGTTGAATGTCATGGTGGTTTGATTTGGGTGAGATTCCAATTGGCTGGATCCTCCTACGACCCCTAGGATAGCATCACTTGGGTGACTGACCGTGGTTGACCAGCCCACCAAAAGTGATTTCTTCTCCCAGGGGTAGTCTCATATTATCCAAACTTAGGAGGCTGCTGCCTGAAACCATGATGCCAATATCACAGGAGAGTAAGAATTGCTTTGCATGCCAGAAATTCATTTAAGCATGGTCAACTCGTTCTGTGCTTGTAGGGGCTGGGCTGCCAAATTAAAATCATGAAGTTATAAGGAGGGACATAATCATCCTGTTTAATGGAATTATGCCAAGAAGGGTTGAAGTCTTCTTTTTCCATAATCAGATTGTCCTTAGCAACAGGATGGTAATCTTCAAACTTGGGGCTCACAGGATCCTCTCCCCTAGATAATATTTAAATAGCATTGCTCGTAATTGATATCCCAGCCTCCTTTTTCTAGGCATCTGTTCTTGACAAGGCCCTCTTTATAAGAGCACTATCCATTGTTAAGCATGTTAATACTGTGTTCTCTTTAAAGTGACTTTGCTAGATTCTGAGTTCGAAGCTGGCCTGCCTCAGTCTGTTTTACTCACTACCAAACCACCAGCCCCATGAATCTCTACTCTGATCCTGCGTGTTTTGTTGCAATTTAACCCTCAGAGAGAAACTTTCTTTTAAGCTTTGGTAGAAAGGAAGGCTCTTTTTTTAGTAGTAGAGATTCTTGCTATTAGCCCTACATGCCAACTGCAAAAAACAGTAAAGTTCATTTCAACTATTCACAGTGGGTAATGAGTGCCCTTAATCTGGTGGGGGTCTCTCGGGGTGTGCCCCCAGGCTCTGTCTTTGCCCATGACCTATTCAACATTTTTATTAGGGATTTGGATAGTTCTTGAGGCTGTGTTTCTAACTCAGCAGCCTCTAGCATAGCCACCGTGGACTACAGAAATTATTTTAAATTAAATAGTCAAAACTTCAGTTCCTAAAAATAAAACAAAAATTTAAAAAAACTCTCAGTTCCTCTTTCATCCTAGCCACATTTTAAGTGCTCAATAGCCTCGCAGGGGTTGAGAGGAGAGCACATCTCCATCCGTGGAAAAAGTTCTATCGGACAATTCTTGTCTAGAAAGAAAATGCTCATTCCATTTATGAATGATACAGAGTAGAAATTTCTGATGAAGACTTCATTTGAGGTGCACATATCTAATGATGGCCTTGCCAGTGTCCATTTTCCCTCCTTCTTGAAACAGCATCCTAATTTTCCTGGGGATAGATACAACATTTCCCTGGGTTTTGAGAGAAATTGACCTCAGTGGTGGGCAGATGGCTTAGATCAGACCAATCACAGCCACTATGATTGATCCAGACATGAGTATATAAAAAAACCCCTACAGCTTAGCCAGTGAGATTCCAACCTGAGACTTGTTGAGCCTGGGACACTGCTGGGAAAAGAAATTATTTCTACTGAGGTTGTTAAAAGGATAGGCTATAAGCTGCTGATAGTCATCGTTTCAGAGACCTTTTTTGGTAGTCCCTTGTACTCCCATGTGCCTGCAGCTGTGATATCTTTGAACTTTTCAGCTACAAGAACCTTGTTTTACTTAAGTTAGTTTGCGTTTCTGTCACTGGTAACACAAAAGACCTAATTTATCATTAAAGAATCCAAAATTATCTGAGAAGGTAGACAATGAGCTCAAAACTCAACAAGATAAATTTAGAGCCTGGACCTCAGTGTTAAAAATCAACTATGTGTCCAGGAATCCTGGACATACTGATAATATTATGTTTCTTGATCTGACTGACCACTGGTTTCTTGGGTATGTGCAGCATATGAAAATGCAACCAGTTTTTCCCTTTTCTATATGACAAATATACTTCAACAAATAGATTTTTTTTAAATCAGGATGGGGAAAATGTAGCTTCACTAATGGGAAATGACTTGTGGGTGTTATTTTCTTTAAAGTTTGATATGAGTCAACAGTAGCTACCCAAAAAGCCACTGGAAACACAGGCCATGAGATCAGACAACTTCACAGGCAAACTCAACCAGAATGTAGAAGATGATGGTTCCATTCACTCTAGGGTGAGCCAGACCAGACTTTGGGAAAGCTGCAGACAAGTAGAGCATGTTCACAAATCTTAAAAGACATGTCATGAAAGAATGGTAAAGTAACAGGAGTAGTTAGCCTGGAAAGAAGAGATAAAGAGAGTAGAATTTGGATAGGACTAGTATCCTCAGGTTCACTGAAATAATCACACAATTTTGTCATTTGCAAATAAGGTTCTTTTGTATAAGAAACCCTAAAGAGAACCACTTAAAAATCAAGACTAAGGTGAGTTCAGTAAAGTGACTTGGTATAATATTAATATTCAAAAAACCAAAAGCCTTCCTTTCAAGGCATAAGTAGGACTTATATAGGGAGAGGGGGAGAAACCTACAGCTTTCCTAAGGCACATGGAAGAATATTTGTCCAACAGAGGCATGTACCTTATTCCTGCTTAGAAAAATCCAGCATGACAATGATATTAGTTTGGCTCAAATTATATATATATATGTATGTATGTGTATAAAATGTATAATCCCAGTCAATTCTGGAGGAATTTCTTTGTAAAATTTGGAGGGAAAACTTGACCAAGTAGTCCTAGATATTATGGGAGCAGCTGATAAAAATATTTTGAAAAGGGAGAGCAATGTGAGGAAGGACTTGTTTTATCTCTATTAAGCCACAATATACAGCTATGAGAATTAAAGCAGTATGTAACTGACACCAAAACAGATTGTTGGAACAGAGTAAATGGCTTGGAAAGTTACCCTTCTTCATAGATGAGGCTCTAGAGTCTGAGAGCAGCGTTAAAAACTTGTGAGGAAGGAAAGAATGCTGAAACAATTGATCAATCTTTGGAAACAAAATATAGACAGATTTTTATTTACTACTTTATAGTAAAATGAATTCCAGAAGGATTACATATTTATTTAAATAAAGTCACCAAAACCTAGAAGAAAATGTAGGTTAATATACATTACTAGTTGAAGAAACACTTCAAAGCAAGAGTTAGCAAGCTTTTTCTATAAAGGGTCAGAGAGCAAATATTTTCATCTTTACAGGCCATGTGGTCTCTATTACAACTCATCTCTGCCACTGTAGTGTGAAAGCAGCCACAGTAAGCATGGCTGTGTCCCAATAAAACTTTATTAACAAACACAGATAGTGGGAAGATTTGTTTTCCCAGCCATAGTTTTCTGATCTCTGCTCTAAAAGGATAAAAACAAAGAACAATGTAATGAAAAAAGAAGAAAAGAAAATCGCATTAGTGTCAATGATATAAAAAATAAGAACTCAAAGGCATTTTTAAAAAACCCACCATGAACAAAATGTCAAAGCAAACATGTGCATATACTGCAGAAAATATATGTATGGTTATACATGGGAACAAAGGATTGCCATGTCTCCCTCCAATGTCCTTTCCTGTTCTCCTCCCTCTCTCTCCTCTCCAACACACAAATATGCACACACAATCACTCAACAAGACAAGGAAACACACTAGTAGAACAAGTAGACCAAAATAATTGGACAAATCCAAGAAAAAGATGAATGACCAATAAGCTAATGAATAGGTATTCAACCTTAAATGTCTCAATTTTATACAAATTGAAACAACAGGGCTATTTTCCATATATCAAGTATATCCACAAAGGTGTGTTTCCAGTGCCATCATGCAGGGTTGATGTGGAAGGCAGTGGGGAGGAAGGCCTGATACCCACTGCTGATGCCACCTTCCTAATGACCAAATGAGTGGCTTATACTGAAACCTTGTAGAGTTTATATCCTTGAATCCAATGAACCTCTAAGAATCTACTTAAGTAAATAATCAAAGCTGTAGCCAAAACTTTCATACATTAATACTCAATACAGCATAATTTATAGCAGCAACAATTGGGAATAACCTCAAAATAAAATATAATAATAGGGAAGTGGTTGTACAAATCATAAACCATCAACAAGGTATATGAGGTCGTCATTAAAAATTTCTTTTTCCAAAGACCATATGAAGACAAGATAAAATATTCGACCTCACAACAACATTTGGCTCAGCCCACAATCCTTCCTTCTAGAAGTACCTTCTCCCTCTGCTTCTGATATGCCTCACTAGTCCAGTTTTCTTTCTACCTTCCCGGCAGATCATTCTTGGTTTGCTTGTCTTCTCTTTTCCTTCTAGGTATCCCAGAGCTTCCTCTTGGGGTCCTTTCTTTGCTCTATCTATCCTTGTTTCCCACATGATCTCACACAGCCCCCTGGCTTTGAAAAGATTGCATTTGTATGCTGATGGCTCCCAAAGTGCTCCCTTGAGCTCCAAATTCAGATTCTTCTACCTTCTGAGGACCTCCACTTGGATGTTCAAAGTGTATGTCAACTCAGAAAATCCCACAGAGGGTGGCTTATGCCTGTAATCATAGCATTCTGGGAAGCTAAGGTGGGTGGATCACTTGAGCTCAGGAGTTCCAGACCAGCCTGAGCAAGAGTGAGATCCCGTGTCTACTAAAAACAGAAACATTAGGAGACAGCACCGGAGCAAGTGAGAGCCGGACGGGCACGGGGCGACTCTGTGCCTCGCTGAGGAAAAATAACTAAACATGGGCAAAGGAGATCCTAAGAAGCCGAGAGGCAAAATATCATCATATGCATTCTTAGTGCAAACTTGTCGGGAGGAGCACAAGAAGCAGCACCCAGATGCTTCAGTCAACTTCTCAGAGTTTTCTAAGAAGTGCTCAGAGAGGTGGAAGACCGTGTCTGCTAAAGAGAAAGGAAAATTTGAAGATATGGCAGAGGCGGACAAAGCCCATTAAGAAAGAGAAATGAAAACCTATATCCCTCCTAAAGGGGAAACAAAAGAGAAGTTCAAGGATCCCAAAGCACCCAAGAGGCCTCTTGCAGCCTTTTTCTTGTTCTGTTCTGAGTATCACCCAAAAATCAAAGGAGAACATCCCGGCCTATCCATTGGTGATGTTGCAAAGAAGCTGGGGGAGATGTGGAATAACACTGCTGCGGATGACAAGCAGCCTGATGAATAGAAGGCTGCAAAGCTGAAGGAAAAATACAAAAAGGATATTGCTGCATACGGAGCTAAAGGAAAGCCTGATGCAGCAAAAAAGGGAGTCGTCAAGGCTGAAAAAGGCAAGAAAAAGAAGGAAGAGGAGGAAGATGAGGAGGATGAAGAGGAGGAAGATGAAGAAGAAAATGATGATGAATAAGTTGGTGTTAGCACAGTTTTTTTTCTTGTCTATAAAGCATTTAACCCCCCTGTACACAACTCGCTCCTTTTAAATAAAAAAACTGAAATGTAAAAAAATAAATAAATAAAAAATAAAAATAGAAACATTAGCCAGGCGTGGTGGTACACACCTGTAGTCTCAGCTACTTGGGAGGCTGAGGCAAGAAGATCACTTGAGCCCAGGAGTTTGAAGTTACTGTGAGCTACAATACCAGGGCACTCTAGCCCAGCAGTTCTCAGTGTGTGGGTCACAACCCACAGGAACTGTGTTAAAGGGCCACGGCATTAGGAAGGTTGAGAACCATTGCTCCAGCCTAAGGCAACAAAGTAAGACTGCGTTAAAAAAAATTTTCAACACGATGCTGATCCTCTCTAAACCCCTACCTCCCCCTCCTCTATTCCAGTCTTCAGATCTCAAAATTTAGCACTACTGGTATCCACCTAGGTGCTCAAGCCAGAAACCCAGGAGTCATCCTTGAGTCATGTATCTCTTGCTCATCTACTGCCACATAAGGAAAAAAAGCTTTTTCTTGGGGCTATGACGTTTTATTAGGTCAAGAGACCCATGAGTGGCATAGGCTTCACAAGGCACCAGGCTCAAAACTAGTGTGAGTTAAATACAACTCACAAGGCAGTTCATGAGCTTGACCTAATAAAACACTGTAGGCCCAAGGAAAAAAATGCTTTTCAGTATGGCAGTCAATGTGTTAAACATACACCTTCTATCCCAGTCTTCAAGGGTCAGTCAGTATCTTCCCCCACCCACATCTCTCCCCCACCCTTCTACCCGCCATCTGTCCTCAAACACCCATCCTCAAGCACACCAAGCGCGTGCCCATGGCAGGCCTTTTGTATGCTTCCTCTAGACTCCTCCACAGTCAGGGCTCAGTCCAATCTTCAGAGCCCCTCTCCCAGACGCCAGGGCTCACGCAGTTGCCTGCCTCCCTCATCCTTTATTTGTGTCATTACTCTGTTCAGGTTCTTCAAAGCACTAATTTTGCTGCATGCACAAGTGAACGTTAGGGCAAAAGTTGTTTTTCAAACTCACTCTGTGCTTGTGCATAGATCCAAGGGTTGAAGACATCTGAGCAGCCACTCTGTGCCCTATCTGTCCCTCCAGATCCGCCCTTCTCCGTGTCTGGGGAAGCCACCCCACTTGGACTATGTCAAGGGCTTCCTTACATTCTGCTATCTCATTAGGTTTGGTAATGACACCGGCAGATGGCCGCAGCGTCAAGTGGAAGCCACCATTTTTGTCAGGCACCCCCTCTGCATACAGTACCTCCTTTAGGTCCCAGTAGTTTCAATGTCCCTTGTCCCTTCAGTTCCCAGGGGTTATAACATCTCCCCACTTTCACTGGTCAGGGTACCACCCGATTCCTTCTTGGTTCCCATAAACCAATGTTTCTCCAAGTGGTTTCCAAGACTCTTCCAGGGTATAGAGGAGATCAAAACTATTTTTATAATAATGTTTACATGTTGTTTGCTTTTTTCCACTGTGTTTACATTTGCACTGATGGTATTAAAACAATGGTGGGTAAAACTATTATTGCTTTAATAGTCCAGGGACACCAAACCATACCAGCAATCAGAATATTTTTAACTATTTTATATATACAGGTGAAGAAAAATAATTGATACCAGTTTTCCTTAAAAATGTCCTTGATGAAGCAGTAAAATGTAGTAATTTTATTAAATCTCAATCCTTAAGTAAATGTCCCTTTAATATTCTGTGTAATAAATGAGAAGTACAACCATTGTCTCAGCCTGCATTCCTTGAGCCATTGTTTAAGCTATGTACTAAGCTAGCCTCTTCTCTTAAGAAGCACGATTTTACTTAATGAATAGAAAACAATGTTTTGTTTTGTTTTTAGACAGAGTCTCACGCTGTCGACCTTGGTAGAGTGCTCTAGTGTCACAGCTCACAGCAAACTCAAACTCCTGGGCTTAAGCGATCCTTTGCCTCAGCCTCCCAAGTAGCTGGGACTATAGGCGCCGGCCACAACACCCAGCTATTTTTTTTCGTTGCAGCTGTCATCGTTGTTTTAGCTGGCCCAGCCTTGGTGTACATGGCCAGCACCCTACCCATTGAGCTACGGGTGCCACATAGAAAACAATGGTTATTCAGACTTAAGTATTTAGCAGACACTTTTTTCTAAAATCAACTAAAGACTCTTTTCATAACTGACAGTGTTTATTACAAATGGTAGAATTTGAATTTTTAAGCAAAAATTAGAATTTTAGGAAACTAGCATAGCCACTGTGAGCTTACAGTTTCCAGTACTTGAATTTTCTGGTGAGATTAATGTTAAAACTATACATTTTTAAACATTGTATAATGAAATGTGTCAACATTTGGAAGATCTGCAGTAGGCAGTGAACCTCTATTTTCTAACAGACCAATATATGGTGTTTACAAAAGTACACATGGGTAAAAGAGCCACTCAAAATGCAAGCCAGACTACTAGGTTTTAATGTAACAGAGTGAGAAAAGTTAAAAATTGATAATGTCTCCAGATTCCATGTAGCAATTAACCTTTAAAAAACTTGTTGAGTTTAAATGTAGTATCAAAGAATACCCACAATTATCTGTAAAAGCAATTAAAATATTTCCTTCCTTTCCTAACTGTATGTCTGTATGAGGTAAGATTTTCTTCTTTTTCTTTTTTTGCAGTTTTTGGACGGGCTGGGTTTGAACCCACCACCTCTGGTTTATGGAGCCAGTGCCCTACTCCTTTGAGCCACAGGTGCCGCCTGAAGTAAGATTTTCTTTACTTCAAAATAACACACAACAGATTGAGTGCAGAAGCAGATAAGACAAACCAACTGTCCCCTATTAAGTCAGACCTTAAAAAGATTTGCAAACGTATAAGGCAAAGATGCTCTCCTTGTTATTTTCTTTGTTTTGAAAATATCACCATTTTTCATAAACATATTTATGTTAACGTGTGGTGGTTTTTTTTTTTTTTACGTGTGGTGGTTTTAAAACATGTCCACAAATACTTTTCTCTTAAAGAGACAGAGCTAAATTCCCTTCCCCTTGAGTGTGGGCTGGACTTGGTGAGTCATTTCTTATGAATAGAATATGGTGAAGTGATAATATGTGATTTCCAATGCCAGGTCATAAAGGCACATCGCTTCCTCTTATCTCTTGGATCCCTCACTTCAGCTGTCCTATATGAGACAGCTATATGGCAAGAGGCTGAGGCCTCCCACCAAGAGCTGTGTGAGTGAGACATATTGGGAGTGGGTCATCCGCTCCCAGGTAAACCTCAACATTGCCACAATCTCATGAACCACCCAGCTAAGCTGCCCTGGATTCCTGAGCCACACAAATTGTGTGAGACAAGAAATGTTTATTATTTTAAGCTGCTAAATTTTGAGCTCATCTGCTCATCTGCTATATACTACATAATATAAGCACAACAGATAATGAGCTGATTGTTCTGATTTAATAAGTGAATCAATATTTTTTTAATTCTTCAGTTTTAATTTCTAATACAGCAAATATGGGTTGATAAAACCCAGTTAAACAAAAGGTCTCAGGAGTTATCAGTTGTTAGGAATATAAAAGGTTACATCACATTTTAAGTTATTTTTTAAAATAAAAAAAGAATATAAAAGGACTCATATCAAAAGGTTTAAGGACCACTGCCCTAAACTCTTTGCGAATCCTTTTCTTTTTGTTCTGCACTTCTAAAATTTTCTAGAACAAGGATGCATTATTTTTATAATTAGAAGAAAAGAAACTTCCATTTTAAAAATCACCAAAAGTGAAAGCCAGAGCTATTTTCTGCAGATTAGCCAATGGTTTAGAAAGTGGCCTACAGAGCCCAGGTGTCCAGCAGTGAGCCTGCGGGTAGGGGCATTTTGCAGGGGGGAGGAATGGGTGGGTGGACATCATTCCAGCACCCACCAGCCTAACCTCAGTCAGAACAGGCTCCTTCATCTGTTTTACATATGGGATTCCTGCATAATATTTTATTAAAAGAAAACTTTCCAGGCCAGGCGTGGTGGCTCATGCCTATAATGCTAGCATTCTGGGAGGCCAAGGCTGGTGGATCCCCTGAGCTCAGGAGTTTAAGCCCGGCCTGAGCAAGGGTGAGCCCCCCATCTCTACTAAAAATAGAAAAACTAGCCAGGTGTAGTGGTGAGCACCTGTAGTCCCAGCTACTCAGGAGGCTGAGGCAAGAGGATCGCTTGAGCCTATGAGTTTGAGGTTGCTGTGAACTATGATGACACTCAAGCCATGGCACTCTACCCAGGACCACCAAGTGAGACTCTGCCTTGAAGAAAAGAAAAAGAAAGAAAAGTTTCCACTGCTTAAAAAGTGTTTGAAAACCTCTACAGTGAGAATAATGGTTAAATTTAATAAGAGTTGAATTTAGAGTACAGAAGAGTCAAACTTTTTTTTAATGAGAACAGAGTTTCTATGAAGGAAACCTTACACATTTTGAGAGAAAACAAAAGCCCTAATAACATACATTCACTGGTTTCTACACTCGCCCAAGAAGTTACACCTGGGGATAAAAGGCTTATTTGGGGGCCCACAAAATGAAGGGCCCAAGAGGCCAGCAGAAACACTAGGATCTTTAAAGCCAAAAGAAACACAGATCACAAGGGAGAAGTTATCTTGTGTTCCAGGGAAAACCAAAAGCAAGAGGTGCCCAGACACTGTGGTTAAAAGCATGGGGCTTCCAAGACAACTAATCCAGATTTGAGTCCTGGGTCTGACACTTAAAACCTGTGAGTCTGGTCCGATGTGATGATTCAAGCCTGTAATTCCAACACTTTAGGAGGCCCATGTGGGAGGATTATTTGAGGCCAGGAGTTAAGACCAAACTGGGCAACGCAGTTTAGACAGCCACCTCTACAAAAAATTTAAAAAATATTAGCCTGGTGTAGCAGTGCCCATCTACAGTCTCAGCTACTCAGGAAGCTGAGTTAGGAGAATTTCTTGAGCCTAGGAGTTCAAGGCTAGTGAGCTATGATTGGACTACTGCACTTCAGTTTAGGTAACAGAGCAAGACTCTGCCTCTTAAAAAAGTAAAAAAAAAAAACCTGTGCGACTTTGGAAAATGACAGCCTCCCTGAGTGAGCTTCAGATTCCTCATCCATAAAACAGCGTTTGAGAGTATAACATGGTACAGCCATTTGGGAAAACAGTTTAGCAGTTTCTTAAAAAGTTAAACATAAATGTATCATATGACCCAGCAATTCTGCTTCCAGGTAACTACCCAAGAGAAATGAAAACGTATCTCCTGACAAAGACTTGCACACAAATGCGCTTAGCAGCATGAATCATCAGAACCCGAAATGTTCTAATGTTCTTCCACTAGTAAATGGATAAACAAAATGTGGCCAGTCACTAGAATGAAATACTACATGGCAATAAAACGGAAGGAGGGCCTGATCTGTGCTCCGACCCAGATGAATCCTGAAAACAGTATCCTAGATGAAGGAAGCGTATCACTAAAGATCACATGTTGTATGATTCCATGTAAATGAAATGTCCACAAAGGACAAATATTAATAGAGAGAGAGACAGAAAGAGACAGAAAGAGAGACAGAAAGTTTGCCTGGGACTGGGGAACCAAGAGTCATTGCAAATGGGCAAGAGGCTTCTTTTTGGGGTGCTGGAAATTTTGTAAAACTAGATTGTGAAGGATGTAACTCTGTATATTTACTGAAAATCACTGAATTCCACACTTACGATGGGTAAATTGTATGTTATGTAAATTAGACCCAAGCTATTTTTTTTTTAAAATATGGTTCGACTTTCTAACCTCAGAGGAGTAACTGAGATAATACACATTAACACAGGCTGCCTGGTACAGAGTAAATACTTGATAAAGAATGACAATGACAACAAAATATACGATTATAATGGGTTATGTAAATGCAGAAAACAACAATTTTTATCACTTATATATAGTTCTTGCCATACCATTTCAATATGTATCAACTCAATTTAAAGTCCTCCCAACAACTTTATGAGGCACATGTATTAATTACCATACCATTTTTGCAGATGGGGAATTTGAGGCACCAAGCAGTTAAGTAACTTCCCCAAGACTGCACAGTAAATGGTAGAGCTGGGATTTGAATCCTGGAGGATGAACTGCAGAGAATTTGTGGCCTCATGGCCACATGTGGCCTTCCAGCACCCCAAGTGTGGCTTCTTGACGGAATCCAAACTTTGTTAAAAGGATTTGTTCTGTAACATCTGGGTTCAGTCAAAAGGCCATACTCAAGGATCCAGAAGGCCACATATGGTGCCCGCCCTCCCAGGTGTGACCCTACTCTGTCTGTCAGTAAATATCCCTATGCATGGAGTTACTGCTCTACCCAGGGCTGGAGGGGATGGGGGATAGAGAAATGGTCACAGAGGCTCTCCAGAGGAGGTCACAGCAGGAGTTAGTCAGGGGAAGAGTGTCCAGAGGTAACCTGCTAAGGGATAGAAGTCAGAGAACACAGGGCCTGGCGGGTGGGGGGGAGGCAGGAGTAGCTGCAGCAGCGAGGGTGGGGCTCAGGCAGGGCTGGGGGCAGGGCCCCCTAGCTTAAAGGCAGTGAGGGCCACAGGAGGAAATTCAGTGAGTTAGTACCCAGGCTGCCTTTCTGGGGAACAACTCACATTACCCAGGCAGGTGGGGGAGGTTGACTCAGAGGCTGCTATGAGCTCAGGGGAGCGGGGGAGCTGCCACCCCACGCTCCCACCCCGCTGTGAGCTAACACCCCAGCAGCCTCCCAAACGCCAGCTCCACCAGCAAGCAGAAGCCGTTCCCAGCCAGCTGGGCGCAGCGGGCTCTGTTACGCTGCCAGGCTGCTGAGCACAACTCAGCGATATCACGGGCTGACTGATGGCAGGCACCCCCACCCCACCACCCCCCATCCTAATCCAGCCACCTCTGGACCCCAGGGACACTCTCGCCTCACCTCCACAGCCTGCCACAGAGCACAGTGCTCTGACCCCTCCGTGCTTATTTGGATGTATCCAGAGCTGGAGGAACAGCCCATGGGGTCTAGCGCTTTTCTCATTCAAATTTAATACCTTTCCATCCATCTCTTCCATTTTTTCACTTCTGTTCTAGATAAGCATTTGCAAATGTTCACAAAACATTTACCGAGGGACAGGCAAAACTACTGGAAAAATCTACATCAGTAAGGAACTAGATCAAAATTTTGGTGAATCCATACCATGAAATACTGCATAGTAGTTAAAAAGAATGACTTAGATCTACCGAACTGTATGTCCCTGGCATGAAAATATCTACAAGATGCACTGTTGGATAAAAAAAAAAGGAAATTGCAGAATAACATATCCAGGATGTCATCACTTATATAAAATCTTTTTTAAATTGGACTCTATGTCTCTCCGTAAGTAAATGTGAAAAATGGGAGGGAAACACATCAAAATGACATCAGTCGTGATGAAGGAATGGAGGGAATTGACTTTACACTTTGCACACTTCTTTGTTGCTTGCTTTTTACAAGAAGAAGATGCTAGTGCAGAACTGGTTCTTAAAAACCTTAAAGTCTGTGAACACAGACACAAGTGTGTTAAAATTATCACTGGATTGGGGCAGGGCTTAGGGTATCCTTTCAAAGAGTTGTCATACCCAGAATCTTGTCTAATTCTGCCGCAGCCTATTGAGGGCAAGCATTCAAAATCCCATTTTACGGATTTAAAAAATGGACTAGAGAGGTGAAGCAAGCTGCCCAAGGTCACAGGCAGGGAGGGCTGCAAGGCACTGTCCCTGGAACTCCGAGTCCAGGGCTCTCACCAGTCACAGGGCTGCAGGCAAGGGGCGGGGCCCGGGCAGGGGGCGGGGCCCGGGCAGGCTGCTGGGGAGGCGCCACCCGGGCAGTTCTGAGCCGGCACGTCCTGCTCCTGGAGCCAACGAAAGTCCCTCGGGGAGGGGGAAATGGGGCTTTGTTAGGGAAGAAGTGAGTGAATAGTGAGGGATGAGAGGAAAGCTGATGAACCGCCGCCCCCAGCAAAAATTAAACATCATGATGAACCACCCACTGAGTGGGACGGGGCTGCCACGTCACTAGGCAAACCACGCGTGGGAAGGAGCTTAGCGGGGCCGTGTCCCCGAGCATGAGATTTCACCCTCTCTCATGGGGGCTGCTCGGCTCCCCGGCTCTCAGCTAAGCTGTTTCCAGCAGCGTGGGGCGAGGTATGCTCTTCTGCTCATTTCCTGGAGCCCTCTGTAAGCAGAATGGAAACGGAATCATGCTTCTCAGAAGGTTCTAGAACCTGAAGAGCCAAGTGAACAAACCCCAACACCCTCTTGTGCCACCACCACGTCTTAGACATTTTGCTTTAGTGCCAAATGTCTGAAGGGCACGCAGAGGGACCCAGGAAACGGTGCAAGGCCTCTCCAGGCATGGCCAGGAAAGCTTTGTACATAGGGATAGGCTAAAGTCTCTGCAGGGAACAAACCTCAGCCTCACAATGAGCAGGCACAATCCCTTCAGGACGTGTCAGGAGAAGAGGTTCAGGTTTAACAGTGGACCCTCCATTCCTTCTCAAAATGCGAAGCAAACTTACAAGGCCATGAGGGTAGAGACAAGAGCTTGGATGCTGGGGGCTGTAATCCTGCCCTGTCACCTTGGTTAAGGTTCTGAATCTTTCTGAGTCTCAGTTTCCCCATCTGTAAAATGGGTATTATTGTGGCACAGATCATGATAGTTTGATAAAGAGACACATAATAATATAATTAAATAAAATATATCAAGTACGGGCATCCATCAAATCTGGAAACCTGAGATTATATAAAGGTGTATATGTGTTTGTTTATATTTATTTATTCATTCACTTTGCAGAGTGAAAACTTCCTAGGTAACATTATGTATATTTGTCTATGTTTTCAGTTCTGTGGACATCCTATGATAATATAAACATAATGAAATAAAAACTGATAATATTATAAAATAAAACATTAATAACTACTTGGCATAAGGGACCATGTCCAAGAACTTCACAGGGATTATCTAATTAATGTTCACAGCAAGCTGTCTTATTAGCTCCATTTTACAGGGGTAGAAACTAAGTACAGAGCCAAAGTGACATATATACTTGACAGGCTCACATAGGCAACTGACAAAGCCCATTTTAGATCCAAGTAGTCTCATTTCAGAGTCTAGGCCCTTAAACATCCCTCTACACCATTTATGTCTGCAGTGATGGCTAAATAAAATGGGACAGCATACAGAGAGTGGGATTTGGCACTGAGAAGGGACTTAAGAAATGCAAACTCCTGTAAGTATTGAGATCTTGGAGAGGAAAAATCAGATCCACCTTGTTCACTACTATATCTAGAATAGTAATGCACAAAGAGCAGGTTGTCAGTAAATACTGCATTTGGCCATGTATATATGGACACTTTTTTGCCTAAACTTTCGAGGGAAAAATAAGGATTTGCATTATACATGGGTGGTACTACTTGTTACCACTGGAACATAAAATTTCTTGTACCGTATCTATTCTTGTATTTTGTAATTATTTGTTACATAAGATTTCTAGTACCATAAGATGTTAAAAAAAATGCTAAAATTCCTTTATAATATAAAAAAAGTACCTAAATATAAACAAAAATTTGAATTAAAAATTAAAATGAAAGATTGTTTTCCTGGAAGTTTCGACCAAAAAGTGGGTGTGCGTTATATACACACGGAACAATTATACCCAGCAAAACATGGTATTGGTAGGAGAGAAGGAAAATCATTCAGATCTTCATTAGCCAAAGACTGGAATGATTGTCTGTCCCCCCCCTCCCCACCAATCCCTGCCCCCCCAACAAAAAAAGTCTTAGATAAATTCAAAGCTTTTCCTAGGAGCATTCAGCTCCCAAGACACGTGCCTAGTCCACACCTCTATGGCAGGGATCCTGGAATCCAAACCCTGAACAGGACCAGACGGCTACCAGCCACCAGCCCCCAGCCAGCAAGACTCAGAAGGGGCCTACCTTCCTCGGCATCGTTCCTCAGCGAGGCCTCCAGGAGGGCCACGCTGGCCTCAAAAGACACCTTCTTGCGGCGGCCACCTGTGCTGCGCTTCCGCTCGTGTTTGCGCTTGCGGTGTTGCAAGTCCTGCTCGTACTGTGCCCACTTCTTCAGCTGCTGGGCCCGGCGCTTCTGGGCAGCACGCAGCCGCTCCAGCGTCGGCACCTTCTCCAGCAGCTGCAGCTCCGTCAGCAGGTCCACGTGGCTGGCCATGGCCACCGCGCCTCCCCACGCCCTGGCTGGGGGCTAGCACGGTGCGCCACGGGCCAGGGAGACGCGGGGGCTCCTGTGGGGCTGGGGCCTCATGGTGGTGCCTGTGGCAACAAGAGAGACACAGATGGTCAGACGTGTCAGGATGGAAAACTCAGATCTGATTATATCACCCCAAATTCAAAACTCTTTGGAGATTTTCTTTCCATTGCTCTCCAAACAAAAGTGCAAATCCTTACAGAAGCCTTCAGTCCCAGCAAGGTCTGGCTGTGCTGTCTAATGCAGCATCAATGGCCACATGTGATTACTGAATTTTTTTTCTTGAGACAGGATTTTGCTCTGTTGCCCAGGCTATAGTGCAGTGGCATCGTCACAGCTCACTCAAACTTCTGGGCTCAAGCCATCCTCCTGCTTCAGCCTCCTGAGTAGCTGGGACTACAAATGCCTGCCACCAGGCCTGGCTAAATTTCTAAAAATGTTTTTGTAAAGAAATGGTCTCTTGGGCGATGCCTGTGGCTCAGTGGGCAGGGCGCTGGCCCCATATACTGAGGGTAGCGGGTTCGAACCCGGCCCCAGGCAAACTGCAACAAAAAATAGCCAGGCATTATGGTAGACGCCTGTAGTCCCAGCTACTTGAGAGGCTGAGAGGCTGAGGCAAGAGAATCACCTAAGCCCAGGAGTTAGAGGTTACTGTGAGCTGTGACACCTTGGCACTCTACCAAGGGCGATAAAGTGAAACTCTGTCTCTAAAACGAAAGGAAGAGAAGAGGAGAGGAGAGGAGAAGAGGGGAGGGGAGAGGAGAGGAGGGGAGGAGAGGAGAGGAAAGAAAAGAAGGAAAGAGTCTCTCTATGTTGCCCAGGCTGGCCTCAAACTCCTGGCCACAAGTGACCCTCAGCCTCCTAAACAATTTAGTTCCTCAGCTGTACTAACCACATTTCAAGTGTGCAATTGCCACATGCTTCATATTTTTTGTTTTTGAAAACAGTTATTTTTTAACAAAACATTATATAATGGTACATAAATATTATATTTTTGTATCATAAAAATATATATTGTTGTATTGTTATAACCCATCATGGGTTTGTTGTTTTCGAAAGGGATTAATACTATTTTTTAATTTCTCGGTATTCATTTACAATATGATCAATATCGACAGACATAATCTACACAAACAAAAGCTCTTTGGGATTCTCAATTTAAGAGGATAAAAAGATCTTAAGACCAAAAAGATTTAAAACTGCACTCTGGGGGGCTGAGGCAGGAAGATCGCTTGAGCTCAAAAATTCAAGACCAGCCTGAGCAGGAGTGAGACCCAGTCTCTACTAAAAATAGAGAAGTTAGCCAAGCATCATGGTAAGCAGCTGTCGTCCCAGCTACAAGGAAGGCTGAGGCAAAAGGATGGCTTGAGCCCAGAACTATGAGATTGCTGTGAGCTAGTATGACTCCATGGAACAGAGTGAGACTTTGTCTCAAAAAAACAACAACAACAAAACCCTACTGAACTCTTAGGGGAACCTGGAAACTCTTACTTGAAGTTTCCTTCTTTGTATGACCTTTAAAAAGGGGGTGGGGGGAAAACCCACAGACCTGAGGTCAACAAAATGTCACGAGTCTGAAGCCAGCTGGTCTTCATGTCATCGTGGACCCTGTGGTTCCTCAGACAGAGGAAAGGGGTCTTGGGACAATCAGCTGAACCCCTTCAAACCTGTTTCACCACTGCAAAATGTTCTATCTACCTCCCCGGCAAGTTAAGGGCAAGGTGTTTAAGGAATAAAAAGAGCTGGCCAAAAAAGTTAAACAGTGAATAGCAAAGAGACCCAAGAAGAAGAGCAGGGGAATGAAACGAAGCTCATCTGTGAGCCAAGGCTGCTGGCAGGTGGTTAGGTGACAGGGAAAGCTGGGTACAGGTCTACATCTGTGTACTGCGGAAATGCTTCCTATCACAAAGGGGTCAGGATGGCCCTGGCTTCAGGAAGCCTTGTGAATGTCCTGAGTCCCCTGTTTCGCCCTGCCTCTCGAAATGCCCTTCTTCAGAGGCTAAAAAACCTTAGGAGCTCAGGTTGGATCAGATTACTCTTCAGGCCTCTTCCAGCTTGGAAAGTAAACAGACAATATGGAAGGGGCTGGCTTGGAAATGCTCACAGGGCAGAGGTCCCAGCGTTCTGAGTAGGTCGGACCTCCAGTGTTAATGAGCCAATGGCCAGGCAGGAAACAAGCTAACCGACTTTGGTTGCCTTTTGTTGGGTTTTGTTTTGACTATCTTGCGTTTTTAATTAATTGGTTAAACTTTTTATTTTGAGATCATTGTTATAACATGCGGTGGTAACAACAATACAGAGAGCTCCCACGTACCCAGTTTATCCTAATGGTAGCATCTTGAAAATTACTGTACAATATCACAGCCAGGAACCTGACATAGTTACGATCTACCAACATTATTCAGATTTCTCCAGTTTAACATGTATGTATTTGAATGTATGTGTTTTGTGCAATTTTATCCATGTACCCACCAGCATGGTCAAGATACAGTTCCTCCACCACAAGGATCCCTCTTGATCGTCATTATAGCCTTACCATCTCCTTTCCTAAGCACTCCCTCAAAACCACTTCGGTCCCTGACCGGACCTTTACTAATCTGTTCCCTATCTGTAGAATTTTCTCATTTCAAAATATGTTATGTAAATAGAATCAGATAGCAGGGAACCTATGGGGGACTGGCTTTTTTTCATTCAGCATCAATCCTTTGAGATTCATCCAAATGGCATGTCTCCATAGTTCATTCCCTTTTGTTGCTGAGTGGTATCCTGTCTTATGGATGGCCCCATTTTTTTTTAACCATTCACCCATCGAAAAACATCTGTATTGTTTCCAACTGGGGGCTACAGGTTTCTGTGTGAACATCGTTGCTGTTTCTCAGGGGTAAATGTCCAAGATACGATCGATGGGTCATATGCTAATCGCATGTTTAGTTTTAGAAGAAACTGCCAAACTATTTTCCAAGGTGGCTGGCTGCAGCAGTTTTCATTCCTTCCAGCAACATCTGAGTGATCCAGTTCTTCTGTGAGCATTTGGTGTTGTCACCGCCTTCTATTTTAGCCATTTAGGTATTTTGGTTGCTTTTTTAGAAGTAAGGAGTGCAAGGGAGTTGAATTCACAACCACACAGTACCATCATGATGGTCAGACTTCACTGGAAGCCAGCAGATACATGTTTATTTCATCCCACGTCCTCATAGGAGCAAACATTTAATGAACACCTGCTGTGTGACAAGCCCTGATTCAGAGACCAGGATCAGGGACCAGCTCTGCCATCTAGGAAATCACTGTCTGTCACTCTATCTATAAATCCTTTAAATCCTCCCAACAACCTAATGAAATTGGTACTATTGCGATGCCCATTTTTCAGATAAGAACATTGAGGCCCAGAGAAATTAAGTAATTCATGGTACAAAGTTAGAAGAGCCATCTGCCTGGGGCTCTCCCTGGTAAGAAACAACTGATCTGACTCTCAGAGGATGAACAGGAAGTGGCCAGGTGAGAGCAGTAGACACAGGCCGAGAGGAAGTTTGGCAATGTTCAAAGGCATGCAGAGAGGCTGGCCACAACGCGGGGAATTCTGGGAACCAACACACACAAACATGGTCTGGAGAGGACATGGCTGCCCAGCCCATAAGGAACAGTGACCCACTTGTGGCTGTGGGCCAAACTTAACCAGAAAGTCCCCTGCAGTCCACATCATGGGGGTTTTTCTTTTTCTTTTTTATTTTGATACAGAGTCTCAAGCTGCCCTGGGTAGAGTGCTGTGGCATCACAGCTCACAACAATCTCCAACTCTTAGGCTTAAGTGATTCTGTTGCCTCAGCCTCCCAAATAACCAGGACTACAGGTGCCCACCACAACGCCCAGCTAATTTTTGTTGTTGTTGTTGTTGTTGCAGTTGTCATTGTTCTTTTAGCTGGCCAGGGCTGGGTTCGAATCCACCAGCCTCAGTTTACCTGGCCGGTGCCCTACCCACTGAGCTGTGGGTGCTGCCCCATCATGTGGGTTTGTTTGGCTTTAGTCCACACCATGTTTTACATTTTAATTCATAACCAGCATTTCAAACTTGGAGATTTTTTCCCCCAATATCAGATTTCCAGCTTCTCTCGGAACATCTCAGCATCTGGCCATGCTGCGCTCACTGGTAACCATCAACAGGTGTGAGCAGGACTGTCTCCTTAGAAAGGACACTTACACTTTTGTTTACCGCAGTCACCATTACTCCCCAGTTACCCCTGCAGACTCCTTTACTAATTGACATCACTTGCTGTTCCCATGGTCATTTGAGTTTGCAAGCCCTGTCATGGCCAGAATGGGCTCCTATATCTGGCTCCAATCTGCACAAAAAAGGGAAGGTGGTCTGTGAGTCTCCCCAACACAGAGCAGGACCAAAGTACAGACAAGCAGTTGTGTGCACCCAACTTGGCCTGCGGAGGTGTCCAACAAGCAATTCAACAAAAGTACTTGAAGTCAGTGACTGTCTCAGGAGGTGGCAAGTTCCCCATCACTTACGGGTTTCCCACCACTTATTGGAGGACTGGGCTATGTATCCTGGGAGATTTCTTTCAGCCTTAAGATTCTATATGCAGTTACTCCATCATTACTGACCACCTCTTAAGTGGGAGGTACCAAAACATGCCAAAAATAAAAGGTAATGGTACTGATCATTTACCCGGTTACAAAGCACTTTATCCCTTTCAAAGAATTTCCCTAGCCATCATCTCAGCCAAGAGCTTCCATAAATGTGGAAAGAGAATCCACCCCAAAGGAATTTTCAAAAGCACAGAGAAAAGGCTTAGCCCTATGAACCCCCCTGGCCCAGACCAATTTAATCCCATCCTCGAATTGCCCAGCAAGTTTCACGTTATTTCACTTAATCATCATTATTTACCATTAATCTAAGAATATGGATTAAGCACTGTTAATGAATACAGGAAATATGGGAATATAGGAAAAGATGATCAAACCAGTTTTCCACATTCTGGGGATATAGGACAAGACCAGTTTTCCAGGTCTTCGTGGGTCCGAAATGTTAATAGAATATGGACCCACACAGAGAGCAAGGTGTACCCCTTTCATTTCTTTTTTAATCTTTCAGACTTTCGTTAGTCTATGCTAATAGGCCCTTCCTGTCTTTATAACCATGCCACTCTCCCTCCTAAATAAAGAGCAAGCAGGCCTCAACCTCCATGGAGCTCTATTAGGCTCCATTGGGCTCCACTGGGCTTGCAACTATATAGCATAGGACTAATAACATTATTTTGTTTTCTGTGGATTTGCTTTCATAGTTACTGTTTATTTGTGATAGTGGTATCAATTTTTTTTCTGTTTTTTGAGACAGAGTCTCACTTTGTTGACCTCAGTAAAATGCCATGGTGCCATAGCTCACAACAACCTCAAACTCTTGGGCTCAAAGCGATTGTCTCGCCTCAGCCTCCAAGTAGCTGGGACTACAGGCGCCCCCCACAACACCGGCTATTTTTTAGAGATGGGGTCTCACTCTTGCTCAGGTTGGTCTTGAACTCTTCAGCTCAGGCAATTCACCTGCCTCAGCCTCCCAGAGTGCTAGGATTACAGGCATGAGCCACCACGCCTGGCCTCAAATTTCATTTTTAAACAAATTGAAACAGTTGAAAACTAGCAAGTTAGTAGTAAAGAAAAATTTAATAATAACGATATTTCGCATTGGCAAAAAGTAAGTGATGACTTTTTGGAAACCCATCTTGCCACTGATGCTTATGACAATCTTCTAAGAGAAGCCCTCATATGAACTCCTTATGTTGTCTGACAAATATTCACGGGGAATCTACCACATGTTGGGACTGTGCTCGGGGCTAGGGACACAGCAGGGTAAAAGATAAACATGGTCCCTGTCCCATGGATAATGACAAAAATAGACACCGGGGATGGGTGAAGTGCTCCAAGGAGACAGAGGCTGAGCAGTAACTAAACCTGGGGCCTGACTCCCAGCTCAGTGCTCCTTCCGTGGGCCCCAGAGTGGCATCTGAGGCAGACAGAAGACATCACTGCAGTGTCCTCCCTGCTCCTGGCTAAGGAATTAAGGGCAGTTGCCCAACACCCCCCACCCCCGCCCCTGCCCCAGAGAAAGGTGAGGACAATGTCTCCCAAGGGCCAACAAAAGGGGCCAGAACACATTTTCTCTGACTTGGCCCTTCCTGCCAGCCCCTCCCACCTCGCCCTTCTGGGTTCCCTGGAGCTGGGGCTCCAGGACAGCTCCCTCTTGATTACTGGTTTCCAGGTGACCTAGTTTCCCCCAATAGACCCACACACACCTCCTCCCGCCCCCATCTGAGAAAACCCTGCTTGGTCTAATTAAAGAATTGCCATGGTGCTGCTAACACAGCAGCTGGGCGGCCCCAAGACAGGGAACTGACCTGGGTGCTCCAAGATCATGGCGCCAAAATCTGGGCACACCCGTCCACACTTCCAGTGAAAGTCCCAGCTGGTGAGCAGATCACAGCCCAAACTGCCAGGGCCTGGGAGAGCAGTGATTATCATCAACCCTTAATGTTTAAAAGGGATCCCCCAAGTAAGACCTCATCTGGAGGAAAACCAGCTCCACAGAGCCCAATGAAACACAGTGTTGTGGGAATATCCAGTCGGACTGTCCTGCAGAGAGATGGACACGGGGGACCCCAAGTCAATACAGTGGCTGGGCTGGTGAGATGGGTGTGGGAGGGGTCTGCAGAGGCCAGGTCAGGTGAGGTCAGCCAGGAAGTGTATGTGATGTGAGAAGTCAGAGGCGAGGGGAAACAGGGAGGGGTTCTTAGTTTTTCCAACATCTGCATGGACAAACCAAAATAGCTTGATCGTGGCCAGCAGGAAATCAGAGTCCTAGACCCTTGACCTACGGTGAACTAGGAATAGGCTGTTAAGGTGTCCACACCTTTTCCCCCAGATCCCCATTCAGCCTCTGCTGTCTGACCAAGTCTGAACTTGATTCTTCTTGTGGTATCCACAAACCCTGGCTGCCCCCCAAGGGAGAGACAGAGCCGATGCACATCTAGGGAAGCAGAGGCTCAGCTGCAGAAGGCAGACCCTCGAGGGGAAGGGCAAGGAAGTATGCCAGGGCTCACTCTCATACTTCCCATCCTCCCCAAAAGAGAATATTGTTTGGGAATAAATATGCCCCTGGGTAAACAGGAGATGCATTGGTTTGGGGGTGATCTGTGCAGTTCCTTTACCACTCGGTCCTGGGCCCTGATTGGCCAGAACCTGTCAACAAAGGACTGAGTCCAGCCATAGTAATCGGCTCAGGGGTAGGTACTCCTGGGTTGGCCCAATTAGAAGCTTCTCTTCCTACCACTTTTGAGCTGGAAGCACAAAGCTCAGGTTATCCCGGAAGCCATCTTGCTGCCATCCACACAGGAAACTGGCCTTTGATGAAGCCACAGGAAGAAAACAGTCACAGGACGGAAACAGGGTCCTCTAACTAACGGGCCTCAGCACTTCAGCCATCCAAGCTTACAAAATCCCCTTTATTATTTAAGCCAGTGGAATTGGATTTTGTTACCTGTAGCCAAAAGCACCCTACCAGACCACACTGATGCTTTTAGGGGGCACAGTAATAGGGACCCCAGGAGTAATTGTTTTTTTGTAGCAAGGTAAGTGGGCCTATTGCTGGGGCATAATGCCAGACACCTCCACTTTCCCCTACAATGGCCATTTCCGGCCCTTCAGGCAGCTTTGAGGAAGGGTGGGAAGGTCAAAGCCAGGTTCCCCCAGAAGCCTTGCCCCACCCACTGAGGTGGGAGAAGGAGGCCCAGGCCTTCTGACTCCTTAATTCCAGGGGAGCAGCTGGTTGACACATCTCTGGACTGGAGCCTGGGTGCCTTGAGAAAAACAACATGAGGGAAGGTGAATTCAAATTGAAGAGACTTTAAAATATGAGTCAGAAAGCATTTCAAAGTTCACAGTGTTAAAGAAAATGTGAAGATTTGTTTTCTTGTTCTTCAGCTATTCTTCTCTACACAATATTGGCAGCAGTCCGGAGGAAGGCCACGGGTGCTTTTCTCCTTGTGTTTCCTGTACCGTTGAGCACGAGGACAAAAAGAAAACAAAACAAACAGCACTGGCTTCCCTCCTCCTCCGTCTCACTTGGGACCTACTTTCTCTCCTAAAGGATGCCCACCCCCACCTCCCGCAACACACTTCTTTGAATAATAACATCTTTTTTTCCCAGCCCCCCACCCCAAAAGCTTTACTCATGAGCAAAGAGTCTTCTGGGGCCCTTGGTGCTCCAAATATCTGAATTAGAAATTACCCTTGACCCTCCAACCCCATTCTCATGGGATACAGTGGACTGACTGTCCCCTCCTGCAGGGGTGAACCTTCTAGACTTCCAGGGATAGTCATCACAGACAGACGTGTGGAACTTGGGTCCCCATAGCCCCATGGCCCTGCTCCTTAACTCCGCTTCTCCCAGCTGTACTCCTTTGGTAAGATATCTAAATGGTGGCCCTGAGCGTGGCCCTGACTTGTCACTGTCCCCTAAAGGCCATTTACTATCACCCAATTTGGTGGGATTTTGTATGCATGGGAGATGAGGGACGCAGGATTCAAAACCACAAGTTCAACAAGAACAAAGAGTGATCAGACAGCTAACACATCTTGAGCTCACTCAGAGAAAGACTCACATCCAGGGGAAGAGTAATAGCCCAGGTGACCTCTATCTTAGCCGGTTGGCACACATTGGGAGCAGAGGACTAGGCATTAATAAAAGCCATGTGGGAAGGGCTCAGCTTTGTTCTGAGCCTCTAGAGGGCAGAGTCAGAATCATGCATCAACAATATGAAGAACAATCAGCCTGACATGAGGGCAAAGCATCTTATGTTGACAATTCAACAAAGCCCTGCCTGGCTCAATGAGGGGGTCCACACCACCAAGATGTTTATGGCCCCTCATGGGGCTACTGAGAAAGCATCCGTGTCGGGTGTGAGGTGAGACTCCTCCACTCTAATCCTGACCTGGCAGAGCAGTCACTGTATTAGGAATAAAAGCCTTGGCACATATATCTGCACCCCAGCACTTGGTAACCACCAGGCTAGACAACCTGCAATGGACCACTGTGAGCAGATATTGACTGATGGGTTGGACTGGTTCTGCCTATGAAGGTGAGACAGCTTTCTCAGGCTCAGCTCCAAGAAAACTTCAAAGGAGGCCATAGTTTGAACAGGTAAAGGAAAACTCAGCCACACACCCATCCTCCATGCTGAGCTTCTGCCAATGAACCTGAACCCAGAGAAGCCTATACACTTAAATGGTAAGAATAGCAGTGCAGGGAAGGCTTCAGGGGACAGTAATGAATGTGCCAAGGACAGACACACACACTAAGCTGACATGATGTCTATAAACATGTTAGTCAGTGACAGTCACAGCGCTAAACCAAACAGCCAGTCTTCTAAAGAAGCTTATGTAATAGCTAAGCACTGGGAAATGGGATTCAAATTACAAACACTGTTTCTCCAGGCTTGGGGGAGTGTGGTCCACCTCCTCCCTTCTCAGGGAGATAAATACTCCCTTTGCAGCTGGAGGGATCATTTTCCAAAGGAGGCCACCTGTGGCCACAGAACACCCTCCCTGGTTACACAGTTATTAAACAGGAGACAGCCCTTCATGCCACCTAGGCCTGGGGTGGCCTCTGTCTCCTCTGCTTTTTTCTTTTTTTGAGACAGAGTCTCAAGCTGTCACCCTGGGTAGAGTGCGTCACAACTCACAGCAACCTCAAACTCTTGGGCTTAAGCAATTCTCCTGCCTCAGCCTCCAAAGTAGCTGGGACTACAGGCGCCCGCCATGACACCTGGCTTTTTCTTGTTGTTACAATTATCATTGTTGTTTTAGCTGGCCTGGGCTGGGTTCGAACCTGCCAGCCTTGGTGTATGTGGCTGGCACCTACCCATCGAACTATGGGCACCGCCCTCCTCTGCTTTTCTTTCTCAGCATGACACCCTTGACCAAGCTGTCCTCTCCTATGCCAACTCTCAGGCTGGTGGTGGCTCCTGGGAGTGCTATAAGGGAGGGATTGTGAAGCCACATGTGACAACAGGACAAAGTTGTGCTGTGATCAATTAGCTGATCATGGCTGAGGAAGTGGGCAGTGATGTCACACACACTGAGTACACAACCCTTCTCTACATCGTGATGACTCAACTCAGAGTCCCGTGTTGGCCTGTGACTCATTGATTAAAATCCTCTAGTCTTAAACACAGCTAGAAAGTTACCAGATTGAGTGGAAGGGCCCCTCAAATCCCAGGATATCACCCAAACAACAACACAGAATCCCCGTGGCCTCTTTGATACAGAAGAATCAAATCCCAGACTCTAATGGGAATTTCTCCAACAACCTTCCCCAGTGGGTAGAGGGAAGAACTAGACTCCATCCTGTTAAATTGCCTGGATCCAGATTCTAGGAAGTCATATGCTGAGTCAACTCAAGCAAAGGAGGGTAGCTTCTTCATCTGACTTCCAGCCCTCCCAAGGTTGTCCCTAGAGCAACAGTTCTCAACCTGTGGGTCGTGGCCCCATTAGGGGGCTCCTGCATATCAGATATTTACATTACGGTTCATAACAGTAGCAAAATTACAGTTATGAAGTAGCAACGAAAATAATTTTATGGTTGGGGTCACCACAACATGAGGAACTGTATTAAAGGGTCACAGCATTAGGAAGGTTGAGAACCCCTGCAAGGGTAGGAAGACAGTGTGGTGCTGTCTTCAGATGGGGAAGGGAGCAAAGGCACTGTTACCAGCCGACACCCTTCTCCATCCAGATCCGGGGAGCACAATCTCATCCGTTCCAAGCATCTTGGGTTCCACACCATGACCAACATAAGGGAGGAAGGGGAGCCGGGTCTCCTCCTAACAAGACCCCTTTCTCCACTTTAGAAACCTCAAAAATATCCCCAGCAAGCTATCTCCTCCCCTTTAAATAGTGGTGTTCTTAGCCAATTAGAAAATAGCTGAAATGAAGACAAATTTTTTTTTTCTGAGACATTCTGTCACCCTGGGTAGAGTGCCGTGGCATCATAGCTCACAGCAACCTCAAACTCTTGGAGTTCTCAAGCAATTCTCTCGCTTTACCCTCCCAAGTAGCTGGGACTACAGGTGCCCACCATAACACTCAGATATTTTTAGTAGAGATGGGGTCTTACTCTTGCTCAGGCTGGTCTCAAACTCCTGAGCTCAGGCAATCCACCCACGTTGGCTTCCCAGAGAGCTAAGTTTACAGGCGTGAGCCACCACACCTGCCCTGAGATGAGAATTCTAAAAAGCTTTTCATATAGTTTGTTTGCTGAGGTTTCAAGAATAATTCCAAGGAAATGTGGATGATAAAAAGCAGAGTTGAACTTGAAGGAGAAAGTCCTGGCCTGGAGGAGGAAACAATAAAACTCAGAAATAGAGAGGGCAACGCAGAGACTGGGTTCCAAGTAACTGAACAGCCAGGACGGGTCAAACTCCAGAGCCCAAGCACATAAAAAGCAGAAGGAGAAGAAGGAACTAAGAAAAATTCTAAAAGAATTTAGGTGCTTGAAAAGATCTTCCTTGGGAAATGCAAGATTTCAGAAAATCCGCATGATTAGTGGGGAGATGAAAGGACATTTCAGTTAAGACACCAGACAGATCAATTTGTAATAGGACAAATACTTGATGAAATCAATATAAAATAAAACCTATGTGTAATGAAATTATATGTAAGTATCAAAGAAACTATAAACTAGGTACACAAAATGAACCAGAGGCAAAGAATGCCGGGTAATAATGGCAGCTTCTGTGTACAGCTCACCTGCCCCCTACCCGCCTCTGAACATGTGACAGTTCTTGGAATCATTGCACCAACTCTGCAATGTAGATATTGTCCCCTTTTCAAAGAGAAGAAAACTGGGACTCAGAGAGATTAAGGAACTTGCAAGTAGGGTTTACATGTTCCAGTTGTTTGTGGTTGACATCTCTCCTGATTAGCTCAATACCTATTTTGATTAATCCACACACGTGTCATTCATTAAGCATTTTTACACCCTCCCCTACCAGTCCCCCAACTCGAAAATGAAAGAAAAAAAGTCCGGCAGGGAAGATGATCCACAGAAACATGACGGAAAGCAAGAAGAGGAGTTCGCAGAGGAAGATCAATGAAATCTGCAGAGCAAGGTTACGTGATTAAGGTCATGTTGAAGCCATCATCGACCACTTTTGGAGGCTTAGGTAGGAAATAATGTGTTACCTTATGCTAAATTTTATAAAATCTGCCTTCCAAACCCCTATGGGAGCAGCCCTCTATGACTGTTCCCTTTAGGGGGAGCACTTCCTCACTTTTACTTCACCCAGTAGCTCCCAAACCGATTTGTAACAGCAACTGGCCTCTTTCCTCTCCTCTCTGTTGGTAGAATGTGTCAGAAAGTTTCAAGACGCTCTGCGTTTTGGTAAATGACATTTCCATATGCAGGCTCTGAAGTCTCAGTGCTGGGTCTGTGACCTTGCAGGTCACCATGCAGAGAAGCAAGCGGTAGTAGACCACTTTGGAACACTACTTCTGTGGTTCCCTGCCTTGATCTCTAGCCAAAGATCCTTGACTTTGATTTCTTCCTCTGGAGTGTACAGAACTTCAAGCCTACCTCTGCTTCTCTTCTGATCAGCTTCATTTCCTTTGAACGTGGTACCTTCAGCCCATGAAAGTGGCAGAACTATCCCAATTGAATTTATCTCCTCATGTTAAAATCTCATGCTCAGTGATAACTACATACTGAACCTCAGAGTCAAAGCATTCTGTAATAGACATACTGAATGTTACTTTCTTTGCATTATTATTATTATTGCTTAATATTGCAATGTAGCAATTGTCTGATTCCTTTTCTGATTGTATTTATGTTCGTTGTTTACGAGGTTTTTGTTTCTAGTCCTTATTTTAAACATTGCTATTGTTATTAAAATTTAAGCCTTTTTAATTTTGTAAAGGCAAAAAAATGGAAACCTAATAAACACATGTATATGTAAAAATTAAAGAAAAGAATAAAAGAGTCACAGAAACAAAAAAAAGTAAATACCTTCAAACTAAAAAAACCCAAAAAACTCATGCTTGCTTTGTTAACCACTTTGGTTGATACTCAAGATATGTGAAGCCTTATCATGATATCAGTCCTATGACTCAGCAAATTGCTGAACACCCTATTTCATCCCTGATATCATCAAGGAGTAACTCTACCACTTTCAGTGTTTTCTTCTGGAAGTTTTCTGTGCAAATTCACTTCCATTTTTAATGTAAAGCCTCATTTATTAGGTCAGTAAACAAATATTTATTGCCATCCACTACATGCTAGGTAATACAGTTAGGTGGCTCAGGGGATCCTTAATGAACAAAACTACTGATCAGAAAAGTTCTGCTTCTAGTATGGCAGAGTAGCTCTTATTGGAACAATGTTCCCAGATTAAACTATTATGAACTCTGGGCACAAAATAATAAAAACCAATCAGAGGTACTCAATTTGTTCAATCCCAGACATGCAGAAACTGGACTTAACACTTGAAAGAAATGGCACTAAATTACTTTCATGTTTTTACAGCTTTTTACCTGAGGGAAGGCCCCAAAGCTGGACTTGTTGGCTAAGACTTGGATAGAAAATTTCCCTCTTATTATTTGAGGAATTAAAAGACAGAGTTCAAGTAACCACAGCTGAAAAGTGAAGGCAGATATCCAGAAAAGAAAGTCACAAAACAGTAGCCCCAAATTCTGAGTATAAAGTGTACCCAAATATCCCTGAATGACATATTAACTTCTTAGAGTCTATACAGGGCAGACTCCGGAGTTTAACTAAAGCAACAAAAACCCAATGAAGATTTCAGATCTTCCCCCCATGAGGCAGACTGAGTTTGGAATTTGAATTTGATCCAGTTAACTGCTTGATTTAAAGCAAAAAAAATCACATGTTTCTGATGAACATATAGAATCCAGAGTCTCTTCAAGTCTCATTCAAAACATTCCGGATGCAATCAAAAATTAATAGACAAATTTTAAGAAGAACAAACAAGACCAGGTGTGTTGGCTTCACACCTATAATCTACACACTTTGGGAGGCCAAGGTGGGAGGATTGTTTGAGGCCAGGAGTTTAATACCAGCCTAAGAAACATAGCAAGACCCTGTCTCAATAAAAAATAGAAAAGTTATCCAGGCCTGGTGGCATGCACCTGTAATCCCAGCTGCTTGGGAGGCTGAGACTGGGAGATTGCTTTAGCCCGGGAGTTTGAAGTTGCAGTGAGCTATGATGACACCACTGCACTCTAGCCCAGGTAACAGAGTGACACTCTGTCTCAAAAAATAAATTAATTAAATAAATAAAGTAAAAAGAAAACAGGTAAATGTGGTCCAAACTCAAGAGTAAAAGAAATCAATGGAGATGACCCAGATGCTGGAATTAATAAATAAGGATTATAAAACAGTTATTATAACTTTGCTCAAGGATATAAAAGAAATTATGTTTGTAATAAATGAATGGACAGCAAATCTCAGCTGCAACATAAAAATATGAACCAAAAAAAGAACCAAAACTAGTAACCAATTTAGCTAAATCCTCACTAACACATTCCTCTGCATCCATGTGAGTTATGCATCTCGCTATGGACAATTACAAAGTTCTAATATTTATTTCCATGGACCTTTTTTGGCATCTTTCAAACACCAAAGGTTCTGGTCAAAGTTCAAGTTCTGGGCAGGCTTTGTGGAGCAAAAATATGACACAAAGACCAGATCTTCTTCTCTGACAATGTCTATATAGACTACTCATCACTTCTCATGTCTTCCCTTCTCTTTCAGGTCCTAAAAAGAAAGTGATGCACTGCTGTGGTCTCTGCTTAGAGCTTCATGGTAGCTTCCAGGTCACTCCTGGCAGAGCCATTTGCTCCACATAAAGCACACAGGAATAAGGGACAGCTTGTCAGTTTTGAGATACCTGAACCTTCTCCCAACACTGGCTGACCAGCCAGGTCCATCAAAACAAAGTCTGGGTACAGACCTTGCTGGGATTCAAGGAGAGGCACTCACCATTATAACATCGCTTTCCCTATTTCACTTTGCTTTTTCAAAGCCTATTAGGAAAGAGAGTCTCAAAATTGGCACTGGAATCAGCTGGAGATGTTAGGAATATATCATAGGAACACAGAATCCACCACACATCCACCAGAATGGCCAAAAAAATTTTTTTTAAATCTGAAAATACCAATCATTGGTAAAAATTCTTACATGCTGAACGGGAACATAAATTGGTGCAACCACTTTTTAAAACTGTTTAGCCATATCTTGTAAAGTTGAACATACATATGCATGTATAATCCAGCAATTTCATTCCTAAGAATATACCCCAGAGATTTCCATATGCATCAGTAAAAGGCATTCATAAGAATGTTAATAGCAATATTTATAATTGATTTAAAGCATAAACAATCCAAAATGCCCACCAACATTAGTTCAGGGGAAAAATTATGATATATTCACACAATGGAACATTGTACAGTAATAAGACTGAACATATAATTACCCTCAACAATATGAGTAACCCTCACAAGTTAACCTAAATCAGCTAAAATGCACACAGTATGATTCCATTTATGTAAAATTTAACATCAGGCCATATTAATCTATGAGGTATTAAGGTAGGAAGAGTTGGGGGGCACCTGTAGCTCAGTGGGTAAGGCACCAGCCACATACACCGAGGCTGGTGGGTTCGAGCCCAGCCCAGGCCAGCTGAAACAACAATGACAACTACAAAACAAAACAAAAAAAACAGCTGGGCGTTGTGGCGGGCACCTGTAGTCCCAGCTGCTTGGGAGGCTGAGGCAAGAGAATCATTTGAGCCCATGAGTTCGAGGTTGCTGTGAGCTGTGAGGCCATGGCACTCCACCCAGGATGACTGAGTGAGACTCTGTTTAAAAAAAAAAAAGGTAAGGGCGGCGCCTGTGGCTCAGTCGGTAGGGCGCCGCCCCATATACCGAGGGTGGCGGGTTCAAACCCGGCCCCAGCTGAACTGCAACCAAAAAATAGCTGGGCGTTGTGGTGGGCGCCTGTGGTCCCAGCTACTCCAGAGGCTAAGGCAAGAGAATTGCTTGAGCCCAGGAGTTGGAGGTTGCTGTGAGCTGTGTGATGCCATGGCACTCTACCGAAGGCCATAAAGTGAGACTCTGTCTCTAAAATAAATAAATAAATAAATAAGAAAATATTAAAAAAAAAAAAAAAAGGTAGGAGGAGAGACTGGGAAAGGGCGTAAGGGAGGATTTCTGGAATGCTGGTAACGTGTTTCTTGGTCAGGATATGGGATACATAGGCATGTTCAGTTTGTGAAAAATTCATTCACTTAGGATTTGTGTACTTTTCTGTATTTGTTTTTCCCTAAGAAGTCATTACATTTTTTCTTTTCAATATTAATGTCTGGGCCCCACCTTGACAGATTCTGGTTTAATTGGTCTGGAGTATAGGCAGGAATTGAATTTTTTTTTTGGAATTGAAATTTTTAAAAAGCTCCCCAGGTGGGTCTACTGTGCATCCAACAACCACTATCAGAACTTGGCAACCCTCCTCACTATTTCTTGGAGCAGAAAGTGGTGCTGCTTCTCCAGAAAGTCTACACAGGATGTTTTGGGTAGAACACCAGTAGCACCAGAGGATGTTCATAGCTATTACATGGCAAAAGCGTCCCAAGGTTAAATAAGTAACCTATTAATTACAATTATCAACTTTTCCCTAACACTCACTGCCCTCCTAGAGCTAAGGGCTTTAGCCACACTATCTAATTTAATCTTCACAACAAACCTGCGAGAAAGGCATATTAATCCCCATTTTACGGAAGGTTAAACCAGTGGGATTACATATTGCCCAAGGTCATACAGCCAGTAATCAGCAGGGCTAGGATTCAAATGCAGATTAGCTTTGACACTGAAGCCCATACTTTTAACTGCTGCCCTAAACGGCCTCTCCTCCCAGTACTTGACTCTGGGATTTAACAGAACTTTAATGTGCTAATGTGACCTGTGAGTTGCCAAGACAGTAGAGGGAATGCAGTTTCCAAAGTGTATTCCTCGCCTTCATTTCTTACCTTCCAACTCACTATCCATATCACTGGTGTAGTTTTCATTCTTAAACCAAGTCTGATCCTGCATTTCCATTGTAGGGAAGCATATGATAGGTCCCAGTGCCTACGGTGTCAAGTCTCAAGCCCTCAGCCTAAAAGTTCAGACCATCCAGTATCTGACCCTGACATTTTAGCTTCATTCTTGGCCATCCAACCCTTCCTCCCCACCCCCAACCCACTAAATACAAGATGTTCCAGCCATCGAACAACCTGTCACACCTCCACAATGGTGACCACCATTTGCTGAGGCTCTATTATGTGCCAGGTATTACGCATAAATTGACTTTCATCCCTGCAATGAGTCTAAAAAACAGATACCATTCTCCCCTCTAGATATATAAGGAAAGAGGGGCTCAACTTGACACGCTCAAAATCACAACTGGGAAGGGCAGGACTAGGATTTGGACCAAGATTTATCTCTACAAAGCCCATTCAAACTTCACTCCACCACACTCACCTCCTCTGACCTTCACACATGCTATTTCATGGGTGGAAAAACCTTCTCTCTCTTCACCTGGCAAAGTCCTCTTGTTTTAAAGAGGTAGCTCAAGTGCTGTAGTGATAACATCGTCTCTTAAGTGCTTTCCTGGCACCATGTTCAGCACTAGACTTGCCTTGTCTCATTTGGACAATATTGTCTCAGTGTTCTGTTTTTGTTTTTGTTTTTAAAGAATACTTCTGTGGCAATTGCAACCAAGAACAAAAATAAATAAATGGGACTGAATTAAACTGAAAAGCTTCTGTACAGAGAGCAGAGAGAGAAAGAAGAAGGGAGGGGTGGGGAACGAAGAGCAGAGAGAGGGAAAGAGGGAGAGGGGTGGAGCCTTGGTGTGTGCCACACGATTGTAAGAGGGACTTTACCTGACAAATGCAATCAGTGTAACCTGGTTTCTTGTACCCTCAATGAATCCCCAAATTAAAAACAAAAAATCCAAAAAAAAAAAGATAAGCTCTGGACAGCTAAGGAGACAACAACCAAAGCAAACAAACTTCAGATGGGAAAAGGTATTTGCTTATTATGAATTGGACAAAAGCTTCGTAACCAGGATCTACAGAGAACTCAAGTTAATCAACAAAAAAAGACCAAAAATCACCAGGCAAGGGACATGAACAGAATCTTCTCTAAGGAAGACAGATGAATGGCTAACAAACATATGAAAAAATGCTCATCATCCCTAATTATTAGAGAAATGAAAATCAAAACTACCCTGAGATATCACCTAACCCCAGTGAGAATGGCCCACATTACAAAGTCTCAAAGCTGCAGATGCTGGGTGGACGTGGAGAGAAGGGAACCCTTTTACACTGCTGGTGGGACTGCAAACTAATACAACCTTTTTGGAAGAAAGTATGAAGAATCCTCAAAGAACTCAAATTAGACCTCCCATTTGATCCTGCAAACCCATTACTAGGCATCTACCTAAAAGGAAAAAAATCATTTTATCATAAGAAAATCTGCACTAGACTTTTTATTACAGTTCAATTTACAATTGCCAAAATATGGAAACAACCTAAACGCTCAACAATCCAGGAATGGATCAACAAGCTGTAGTATGTATACCATGGGATATTATTCAGTCATTAAAAAGGATGGAGACTTGGGTGGTGCCTGTGGCTCAGTGGGTAGGGCGCTGGCCCCATATACAGAGGGTGGTGGGTTCAAACCCAGTCCTGGCCAAACTGCAACAAAAAAATAGCCGGGCATTGTGGCAGGCACCTGTAGTCCCAGCTACTCGGGAGGCTGAGGCAAGAGAATCACCTAAGCCCAGGAGTTGGAGGTTGCCGTGAGCTGTGTGATGCCACGGCACTCTACAGAGGGTGATAAAGTGAGACTCTGCCTCTACAAAAGAAAAAAAGGATGGAGACTTTACATTTTTTTATTAACCTGGATTGAGCAGGAACACATTCTTCTTAGTAAAGTATCACAAGAATGGAGAAGCAAGAATCCAATGTACTCAATTCTAATATGAAGGCAGCAAATGATCTAATATAAGGTGGGGGGGCAGGGAAATGAGGGATTGGGGAGGAGAGAGGGGGATAGGAGGTTATGGTGTATGGCACACCATATAAGAGGCACAATTATAAGAGGGACTTTACGTAACAAATTCAATCAGTGTAACCTAATTCTTTGTACCCTCAATGAATCCCAAACAATAAAAAAAAGGAGGGCAGCACCTGTGGCTCAGTGGGGTAGGGCACTGGCCCCATATATTGAGGGTGGCACGTTCAAACCCAGCCCCAGACAAACTGCAACAAAAAATAGCTGGGTGTTGTGGCGGGCGCCTGTAGTCCCAGCTACTCAGGAGGCTGAGGCAAGAGAATCACATAAGCCCAAGAGCTAGAGGTTGCTGTGAGCTGTGATGCCAGGGTACTCTACCAAGGGCAACAAAGTGAGACCCTGTCTCTAAAAAAAAAAAAAAAAAAAAGGTAGGGGGAGACAGAGTCGTCCTTTGTCACTCTGGGTTGAATGCCCTGACATCATAGCTCACAGCAATCTCAAACTCTTGGGCTCAAGCTATTTTCTTGCCTCAGCCTCCCCAGTAGCTGGGACTACAGGCACCTACCACATTGCCCAGCCATTTCTTTTTTAGAGATGGAGTCCTACTCTTGCTCAGGCTGGTCTTGAATTTCTGAGCTCAAGCAATCCACCTGCCTCGGCCTCCAAGAGTGCCAGGATTACACAGGTGTGAGCCACCATTGCCCAGCCTTGTCTCAACGCTCTGACTACTCCCTCTGAATTGTTCTCTACCTTCCCCGTGCCAAATGGGTTTCCCTCTCCTCTCTAGTTCCAAGGCATTTGACCACATGTCTGTTGTGGCACTCAGCACACTGTGGTTTTGGATCTACCTCTTCCATCTGACTGGATGTTCTCGGAAGACAAGGGATACGTGTTACTCACCTTTACATCCCATCCCAGAGCCACCCAGCACAGGATAGGTAATAGGAGAGAGTGGACAGGAGGGTGGGAGACCAAGAGACTGATAATTCATAGAGTATTCCATCAGTTCTGTCACATGAGAGTGGCCCTTTGGCTTGGAAGAAGAGCTATAGCATCAAACCAGACAAAACAGACCCGGCTGATGAGGGAAGAGAGTGGGCCCCTGGGTCCGGAACCAGGACATACTTGGTCCCTGCCCTGCCTTCTGTGAGAGGATGGACTGGGATTGCCCTGGACTCCTCAGTCCTTTCCCCCTTCCTTCTTTGCAATTGGCTTTATATACCCCTGTGTAGGGGATTTGCTATGAGACGATGGCTAGGTTCATCCCACAGTACTGTTTCAGTCAATGTTCTCCACTGCTCTTTGCCTTGTGCTGCTCTTAAGATATCCCAAGTGGCCGGGTGTGGTGGCTCACACCTGCAATCCCAGCACTCTGAGAAGCCAAGGCCAGTGGATCACCTGAGCTCAGGAGTTTGAGATCATCCTGAGCAAGAGTGAGACCTTGTCTCTATTACAAAATAGAAAAATTAGCCAGGTGTTTTTGTGGGTACCTGTTGTTCCAACTACTCAGGAGGCTGAGGCAAGAGGATCACTTGAGCCCAAGAGTTTGAGGATGCCGTGAGCTGTGATGATGGCACAGTACTCTACCCAGGGTGACAGAGTGAGAATCTGTCTCCAAAAAAATATGTCCCAAGTGAACGAAGAGACATCTGGGACAGATGGGCCCAAGGAAAATGTACAGCTAAGGCTTATTTCTCCCCAGGTGGGCAGACTCAGTGATCCTAGTCATTTCTAAATGGACCTATTCTTTCTGAGTAGAAGGCCCCTGTACAAGACACAGACAGATCCTGATGCTTGCTCATTTCCTGAACACCTGTCCTGTGCATCCACTCGACAACAGCCCTGTTCAAGGCACACCTTGTAACCCCTGGGGTAGGCAGCATTTATGCCACCCACATCCAGCCTCTATGAGCTCTAAGGGTGCAGATTTTTAAAGCCAGCCTTCTGCTCCTTGGCTCCCACTCTTCTGGACTAATGTACCGATCTACCCAGGTATAAGCGATCAGTAATTAGTGCCAGCTACAAACTCAGCTGGGTTTCTGCACAGGCTCCCTCAAACAAATTCTATTAGTAAACATGGAAACCAATGAAAGAGACTATTTGAAAATTATTCACTCCTTCCTAATTTCCCATTTCTTCGACTGAGTCTGCTAGGGGTAAGCTGCCTGTTTTTTTCTGCTTCTAATCAAGTTGTTTTCTTTGAGAATATCAAGTAACACCCCACCACCACCAACGCCATCCCACAATACGGTGCATGCTGTTATTTTATGAATTCATTTGTGATACTCCTGACGGTAGAGTTTATCAAACAAAAACTAACTTATGCAGTCTTCCAGCACAACTTCAACTACCTTGTTTTGCTCTTGTGTTTCCTGTGTCCGTATGTCTGTCAACTCTGGGGAATGGGATCAACCTATAGGCAGAGAGTGGTTTCATTTAATTTTGTATCTCTAATTCCAAGCACAAGGCCAAGTAAAATGTAGCTCCTACATATTTAATAATCATTATGTTAGGGTGGCACCCGGGCTCAGTCAGTAGGGCGCTGGCCACGTACACCGAGGTTGGCGGGTTCAAAACCAGCCTGGGCCAGCTAAAACAATGACAACTGCAACAACAACAACAAAAAATAGCCAGGCCTTGTAGTGGGCACCTGTAGTCCCCGGTATTTGGGGGGCCAAGGCAAGAGAATTGCTTGAGTTCAAGAGTTTGAGGTTGCTGTGAACTGTGACACCACAGCACTCTGCTAAGGGCGACAACTTGAGACTCTGTCTCAAAAAATAATAATGGTAGTCATGATGTTAGGTATGATCCTAAGGGTCATAAAATCTGAATTTCTATAGAATCTAACTCAGAAATTTGTGGCTGAGCATAGTAGCTCACACCTGTAATCCTAGTGTTTGGGGAGGTTAAGGCAGGCAGATTGCTTGCCAGAAGTTCAAGGAGTTCAAAACTGGCCTGAACAAGAATGGGACCTCCCATCTCTACTAAAGATAGAAAAACTAGCCAGGCATGGTGGTGCACACCTGTAGTCCCAGCTACTTGGGAGACCAAAGCAAGAGGATCACTTGAGCCCAAGAATTTGAGATTGCTGTGAGCTATGACAGCACAGCACTCTACCCAACGGGACAGAGGGAGACTCTTCCTCAAAAAAAGAAAAAGAAAAAAAAAAAGAAATGTTATTTCTATTTTATACCTACCAAACTGGTAAGCATGAAAGTTACTTAATGCTCAGTGTTGGAGAAAGGATGGGAAAACTGTCATTCACACATACTGTTGAGGAAACAGAAATTGGTTTGGCCTCCTGAAGGAGCAATTTGTCAATGTTTATAGATCAAACTGCCAGGGATTTTCCTGACAAATCAAATTGAACCAGCGTAAAAAGACATATACTTTACAAACACAGGTGCTGCAACATTATACATTTATAGTAGGAAAACAATGAAAGCAACCTTACCCATCATCAAGGGACTGGAAAATTAATTACAGTGAATTTTTATTACAAGAATAACCTGTAGCCTTAAAGAACTAGGTTTATGTATGTGTTGGCAGGAGCTCAGATAAATTAGCTGAAAAAGAAAAGCCCAGAAGAGTGTTATGTGGATGTATTAAAGAGAGAAAAGGACAAACATGTAAACGAATATATGTTTGTATATGTGTAAAAAGTTTATGGAAAGATATAAAACATTCAGAGATTCTTCTGGAGAAAAGGATGGAGTAGCTGAAAAGACAGCAGAGGAAGTTTTTTCATGATGTATTTGTAGAAAATATAAAATACAGCTATAGGGAAACAAAGCTTGATTCTATGTATTAAAAGAATAGAATGACATTTGGGTGAAAATCTCTGTTTTTCTATATGGCACAATAGGCAACATTTACAAGGCAACATTTCTTCTCTGTCCAATCCACGGAGAGCCAAGGATGGCAAAAGTGCCAGAAAGGAAGCTGGAGACAGGGAAAGTCACCAAAAAGTGCCAAAAACCCTAAAGAGAGTAAGTGTCAGAATGTGTAACTTCTACTTGCTTTTAGATGACACAAAATAAAGCCGGTTCTGATGAAGACTCTGGTCCAAGACATTCTGAGAATTCTCCAGGCTGGCATGGACACTAGAGGCTTTGACCATTGCCAAGAAGCAAAGTCTAGGGATGCCCAGGTCCATAACGGCCAGAATAACCTAGCAGACAAAACAAATGACCCTGGGGACATAATGACACACTCTGCTTACCTATTCCTTTAGTCCCTGAATACTTCCAGAGGCTGACTCAAATGATAATAATGCAATAATAATAGTTGATACATATCAAGTATATCCTACCTACCAAACAGAGGCTAACTATTTAATTATATCATCTTATACTATTATTATTCTTATTTTACACATGGGGAAATTGAGGCTCAATAAATATTAATGTAAGCAAGTTTGGAGCAAGTGGTGGCGGTGGGAATCAAACCCAGGTCTGACTCCAAAGTCAGCCAAGGTCACTCCTACCCTTCCCCACCTCTGAGAGAGGAACAAGAAAAAAATACTCCTTCAAAGTAGGGACAGCTGCACACAAGGAGAGAGACGGCATTTTTATGCAAAGAAAAGTCGAGGGTGTAATGATTAACATGCAAGGACTTTAAAGCCAGAGGTCCTGGATTCAGATCCTGACTTGGCCATTTACTGGCTGTGTGACCTTGGGCAAGTCATTGACCTTTTCTATGCCTCATTTTCATAAGCAGTAAAATCAGGGAAGGAGTAATGTCACCCCTTAAATTTGTTAGGAGGACTAAAAGAGTTACATAGACAGAAGCTGGCTCATAGTAAGCACCAAGTGTTAAAGATGATGATGAATATTAAGAAAAAGGCGCCCTCCCGTCCAGGCAGATGCAACCCTGCGGGGTGCAGAGCTTGGCAAGGCGAGCGCAGTGTGCACTCAGCTCTGCCGTCAGCAGCACACAGTTCTGCCTTACACGGCTCCTGCAGAGCGATTAACCTGCATGTGCCAGTAGTTCTTCTCCCACCTTCCCGTCCGTCAGCCTGGCTGGGAATCACAATCACCGGGCACACCCTTTAGAAATACAGATTCTCAAGCCCCCCTCTTGGCTGATTCTGACACGAGTGGAATGGGCTGGGCCCAGGGATCATAATATAATCTTGTTATATTTTTAACAAGATTCAGGTGACCAGATGATTCAGAACAGAGTGATTTTGGAAGCACCCAAAGCCTATCCCACTTCGTTCTGGCTGTTTGAGTTGCTCTTTGAGACCAAGCACCTTGTATGCTGTGTCTGGTCCCCAGCCTGGGCACAGAGAGTAAACGTTTCCAACCCCACAAGCCATCTAGCAGAGCAGATGCCTGTGTACAGTGCTCAACAGGACACATTTGCTTTTGTGCTTGAGGGAGTTTCACCAGGGACCCCCCCCACCTGTAGACCTGGGGTTCCCCAGACCCTTGCTATTCAAAGTACTGTTCTCAGACCAGCAGAACGGCACTCCCTGAGAGCTCAGTAGAAATGCAGATGTTTCTGTCCAACTAGCATTTTAACAGAACCTCCAGATGATTCATGTTCAAGTTTGAGGCATACCTAGACCTATGGTTCCCCAGGCCATGGCCTGTTAGGAACTGAGCTACAAAGCAGGAGGTAAGCAGGAGGTGAGTGACAAATTTACAGCCACGTCCCATTGTTCACATCACTGCCTGGGCTCCGCCTCCTGCCGGATCTTCAATGGTGGCAATAGATTCTCAAAGGAGTGTGACCCCTACTGGCAACTACACGTTTGAGGGACCTAGGCTGTGAGCTCCTTATGGAAATCTACTACCTAATCATCTGAGGTGGAGATGTAATGTGCTTGAATCATTCCAAAACCATACCCTCTCCCCCAGTTGGTGGAAAAATTGTCTTCCAGGAAACCAGTCCCTGGAGCCAAAAAGGTTGGGGACCCCTTGTCCCTTTCCAAATAATTCCTAACCAATGTGCACATCTAGTCTGTCCAAGCACCTTTGGGGCCAATCTTTCCCTTCAGACTCCTACAGAGACCCAGAAAAAGAGCACTATCCTTTCAACAGACCAGATTTATGCCTAGCAGCCAGGTGTAAGGCTCAGGGTGAACCTTTGCTTTAACAAGTTATTTATTTCAAAGTCCACATGAAAATAAACCTTCCCAGTTAGTTGAAAAAGAGATAACTCCAGGCTCTATAATTCCAGGGTGTAAAACACTCCTTTCTTCTGAACAGAGATGAGACCCCTGCTTCCCTGCCTAAGCCATCCAGAGCCATCAAACAGCCCAAAGAAAACCAGTGATGGCTTCCTGTTGGCCAAGCTTCAAGTTATTAGGCAGATTTCACACTGTAGCTTGACCTCATTAATCCAAAGCCTATCACATTGCTGTAAATGCCAGTGGAAAATAGCCTTTCAGTGGGTTTCCTCATTCCACCAGAAAGGGACAAAACAGGAAGCTGACTGCAGCTGTGTCCAGCTTGGCAAATCCCAAGAGCCCAGTAGACAGGGTGTTTCTTGTCAGCACCTACATTCCCCTGCCTCAGCTTACTTGTCCGATAAAGGTGGGTCCTGTATCTGCATGAGAAAAATGCAGTGGTGACTGGAAGAACCATTCAGATAATTCAGTCCCCGCCAAGTACCTGCTTGGGAAGGAAAACCGAGAGCTAAATCTGAATTTCTTTGGCCTGGATTACCAGTTGGCTGTTCATCATTCAGGTTTATCCAAATCTCTTCTGCTCATTCAAAATGTCCTGCAAGCCAACCCCCTGGGACTCCAGGGGACATAAGGCCTTCCAAGTCCTCATTCATTCCTTTAATGTGTATTGATTGTCTCCTGTGTGCTGGCCATCACGCTGGGCTACTAGGGACACAGAGCTGAATGAATTAGACACAGTCACTGACCTTATGGAGCTCACGGTCCAGGGCAGTGTTTCACAGCCCCAGCACCACTGACATTTGGGATCAGAGAATTTTTGGTTGTAGGTGGCTGTGCTGGTCACTGTAGAGTATTTAGTAGCTTCTCTGCCCTCATTAGATATCAGTAGCTCCCCTCCACTTTTCCTCCCTCCCAAGCTGTGACATCCCAAAAACGTCTCTAGACATTTGGCAAATATCCCCTGGGGTGGGGGTGGCGGCAAAAGACCCCAAGTTGAAAACCTCAAGTCTACGGGATGGTACAGAAGACTAAAAGAGTAAAGATTACAAACAACCTTGTAATCACAATTATGATAAGTACCATGGAGGAAAATGTGGTGGGTATTATATCAACATCATCTACAACTTAGAAGCCAGGCATTTTACGGATGATAATTCTGAATTATGTGCATGTATTATACATACATACATATATATATAGTATATATGATCTGTATTTCCAGATGAAGAAATTGAGCCTCAAGGAAGTGAAAATAATTGCCCAAGACCCAAAAGTTAATTGAAGGCACAACCAGGATTTGAACCCTGGTCCTAAATTTTGGCCCCATGGAAAGGGAAATCCGAGCCTTTGTTTGGATGTCTTCTGTGATAGGGTGACACTCTGACCAGCCAACCTAAAAGACTCATTCCTTCCCGGGGCCACCGTGGGGTCTGGCCACCACCTGCACATCAATCGAGCTGGAAACCGCCTGTACCAAGGCACATTCGTGGGACACTCATGGGCTGAGGAACGCTGTTCTGGATTCTAAGACATCAAAAAACACTCCCCCCACCAAAGTTCCTACACAAGCACTCTGATTTCCCAAAAATCAGAGCAGGTGCCCAGACCACACCCCACTGTAATCAGTCTCCAAGGAGCGATTGCCCAGTGCCCAAAGGTACAGAAAGTGGAAAAAGCCAGACATGCCACAGTCGGCTTTCAATTTACAAAGTGCGTGAAAGAGGTGGTGCAGGACTGCACATGACGACTTTGGAGACCCCCTCAGATGTGAGGCCCTGCACTTGTAAGCAAATTGCCTCATCCCCTGTGCCTCAGTTTCCCCCTCTGTGCAATGGGAAATAAGTGCATCCACATCAGAGGATTGGTTTGAGAATTCAATGGCAGTGCAAATAAAGACTCTGGACAGTGACCAGCATTCTGGAATGTACTTGGTACTGTATCTTGATCAACAAGGGAGTTAGGGAAGGACACCTCCTCCATCCATATTCTCTTCTTTCAAATGAGAAACAGAGTCTTGGGAAGAAAGAAACCAGTGCAGATATGGAGAAAACATCTCAGGAAGAGAAAGGGGCCCTGGAAGCTTCCTGAGTGGAATGAAGACCGGGGAGCATAATGTACTGTCAAATGAGCCCGCCCTTCCTGTTAATCCTGAACATTCTCTGATGTTACAATCAGATAACCTTCATCAGAAAGCCACCCCCTGACAAGGCTGCAGGGTGCCTGCTTTGGATCAGCCGGCAATTCGGGGCTTCTGGCAGGATGGCCTCTGCTATGTCCCTGGTCTTGCCCCTGTCCCTGTCACACTCAGTGGAGACTCTGCAAAGACACCAGGCACCTCCCAGCCTTCGTGCTTTGTCCCTGCTGCTCTCGCTGCTACTGCTGCCCACCCCTCCACCCCTCTCTAATCCACACCTGGAGAGCTGTCATTGAATGGCTCAATGTGCTCCCACAGCAGCTTCTGCCCACCTGTTACCAGTCATAATGGCTGAATAAGAATAATGGCAACTAACATCTTTGAGCACGTATTAATGTCTAAAATGTCCTGAACTAAGTTTGCTTTTTTTTTTTTGAAACAGAATCTCACTTCATAGCTCACAGCAACCTCAAACTCCCAGGCTCAAGTGATCCTCCTACCTCAGCATCCCAAGTAGCTGGACTACAGGCACCCGCCACAATACCTGGCTGTTTTTAGACATGGGGTGTCGCACTTGCTCAGGCTGGTCTTGAACTCCTGAGCTTAAGCAATTCACCCATCTCAGCCTCCCAGAGTGCTAGGACAACAGGCCTGAGCCACTGCACCCAGCCCTCTGAGCTAAGTTTTTACACACATTGTCTTATTTTTTCTCCTCACATCACCATCTTATCTTTTTTTTTTTTTTTGAAACAGAGTCTCACTTTCTTATCCCCAGCAAAGTGCTGTAGTGCCATAGCTCACAGCAATCTCAAACTATTAGGCTCAAGAGATTCTCTTGTCTCAGCCTCCCAAGTAGCTGGGACTATAGGCACCTGCCACAATGCTGGGCTATTTGTTTTACAGACAGGGATCTCGCTCTTGTTCAGGCTGGTCTTGAACTCATGAGCTCAAGTGATCCATGTGCCTCAGGCTCCCAGAGTCCTGGGATTATAGGCGTGAGACACCGTGCCCAGCCCTCACATCACCATCTTAAGGAGGCAGCTCACTCACTTGAGAGGTGAGGCCGCTGTCCATCCTCACCCAGCTACCAGCAGCTGCAAGCCTGGATCAGCCTGGATCAGCCTGAACCACCTGAATCTGCTACTCTGTCTTCTTGCTACTGAAGCCTTTCTCCCACAGTGTCCTCATTATCTGTCCCCAGGCCTTCCTCTCCCCCCAGAGTGAGGATCCTGAGTGCTCCCTTATTCATCTTGAAATCCTTTGCTAAGCACAGGTCTGGAATGGAGTAAAAGTCTGTTGAATGAATCAATGAACCCTGGAAAATGACAGCTGGATGAGAAAGGCTAAGTGGCTGCTCACAGACTCCCTGGGGACAGGATGCTGCTAGACACAAATTCCCAGCAATCAGCCCCCTCTCCACCTCCAAAAGACAGGCTCACTTTCCCTGTCCTGACAGCTACAGGCAGAACAGAGTCTAACGGAGGTGGAACTTTTTGAGAGCCCATCAAAAAGGAGGAAATGGTGGTGATGGTGACAGTCATTTCTGGCCTTCCTACGAGCACCAGGTGCTAAACTGAGCACTTTCTTTTTTTTCCTTTTTCTTTTCTTTTTTTTTTTTTTTTTTTTTTTTTTTTTTGAGACAGAGTCTCACTTTCTTGCCCCAGTAGAGTGCCATAGTGCTCACAGCAACCTCAGACTCTTGGGCTCAAGTGATGCTCTTGTCTCAGCCTCCCTAGTAGCTGGGAGTACAGGTGCCTGCCACAAGGCCTGGCTTTTTTTTAGAGACCAGGTCTCACTCTTGCTCAGGCTGGTTTTGAACTCCTGAGCTCATTCCCATTTTACAAATAAAAAAACAAGGCTTAGAGAGAGTAAGTAATTAAGTATGCAGCTATAATTTAAATTAGACCTCTCTGGCTGCCTTGCACTTCGCATTTGTAGCTTTCTGTAAAAGGTAAGCTTGTCCAATCCCTCCTTGAAGCCCAATTGCTAAGATGTGTTCTCTACTGGAAGAATGCCATTTGGGACACACTTAAATGAGTCTGGTGTCCTGAGTGCAAGAAGGGTGGTGGCTAGGTTGGGAGAGGGTGACAAAGTGAGTGAAGGTTTCTGAGAGTCCAAGCACAGAACCTGATTGCAGGTAGCTGCCCTCTGCAATCTACTAAACCGGACTGGCTGCAGCCTGTGCTGGTCAGAGAAAGTTCACTCTCCAGAGGGAGCTGATCTTGAGAAGACCTGCCGGCTAGCTTCCAAAGAGGCCAAATGGGCTCTGCAGAAAGGGTTCTGTCTTTAAGGGAAAACCACCTTCCTAGGTCAGCATCCTCTTAGCCCTGTGGCTCAGGCTTCAGAAACGATTTACCAGCTAGATTAGAATTTAACCTCCACTCCTGCATCCTTTACCAGAGAGAACAAAGTCTGAGCAGGCATCAGGCCTTGCCTCCCCTGCCTTCCAGGCCAGGGGAGGTCCAGAGAACAGCAGAATGCACTGGGCCCTGACACATGACCCTTAGAGCTACAAATGAGTGTTGCAGTGGGAGGAGACCACAAGAGGGGAAGGAAGAACCTGTGGTCTTCCTAAAGGAAGACATCCAGAGGCTGGGAAGAATTAGTGTCAGAAAGGTTCCAGCATGGGGGCGGGGAGGCACTGTTGGGTAGACCCCAGTTGCCAAGTAGGTACAGAGTTGAAGGTCCAGAGTAGCCCCGTTGACACCTTGCTCCCAGCATTCTGGGCACATGGCCTAGAAGATGGGATTTGAGTGATTAAGTGGGAGAAAGGGGGGTGGGGGATTTGTGTGAGCCAGTAGGTGCTGGAAAGATGCACTGGCCCCCATCATCCCCCTGCAAGCTGGCTCTGTATGACAGAGCTGAGGGAGGAACATGTGGAAACGCCCCAGCCCCTGCAGAACCACCCACCAGGGCTCCACTTCTGCACCTGTCTAAAAGAGACACGCCCCGCTTAAAAGCAATATTGACGGCGGCCAACATTTACTTAGCAGAGCTGCCCATGCGGGGCTGCACCCAGCTCTACAGGAAGCCACCACTCATCATCCCAGCAACTCAGTAGAGAGATATTAGTCCCACTTCTTAAAGGCAACTGAGGCCTGAGAGGCCAAGTGTCTTGCTCAGGGGCAGACAGCTAGAAACTGCGATACCAGCCTAGGAGAAGCCCTCCTAGACGGAGGGTTTTTCTCCCGTGCTTCACCAGACGCAGGAAATGGCAGGGCACTCAGGGAAGTACCCCGCGGGCTGAGGCGGCCAAGGGCAGGCCCCTTCCAGGGAGAGCCCTGAGGGAAGGGCGCCTGGTACCTCAGGGTCCTGGGTCCTCCACAGAGGGTGATTCAGAGGCGGCACCTGGTGCCCAGGCCTGTGGGGAGCTGGTGAGCGCTCTGACAGCGAGAACAGGGGCCCATTATGTGGAATCCAATCACATGGGCGCGCAAGCAGCTCGGCTTTCGGTTCCGAGGAGCGCTGAAACAGCCGTGTCTCTCTCCCTCTGCTGCCGAGGTGTCCGGGAGCACAGGGTCCCACAAGCCTGGCGCGCGACGGCGGCGGCTCAGCGCTAAGCTCTCGGCAGGGCCAGATTCAAAGCTCGCCTAGGCTGCTATCCGCCCGAGGCTGGGAGCTGCATCATCAGCATCTCCTTGTAGCCGGAGGCCGGCTGGGGCGGGGAAGCGGAGGAAGGGAGTCCGCAGCAGAGAAGGAGGCAGGCGGCGAGCGCCTCCCCCTCCCGGCTCTCCACCCCGGGCGGTCTGGACAGCTCAGCCTGGACGCTCCGCGTGACCTTGGGGAGACCCCTCTGCGCGACCTCTCGGGGCCGGGCTGCAATGTTTCTGCTCATCCTCGGCGCTCGGTGGCGCTCTTCCCGGCCGGAGTCGATGCGCGGGACTCGCGAGGAGAGCGCGCTCCTGGCGTGGGGACCTAGCAGCCGGCGCACGGCGGCCCCTGGGAGAGGCCGGGCTCACGTCTCCCCGGGAACTACTACTGGCGGGGTCTCCCCGTGCTGGAGGCACTGCACAGCCAGCTCGATCCCGCGGCGGGGCGAGTCTGCAAGGGAAGGAGCCTGCCCTGGGGACATTTCCCGCCGGGGCAGGAGCGCTCCCTGCCTCTTGTCGTTGCCTCTGCCTGAGGGAACCAAGCCCCGCCACGGGAGGGGGCGGCGCCCCCTTGCACGGCCGGGAGACTGAGCGCCGGAGGGTGCTAGGTGACCGCGGCCCACGAGTCCAGAGCCGGCCAGGTACTCCGCCTCCCTGCCACAAGATCTGGCCACGACGGCCCTAGCCGACAACCTGCTAATGCGCCCCCTACCCTGGCTTCATCGTGGAGCTCGAGACCTAGGAGAACGCCCCCGCCCCAGCCCACCTCCGGCGCCTTGCCAGACGCAGACCGGGTGCTCTAGATACCCGCCTCTCCCGCGCCCCCCAGCCCAGTTATCTTAAGCCACCGGCCCTTGGCCAAAGTGTCCCCGCCCCCATCAGGCTATCAGAGGCTGGGACCACCTCCTCTCCGCATCCTCGTCCCCCTCGCTGTCGAGCCGCAGAGAGTAGGGATAGGAGCGGCAATGTTGGGCAACTCACCGGCTCTCCCTAGCCCTGCCCCGGGCGGCTCCCGCCCCTGGCTCTGGCTGTGGGTCCGGGAGCCGCAGCTGCTCGCGCGGCTACAGAGCCAGCTCTGCTCGGCCCGGAGCCTCCGCGCCGCCTCTCGGCTCCTCCCCCGAGGCGGGGCCTGAGCTCCCTGGCAGGGGGTGGGCGCGCTCCACCCCGCCGGCTTCCACCCTGAGCACCGCTGGGTCCCCGCGGTCTCCGGCCGGGGCCCCCCCTTTGAGCAGCAGGAAGTTGAGTTGAAACTGGGTGGGACACGAACAGTCTTCCGAGTAGTTTTCCTAACGCTCTTCCCCCCAGCCCCTACCATGGACAGGGGGAAGCCAAGGACAGGATTCTTGCTCCATTTGACAGATGGGCATCGTGGAGCCAGGGAGGAGTGGTAACCTGCCCAAGGTCACACAAAATTAGTGCCAGTGCCAGGAATTCAAGTCTTCTACGTTCAGGGCCCGGCGGCCTGCGTCTGAAGGCTTCCCAGGAAGTCCAGGGGCCAAATCGGGCCTTGCCCTAGGGACGGGTCCGTGGGGGCAGGTGCCCAGGTGGGAGGAGTGAGACCAGGCGGAGCAGGGGCACCGTGGCCGGCGGCGTGGACTCGCATCATTTCCTCTTTCCGGAAAGAAGAGAGGTAAAGCGAAAAAGGAAGGAAGTGGTCGAACCTCCGCCGTCTGCCACCGTTTGAGATGTGCAAGACCAAGAAAAGGGCTGCTCTCCTGAAATTTAACGCTAAAAATAAAAAGCAAAACAAGCCTGGTGGCTTCTGCCGTCCAACTCCAGCCTCTTCATGGGCCGCAGCCCCCTGCACTCTGCGCACCCGTCTTTCTTCACCGCACAATGGATTTTTTCATTAATATCTTTATGTTGCTTTTGAGAACCACCACCACCCCAGGAAGAGGAGAGAAAGTTAATAAACAAAGGGGGAAAAAAACTATCCCAAAACATTCTCTGGAATACACACTGGTTTGAGAACAATAGGGTTCTCTTCTTCACAAAGGGCCTTGTTTCCTGAGCTTTCCAGCCTACAGATTAGAGCACTAAACACCCTAGGGCCCTCCAGTTGAGGGGAAGTCAGGACTTAAGTTTGGGGGCTGGATATGGGAGCCAGTTAATTCAGTTCCCCAGCCGTCTTGTTTGAAGAACTCCTCTGGTCCCTGACCCACCAGCAATGTTCTTTTGAGGTAGACAGTATCACCTGAGTACAGTGATTTCCTTAGTAACTTTTTTTAGGGGAGAGAAAACCTGTGAGTTGGGCTTGTTCCAGGCCCCCAGGCTCTCCTCAAGAACTGTGAAAGCCCCCTGCCATTTGCCCTCCAGTTCCCTCTCAGTTCATTAATAATCCAGTTGTGAATGAGAGTGTTTCAGTAGGAGCAATTAGAGAGCAGAGCAGGTGGGGAAGACTTAAAGTGGTGTTTAAAATAACCCACGGGGATCATTGTTCTCTGCAGAAGGTTTCCATTGATTTACAAGGAAGAGCCATGTGCTGAGAGGGTGGGAATCCATTTCTCCAAGGCATGTATAGAGCCTGGAGCTTGTCTTCCCCAAATGAAGCCCTCTGGTGGAGGGGGCTTCCAAACTCCCAAATTGTGCAGTTCATTCACATTTCTCAGTGTTTCGTATCAAAAAGTAAAGTATATTCAGAATAAGTTGGAAGATTCACATGTCCTGACTTTAAGACTTGCTATGTAAAGCTACAGTAATCAAGACAATGTGGTATGGTATATAGACCAATGGAATAAAACTGAGAGTCCAGACAGAAATCCTTACATTTACAGCCAGTTGATTTGCAACAAGAGGGTGGAGATAATTTAATGGGGGCAAAAAATAGACTTTTCAACAAATGGTGCTGAGACATGCAAAAGAATGAACTTGGATTCTACCTCATATCATATGAAAAATTAACCCAAAATGGATCAGACTCAAATATAAGAGCTAAAACTATAAAATGCTCAGAAGAAAACATAAACATAAATCTTTGTGACCTTGGAATAAGCAATGGTTTCTCAGGTATGACACCCAAAGCACAAGCAATGAAAGAAAAAAATAGACAAATTGAACTTTATTAAAAGTAAAAACTTTCATGCTTCAAAGGCCACTGTCGAAAAAGTGAAAAGACAACTCTTGTGTGCTGAATTGTAGCCCTTCAAAATTCTTGTGTTGAAGTTCAACTGTGCTGGTTGCATTTCTAGTACCTCAGAGTATAACCTGTTTGGAGATAAGGTCTTTAAAGAGGTGATTGAACTGAGGGCCCCTTAGAATGAGGCCCTAATCCAATGACTAGGGTCTTTATAAGAAAAAGAGACACCAGGGATACACTTCACAGCAGAAAGGCCTTATGCATACACAGAGAGAAGAAAGTCATCTATAAGCAAAGAAAGAGAGGCCTTAGGAAAAACCAAACTTACCAACCTCTTGATTTCAGGCCTCTAAAATCTTTAGAACTGTGAGTAATTCATTTCTGTTGTTTAAGGAACCCAGTCTGTGGCACTTTTTAATGGCGGCCTTTGCAAACTAATACAAACAATAACCCACAGAATGGGAGGAAATATTTGCAAATCACTTATCAGATAAGGGACTTAGATCCGGACTACGTAAGATATATAGGGAAATTTTACAAATCAATAATAAAAAGGCAAACAACTCAATAAAAATTGGGTAAGGGATCTGAATAAACATTTCTCCAAAGAAGATACACCAATGGCCAATAAACAGATGAAAAGATACTCATCTCATTAGCCATCAAGGAAAACACAAATCAAAATAATTAGGTATCACTTCACACACTTTCTTTGGGTGGTTATAATCAAAGATAGGCAAAAAACAAGTGTTGGTGAGGCTATGGAGAAAATGGAATCTTCATATGTTGCTGAGGAAAATGTAAAGTGGTACAGCTGCTTTGAAAAACAGTATGACATTTCCTCAAAATGTTAAACACAGAGTTACGGCATGACCCAGCACCTACACTCTCAGATATATACTCAGAAGAAATTAAAACACTCATACACACAAAACCTTGTACACAAATGTTTGTAGTAGCATTCCATTATTATTCATAATAGCCAAAAAGCAGAAACAATCCAAATGTCCATCAAATGATGAACAGATAAATAAAATGTGGTACATCCGCACAATAACGCTATTACTTGGCAATCAAAAGAAAGGAAGCATCAATACATGCTACAACATGGATGAACTTGAAAATATGATGCTCTGGGAAAGAAGCAAGTTGGAAGGTCACATATCATATGATTCCATTTGCGTGAAATGTCTAGAATGGGCAAATCTTTAGATGCAAAAATCATATTAGTAGTTGTCTAGAGTTGGGACCAAAAGGGGGGTGACTAGTAAAAAATACCAATTTCTTTTTGCAGTGATGAAAATATTTTAAACTTGATTGTGATCATGTTTGCCTGACTACACATATACTAAAAACCACTGAATGGAGTACTCTAAATAGGTGAATTGTGTGGTATGTGAATTACATCTCAATAATGTTTTTACCAAAAAAAAAAAGAAACTATACTCTGGTCGTTTAAAGCAACACTGACCACGTCCTCCATACTTCTCTCTCCTGTCCTTAGAAGGAAAGTCCCTCACTGTATTTTGAGGTCATCTGCGGTACCATCTGTGGTAGGACAAGGCCAGTGAATGTTCTAAGAGGCTATAGAAAATGTTTGATGATCTGCAAATAAATGGATTGGCTCCAACATATTAAATCTGAAATACATGTTTGCAAATATAGGATTAAATATCAACGTAACTGTAGGTCAACTAGCTAGCTACAACTCAATCAGCTCCTAGTTACATATAAATTATACAGAAAGTAGAATTCAGGTGAATTATACAGTTGCTATGATGTGAGGCAAGGTCTAGAGACTCCTCAGTCTGTGAAAAATAAGTTAATTCTAGCCTCAGAACAGATTCATTCTTAAAGTTGTTTGATCCAGTGGTTCTTAAGGCCAGCCTGTGGGCAGGTAGGTGCTGGGCTGGTTGCATCCATTCACTCATTCATTCGACAGATACTTAGGCTGGGCCCAGAGTAAGCCTTCATAGGAGGCCCTTGTCTCTCCTACCTGTCACTGCTGGTGAAAATGTTGGCTCTAGGCCAGTCCCATCCAAAAGAAGAGCAGGAAATGCCTTGCGGGTTTGAGTAAAAATGAGCCCAGAGAGAGAAAGGCATCCCTGAAAGAGTTCTGGCTCTGGCAAGAACTCACTGGGCAGTCATTTCCTCTTTTAGATGGTCAGTTTCCTGGTCTGTAAAACTCAGATTACACAATACTTGTGTGTGTTTGTAAGTGCGTTTTTTTCCCACGTCCTTGCGCTTTTGAGGGAAGTGACCTTTCTCCTACCTCTTTTGTAAGCTCCCCAAAGAGCTGCTATTTGCAAGCAGCAGAAGCCCCAAAAGTGGAGCGAAGGGAGCTCTAGATGTTTGGGACGAGCAGATGAGCTCACCCTGCGATGCTGTCAGGATAAGGGTAACTAGCCATGGGGCAGAATTTCTACTTCTATACTCAGTTTGTTGAGAATTCTGCACAGTGGTGCTCAAGTCTCAGCAGTGCACTGGAATCACCCAGGGGGCTTTGAAGATTTTGATGCCTGAGCTGTACCCCAGATCCTTTGAATCAGAATCTCTAGAGGTTGATTTTTAAAATCCCACAGATCAGGCGGCGCCCATGGATCAGTGGGTAGGGCATTGGCCCCATATACCGAGGGTGGTGGGTTCGAGTCTAGCCCTGGCCAAACTGCAACAACAACAAGAAAAATAGCTGGGTGTGTGGCAGGCGCCTGTAATCCCAGCTACTCAGGAGGCTGGGGCAAGAGAATCATCTAAGCCCAGGAGTTGGTGGTTGCTGTGAGCTGTGACAGTATAGCACTCTACCGAGGGTGACAGAGTAAGACTCTGTCTCTAAAAACACAAACAAATAAATAAATAATCAAATCAAATCAAATCACACAGATCTAAAAAAACCTCCCCGTGTATGTTAAAAATGCAACTTCACTTAACTTATTAGGGGTTAAGGATCACTGCCTAAATCAGTGCTTCTCAAACTTCAGTGAGTACAGAATCGGGGGTGCGTAAGGGGAGGGCCCTTGGGGGGTGGTGCTTTGTTTGTGTACCTGAGACTGGGTAATTTATAAAGAAAAGAGGTTTCTTCAGCTCCTGATTCTGCAGGCTGAGAAGTTCAAGGGCATGGCCCTGGTTTCGGGCAAGGGTTCTCCTGGTGTATCACAACTTGGAAGAGAAGGTCCAGAAGGAAGTGGACACATGCAAAGGGGGGAAACCTGGGGTGTCCTGGCTTTACACTCACCCACTCTCGTGGGAACAAATCCATTCGTATGAAAACCAGTCCTGTCTCCCAAGACGGAGAGAATAACACCGGGCCATTCATAAGGGATCCACCCCATGACCCAAACACTGGGCCCCACTTTCCAATACTGCCGCACGGGGAAATCAGATGTCAAAGCACATCCGAACCGTAGCAGGGGTGTGTGTTAAAAATGCTTCTTCCCGGGTGGCAGCTGTGGCTCAGTCGGTAAGGCGTTGGCCCCATATACCGAGGGTGGTGGCTTCAAACCCGGCCCCGACCAAACTGCAACCAAAAAAATAGCTGGGCGTTGTAGCGGGTGCCTGTAGTCCCAGCTACTCGGGAGGCTGAGGCAGGAGAATCGCCTAAGCCCAGGAGCTGGAGGTTGCTGTGAGCTGTGTGAGGCCACGGCACTCTACCGAGGGCCATAAAGTGAGACTCTGTCTCTACAAAAAAAAAAAAAAATGCTTCTTCCTGGGGGCGGCACCTACGGCTCAGTGAGTAGGGCGCCGACCCCATACACCAAGGGCGGCAGGTTCAAACCTGGCCCTGGCTGAACTGCCAAAAAACAAAAACAATAGCTGGGCGTTGTGGCGGGCACCTGTAGTCCCAGCTACTCAGGAGGCTGAGGCAAAAGAATCGCCTAAGGCCAGGAGTTGGAGGTTTCTGTGAGCTGTGTGATGCTACAGCACTTTACAGAGGGTGGTAAAGTGAGACTCTGGCTGGGTGTGGTGGCTCACGCCTGTAATCTTAGCTCACTGAGAGGTTGAGGCAGGATGATTGCTTAAGCTCAGGAGTTCAAGTCCAGCTTCTTTACTAAATATAGAAAAATTAGCCAGGTATGGTGGTGGGTGCTTATAGTCCCAGCTATTCAGGAGGCTGAGGCAAAAAACATCTCTTGAGCCCAAGAGTTTGAGGTTGTTGTGAGCTATGACCACGGCACTTTACCCAGTCACGGCACTGTCAACCAGGGTGACAAAGTGTGACTCTGTCTCAAAAAAAAAAAAAGAATAAACAATGCTCCTTCCTAGGCCTCTCCTTTGCACACCTTTCTTGTTCTTTGGTGTAAAAAACGAGCCTTAGGAATATGCATTTTTAACCAATTCTAAAGCCTCCAGTGTCTTTGTAACAAAACCTCATTCTCCTGGATCCCTTACCTTGAGTCAAATGAGGTTTCCAAAATTCCCTGAGAAGAATAATCTCCTGGGGCACTTATCAAAAATGCAGACTCCATTTTGCAATCACTAATATAACAATTGACCAAGAGAGCAAAGGTCAACAACAGTTTCTAGACCCATGAAGTGGAAAGTTACTGGGTAACAAAATATTCACATTGTTCGAAATACCACACCACAGATTATTCATTAGTTAAAAAAAATGGGGAATGTACCTTTACAACAGAGGGATCCAGGGGCTAGTGGTCTCCACCTTAACCCAGGGCTCACAGTCAACAGCACCAGGAATGGGACAACCTGACATTGTCTCCTCCATGTGATGCATTAAGATGTACCCAACATCTTCTATGTCATATTCTTGCCAAAAATACTTAACCTGATTTTAATCATGAGGAAAATTTAGACAAATCTAGAATGTGGGGCATTCTACATGCCTGAACTCTCTTTGAAAAGTTAATATCCTTTTTTTTAAAGTTGGGGGGGTTATTCTAGATTAAAGGAGACTAAAAGAGAAATAACAAAAAAAATATATAATGTGTGCTCCTTGGTCAGATCCTGGATTGAACAAGCAGATAGCCATAGAAGAAATGCTGTGAACCGTGGGGAATTTGAACATTATCTGTTCATTAGGTGACATTACTGGATTGATATTACTATTCTGGGATATGATAATGGTGTTGTGGTTCTGGAGAAAAAGGTCCTGATATTTAAGAGATGCCTGCTGAGGAGAGGTGGAGGAAGGGAGCATGGGAAATTGACAATGAGCCAAAATGTTAACAATTAGGGAATGTAGGTAGAGGAGAGTCAAGTGTTCCTTATACAATTCTTGCAATTTCTCTGGGTTTGATATTTCTCAACATAAACATTGAGGGAGGAACGGAGATTTCTGGGCCCTTCCCCTTAGAGATTCTGATTCAGCGGACCTGGGGTAAGGCCTGGGATCTGTGTTTTTAAAGGAGTGATCAGATGATTTTTATTGCGTGCAAAGCACCACCATCTCCAGATGTGCCCCCCACCCCCCACTGCTGTACCCCAAACCTGTACGGGTCACTGCTTTTCAGTCTTCAGACACCCAGGATAACTACTCATGCCACATCCTGCGCCCGGCTGTCCCCGTGCTCCCTCCCTTTTTTTTTCACCTCCACCTCTCTTTCAGTCCCCGGCTTAACCTCAGAGAAGGTCTCCTGGAGCCCACTCAGTCAAATCCCCTGGGAGAGCCTCTCACGTCCCACAGATGTCATTTCACATTGGCCATTAAATTAATGTCTGCTTCTCCCTTTAGCCAGTGTTATGGGCTGGATCCTCCCCCTCCTCCCCCTGCCCCGCCCCACATTCACATGTTGAAGTCTTAACACCAGGAGCTCAGAATGTGGCTGTGTTTGGATACAGGGTCCCTTAAAGAGGTGATTAAGGTCAAGTGAGTTCCTGTGAGTAGGCCCTAATCTAGTAGGTCTGGTGTCTTTATAAGAAGTGTAAGGGGCTCGGTGCCTATAGCTCAGTGGTTAGGGCGCCGGCCACATACACTGGCGGGTTCAAATCCGGCCCAGGCCTGCTAAACAACAGTGACAACTACAGCAGAAAAATAACAGAAAAATGCCCGCGTTGTGGCGGGCGCCTGTAGTCCCAGCTGCTTGGGAGGCTGAGGCAAGAGAATCGCTTTAGCCCAGGAGTTTGAGGTTGCTGTGAGCTATGATGACATAGCACTCGACCAAGGGTGAGAAAGTGTCGATTTTGAGAAACAAAAAAAAGAAAAAAAGAGGAGTGTAAGGGATGGAGAAAAGACCCTGTGGGAACATTGGGGGAGGGTGGCACCTGCAAGTCAAGGAGACAGGATTCAGAAGAAACCAACCCGCTGTCACCTTGACCTTGGACTTCTAAGCTTCATAATTTTGAGGAGATAAAAGTCTGTTGTTCAAGCCCCCCAGTCTGTGGTATTTCATTATGGCAGTCCCAAAACACTAATATGGCGAGCACCACCAAGTGCCACCAATCAGGCAGCCAGTCTGCTTTGTTGACCACTGAAATCCAGGGCCTGACAGAGTCTGGCACATGGAAGGCAGGCAGGACGGGTTCACTGAATGAATGCAAGGCCCCTGATTTATGAGGCTGGTGGGCCGGTTTAAAGGAGCAGGTTCCGCTCCTGGCATCACCGGGACTTTAATAAACAGTACTAGTGAATGCAGAAAGATAACATTCTGGACATTATAAACCGAAGATTAGGTTTTCATCCCCTCCATTTTTGTTCTGTTGCTGCTGTTGCCTCCTCCATCCTGGTCCATCTAGCCACTGTTACATTTGGCTTCTGGGGCGGAACAAATACCACCTGCAGCAAACAAAATTGTTCCTCATTCCCAGTAGCAAAATTGCGTCCAGAACATACATGAGCCAGAGGGTAGCCTGAAAGCCAAAGTGATTTTCACATCTTGCTGCCTGGAACAAGAGAAGGAAGGCCTTTGGGAATTCTAGAAATCCAGGCTTGGAAGATACGGTTGGGTCTCAGTATCTGGCAGAGATTGTTTCCCCAAATCGACACATACCCAAGTCCTACAGATACAAAAACGTCCCTTCCTATCACCTCTCCAATCTTACTGGCACTGTATTTTCTGTCCGCATTTGCATAATGTGGGAATCTGTCCAAAGGGAGGGCTGACTGTATTCATTGAAAAAAATCTACGGGCAAGTGGACCCATGCAGTTCAACCTGTGTTAAGGGCTAACTATACATAGGCAAAGTGTGAAGTGAGAAGGCAAAAGGTTTATCCCCAGACAACAGATTGGTTGAAGAGATGCTCAACTTCTCACTTATCAGGGAAATAGAAATAAAACAGCCAGGAGTTCAAAGCCATCAGAAGGGCCAAAAAAAAAAGTCTGCCCATACTGGGGCAGGCTAAGACTGTGCAACTGGAATTCCATAGAATGTGAGGAAATAAACATTGGTACAACTGTTTTGGAGAGAAATTTGGTGTCATTTAAGAAAGTCAGACATGCCTGTCTTGTAACCCAGCATGTCCACATCAGGGACACCAGCTGAGAGAAAATCTCCCACCTACGTAGGAGAAGATATGAGTACGGACTTATTATAACGTGTCTGAGCAGGATGTAGTTTGAGGCACTAAGGGATATAGGACATCGGTTTGGAAAGAGCCCCGATCAGAGCAACATGAATTCTGCTAAAATTGAAGCAAGAACAAACATCAAATTTATGGTGAAGCTTGGACGGAAGAGTGGTGAATCATCGACGCTTTATGAAAAGGCTTTACTACACTCCAAAGAAATCAGCAGTTCACAAATGGATAATTCATTTTAAGAAGGGACAAGACAGCCTCAGCACCTGTAGCTCAGTGGCTAGGGCGCCAGCCACATGCACCAGGGCTGGTGGGTTTGAATCCAGCTGAGGCCTGCCACACAACAATGACAACAACAACAACAACAACAAATAGCCGAGTGTTGTGGCGGGCTCCTATAGTCCCAGCTACTTGGGAGGCTGAGGCAAGAGAATCGCTTAAACCCAAGAGTTTGAGGTTGCTGTGAGCTGTGACACCATGGTGCTCTACCAGGGGCGACATAGTGAGACTCTGTCTCAAAAAAAACAAAAAAGGTTAGAATGGGTACAGGTGATTGCACTAATGTACACAGCTATAATTTAACAATAAAAAAAGAAAAATAAAATTAAAAAAAAAGGAAGGGATAAGACAATATTGAAGATAAAGCTTTCAGAAGCAGACCATCCACATCAATCATCAATTTGCAAGTAGAAAATTAACATTGTTTGTGCCCTAATTGGAGAGGACTGACAATTAACAACAGCAACTACAGCCAACACCAGAGACATCTCAATTAGTTCAGCTTACACCATTCGGACTGAAAAATTCAAAGTCAAACAAACTTTCCACTCCATGGGCGCCAAAACCATTGTTCTCAGACGGAACAATGAGCAGAACTTTCAACAGAATTTTTTTTTTTTTGTAGAGACAGAGTCTCACTTTATGGCCCTCGGGTAGAGTGCCGTGGCCTCACACAGCTCACAGCAACCTCCAACTCCTGGGCTTAAGCGATTCTCTTGCCTCAGCCTCCCGAGCAGCTGGGACTACAGGCGCCCGCCACAACGCCCGGCTATTTTTTGGTTGCAGTTTGGCCGGGGCCGGGTCTGAACCCGTCACCCTCGGCATATGGGGCCGGCGCCTTACCGACTGAGCCACAGGTGCCGCCCTCAACAGAATTTTAAACAAGTGGGATCAAGATCCTGAAGCATTTCTTCAAAGAGTCGTAACAGGAAATCAAACACTTTACCAGCATAAGCCTGAAGACACAACACCGTCAAAGAGATGGCTACCAAGTGGATGAGGTCTAGTCACAGCAAAAGTAAACCTGTCATGGCAACAAGTTTTTGAGATGCTCAAGGGATTTTACTTGCTTATTGCTTTTGGGATAATCAAAGAATAGTCTTCACCAGAGAGTTATTTTCCACTTTGACAATGCTGCCGCTCACTCCTTCCGTAAAACAAGGACAATTTTTTGAGAGTTTCAATGGGAAATCATGAAGTATCCACTTTACAGTCCTGATTTGGCCCCTTCTGACTTCTTTTTATTTCCTAATCTTTAAAAAAATCTGTAGGCTTGGCGCAGTGGCTCACGCCCCATCCTACGGCTCTGAGAGGCTGATGGGTGGTTGTAGTCCCAGCTACTGGTAAGGCTGAGGCAAGAGGATTTGAGGTTGCTGTGAGCTATGATGACATCACCACACCACACTCTAGCCTGGCAGCAGAGCAAGATGCCATCAAAAAAAAGAAAAAGAAAGTCTGTAAAGAGCAACCATTTTTCTTCCATTAATTATGTAAAAAGGATTACATTGAAGTGGTAATTCCCAGGACCTTAAGTTCTTTACGAATGAACAAAATGGATGGTATCATCACTCACAGAACTGTCTTGAACTCAATGGGCTTTGTGATGAGAACTAAAGTTTATATTTTTACCCTTAATATTTTGAAATAAAAAATAAAGTTGGGATGGCACCTGTAGCTCAAAGGAGTAGGGCGCCGGCCCCATATGCCAGAGGTGGCGGGTTCAAACCCAGCCCCAGCCAAAAACTGTGAAAGAAAAAAAAATAATAAAATAAAGTCTATATTTTTAATTTTTATCTTTTAATTCCATTTTTTCCACAAACTCTTTGAAGTCCCCTTGTCTGTCTAAGGATGTCCATTATGGCTTTGGGTATAGCAGGAAAAGATTAGCAACATCCTCAATGCCTACTAATAAGGGAAGGGATAAAAGAATTAAGAAGTAGCTTAATATCATGGAATCCTAAACAAAGAGAATACGAGCTGCAATAAAGCTACCTGCATGAACACTGACAAATCTGAAAAGCAAAATAAGCTGGGGAAAAAGAGTAAGTTGCAAATGGACACTTATAGTGTGATCCTATATATTTTAAAACTACAATAGCATCTATTTGTGATATACAGACAGACACGCAGTAGATACACAAACATAGGGGATGGATGTCTTCACTGGCCCCTCCACAGCCCTTCCCTAGCCTTCATCCTGCTCTGAAAGCACCAAGGGTCAAATTGCAGGAATTGCCTTATCTTCCAGCTTCTTGTAGGGTTAGCCAGCAGGACAGCAAAGGGCAGAAGGTGTGAAGCCATGTGAACTGTCTGCATTCTTCTACTGAAGGCCACAGCTTCTGTTGGTGGCCCTCTTCAGGCACTGGTCATTGTTCATGGCCCCTGCCTCATTTTCTCCACTCCTAAAGTTGGCATGATAAAAACACCTACCTTCTAGGTTTGTGGCACAGACTAGGTAAGCTCAGGGATTTGGCTCAGTGCCTGGTAGATTACAAACAAGCACAAATTAGCTTTTGGCTCGGTGCCTGTGGCTCAAGCAGCTAAGGTGCCAGCCACATACACCTGAGGTGGCTGGTTCGAATCCAGCCTAGGCCGCCAAACAACAATGACGGCTGCAAGCAAAAAATAGCCGGATGTTGTGGCAGACACCTGTAGTCCTAGCTACTTGGGACGTGGAGGCAGAAGAATCGCTTGAGCCCAGGAGGTGGAGGTTGCCTTGAGCTGTGATGCCACAGCACTCTACCCAGGGCGACAACTTGAGGCTCTGTCTCAAAAAAAAAAAAAAAATTAGCTTTTATTGTTCTTAATCACACCCTTTCTCCATGTCTGCAAGGAATCTCTGCCCCCTTTTTTAGACATTAAAATCTCATGGCTTCCCTTAATGTTACTTGAAATTTCAAAATACAGGTCTGAAAGCAATCCCTTATCTTAAGCCATGGGGGTCAATTGTCCTGTGGAGTTTCAGAATTTAGGTGGTTTTATAAACGTAATGTGGTGCATATAGTCTGTATCAATGGTTCTCATACTTAATGAGTGTGAATCAGAACCTACAGGTGGGCTTGTTAATGCACAGGTGTCTGGATCCTATGATTCCATAGGTCCGGGGTGGGGCCAGAGAATTCTCATTTTTCAAAGTTCCCCAGTAATGCCAATGCTGCTGGTCTGGGGACCACATTTGGAGAAGCATTGCTCTCTCTTGTAGATGAGGTCAGACAATTAAGTTCACGAACTCGTCCTAGAAAAAGTGCTACATACCTCATTGCTGAATATCACTGTGGTCATATACTTCAAAGTACTCCCCTTGGGAAGCACCAATGCCAGTGTCTAGTCCACCCTTCAATGGCATTCTGGAACTCTTTCTCTGGAATAGCCGTCAGAACTGGCATTATATGAGGTCAGACAATTAAGTTCAAGAACTCATCCTAGAAAAATTGCTTTGAGGGGTGGACAATGAGGCAGCATCAGTGCATAGCTTCCCAAGGGGGGTACTTCAAAAGTGACCATAGTGGGGCGGCGCCTGTGGCTCAGTGAGTAGGGCGCCGGCCCCATATGCCGAGGGTGGCGGGTTCAAACCCAGCCCCGGCTGAACTGCAACCAAAAAATAGCCGGGCACCTGTAATTCCAGCTGCTCGGGAGGCTGAGGCAGGAGAATTGCGTAAGCCCAAGAGTTAGAGGTTGCTGTGAGTCCTATGACATCATGGCACTCTACTGAAGGCAGTAAAGTGAGACTCTGTCTCTACAAAAAAAAAAAAAAAAAAAGTAACCCTAGTGATATTCAGCACTGAGGTATATAGCAGTTTTTTAGGATGAATTCTCAACTTTATTGTCTGATCTCATAATATCCTTAGAGGGGTTCAGAGTCACATTCCATAAGGAATCAGTAATATTTATGCTGTAAAATGTTAACGAAAGTCTATAAATAACCTTATGTCAGTTCGGGAGGTTTAGTTACTGGATAAACTTGTGCAAACTGATTGCAAACACAGTTCTCAGAGAATTTTGCATTTTGGAAGAGTATAAGAGACTGTCGACTTGTAAATGGAATTTCATGACCAAAGATGTAAGAATGTCAACCAGAGTAGTGTTAGAATTTACTTTATGAAACTAACTTTGACCTTCACCATCAGGGATTGTGAACGTTTGTGGAATGAACTAATAAATGTGAAAAAGCTTATCTGGAGGAAGGAAAACCAGTGGACTGTGCGTCATTTCTCTTGGCCACCAGGTGGCAGCATCAGCTCTCCATCAAGGTTGGGGAGTGTTCTGGAGAGAGGTCTTTTACCTGAAAAACAGAGCCAGGCAGAAGTAGCTATTCTGGAAGAGCCCTTGTGAGTTACTCTTGCTGTGTATCAAACCATCCCACACTCAGTAGAGTAAAAGAGCCATTTCACTATGCTCGTGAATTCTGTGGGACTGAAATTTGAGGAACAGCTCATTTGTTCACATGTCTGGGGCAGCAGGTGGAAAGACTCAGGGGCTGGGGGAGACTCAACAGCTGGGGATGAGAGATGCTGGGGCCGGTGACTCAGTAGCTGGAAGCTGGAATTTCCTGGAGGCGTCTTCACTCACATGTCTGGTGATGGATGCTGGCCGTCAGCCTCACACCTACCTAGGGTCCCTCTAAGTGGGCTAGCTTGGGCTTCCTCACAGCATGGCAGCTGGACTCAAGTGTAGGTTTCCAGGGGAAACAACATAGAGCACCACGGGTTGGAGGAATGTCAAGGTCAATGTATTAGTTTGCTGAGGCTGCCATAGCAAAATACCCCAGACTGGGTGACTTAAACAACAGAAATTTCTCATGGTTCGTAAGGCTAGAAATCCAAGAATAGATGTTTTGTCTGAGGCCCCTCTCCTTGGCTTGCAGATAGCTGCCTTCTTGCTATATCCTTGCAAAGACTTTCTTCTGTGTGGTGCATTCCCAGTGACTCTTCTTCATATAAGAACACCAGTCATATTGAATTAGGACCCTGCTCTAATGGCTTCGTTTTAATTTACTCATCTTATTAAGGCCCTGTCTCCAAGATCCTCAGATTCTGAGGTACTGGCCTTCACCATATAAATCTGGCAAAGCATGATTCTGCCTATAAAAGCCTCATTGTCAGAAGATCGTGGGAATGGGACATACATGTCTTGGGAGAATTCAATCTGCCATGGCACATCCCTATGCTAATGGCATCACAGTTTGCTAAGCATGTCATTCTCATTCCTACCTCCATGCCTTTGGGTGCGTCATCTCTCTGCCCGGGATGTCCTCACCTGCCCTCCTCTAACAGGCTGCTCCCACTAACCCACCCAGAGCTCTCTGCTCAAACAGAACACCCCTCCCTGTGTCTTGCCCCAGTCACCATCAACCATCATCATATCCCCCCAACTCTTGTTCCACTGACTATGTCCACTGCCATGTGTGGACTTCCTTGTGCCTGGTAAGCTCATGAGCTCACTGAGTCTCACACCAGGAGCTGGTCTCTTAGTGCAGCTGGCTGTGTGTCAGTCTCATAATTTTCACAACACCTTGAAGTGAGGTCCATTTCACAGGGGGAAGAAACCGACAGTCAGAGTAGGGAAGTTATTAGCCCAGGACCACACAACCAGTAAGTGGCAAAGTGAAGACTCAAATCCAGGTCTGCCTGGCTCCAAAGCCCATGTTTGTCATTTCTAGACACGTGGCTTCTGAAAGTCCTCCATTGTTTAGGCCCCCTCCTCTGGGCTGTCCTGGCCCACCTGCTGGCCTCCCTGCTTATGCCTGGGCTATCTCAGGGAAGGTCTTACCTGAACTTAAGCAGGCCTGGTATCTTATGCCATAAAGCCATAGCATTAATGGTTCTAAATGGACCACTTCCCTTACTGACATGGGGCTTGTTCCTGTGACTTGCTTTGACCTGTGGGACATTAGTAGACATGATGCAGTCAGGAGCTTAAAAAACAGTTATATACTGGGCCTGCTTCCCTTGGAATGCTGCCACTTTGTGAATAAAACCAGAGTAGACTCCTTGGGGATTAGAGACCAAGTAGAATGAATGACCCAGCCACTCCACCTCTTGCACGAATCCTAGCTGACACCCCAGAGTAAGACCACCTTGGACCACCCACCCCAGTCAAGTCACCATATGAGCGACTCTGTCATGACCAGCAGAAGAACTGCCAAGCTGAGCCCAGCACAAATTGCTGACTCAACAAATCCTAAGCAAATGAGATAGTTGTTGCTTTAAGCCACTAAGTTTTGGGGTGATTTTTTATATAGTAATGTCTGATCCCCTGTGATATTTTCCTCCTTCTGCTCCAGTGCCCTTCTTTAGGCTCATTGCTGCTACTGGTGCCCACCACTAAGGTTCTCCTGAAGTTCCCAAAGTGGTCACTATTTGAGGTGCCAAACCCCTCTGCCCAATTCGTGTGTCCCCTGGAGCCTGACACAGCTACACTCACTTGCAGTTCAGGTCTTATTCAGAAACATCTTCAGGTGAAACTGGATACAGGCCATCAAATGATGTCTTCAGGGCTCTGCTCGATTCTGCTGGGATTTTCTCTGCAGACAGGCATTTCCTACATAGTTGCTGTGTTGCCATGTTCGATACCCCATGTGTTAACTTAGTGAACAGACAGAGCCCTCAGACAGCTTCCATTCCCTTGCTAGGCTGGTGCCTATGGTGGAGGCTTTCCAAGTGTCCCCCGCAAAGGATAAAAACCCCAGAGCAGAGCCTCACTAGAGTAATGGTTGCAGCCTTACCCCTTCTGGCCTCTAGCCTGGTAATGATTTTACAGTCAAGACCAGCATAATAATAGTAAAATAATCATTTTACTTTCTTGCTACTTAATATCAAGGATATTATACATTTTATTTTGGTGTGTTTTATCTTTGTTCTCCCTCATACTCTTTTTTTGCATGTCAGTATTCTATTTTTCAATTTCTTGTTGTTTTTTTTTTCTCTTTATATTAGCATGGCTCTTATTACCTTATTATTTTATCTTTTAAAAAGCCTTTGGTCCTTCGATCTCATTTATAGTAAGATCGTTTCCAAATACATGTGCAGGGATTTTCTTTTTTGCAGCACTATTTGTAATAGAATAAATTTAGAAACAGATTTATTCAAATGTCACTCAAAGGTGGAATGATTAAATAAACCATGAAATGAAACATAATAGAATACTATTCAAGTATGTAAATGAATGAGTGACTTCACTAGGAATGTGGAGGAACTATATGAATAAAACCTTCAAAGTCTATAATATGGCCTGAAGATATGAATCCAAGAAAAAGGCATATCCCATTTTTGGCTAAAAATATCAATAAAGAAAAGATACCATCTTTCTATCTTTTCATCTATAATTTTATTGGGATGCAAATAAATCAACCAATGGGATTGAGAGCTTGATGAAATTATTCCAAATATCATATACAAAAATAAAGAAAAGGCTTGGTGCCTGTAGTTCAGTGGCTAGAGCGCCAGCTATATACACTGAAGGTGGTGGGTTCAAGCCTGGGCCAGTCCTGCCAAACAACAATGACACCTACAACAAAAAAAATAGCTGGGCGTTGTGGCGGGCACCTGTAGTCTCAGCTACTTGGGAGGCCGAGGCAAAGAGAATCGCTTAAAGCCTAAGAGTGTAGGTTGCAGTGAGCTGCGATGCCTCCACACTCTACTGAGGGTGACATAGTGAGAATTTGTCTCAAAAAAAAAGAAAATCAAGAAAAGTTCTGGGGGGAAAAAAGTGAAAGAAATCTGGGGGACAAATTCTGCCAGATCTTAAAGTGTATTATGTGTCAGTAAAAAATAGTTAATTCTGAGGTCAGGACTAGATAGATGAATGGAACAGACAAGTGAGTCCGGAAGTAGATTAAAATATATAAGACCATTTAATAAATAATAAATAATGGCATTTAAATCAGAAGAGAAAAGATGGATGACTCAATAAATATTGTTGGTATTAACACAGCTCGCTAGTTATCTGAATAGAAATTCAGCAGGAGCCCTACCTTATGCCAAGATAGATTCCAAGTGGATAAATAAATTATGGTCCGTGCATAAAACAAAACACTACACGGGAATGAAAATGAATGAACCACAGCTACAGGCACCGTGGAGGGAAGCTGAGCACAGTGTTTAGGGATGCATAGTGAGGGAGCAAGGCTGGCGAGCACACAAATTAAATACTGGAGAAGTCTGAATAATGGTTTCTTCTGAGGGAGGAGTGGACGTGGATTTTAACCGGGAAACATAGATCATGCCAGAGGCTACTGGGGTGACAACAAGGTTTTGTTTCTTGGCCACAGCGGATGGTGGCTGCACAGGTGTTCTTTTGGCCATAGTTGTTTGGGTGAACATTTATGTTTTATGTCCTCACGTGTGTGTCTTTACATAAAAGGGTTTAAAATAACCAAATATTTGAGAAGAAAAAGCAGCATTGTTTTTTTCCATGTCTCAGAGGAAGGCCTTCCCAAGTGTCACATAAAACACGAAAGCCATTTTAAAAGACTGCTTGATTCGAGTCCATAAAAAGAACAAAATATCAATGTCCATCATGGGAAAGTGTTTACAATTCTGATCACATTTCTTGTTTGGTTGTTTTGTTTTTGAGACAGTGTCTCACTCTGTCACCCCAAGTAAAGTGCAATGGTGTCATCGCAGCTTGCTGCAACTGCAAACACCTGGGTTCCCCCACATTTAATAATAATCAGCACACAGTCGCTCTTGTTTCATCTATAGCCCCATGCCCCGCTCCCATTTGATTATTTTGGGGTGAATCCCAAACATCATTTCATCCATAAATATTGCCATGTGTATCTCTATAAGATAAGCTCGCTTGCTCTGCACTCTGACTCTCCCTCCATAACCACAAAAATCTCAAACACATCTTTAAAAACTTATCAGTAATTCTTTCCTATCATCAAATATCCAGACAGTGTTCACATTTTCCAGATAGCCTCAAAACTTTCTTTTTTATTTTTGTTTTTTTTTTGAGACAGAGTCTCAGTCGCCCCAGTTAGAGTGCCATGGCGTCAGAGCTCACAACAACCTCAAACTCTTGGGCTCAACAGATCCTTTTGTCTCAGCCTCCCCAGCAGCTGGGACTACAGGCACCCACCATAACCCCTGGCTAGTATTTCTAACTTTATTAGAGACCAGGTCTCGCTTTGCTCAGGCTGATCTCCAACTCCTGAGATCAGGCAATCCATCCACCTCAGCTTCCCAGAGTGCTAGGATTACAAGCATGAGCTACCACGCCTGGCCACAAGTTTCTTGATTCTGCGTTTTGTATGGAACCGGAAAAAACCCCGTATAGCTAAAGCAGTTCTTAGTAATAAAAATAAAGCTGGGGGCATCAGCATACCAGATTTTAGTCTGTACTACAAAGCCATAGTGCTCAAGACAGCATGGTACTGGCACAAAAACAGAGACGTAGACACTTGGAATCAAATTGAAAACCAAGAAATGAAACTAACATCTTACAACCACCTAATCTTCGATAAACCAAACAAGAACATACCTTGAGGGAAAGACTCCCTATTCAATAAATGGTGTTGGGAGAACTGGATGTCTACATGTAAAAGACTGAAACTGGACCCACACCTTTCCCCACTCACAAAAATTGATTCAAGATGGATAAAGGACTTAAATTTAAGGCATGAAACAATAAAAATCCTGCAAGAAAGCATAGGAAAAACACTGGAAGATATTGGCCTGGGGAAAGACTTCATGAAGAAGACTGCCATGGCAATTGCAACAACAACAAAAATAAACAAATGGGACTTCATTAAACTGAAAAGCTTCTGTACAGCTAAGGAGACAATAACCAAAGCAAAGAGACAACCTACACAATGGGAAAGGATATTTGCATATTTTGAATCAGACAAAAGCTTGATAACTAGGATCTATAGAGAACTCAAATTAATCCACATGAAAAAAGCCAACAATCCCTTATATCAATGGGCAAGAGACATGAATAGAACTTTCTCTAAAGATGACAGACGAATGGCTAACGAACACATGAAAAAATGTTCATCATCTCTATATATTAGAGAAATGCAAATCAAAACAACCCTGAGATATCATCTAACCCCAGTGAGAATGGCCCACATCACAAAATCTCAAAACCGCAGATGCTGGCGTGGATGTGGAGAGAAGGGAACACTTTTACACTGCTGGTGGGACTGCAAACTAGTACAACCTTTCTGGAAGGAAGTATGGAGAAACCTCAAAGCACTCAACCTAGACCTCCCATTCGATCCTGCAATCCCATTACTGGGCATCTACCCAGAAGGAAAAAAATCCTTTTATCATAAGGACACTTGTACTAGACTGTTTATTGCAGCTCAATTTACAATCGCCAAAATGTGGAAACAGCCTAAATGCCCACCAACCCAGGAATGGATTAACAAGCTGTGGTATATGTATACCATGGAATACTATTCAGCTATTAAAAAAGAAGGAGACTTTACATCCTTCGTATTAACCTGGATGGACGTGGAAGACATTATTCTTAGTAAAGCATCACAAGAATGGAGAAGCATGAATCCTATGTACTCAATTTTGATATGAGGACAATTAATGATAATTAAGGTTATGGGGGGAGGAAAAGCAGAAAGAGGGATGGAGGGGGGGCAGGACCTTGGTGTGTGTCACACTTTATGGGGGCAAGACATGATTGCAAGAGGGACATTGCCTAACAATTGCAATCAATGTAACCTGGCTTATTGTACCCTCAATGAATCCCCAACAATAAAAAAAAAAAAAGTAAATAAAATTTGATTTATTAGAATCAGGATCCAAGCAAGATCTATCCTTTATATTTGTTATGTGTTTAAATTTTATTTTAATTTATATGTTCTCCTTTCTCTTTCCCCCCTTGCAATTTATTTGATCGGGGTGGGGGAGAATATTTATTTGTCCTGGGGAGTGTTCTGCATTCTGGATTTTGCTAATTGTGTCCCCGTGATTTTACCGTGTTTTTGACGATTTTTATTAACTCGCCCCGTTTAGATCCTCTTTCCACCTATTCTACTTTGACCTTTACCTTAGGACAACCTCCATGAACCCAGCTGGACCCTCTGGCTTTAGTTGGGTTTGGCCAATAGGGAACCCGGCTAGGAATGGAAGGGAGACAGGAGAACAGAGTGCCTCCCTGTGGGCAAGGCCATTTCAGGTTGTTTGTGCTACTTGACTGAAGGTGACCGTTTCCCTCAATAGCTGCTCTGCCCAATTATTTCTCCTTCCAGGTTTGGGTGTCCTCTCCTTCCTCCTGGCAAAGGCTTCTCTGCCGTCACCCAGGACTCTGCACTCTCCTGTGCACCCCGCCTTCACCTCCAACCACCCTAATCTGAGTCACACCATCTGCTTCATGTGGGGACCCCAAGTTATTTCTAGAGGCTTGATCCAACTCAGGTTCAATTTTTTTTTTTTTTTTTTTTGAGACAGAGTCTCACTTTGTTGCCCTCAGTACCGTGGCATCACAGCTCACAGCAACCTCCAACTCCTGGGCTTAAGCGATTCTCTTGCCTCAGCCTCCCAAGTAGCTGGACAACAGGTGCCCACCACAATGCCCAGCTATTTTGTTGTTGTTGTTGTTGTTGCAGTTGTCATTGTTGTTTTAGCTGGCCCAGGGCGGGTTCGAACCTGCCAGCCTTGGTGTATGTGGCCGGCTCCCTACCCACTGAGCTACGGGTGCCGCCAGGTTCAAATTCTTTTTTTTTTTTTTTTTTGAGACAGAGTCTCAAGCTGTCACCTTGGGTAGAGTGCTATGGCATCACAGCTCACAGCAACCTCAAACTCCTGGGCTTAAGCGATTCTCTTGCCTCAGCCTCCCAAGTAGCTGAGACCACAGGTGCCCACCACAACGCCCGGCTTTTTTTGGTTGCAGTTGTCGTTGTTTGGCAGGCCTGGGCTAGATTCAAACCCGCAGCTCTGGTGTATGTGGCTGGTGCCTTAGCCACTTGAACTACAGGCGCCGAGCCCAGGTTCAAATATTTTGGTAAGAATACTTCATGGATGATGTTCCATAAAATATCCATCTGTTATAAAGAGCCCCATCAACTTTTTATCAAATGGCTTTTTGCTGTCACTCATGCTCATTTGTCCCTTGCCATCATTTCATTAGGAATTAGAAAATGGTAGTATTCTATCATTCCATCTTCACTTACTAGGTAGAAATCCTATTACCTACTTGGTTACCATAGGGCAGAGTTTGTACAGGAAAAGCTCAATGCCTGCCTTTCCCCTCTTTTATTAGTTTCAGAATTATGAGCTGGTGCCCTAGAATCCTCCAAGGCAACCAGTGATGAATCCATGGATTTTAAGACACATTTCATTATTATTCTTTCTGATGCTCAAATTGTCCCACTCTTCCACTAGCGGGACTCCCTTCAACTTGACTCCTGAGTTCTTTTGATACAGGATTCAGGAGTCCTCCATAGTTTCCTTACTTTCTGATGCAACAAAATATTGCTGGCTTGTTGTATATATTTCCTGCCCCAGAACTGGAAACAGCCATTTCTTAAAGGAGCACTGATTTCTTTCAACAGTAAATGGTGGCCCGGCTCCTGTGGCTCACGCAGCTAAGGCACCAGCCACATACACCTGAGCTGGCAGGTTCGAATCCAGCCCGGGCCCGCCAAACGACTGCTGCAACCAAAAAATAGCCAGGTGTTGTGGCGGGCGCCTGTAATCCCAGCTACTTGGGAGGCGGAGGCAAGAGAATCGCTTAAGCCCAGGAGTTGGAGGTTGCTGTGAGCTGTGATGCCACGGCACTCTACCCAGGGCAACAGCTTGAGGCTCTGTCTCAAAAAACAAACAAACAAAAAAACCCAGTAAATGGTATTGAGAATCCATAATGTGGACACTAGGGATGTTCATTCCTTCTATAGGCTGTTCATAGTTTCTAGACCATAGTTTAGCTAAGAAATTAACTAATTTTTTTTTTAAAGAGACAAGGTCTTGGGCGGCACCTGTGGCTCAAAGGAGTAGGGCACTGGCCCCACATGCCAGAGGTGGCAGGTTCAAACCCAGCCCCGGCCAAAAAACTGCAAAAAAAAAAAAAAAAAGAGAGAGAGAGAGACAAGGTCTTACTCTATAACCAGGCTGGAGCTGATCCCAGCTCTCTGCAGTGTCAAACCCCTTGGCTCAAGCAACCCGCCTGCCTCAACCTCTGGAGTAGCTAACATTACAGGTGTGGACCACCACACCTGACTAATTTTTTAATTTAACTTTTTATTATTTTTTTTTGGTAGAGACTAGATCTCACTATGTCACTCGGGCTGGTCTCAAGTGGCCCTCCAGATTTGGCCTCCCAAAGTGGTGGTATCATAGGCATGAGCCTCCCACTGCCCCCAGCCAAATTAATATTTTTAAAGAGAAAATGCACCAGATGTTCATATAGATATGAAGATTATAAGATTTTTATTTATTTTTATTTTATATCTTGTTTTCCTGAAAATCTTGAAGATTGAAGATTATAAGATTTTTATTTTTATTTTATATCTTGTTTTCCTGAAAATCTTAGTTCCTAACATTATTTTTTGAACATACTATATATACACATATACAGAGGGAGACAAACAAATGTATACACATTTTTTTTTTTTTATTGTTGGGGATTCATTGAGGGTACAATAAGCCAGGTTACACTGATTGCAGTTGTTAGGTAAAGTCCCTCTTGCAACAATGTCTTGCCCCCATAAAGTGTGACACACACCAAGGCCCCACCCCCCTCCCTCCTTCCCTCTTTCTGTTTCCCCCCCCATAACCTTAATTGTCATTAATTGTCCTCATATCAAAATTGAGTACATAGGATTCATGCTTCTCCATTCTTGTGATGCTTTACTAAGAATAATGTCTTCCACTTCCATCCAGGTTAATACAAAGGATGTAAAGTCTCCATTTTTTTTAATGGCTGAATAGTATTCCATGGTATACATATACCACAGCTTGTTAATCCATTCCTGGGTTGGTGGGCATTTAGGCTGTTTCCACATTTTGGCGATTGTAAATTGAGCTGCAATAAACAGTCTAGTACAAGTGTCCTTATGATAAAAGGATTTTTTTCCTTCTGGGTAGATGCCCAGTAATGGGATTGCAGGATCAAATGGGAGGTCTAGCTTGAGTGCTTTGAGATTTCTCCATACTTCCTTCCAGAAAGGTTGTACTAGTTTGCAGTCCCACCAGCAGTGTAAAAGTGTTCCCTTCTCTCCACATCCACGCCAGCATCTGCAGTTTTGAGATTTTGTGATGTGGGCCATTCTCACTGGGGTTAGATGACATCTCAGGGTTGTTTTGATTTGCATTTCTCTAATATATAGAGATGATGAACATTTTTTCATGTGTTTGTTAGCCATTCGTCTGTCATCTTTAGAGAAGGTTCTATTCATGTCTCTTGCCCATTGATATATGGGATTGTTGGCTTTTCTCATGTGGATTAATTTGAGTTCTCTATAGATCCTAGTTATCAAGCTTTTGTCTGATTCAAAATATGCAAATATCCTTTCCCATTGTGTAGGTTGTCTCTTTGCTTTGGTTATTGTCTCCTTAGCTGTACAGAAGCTTTTCAGTTTAATGAAGTCCCATTTGTTTATTTTTGTTGTTGTTGCAATTGCCATGGCAGTCTTCTTCATGAAGTCTTTCCCCAGGCCAATATCTTCCAGTGTTTTTCCTATGCTTTCTTGCAGGATTTTTATTGTTTCATGCCTTAAATTTAAGTCCTTTATCCATCTTGAATCAATTTTTGTGAGTGGGGAAAGGTGTGGGTCCAGTTTCAGTCTTTTACATGTAGACATCCAGTTCTCCCAACACCATTTATTGAATAGGGAGTCTTTCCCCCAAGGTAAGTTCTTGTTTGGTTTATCGAAGATTAGGTGGTTGTAAGATGTTAGTTTCATTTCTTGGTTTTCAATTCGATTCCAAGTGTCTATGTCTCTGTTTTTGTGCCAGTACCATGCTGTCTTGACCACCATGGCTTTGTAGTACAGACTAAAATCTGGTATGCTGATGCCCCCAGCTTTATTTTTGTTACTAAGAACTGCCTTAGCTATACGGGTTTTTTTCTGGTTCCATACAAAACGCAGAATCATTTTTTCCAAATCTTGAAAGTACGATGTTGGTATTTTGATAGGAATGGCATTGAATAGGTAGATCGCTTTGGGAAGTGTAGACATTTTAACAATGTTGATTCTTCCCATCCATGAGCATGGTATGTTCTTCCATTTGTTAATATCCTCTGCTATTTCCTTTCTGAGGATTTCATAGTTTTCTTTATAGAGGTCCTTCACCTCCTTCGTTAGGTATATTCCTAGGTACATTCTATGAAGCAAACATCACCCTGATACCAAAACCAGGAAAAGACCCAAACAAAAAGGAGAATTTCAGACCAATCTCACTCATGAATATAGATGCAAAAATTCTCAACAAAATCCTAGCTAATAGATTACAGCTTATCATCAAAAAAGTCATTCATCATGATCAAGTAGGCTTCATCCCAGGGATGCAAGGCTGGTTCAACATACGCAAGTCCATAAACGTTATCCACCATATTAACAGAGGCAAAAATAAAGACCACATGATCCTCTCAATAGATGCAGAAAAAGCATTTGATAAAATCCAGCATCCTTTTCTAATTAGAACACTGAAGAGTATAGGCATAGGTGGCACATTTCTAAAACTGATTGAAGCTATCTATGACAAACCCACAGCTAATATTTTACTGAATGAAGTAAAACTGAAAGCTTTTCCTCTTAGAACTGGAACAAGACAAGGTTGTACTCTGTCACCTTTACTATTCAACGTAGTGCTGGAAGTTCTAGCCAATACAATTAAGCAAGACAAGGAAATAAAGGGAATCCAAATGGGAGCAGAGGAGGTCAAACTCTCTCTCTTTGCTGACGACATGATCTTATACTTAGAGAACCCCAAAGACTCAACCACAAGACTCCTAGAAGTCATCAAAAAATACAGTAATGTTTCAGGATATAAAATCAATGTCCACAAGTCAGTAGCCTTTGTATACACCAATAACAGTCAAGATGAGAAGCTAATTAAGGACACGACTCCTTCACCATAGTTACAAATGTATACACATTTTAAAAAAGGAAAAAGCTGTATTAAATTGTAATACTCAAGTTATTAAAAGAGGTGCTCAACATGACTTGTATTCATTTTTATTATCGGCATAGATGGAGTATTACAATTTTGTACTATTTTTTCCTTTCTTAAAATGTGCACACTTTTTTTTGCACTGACTGTATTTATATCTTATTATTAACAATATAATTACTGAAAACAGTAAGATTTCTTCGTAGTCGTTTTTTGCTCTTAGAATATACCCCACTAAAGATGTACATTCCACGACTGTGGTAGCTATTTTCTCAACTACTATGTAAAAAGTCACTTAAAATAAAGTTACCTAATTAAAGCCACTTCAAAATAAGTCCTGAGTAAGCCACCAACTTGATATATAATTAGGTTCACTTGTCTCACTTTGCTTTGGTTTTAAGCATTGTGCTGTTATTTTGATTGAAGTTGGTTTGTTTTGTAATTACGTATAAGATACACATGATTCCCAAGTCAATTAAGCAAGACACCATTAATTTAAAATGAGACAAAGCCTCTCAAACTCTTTGTTTTAAGGAAATCATAGTCATAGGACAAAGAAGAACAAACAAACTTGCAAAGCTCTTCTGGTGATATAAAGTGTACCTTCATTTTTAAAAACAGAGATGTCAGTGGAAAGGCTATGAACAGAGCAATGTGTGATTAAGGAAGGCCACGGATATACAAGCAGGGTTCTCTCTTTTGTTTTTAAAGCATTGCATAGTTACATTTCTCTGAAACCCAGCTGGCATAAAGGATTCCTTTGTTTCTTATAGCATTTGCAGCAGAAATCAGAACAGGGTAAGAGTCTCACATTTTCATACAGATGCCTAGAGTGGGAGGAGAGGGCAGGACTAGTGGCCTTGATGCTTTCCAGTTAAATGCTTCGTCAGAACAGGCTCTTTCACCAGCGTTAGGATGCTCTCAGCAGTGTCTGCTTTTCCAATCTGACACGGGAAGAGGGAGCATCTTTTTCACTGAAATTCTCAACAGAAATTGTGGATCGGGAAGATCTGCATTCTCAAGGCCAAGCGCAGGAATTCCACACGACAGCAGGGAGCCAAAAGACAGGCTGAGAATTCACACTTAGAAGATGGAAAAGAAAAGGGCAAGGAGTCTACGCTTCTGTTTCTAGGCTCACAAGGAGCCAGACCCCAGGCGCTTCGTGTCCTGAGTGATGCCTCTATTCCCATCTCCATAACCCAGCCAGTTCCTCCAGCAGCTCTTTAAAGTTGCCCCTTATTCAGAATCAGCCTCCAATTCACAGTCTTCAGAGATTTTGCACCCCTGTCATCAGGGTGGTCCCCAGAAAGCCTCCAGGAGGCACCAAAGGACCTACTCCTTCGCCCTGCTCCCATCCACCTCTCAGCCTACCCAGAGAGGGAGGGTTAACTGGGTGTGACTGGCATGTCCCCAAATTACTCAGTGTGTCTCAGCAATCTTGTAAGAGCTTCCCTATTGTCAGGCCCAGATGTGGGAAAAAAGGTCAAGAGAAAGAGGGCAGGTCACCCCCAGTCCTTGGGACGGCAAAGGCTGACAGAGTTGCCATCAGCAAAGGGCCGGGTTCGTACTCTTAGAATGCCTTTTTCTGCTAACGATGATCGGCGCATGGCTATTATTAGTCCAAACGTAAAGCCTTATAGATTTAATGAGACTTGTGAAGACACTCAGTCAAAATGACTCCTGAAGAGTCCCAAGCTGGGGAGGTAAGCCCTCCACTCCCACCTCCGTGACTAAAGCTAATGGGTTTCCAGAAGTTTATCCAGGCTGAGAACCCAGGAGGCTGCCCAGGCGGAGAGGGGCTGACAGGGCAGGACTGTCCATCTTTTGGCTGGGCGTCCCATCAAAACCATAAGCAGGCTGGAAAGTGCCAGGCAGCCGAATTCATCTCCCCATTCTTATGGAAGCAAAAGGTTGTCTAGGCTGAGGAATGGCTGCCAGAAAACCCCCCTCCATTGCCTCTGGACACTCCCAGAAGGCTGGCTAAGGCAGGCAGTAGCCAGGGCATGAAGCCCCTCCCTCCCATCCCAGACACATTCCACAAGGACGTCCAAGTTGAGAGACCAGTGGCCAAGGAAATGATCTCCCTCCTGTACCCACTCTCCTGTGCCAGAAGGGGTCACTGTGTGGGTCAGAGTGAAAGACCAGCTTTTTAGATTTCTCCAGAAGATAGCTAAATAAACACTGTATTATGGGATTTATAACATTATAGTAAAACAGGTGACAGCTAAGGACCAGTGGGGAAATATGGAGTTCTCCTGTGGTTCCATTCTTGGATTGCATGTGAAGTATTCTAGAAATACACGTTCATGGCAGGCTGTGACATGTGAAGGAGGCATATTATAACCCTTGAAACACACACACACACACAAGCCTAGAGGTACAACGCAATAGAGGTAAAATGGAATACCAAGAAACTAAATATGGCTAAATGATTTGACTGGTCAGTGAAATTTGAATACGTGTAGTAGGAGCCACTTCTGGGTAGAAGGTCTGGGAGGCAGGACTCAACTCCCCTTGACATTTCGTCCCTGCTGTGTTGAGATGGAAGGATCCTAGCCAGTGTGGAGGGATTATGTGGAGCAGGGCATCCCCCACCCCAACTGCCCCGTTCACATCCACTGAACATGGGGCATAAGAAATAAGCCTAGTGCTAAGCCTCTGGGATGCTTGGTATTTGACAGATACACTTGCATTCCTGGAATAAAATCCATTTAGTCATGACACATTATTTCTTCATGTGTTGCTGAATTCTGTTTTCAAATAATTCCTTTTCTTCACTGGTATTTTTAAGTGAGATTGGTAGTTTACTTTTGTGCCTGCATGCAATCTATTAGATTTTTGGTAGCAATGTTATACTGACCACATAAAAATAATTTAGATGATTCTTTTGTTTCCTATGCTCTGGAAAGGTTTCAGAAACACTGGAAGTATCTAGTGTTTAAGGCAGTAGAATTCCATGAACTCAACTGGACCTGGACGCTTTGTGGAGGGAGAGGGGGCAACTTGGGACAATTTTCTTTAGTTTATCTATGGAAAAAAATCTGTTTGGACTTTATATATCTCCTTTAGGGTTAATTTGGGTAAATTACATTTTCCTAGACAATTGACTAGTTCATCTAGATTTTCTATTGTATTTGCAAGGAGCTGTGGAAAGTAGATTGTTCTGCATTTTTTTTTGGCTGGGGCTGAGTTTGAACCCACCACCTCTGGTATATGGGGCTGGCACCCTACTCCTTTGAGCCCCAGGCGCCATCTGAAAGTAGATGATTTTTATTTTTTTTGGTAATTACTTCCTTTCCATTTTGTATATTTGCTCTTTCTCCCTAATTAAGCAGCTTTTTAATTTCATTTTGGAAACAATAAACTTATTCATTTATTTTACCATTTTTGTTTCCTAATTATTCAGCCTTTCTTTTTTTTTTTAAGTCTCATTTTGCCGCCCTCGGTAGCGTACTCTGGCATCGTAGCTCACAGCAACCTCAAACTCTTCGGCTCAAGTGATCCTCTTGCCTCAGCCTCCCGAGTAGCTGGGACTAAAAGTGCCTACCACACACACAGCTATTTTTTTAAGAGATGGGGTCTTGCTCTTGCTCAGGCCGGTCTCAAAGTCCTGATTCAAGCAATCCATCCTCCTTGGCCTCCCAGAGTGCTGGGACTACAGGCATGAGACACTGCACTTAGTCCTAATTATTTAACTTTAAAAATTAACTGTTTGCTATTAGACATTGCTGTTAAAACATCTGAGGTCATGTAATTTTTCTTTCTTGTGTAGTGGCTTCACAAAAAGCCATTTCATCTTCTTGTGGAAAGACAGAAAAGATTTTTTTTTTTTTTTTGAGACAGGGTCTTGCTCTGTCACCCAGATTGGAGTGCCGTGGCAGATTAGAGCTCACTGCAGTCTGGAACTCCTGGGCTCAAGCGATCCTCTCTTCTGAGCCTCCGGAATAGCCAGGACTGCAGCTGTGAGCCACTATGTCTGGGCTCTTGTATCTTTAAAGTTTAAGAGTTTTACTATGATCTGACACTTCTGAGTTAACAGGGTGTTTTCTTTTGTGGAGGGAGCAAAGTTTTATTGAGTTACCAGTTTAAGCACTGATTTTGTTCCACTGTTTTGTCTTCAATGTAAAATTCAGTGAAACTGTAAAGCTCCTAGAAGAAAACATTTAAAAACTTCAGGATATTGGATTTGGAAATGATTTCTTGGCTATGACATCAAAAGCACAAACAACAATAAAGGCAAAAACAGATACATGGGACTTCATCAAACATCTGCACAGCAAACAATAAACAGAGTGAAAAAGTAACCTACAGTCTAGGAGAAAATATTTGCAAACTATGTATCTGGTAAGGAGTTAATATCCTGAATATATAAAGAATTTGTTCAACTCAGTAACAAAAACCAAAATAACCTGATTAAAAATGGGCAAAAGATATAAATAGGCATTTTTCTAAAGAAGACATTCAAATGGCCAACAAGCACATGAAAAGATGCTCAACATCACTAATCACTAGGGAAATGCAAATCAAAACCACCTGTTAGTTGGGCTACTACCAAAAAAAAATATATAGCAAGAGTTTGTGAGGAGGTAGAGAAACTGGAACCCTTGTGCACTGCTGGCAGAAAGGTAAAACGGTGCAGCCACTGTGGAGAACAGTACGGAAAGTCCACAAAAAATTAGAAATAGAACTGTCATATGATCTAGCAATTCCAGTTCAAGGTATACCTCCAAAAGAGCTGATATCTGCCCTCAAATGTTCATCACACCATTACTTGCAGTAGTCAAGAAATGGAAGCAGGCTACGTGTGTGTGAGTGTGAGAGTGTGAGTGCCAAAATAAAAAAAAAGTGGAAGCAATCTAAATGTCCATCGGCATGTAAATGGATAAAGATGTGCTATACACATACAATAGATTATTCAGCCTTAAAAAGGAAAAAAATTCTGACTCATGCCACAACATGGATGAACCTTAAAGACATTACAACAAGTAAAACAGGCCACGAAACAGACACACACCCACTATATGATTTCTCTCCTATGAGGTGTCAAACCAAACTCTTAGAAAGTACAATGGTGATTGCTGGGCACAAAGGAGAGTTGTTTGATGGGTATAGGGATTGTTTTGCAAGAGGAAAAAGTTTTGGAGATCTGTGGACCAATAATGTTCACAGAGTTAACACTGCTATTCTGGACACTTAAAAATGGTTAAGACAGTAAATTTTGTCTTATAAATCACAGTAAAAAGAATTCAATATAATTGAATTTTATTCGACTATATTCTTTTTGGTTAGATTTTCCTTTGCTTCTTTTCCTTATCTACCAATCTAATTTCCTTTTTCAATTGAACACTTTCTCCCTTAGGTGTCAATTGAGGTTTGAGATAATTTTCCTTTTTTCCTGATTTCCTTTCCTGAGTTCTGTCAGTTCACATCACAAATCTGTCGTCTGGTCATCTCAATGCTTTTCATTATTTAGTGGTATCTTCACATCTGCTTTGTCTAATTATTCTAAGCTCAACTTTGGAATGTTGCGTTACACTTTGCTTCTGCCTTGCAGCTGGAGGGGGCAGGTTTTATCTGCCAAAAAGTTTTAATTTGAATTATCCGGGTTTGGCCTTCCAGTATCCCCATAAGGATGCTTAACTTTTATTAATGTTCTTACCTGAGCACATCAGATTTATCCAAACAACTGCTATTAACAGGAGAATAGAATGGATGAGGAATGGGGCAGGAAGGGCTTGGGCTGCGCTCCGCATTTCTCAAGGGCTCCCTCTTCTGTTGCTATAGTGAAAAACAGGTTCTTCAATTCATATATTCAACACTTTTTGTGGTCTGGCTTCCTCTGATTCTCTTTTGCTTTAATAAGTCTCCTATCACCAGGCCCTTCCTTGCCTCCCCTTTATCTCTCTTCTGGCTTCCAAGGTGCTCTGTCACTTCTAGAAGATGAGCCTTCCCAAGACTGCCAGCTCTAGTCCGGCGCACTTTCAAAGCCCAATCCCTTTACTCCTCACTGCGGTGCCAGCTCACCTGAGGCAAACCTTTACTGTCATCTAGGTTTTGCTAGCGCTTGCTCTGCTCCAACTCACAGGCAAGTCACTTCCTACTCTATGGCTTAACACTTCCCACCTGTGCTCAAACTCACTCTCAGACTCAGCCTGGCCATCTGTATTCATTCCCTAGGGCTGCCATAACCACAAACTTGGTGGTTAACACAACAAAAACTTACTCTCTCCCAGGTTTGGAGACCCAAGTCTGGAATCCGGGTGATCCCCTACCACCTTCTAAGTCTAGCTCTGGGTTCTAGATACTCCAAGCTGAATGAAACACATCGGTTCTTGGGGATCCTATCAGTTTAGAAGAGACCAAGGTGGTGTGGTGAGTGCTCTGCTGGTCTGTGTGAAGGCGGACGGAACCCATAGGCAGCAAACTCCTGCCTGCTGTGCAGAAGGATCTGCCCAGCAAAAGGCACCATGGAGTCATGGTGTATGTAGCGTGGGGACTAAGAGGTGCAACTCAAGAGCTCACTGCTCAGCCCCTTGCCCTATCCCTCACCACAGCCCCTAACCTCCCTGAGCAGGTCCAACTTTCTGCTTGTTTGGCCATGAGGTGCCCAGCTCACCTGCCTAACCCATGGTCTTTCCCTGTTGGGGTTTGACCTCCAAGGCAGTCTTCTGACCTTACCACTGCTATGAGGATGTTTAAACTGTGGGGCGTGGGAGAGACCCTGGGGCTGATAGCAGTTAGCACAGCCCCTCCCCCGGAAACATGCTATGAAGCTCTCACATGAGGTCTGGGCCTGCCTTCATGAACACACTGTCCTTTCTGAACAGCTCATGCCCCTCATCATCTCATTAGTCCCTGGGCCCAGCCATGGACAGCCAGTGGCTCACTAGCCATGACTTGGGAGGTCTTGGGCCAGCTTGGGTCTTCTACTTTCTTAACACCACTGCCCCCTCCAGGCCTGCAGTTTCTAAACCTTTGAAAGCCAGAGATCCAGGAGATTCCCTTTGGTAGACTAAAAGAGAAGCAGGTTCTGAGGGGGTCTTATCAGATGGGTGAGCTAGAGGTTCCATGGGATTTAAATAGTAACTAAAATATTTGCAGCTCAGGGACCTTCTGGGCTCAATTCTTGGTGTTTGAGAGCTAAAATTCTCACCAGGCAATCTTTGTAAAAAGGAAGAGTTATTTGTTCATTTCAGATGAAGCTTCTAAAGTACATGGAATGCAAAACCCCAAAAAGCTACAGGATTAACCTTCTCCAGTCTATTTCTTTCTTCAGAAAGGTATAAAAAAGTTAGAGTCAACAAAGTCACAGGGACAGAAACAAAAAATTTGTAAGAAGGCCTCACGTGGCAGAAAAGCTTCCAGCAAAGACAGTATGAATAGAAGTTGGGCCACTGGTCCTATTGTTGCCCAGTAAGAAGAGGGCACCCAGTAGGTCCTCAGCCAGCAGAGAGACTTTGCACAAGTTTGACCCTTTCTGGGTCTTTTCTCCTTATTTGCAAGGGAAGTAATAGCAAAAGGGAAATATTTTTGGCTCCCAAGATTTCATGAGTAACTGTTTTATTACATAAACACTTTTTCTTTTTTTTTTTTTTTTTGAGACAGTGTCTTTGTCACCCTCAGTAGAGTGCCGTGGCTTCATATCTCATAGCAACCTCAAAGTCTTGAGCTAAGGCAATCCTCTTGCTTCAACCTCCCAAGTAGCTGGCACTATGGGCACCTGCCACAACACCCAGCTATTTTTAGAGATGAGGTCTTGCTCTAGCTCAGGCTGGTCTTAAACTCCTGACTCAAGCAATCCACCCACTCGGCCTCCCAGAGTGCTAGGATTACAGCATTGAGCCAGCGTGCCTGGCCTAACACGATCTCTTCTTAAAAATTAAAAAAATACATAAATAAAAGTTTTAGAGATGAGGTTCTGTTGCCCAGCACTGTTACTGAAGTGCAGCAGCTATTCACAGAGCACACTACAGCCTCAGACGCCTGAGCTGAAGCAATCTTCCTGCCTCAGCCTCCATGGAGTGGGATTACGGGTGCCCACTAGTGCAGCCGGCAATGAACATTACTTTTCTATGGACATGAAAGACTTCCCTCTGCTGGACATTCATGGAATGTCTGAACAAACTTACAAGAATAAAACATGTACACTGACAATAAATTTTAAAGGATTTTTTTTTTTTAAATGAACAAAAACTCATCCGGTTCATCTTGCACATCTCTGTCCTCCACGCCGTCTTCACTTACTGCTGCAGGAAGCTGATGACGCAGCTCACCCGCTTCAACAGAGACACCAGAAGGGCCCTCAGTTTCTTCACTGTGGAAGCCCCCAATGAATATAATTCTAAAGGGCAGCTCCCTGAGTCCCTAACTTCGTTCTCCCCAGGAGAAATCCATTGTGCAGCCAAATGTGACCAGCAGACTCATACTGGACACATCTACCTTCTGCAGCCACTGTCCTATCACCTGGCTGCAGTGGCCCAAGGGCACCATGCAGGACCGCCTCCCCAAACTGCCCCCACTACACCTGCTCCCCGGCAGCACTCCCACCAGCACTTGGGCCCTTGCTGGACGCCTGGGCTTCCGAGGAGCGGGACGCCTGCTTCGGCAAGCGGATGGGAACGTAGATGTTGGAGGCACAGTGCTCCTTGAGGTATTCTCCTCCCTTCTCTTCGTATTCTCTCCTGGTGATCCAGGCTTCGTCGTCATCTAGGTGCTCCAAGGCCCAGTCACGGGCACCGTACCAGGCATCCAGCACAGGGTTCGAGGCGAGGTGAACCTGAAACACAAAGAGTGTGTTCACCAGGAGGACATCTCCCACCAGGGCTCAGGCAGGAATGTTCAGCAGGCTCAGCCACAGCCCTCTGCATCTTATCCCCAGAAACATACACAAGGCAGGCAGGACTATCTCTGCACCCTCCCGACAACGCACAGCTGGAACGCCCAGGCACTCCGGGACAGCAGGGAAGAACACAACACACACCACACTCGACCGCATGGGATGGCAGCTCTCAGGTTATTTATGAACACGAGACCTGCGGCTCTGGGTCAGAAGGGCCAAGTACCTAGCCTCCTGCTCCATGATGCTGCCAACCACAAGCTGGTGGGAGAGGAGAGGTTAAGTGGAGGCTGGAGCTCGACCTTGAGGACAGGCCCGTCTGGCCCCATTCCCCTCCTCTCCGTGAGCAGAACAAAGCAGAGGCTGATGGGAGGTGGCTCTGGTCAGACAGCAAGAGAGTCTCAGAAGGAATGACAGAAGAGAGGGGTGACGTGGGCATTCTCTGTGAGGCTGCCAGGGCTCACTTCCCATTGCTTATTACCAAGGGTGGCAGGGGTCAGAACCTCTGTGAGGACCCCTGGATGAGGCTGCCCTCACCATTCAGGTAACATTCTGTAGCTTCAAATTGGCCTTCTGAGTTCCAGAGTCACCTGCCCCACTTTCCGCCTCCCTTTCATCTCCTTTCCTCATCCAACTACACAAATTCCCACTTACAATGATGGTTTTAGAACTTGCAGAAGTAAAGGAGAGACAGATCACACAAAGTGGAACCACACACACAGAAAAGAACAGAGGTGAAAAAAGTGTAAGTCTGCCTGATCGCCTGGGGTTACCACACAGACTGGGAGGTGTCAACAGGGACCTCTGCACAAGATTAGGGTATAGGAGGCCGCATGGTTCGGGCAAGGGAGGAGTCAGTGAGAGAATGATATTAGGCCCTTGGCATACTTCCTGCTACATGGTGTCCAATAAATAGTAGCCATCACTATTACCGATAAAAATGCAGTAAGGTGTATGGTTAGCAGACACAGCCATAAACATGCTTTGGAAATGCACCTATCAATATAGAAAACCTGTCACAATAACTTGAAAGAGAAAAAAACATAGGCTACAAAATAAGCTTTCAACAATCTGTCTTTTTTTTGGTTAAAATTTTACATGGGAAGACCAATCAGAAAGCATACACAGAACATCCCTTTCAGAGGCTGGAATTATAATTATTTTTCGGTTTTCATTTTGGCTTATTAAAACAGCCTGGTATTAGAGAGCAAGATGGTGGCTGAGTAACAGCTTCCTTGCAACTGGGCACCGTGAGTCTGGGGAGATAAGACTCCAGGCTGATGGGATCTGCCTATAATCATCCCTTTGAGGATACAGGCAGTCAACGAGAGACTTCTGGACCCCAAGAGGAGGACAAAAACAGTGGAAAACTGGCAAGTGGTTGCGAGTGTTCAACTGGTCCCGCCAGCAGCTTAGGTACAGCAGCAGTGAGACTGCAAACCGGAAACGCCTTACCTGTGAACTGTTTTGTGTTTTTGGACTTGGCACTCAGTTGAACTGCCTTGGGGAGAACTTTGGGTGTTGTCTAGGGCCCCAGACTGACCCGCTGAGGCGGATGAGCTAAGTCCAGCTGAGTGTTCGGCTGTGGGCCGCAGGGAGCCATTGTGAGAGAACTGCCCTGGCAAGCTCTGCCTTCACAGTCACAGAGCAAGGATCGAGTGGGGAGCTAGTAACGTAGTGACTGAGCAGCCTAAAGGCGGGGACCGAGCTACCTTACACCCTTAACCCTCAGGGGCAGAGTGAGACCAGTTTTGGCACACTGGCTAAGTGGATAGCCACTTCAGCAGTGATCCCAGAGACAAGCACTTTCCTGGGAAAGCTTCTGCTTAGCCAAGTTTAGAAGTTTAAAGAGCCTTTTAAGAGGGCTGAAGAGAGATTTAGGGTGTCCATCCTGTGGGGTTTGAGAAATCAGTGGAGGCTGCGAGTCGTATCAGCATTGTGATTAACATCTCATACCCCAGAAGACCACCTGTTGCCCAGACAATATTCAACAAGATATATATACTGCTTTGTTTTTTGTTGTTTTGTTTTTTAATTTCAACCTTTTCTGTACAGATTTTTTCTCTGCTTTTTTTCTTTCTCCATCTTTCTAGTTTCAATACAATTTCCCATTGCTGCCTTTTTCAATAATTAGAATTTCATTTTTGCTAGTGTTTCTACCCCTATTATTTGGTTTTTCACCCAATTTTATCCCGTAAAAGTTTTCCGTTTGCTTGTTTTGATTTATAGCATTTTTGTCTTTCCTCTCTACTTGGTGGAGGTGGGGTACTGTGTCCAATCACGTTAGCAAAGAGCTGCTGACCTCAAGGGAACCACCCAACCGGGCACCCCAGAGCTTAGGGGTTTTTTTAAAGGTTGTGTCAAAGTACCTAGTGTACACCTATATGGCTCTGTCTCCCTCTTTCTGTGCCTCTCTTCTTTTTGTCAATATTCCCTTTTACCCACCCCCTCTCCTTTCTCTATTTTCTTTCCATGCTTTCCTTCTTTCTTTCATCCCTTCTTGCTTTTCAACCTTCTCATCCTTCTGGTCCTATACCAGAAGGACTCATGGAAACCTTGGTCCACAGGCACGGGAACTTAAAGAGCAAGAGGAAGTGAAAGGAAAATTAGGGCAAGGAAACAGATAAAAGAAATCACTCATGAGGAAGAATCAGCAGAAAACTCCAGGCAACATGAAGAACCAGTCCAGAACAACCCCTCCAAGGGACCATGAGGTGGCTACTGCAGAGGATTCCACCTATAAAGAAATGTTAGGAATGACAGAAAGGGAATTTAGAATACACATGATGAAAACAATGAAGGAAATGATGGAAACAATGAAGGAAACTGCTAATAAAGTGGAAAATAACCAAAAGGAAATCCAAAAACAGAATCAAATAAGAGATGAACGATATGAAGAATATAGAAAGGATATAGCAGAGCTGAAGGAACTGAAACAGTCAATCAGGGAATTTAAAGATGCAACTGAAAGTATCAGCAACAGGTTAGACCATGCAGAAGAAAGAATTTCAGACGTAGAGGACAAAGTTCTTGAGTTAACTCGTTAGTTAAAGAGGCAGAAAAGAAGAGAGAGAAAGCAGAATGTTCACTGTCAGAATTATGGGACTTTATGAAGCGTTCCAACATATGAGTTATAGGAATCCCAGAAGGGGAAGAAGAATGCCCCAAAGGAATGGAAGCCATAATACAGAATATTATAAATGAAAATTTCCCAAATATCACCAAAGATTCTGACACACTGCTTTCAGAGGGATATCGGACCCCAGGTCGCCTCAACTCTAACCGAGCTTCTCCAAGACACATTGTGATGAACCTGTCCAAAGTCAAGACAAAAGAAAAGATTCTGCAAGCTGCCAGGAGTAAGCGCCAGCTGACCTACAGGGGCAAATCCATCAGAGTGACCGCAGACTTCTGTAATGAAACTTTCCAAGCAAGAAGACAATGGTCATCTACCTTTAATCTACTTAAACAGAACAATTTCCAGCCCAGAATTCTACACCCTGCTAAGCTAAGCTTTAAAATTGACGGAGAAATCAAATCATTTACAGATATACAAACATTGAGTAAATCTGCCACAACAAGATTAGCTCTACAGGAAATACTTCAACCTGTTCCACACACTGACCATCACAATGGATCAGCAGCAAAGAACTCAGAAATTAAAGGACAGAGCCTAACTTCCACACTAATGCAAAAGATAAAACTAAGCAATGAACTCTCACAAAATAAGATGAATAGAATACTACCACGCTTATCAATTACCTCAATAAATGTTAATGGCTTGAATGCCCCACTGAAGAGACACAGATTGGCTGACTGGATTAAAAAACACAAGCCATACAAGCCATCCATTTGCTGTCTGCAAGAAACACACCTGGTTTCAAAAGACAAATTAAAACTCCGATTCAAGGTTTGGAAGACAATTTTTCAGGCAAATGGAATTCAGAAGAAAAGAGGAGTTGCAATCTTATTTTCAGATACATGTGGATTTAAAGCAAATAAAGTCAAAAAACACAAAGATGGTCAATATTGGTCAAGGGAAAAATACAAGAAGACGTTTCAATTCTAAATATTTATGCACCCAACTAAAATGCTCCCAGATTCTTGAAACAGACCTTACTCAGTCTGAGCAATATGATATCCGATAATACCTAATAACAGGGGACTTTAACACTCCTCTTACAGAGCTGGGCAGATCCTCTAAACAGAAATTAAACAAAGATATAAGAGATTTAAATGAGACCTTAGAACAACTGTGCTTGATAGACACATATAGAACACTCCATTCCAAAGATAAAGAATATACATTCTTCTCATCACCCCATGAAACATTCTCCAAAATTGATCATATTCTGGGAAACAAAACAAATATCAACAGAATAAAAAGAATTGAAATTTTACCTCATATCTTCTCAGCCCATAAGGTACTACAGGTGGAACTCAACTCTAATAAAAATGTTTGACCCCACACAAAGGCATGGAAATTAAACAACCTTCTGTTGAATAACAGATGGGTGCAGGAAGAAATAAAACAGGAAATCATTAACTTCCTTGAACATAACAACAATGAAGACACAAGCTACCAAAACCTGTGGGATACTGCAAAAGCAGTTTGGAGAGGAAAACTGATCGCTTTAGATGCCTACATTCGAAAAACAGAAAGAGAGCACATCAACAAACTCACAAGCCATCTTATGGACTTGGAAAAAGAAGAACAATCTAAGCCTAAACCCAGTAGAAGAAAAGAAATATCCAAAATCAAATCAGAGATCAATGAAATTGAAAACAAAAGAATCATTCAGAAAATTAATGAAACAAGGAGTTGGTTTTTTGAAAAAATAAATAAAATAGATAAACCGTTGGCCAGACTAACGAGGAATAGAAAAGTAAAATCTCTAGTAACCTCAATCAGAAATGATAAAGGGGAAATAACAACTGATCCCACAGAGATACAAGAAATCATCTCTGAATACTACCAGAAACTCTTTGCCCAGAAATTTGACAATGTGAAGGAAATGGATCAATATTTGGAAGCACACCCTCTCCCTAGACTTACCCAAGAAGAAATAGAGCTCCTGAACAGACCAATTTCAAGCACTGAGATTAAAGAAACAATAAAAAAGCTTCCAACCAAAAAATGCCCTGGTCCAGATGGCTTCACACCAGAATTCTATCAAACATTCGAGGAAGAGCTTATTCCTGTACTGCAGAAATTATTCCAAAAAATTGAGGAGGAAGGAATCTTCCCCAACATGTTCTATGAAGCAAACATCACCCTGATACCAAAAGCAGGAAAAGACCCAAACAAAAAGGAGAATTTCAGACCAATTTCACTCATGAATATAAATGCAAAAGTTCTTAACAAAATCCTAGCCAATAGATTACAGCTTATCATCAAAAAAAGTCATATATCGTGATCAAGTAGGTTTCATCCCAGGGATGCAAGGCTGGTTTAACATACGCAAGTCCGTAAACGTTATCCACCATATTAACAGAGGAAAAAATAAAGATAATATGATCCTCTCAATAGATGCAGAAAAAGCATTCTATAAAATCCAGCATCCTTTTCTAATTAGAACACTGACGAGTACAGGCATAGGTGGCACATTTCTAAAACTGATTGAAGCTGTCTATTACAAACCCACAGCTAGTATTTTACTGAATGGAGTAAAACTGAAAGCTTTTCCTCTTAGAACTGGAACCAGACAAGGTTGTCCTCTGTCACCTTTACTATTCAACATAGTGCTGGAAGTTCTAGCCAATACAATTAGGCAAGACAAGGAAATAAAGGGAATCCAAATGGGAGCAGAGGAGGTCAAACTCTCCCTCTTTGCTGACGACATGATCTTATACTTAGAGAATCCCAAAGACTCAACCACAAGACTCCTAGAAGTTATCAAAAAACATGGTAATCTTTCAGGATATAAAATCAATGTCCACAAGTCAGTAGCCTTTGTATATACACCAATAACAGTCAAGATGAGAAGCTAATTAAGGACACAACTCCCTTCACCATAGTTTCAAAGAAATGAAATACCTAGGAATATACCTAACGAAGGAGGTGAAGGACCTCTATAAAGAAAATTATGAAAGAGGATATTAACAAATGGAAGAACATACCAAGCTCATGGATGGGAAGAATCAACATTGTTAAAATGTCTATACTTCCCAAAGCAATCTGCCTATTCAATGCCATTCCTATCAAAATACCAACATTGTACTTTCAAGATTTGGAAAAAATGATTCTGCGTTTTGTTTGGAAGCAGAAAAAACCCCGTATAGCTAAAGCAGTTCTTAGTAATGAAGATAAAGCTGGGGGCATCACCATACGAGATTTTAGGCTGTATTACAAACCATAGCGGTCAAGACAGCATGGTACTGGCACAAAAATAGAGACATAGACACTTGGGAGTCGAATAGAAAACTAGGAAATGAAACTAACATCTTACAACCACCTAATCTTTGATAAACCAAACAAGAACATTCTTTGGGGGAAAGACTCCCTATTCAATAAATGGTGTTGGGAGAACTGGATATCCACATGTAAAAGACTGAAACTGGACCCACACCTTTCCCCCCACTCACAAAAATTGATTCAAGATGGATAAAGGACTTAAATTTAAGGCATGAAACAATAAAAATCCTGCAAGAAAGCATAGGAAAAACACTGGAAGATATTGGCCTGGGGAAAGACTTCATGAAGAAGACTGCCATGGCAATTGCAATAACAACAAAAATAAACAAATGGGACTTCATTAAACTGAAAAACTTCTGTACAGCTAAGGAGACAATAACCAAAGCAAATAGACAACCTACAAAACGGGAAAGGATATTTGCCTATTTTGAATCAGACAAAAGCTTGATAACTAGGATCTATAGAGAACTCAAATTACTCCACATGAAAAAAGCCAACAATCTCATATATCAATAGGCAAAAGACATGAATAGAACCTTCTCTAAAGATGACAGACGAATGGCTAACATCTGAAAAAACGTTCATCATCCCTACCTATTACAGAAATGAAAATCAAAATCAAAACCACCCCGAGATACCATCTAACCCCAGCGAGAACGGCCCACATCACAGTATCCCAAAACTGAACACTTTTACACTGCTGGTGGGACTGCAAACTAGTACAACCCTTCTGGAAGTAAGTATGGATAAACCTCAAAGCACTCAGGCTAGACCTCCCATTCGATCCTGCAATCCCATTACTGGGTATCTACCCAGAAGGAAAAAAAATCCTTTTATCATAAGGACACTTGTACTAGACTGTTTATTGCAGCTCAATTTACAATCGTCAAAATGTGGAAACAGCCTAAATGCCCACCAACCTAGGAATGGATTAACAAGCTGTGGTAGTAACCGAGATAACGCCGGAAAGGCTATGTTAACCACTGTGATAAAAATGTGTCAAATGGTTTATGAAGTGAGTGTATGATGCCCCATAATCATATCATTGTATACAGTTATGATTTAATAAAAAAAATTAAAAAAAAAAAAACAAAAAATAACAAGCTGTGGTATATGTATACCATGGAATACTATTCAGCCATTAAAAAAAATGAAGACTTTACATCCTTCGTATTAACCTAGATGGAAGTGGAAGACATTATTCTTAATAAAGCATCACGAGAATGGAGAAGCATGAATCCTATGTAGTCAATTTTGATATGAAGACAATTAATGACAATTAAGGTCATGGTGGGGGTGGGGGAAGGGGAGAGCAGAGAGAGGGAAGGAGGGAGGGGGTGGGGCTTTGGTGTGTGCCACACCTTTGGGGAGCAAGACACGATTGCAAGAGGGACTTTACCTAACAAATGCAATCAGTGTAACCTGGCTTATTGTACCCTCAATGAATCCCCAACAATAAAAAAAAAAAAATTTAAACCTAAAAAAAAAAAAAAAACAGCCTGGTATTTTTGTGATTATTTAAATGTTTTGCTGTTTGTAAAAAAACAACAGAAACTACCTTTTTAAGGAAGTTTAAACACTGCAAATCTTGGGGTTCTCTACCTCTTAAAGATCACACGGGGCCTTAGATCACATGCCTCAGGTACTGCTAGATACGTAACTTTACACTGGGATATCAGGAGTTAGTGGTGCTCCGACTACACTGGGACATCAGGAGCTAGTGGTGCTCCGACTACACTGGGATATCAGGAGCTAGTGGTGCTCCGACTACAATGGGATATCAGGAGCTAGTGGTGCTCCGACTACACTGGGATATCAGGAGCTAGTGGTGCTCCGACTACACTGGGATATCAGGAGCTAGTGGTGCTCCGACTACAATGGGATATCAGGAGCTAGTGGTGCTCCGACTACAATGGGATATCAGGAGCTAGTGGTGCTCCGACTACACTGGGATATCAGGAGCTAGTGGTGCTCCGACTACGCTGGGATATCAGGAGCTAGTGGTGCTCCGACTACGCTGGGATATCAGGAGCTAGTGGTGCTCTGACTACACTGGGATATCAGGAGCTAGTGGTGCTCTGACTACACTGGGATATCAGGAGCTAGTGGTGCTCTGACTACACTGGGATATCAGGAGCTAGTGGTGCTGCGACACACTCGTTGCCTGAGCAACATGAAAGGGAGCAGGGAAGGTGGAGCCAGCTGGGCAAGGCCTCCTGGAATAGGAACAGCCCTAAGCCAGGCCCGGGAGGAGGTCTGGCAGCAGTGTTCCTCCACACCAATACTCACTCAATAATTCATGATCAAGGCCTTAGGGATTACAAAGAAACAGATCTTGAAAATCCTCTAGGATTTTTTTCTTGACTACTTCAATGCAAGTCAGGCCTGCCAGTGTGACTCAGCCCCTCACTCACGATTCCTAACATCACCCGCTGCTGCTGCTGCTCCCTCGGTTCTCCTCCCACCTCCTCCGCCTCTTCCACAGCCTTCCCCAGACTGCATCCTGAGCATCCTACACCCTTACGTGTGGGTTGGTGTCCTTTAAGGCTTAATCCTTGACTTTACCTGTCCTCCCAAGCAGGACCTACAAGCACACTCACAAAAGGGGGTGAGAAGCCACCCTTCCCCCAGCACTCACCGGCTTGCTATGGCCACCTCCTCCAGTGTGTCCACTGGAAACTCAGCTCAATCCCCCCTAGAAACAGAATGTACTATCCTCCCCTCCAGCCTGTTCTTCTGCCCATGGTTCCCAGTTCAGTGAATGTCATATTATCAAATTACTTGCTCCACCTATAACTCGGGAGTTGACAAAGGTGCCTCTTCTCTCCCCAAATCTAATCCACTATCAGTTCTGATCATTTTATTCTCTTAATCTCCCTCAGATTGACGCCCTCCTTTTTTTTTTTTTTTTATTGAATCATAGCTGTGTACATTAATGTGATCATGGGGCACCATACATTAGTTTCATAGACCATTTGACACATTTTCATCACACTGGTTAACATAGCCTTCCTGGCATTTTCTTAGTTATTGTGCTAAGACATTTACATTCCACATTTACTAAGTTTCACATATACCCTTGTAAGATGCACGACTCACTCCTTTTCCCTCCCTCTACCACTGCTTTCTCATTTCCTGCATAGCTACCAAGTAACACTGCACCAGGGGCTTGAAACACATCATAAGACAGCTGCTGTCCCTTCCCTAATGGAGGTGGGTCTAGTAAGGAACATAGGTAAGGATAGGGAAATCTTCTTGGAAAAAGTGACACTGAAGCCAGAATTGGAATGAGCTAGAAAGAATACTCTATGCAAAGTATATCAAAAGCCCTGAGGCAGGAAAAAAATGGCATTTCTGAGAACTGACAGCAGTTACCTATGGCTGAAATACAAGTCAGAAGTCGAGTGATGAGATAATTCTTCAAGGTCGGGCGGCGCCTGTGGCTCAGTCGGTGGGGCGCCAGCCCCATATACCGAGGGTGGCGGGTTCAAACCCGGCCCCGGCCAAACTGCAACCAAAAAATAGCCAGGCCTTGTGGCGGGCACCTGTAGTCCCAGCTACTCGGGAGGCTGAGGCAAGAGAATCGCCTAAGCCCAGGAGTTGGAGGTTGCTGTGAGCTGTGTGAGGCCACGGCACTCTACCGAGGGCCATAAAGTGAGACTCTGTCTCTACAAAAAATAAAAAAAAAAAATAATAATAATAATTCTTCAAGGTCAGATCACAAGGGACCTTGTAAATTGTGATGAGTGGAGAAGAGTGAGGACCTCCTACTAAAAGCTGGGGAGCTGCCTAACCAGTCTCCTGCTTCCAGTATTTCTCGATATTCCATTTTTTCACACGACTGCCAGAAATATATTCCTACAATGCAAATGGGATCACAAGACTCCTCTGCTTAGACTCCTTCCTGGTTCACTATGGCCTAAAGATAACAGCTGTGCAGGTAAGAATTGCCCAGGCAGACCTAAGGCCCATCCTTTATGCGCGTCTAAGGCTGATCCTGGGAACTTCAATTTGGGGAAAGCTCCCCCAATTACCTGATAGAGTGGCTCTCTGTGCCTGTATGTACAAAGTAGTTTATGCTCAACACCTGCTTTCCCTTCTGTGAGTCTGGAATTTAGGTCTGCTCCAAGCAAGGGGTGCGTGTGTGATGTGCCCCACACAGAAACCCTAGGCACTTAGTCTCTAATAAGCCTCCCTGGTTGGCAATATCCCACACATTACAACTTGTTGCTGGGGGAATTAACTATGTCCTGTGTGACTCCACTGGGAGAAGACTCCGGAAGCTTGCACCTAGTTTCCCTCAGACTTCTCCCGTGCACTCTTGTCTCTTGGCTGATTTTGCTTTGTATCCTTTCACTGTAATAAATCATAGCCATAAATATGACTTTACAGAATCTTATGAATCTTCCTAGTGAATCAATGGTTTTTAAGAGCCCCCAACACAAAAGCTAATGTTGAGCATTTATTATATTCAAGCCCCAAGCTGAGCATGTGGCGTGCACCAGTACACCGAATCCTGCCAGCAGGTGACTACGCCCTTGTTACCAAGAAACAAGGCTTAGCAAAATTCAGTAATGGTGATGACAGAGTCAGGACTGTCGTGCAGCAGAGTGGACCATGGCTACCCTTCTCAGCAGGACACAGTGCACTGTGTGGTGTGGGATTTGCTGACCTCTGCACCTCACCTGCCCCTACTCCCAAGCTACTGCAGGCTCCACCAGAGTCAGCCACTTTGCACTCCCTCAGCAAGCTTTTGGCCCCAGTGCCTTTGCTTGTGCTACTCCTTCTGGGTGGAATGCTCGCTCCAATCTAGTCACATCACGCTGTCTAGATGGCAAGCACCATTTCAATCTTAGAAGATCCAGTTCCATGAAGCCCCCTCTGAATGCCAATGGATACCACTAGGCACTTCTGCCTGTATAGCCATCAAACTCTGGGCAGCTCAGCCTGTTTACTTGGGTGCTGCCTCCTCAGATACTGAGGTCCCTGCAGTTAGGAGCTATACCCAGGACACTGCAGCATCCCACAGCACCTGACCAATGATTGGAAATCAGCACATGTTTCTTGGCGATCAGGAATTTGGTAGATAAACTGTGGGCATCCATTCCATACAATCTTTTAGAAAGCAGTAACACACTCTTATGTATATAGAACTTATGAAAGAAAAGCTCTGCCTGTAGGGTAGGGAGGATGACTCATTCTTAATGTACACTCTTTTGTAGTCTTTGAATTTTATTACATGCATGTCTTCCTTTTCCAATTAAAAAACACACACACACACAAAGTAGTACACAAAACATGATTCCCATTCTGCTTTAAAAATTCAGCATGGACTAAAGACCAGAAAGAAAGCCACAAAAAATGTTAACAATGGATATCTCTGGAAGATAGAAAATATACAGTAATTTTTCTCCTTTATACGTTGTTACTTTTGTAAGCAGAAAACATTAATGCTATTTTCAAACTAGGTGGACCCATGAACAATCAGTACCTGAAAAGAAGACCTAAAGGGCCGCATCTCCAGCAGCTCCTTCTCCATTCTGGCTTTCATCCCAGGGTACATGGTGTTCCCACCAGTGAGGAAAACATTCTGAACCAACATTTCCTGGACATCCTTTGGGTACCTAGGAAAGAAACAATTCATTCTGGTAGAGTCCCCCCAACTTGAATACCAGAGGGAACGCAGATGTAGAAAGGTAAGCTCTCAGCACAAAACAGAGAACACTACACAAAAAGTAAAAAAACAAAGAAAACCTTTCACTTTCCATTTGTGTCTCAATAGAATGTCAGTCCAAGGTTTCCAAATAGCTAGCTAAAGCCTTAATTTAAATGGTTAACTCATTTCCTTAATGTGATTAGAATGTTTGTACTTTTGTAATACATGGGTTTTTGTTTTGTTTCTGAGACAGTCTCATTTTGTCATTCTAGGTAGACTGCTTGGCTCTTACAGCTCACAGCAACCTTAAACTCCTGGGCTCAAGCAATTCTCTTGCCTCAGCCTCCCGAGTAGCTGAGATTACAGGCCCATGCCACAGCAGGCGGCTATTTTTAGAGATGGGGTCTTGCTCTTGTTCAGGCTGGTCTCAAACCTGTAAGCTCAGGCAATCCACCCACCTTAGCATCTATAGTGTTAGGATTACGGGCGTGAGCTACCTCGCCTGACCAACTTTTTTTTTTTTTAATAACAGCTTTATCTTACACATGTAGGATCACTTTCCCACCCACCATTAAGAAAAAGTTCAAAGCCACTCAAAGTAGCTGCAAAAGCTTTTTTCTCTTGCTAGGTGCAAATTTCCATCCTGTTATAAACAACAGCAGCCAACTTGTCCAACTTGAATTATAAAACCTTACACTGTAGGAACTGCCTTCATGAACAGGTGAAGGGAGGTGCATTTTCACTGAAATGTAAACCCTTAAGTAAAATGTATGTAAGGCAGGAAAAAAACTTAAAAGCTCTGCAGTATGTTGAGCGTGACTTAAAATCACTAGTCTTCAATAATGTGAAGCTTTATATGAAAGCCAGAGGACATTATCATGTTGCTCAACTTAAACTCTTAGAACTCCTCAAATCAAATGAGCATTTACAGATTCATAAAATAATACTAACATCCCAAAATAGGTGCAAAGCCTGGAGAGAGAGACAAAATAATACAACTGGAGTACACCGAGTCAGTGAAAAAAAAAAAAAGAGGGCGAGATGGATTTCCAAAATGCCTGACCGTCAGATCTACCATCTGATGCAAAATCAAAGGAAAAGATTCAGGAAAATATAAAGAAAAGAAGTTTCACCGTCTCACCTGTCCAGAATGTACTGAAGAGTCTCTGCAATCCCAGCCTGCTCTTCTCCTATGAGAGATGGCTGGAAAATTATCTCTGGAGCTCGAATTCTTTCTGTCCCAACAAACAGCTGATGATATGCTGCCAAGTTAAACACGGGCTTTAAAAACCCAAGGTTTAAAAGATATTTTTAGGCCATAATGATAAACATTCCAGTTGCCAGTTTCCTCAAACTGTATTTCTTATTCCAAAATAGTTTCTGTCCTTTGTTCCTGCCAGAATACCCTCTCCCCAACTCTCGACTTGATAATTCAATCTCCCACTTTCTTCTAACCTCTGAATTATAAACACCTACACACTTACATAATGAAATGGTCCCTGCACTGCAGGGAAAGAGACTGTGGAGAGCAGGAGTGAAAAGGCCCAGCGTAGAAGACAAGTCTCCCGTTCCATGCCTGACCTAGCACCCCCGCCCCTTTCTCTCAGGCAGGCCTCTGACTTTGGAGGTTCACCTGGTTACCACTATAATGACAGAAACATGGACCCCGATGGGGATCAAACACAAGGACACTGGCTTAAATGTAAATGAAACCATTAATAAAAGCCATTCTTCAGATCTAAAGTTCCCAATTATTTCCCCAAATGTTTCTGCTGGGCAGATTCTCACAGATTCGCTTACTCTTACTGCTGGAACCTCAAACAATAACTGGGGGAAAAAACCCTGACTTCAGATGTTGTAAGTATTGGTGCCCCTTTTTTAGAAAGCATGACTGGGATTTAAAAAAAAAAAAAAAAGATAGTCCTAAAGAAACAGATTAGACTAGCCCAGCCGTTATATCAATAGCTTCAAAGCACAAGCACAGTGCAGCTGCAGGGGACAGACCTGGACAGTGGCAACCGGCTTCTCCACTTCAGGTGTTTCCTCTGAAAACAAGGGATCAAGGTCATTCATGCTTTCCACGTCCTCCAAAGACGGCTCTATCTGCTCCAAGTCTGGGGTCTAGAACAGAATAGAATAAACAAAATAAACTGATACCTGCAGCAAGCCTTAGTTCTATTATTAGTTCAGTGTCACAAAAAGAATTAGGATCTTGCTCAATATTTTAAAACTATGAAAAAATTTCTAAGCAATTTTTTAAAAAGCACACACATAAACACAAAGTTTCAAAAACTAAAAATGCCAGGAATGGGCTCTGCGTTTGTCTCCTACCTTTCCTATTTACACAAACCTGTCAGCCCTCACCACCTCTGACTTTCTGATGCTGCCAGCTCAGGGCTGGGCCCCGTGGGAGGCTTGCTGCTGCACTGGTTATACCACCACACACACAGCTCTGGGGGAGAAGGGCAGAGGGCCCCACGAGGTAGTTAGATTACAAGAAAAATTAAATAAACCTCCTAGAACGCAATAAAGACATACGCCAACACTAATGGCAGCAATTAGTTCTTTAACAATAGGGATGTGTATGGCTCGGCACCCGTAGCTTAGTGGGTACAGCGCTGGCCACATGCACTGGGGCTGGTGGGTTCAAACCTGGCCCAGGCCTACTCAACAACCACAACTGCAACAAAAAAAAATATCCAGGCAATGTGGCAGGCGCCTATAGTCCCAGCTACTTGGGAGGCTGAGGCAAGAGAATCACTTAAGCCCAAGAGTTTCAAGTTGCTTCAAGCAGTGACACCTCAGCACTCTACCGAGGGTGACATAACGAGATTCTGTCTCAAAAAAAAAAAAAAAAAAAAAGAATCAAAAACAATAGGGATGTGTTAGGTTGGGGGTGTGACTAAAACATCTCTTGAAACTTTCACACCAACCCTCCTGGCTTCTCTCTTCTCTGGCTGCTCTTTCTCAATCTCTTTCCCTGGCACTCTTCTGCCACCTAACTCCAAAGTAGTGGCTTTCCCTAGGCAATTCCTTTTCTCACTTCCCATCTGATTCTCTGTCTTCCCATAGCTGAGTCCTGGAAAGCTCCACCCGATATCCCACAAAGACTTTAGAGATAAGGTGTCAAAACTTAGCTCATTATCTTCCCAAACTTGGTCATAGGCACTACCACCCACCACTGCCTTTCCAAACAGCTCTTAGTATTACCGAGTGGCAGCTGGAGTGGGACTGCTTGAGTCTGACTCTCGGCTGCACTACTTCTTTTCTTTTCTTTTTTTTGAGACAGAGCCTCAAGCTGTTGCCCTGGGTAGAGTGCCGTGGCATCACAGCTCACAGTATCCTCAAACTCCTGGGCTTAGGTGATTCTCTTGCCTCAGCCTCCCAAGTAGCTGAGACTACAGGCGCCCACCACAACGCCCGGCTATTTGTGGGGGGAGGGGGGCAGTTGTAGTTGTCATTGCTGTTTGGCAGGCCCAGGCTGGATTTGAACCCGCCAGCTCTGGTGTATGTGGCGGGCGCCTTAGCTGCTTGAGCTATAGGCACCGAGCCAGCTACACTACTTCTACACATGTGACCTTGGGCAAATGGCCTCAGCTGCCCAAGTCTCAGTTTTCTTGTCTGCAAAATGGGAATGATAGTATCTACTCACTGAATTGTGAAAATTAACTAGGATGACACTTGACAAGGGCTCAGCACAGGGTATGGCAAGTGCCACTGTTCTGTTATCAGCCACTGCCACTCCTGTCACCCTGGCTTTTAAATGGCATTGAGATTTTGAGATCCTACCTCTCAATTATTTCCTCCTTCCCCACAGCTCCTGACAAACTTCAGGTCGGCATCAGCTCTCTTCACAGTCAACAACACATTTTTATTTTGTTTTCCCACATTCAGCCTTACCTCTTCCTTCAGCCCATCATCCTAACTGCCACTAGTTATGTTCCTAAAATAAAATCTCATATCTCCTTGCTCAACTTCCTTAGAGGTCTCCCTAGTCCGACAGGTAAAGAACTTTCTAGCCATTTCTGCTCTGTCACCTGCAGCACCCCTTCTTGCCTACACTCTATAAACCTCCCTGCATGCGTGGTTCTTTCCACTGAACCGGCCTTCCTTCCTTCTGTGCTACCTACTGAAATCAGATACTCTGATTTCAAGGCCCAGATCAAACATCCCAATCCCTTCTCAGAAAGCCATCTGGGTTCCCATACCAGCCACTGCCACATTTAACATGCTCTATCCTAAGCAGCTAGGAATGCTGCTACAGCCCTAAGTTTTTGTTTTTTCGTTTGTTGGGGGTTTTTTAGGTAGCCTGGAGGGCAGGAACTTTTTGTCTGTCTGTTGTATTAAAGACATGGGATCTCACTCTGTCACCCCGGCTGGACTGCAGTGGCACAATCATTGCTCAATACAACCTCAAGCAATCCTCTTGCCTCAGTCTCCTAAATGACTGGGACTACAGATGTGCACAAAAATGCCAGGCTGATTTATTTTTTAAATTGTTTTTAGAGGCAGGGTCTTGCTATGTTGCCCAAGCTGAGGAGCTATATTATATCACCTCTGCATCCCTGGGCCCTGGAATACTGTGCCTGACATGAGGGCTCCTGGGATATACCCTCAAATTCCCCCCAGAATAGAGAAGATTATAAACATTTAGGTTTCAAAAACAAAAATCATTTATCTTCATCTAGCTCCATTCAGAAACATGCCATCTTAAAATATCATATTACTTTTTAGCTTTGCTAAAAATGGTAAAAAGATACTTACTTATCCTACTTCCTAAGATTCACAGACAGGAACAAAGCTAATAATTTCAATGCAGAAAAAAGGCATCAAGAGAGAACAGATTTCTCTACCACAGTTGGCTGCTCTCCCCCCTGAGGTTTGCCAGGGTCTCTGTGTGTATAGTGTGGTGTTCAGAAATATTAAGACTGTGCTTTTGGAATTGAACAGAATGACATTTGGCCAAAGCTTATCAGAGAAGATGCAGCATGGCTCCCTAAAACAGCCCTGAATAGCAGTGAACAAGCAGAGGCCAACTCTGATCCTAGCTAGTAAACAAGAGAACTTCCTATATTTGGCCATTGTGTTTTCCAACAAATGCTGGGGCTCTAAAACTGTGCTCTCCCCTCCTACCCTTATGCTGTGCTTGTAACTATGAAAAGCAAGTGTCTTCTAGTTTCGTTACTTCATCAGGATGCTACCAAAGCCCACTCCTTTACATACTCCCCACAGGAATAACCACAGAATACCAAGGGCCAGAATGGATGCATGAAAAAACAGATTTCAGAAAACACTGTAAATTTAAACATTCCAGCTGTATTAATCCATTCAGCAATTACTGCTTAAGTAGAATGTCAATATGAATTCTGGTCCACATATATCTGTTCACTTCATTTTAAATGAAAGTATGGTTGGGAAATACTACAAATAGTTTTTGAAACACAGAACTGAATAGAAAGTGTCACAGTCAAATCTATCTCATGAATGTGACTGTAACTGACTCCAATCACTAAAAATTACCCTCAATAAATGCTCACCATTAAGCTTTGGTTTATCAAATTTGTTGAATATGGAGAAAGTTTTTGAGGTCCAAAATTTCAAAAGCTCCCAAGCCCAAGGGGATTTAAGTATATGCCCCAAGAGCAGAGAACAAAGCAGGTGCTTAGTAAGTATCTACTGAACAAACAGAGGAATGCCTGCATGTAACAAAGGCAGAAAAATGAACGAAGAAAGAAAAAAAACTAGTTTCCCAACATCTTTGTAGCTGTTTGGTTTTTTCCTTTTTAAATCTGAAATCCTTCATCTGCACATGGCTTAGTGGCACCTGATTACAGCAGCTTATGTCCTGTTGACATATTATGATAGAAACTACACATGGATGAATAGAAACAAAACAAAGACAACATGGTTCTGGATTTCAGTAAACCACAGGTCAAATCTAAAACAAAAACCTAGAAACTGGGAAAAGCAAACTAGGGACAGAACACTGATTCAACTGAAGCTGATCCCGGATGCTGTGGGGAAGAAGAAAGATGGTGAAGGTCCCTTCTACCTGGGATCTTAGTTGATCCAAAATGTTCTATCTGGAAAGGCTCCCTCCAAATCTACTCTAATGCACGCATGCTCACGGCCAGCTACTGTCCTCACATAACCTACAGCCTACCAACCAGACATAGAGAAGGCAAAGCTGTGAGCAGGAATAAGCCTCCAGCTGAGAGCCTGTCACTGCAGAAGCAAACTTCACGCGGAGCCTAAGACAGCTCTGACATCACTGACAAGCACCACCCTGCTCCCAGCATCCAATGGCACTGACTTGGATTTTTCCACAGTATTGTTTCTTTCTAAAAGCACAGACAATCAAGAGTTTAAAGAAAGCTGATTTAGGCGGCGCCTGTGGCTCAGTGAGTAGGGCACCGGCCCTATATACTGAGGGTGGTGGGTTCAAACCTGGCCCTGGCCAAACTGCAATTAAAAAAAAAAAAAAAAAAATAGCCAGGCGTTGTGGCAGGTGCCTGTAGTCCCAGCTACTCAGGAGACTGAAGCAAGAGAATCGCCTAAGCCCAAGAGCTGGAGGTTGCTGTGATCTGTGACACCATGGCACTCTACTGAAGGCAACAAATTGAGACTCTGTCTCAAAAAAATAAAATAAATTAAAAAAAAAAAAAGAAAGCTGATTTAACAACAAAAAGCCAAGAAGCTAGTCTGATTAATCCTGCCTAAAACATGTCTCAAGGCAGTAAGTAAATTCTTATGTTTTGGAACCACAGGGAGGACAAATTCAGGAACAATGCATATACTTATCAATACTTTGTTCCAATTCTAAAGACTGGTGACCCAACCTGTGACTTCGGCACTGAGGAGTGACCTAGAGACTGCCCCTTTGGCCACCCCCCACGCAGGCCCTGAGATGCCAGGGTCTGGATTACCCAGGGCCTAGCAGAGCCCTACCACCTGCTCTTTTTGTCACATCAATACTTATTAACAAGGCAGCGCCTTTGGCTCAGTGGGTAGGGTGCCAGTCCCATCTACTGATGGTGGCAGGTTTGAACCAGGCCCCGGACAAACTGCAACAAAAAAAATAGCCAGGCGTTGTGGCGGGTGCCTGCAGTCCCAGCTACTCAGGAGGCTGAGGCAAGAGAATCGCCTAAGCCCAAGAGCTAGAGGTTGCTATGAGCTGTAATGCCACTGTACTCTACCGAGGGCAACAAAGTAAGACATTGTCTCTTAAAAACAAACAGGCGGCGCCTATGGCTCAGTGAGTAGGGTGCCGGCCCCATATGCCGAGGGTGGTGGGTTCGGACCCAGCCCCGGCCAAACTGCAACAGAAAAATATCCGGGCGTTGTGGCGCGCGCCTGTAGTCCCATCTGCTCGGGAGGCTGAGGCAAGAGAATCGCGTAAGCCCAAGAGTTAGAGGTTGCTGTGAGCCGTGTGACGCCACAGCACTCTACCCAAGGGCAGTACAGTGAGACTGTCTCTACAAAAAAAACAAAAAACTTATTAACAGTGGACACGCAGGTAAACAAATAAAAAAAAAGAAAATCAAGGAGCTTGTTCAAAGGTGTAGTCTTCTTTAGTAGCTAATAAAAGGCTAACCTTAAGGCAACCTGCGAATTTTTACTGAGCATAGCTACTAGCTGTAAAAACTCACATAAAGTACTTATGAAGCATGATCCCTGTCCTTAGGGAACATCAAAATGGAAGAAAGGGAACGTGAAAATCAATCATGACATAACGAATAAAATACCAGAAGAACATTAAACGGAGTGTATGATTGTCAAATAACCATCAGACGAACAGGTTCAGGTCCAAGGCAGCACCAGGGCTGGTGTTCTCCATATTTATATGCACATTTCCCCCTTCAGGTGCCCAGAGGTCTATAGGTATAATCCCTCCTGACAGAACTTCAGTTGGTCCAAAGTCAGGTCCACTGCTATACCCACCAATGTCCCTGTGGACTTCAGTCATCATGTTCTCTTTTCTTGCTGGACTCGAGGGGCACCCCTCAGACATCTGCCAGCCCTCTTAGGACACTCCCCCCCACCAAGGGCTGCTCCCTGCCGTCATGGTTACCTCTGGCTTGCTATCTACCACATCCACCTCCAGGGTGACTTCTGCTTGAAGGATTTTCTGCTTAGCTTGCTCTACTGCCAAACTGAGCTTCTGTATGTAGGACTGCAGCTCTTCTGGGGAGTCCATGTTCAGTTCTATCAGAGCTTTGTGAAACTGATCCATCTGGCCATCCTCTAGAAGTTCCTGAAACCAGAGCATTCACAATTCATCCTCAAAGCCAAACAGTGCACTCATAAACAGGAGGGAAAGAGAAGCAGCTTCAAAGCCAAACAGAGAAGAACTGTAGCAGGAGAGGGCTCGCCTGGCCTGCCCACTGCAGAGCCTCCTCCCCAGCTGTCTCTAGGCATCACCGTTCCAGCAACACTTGATTAGGCAAAACCAATCACTGTGATGGATGAAAGAAATTGTGTTACCATCTGCAGGAGAAGGGGGATGAGGAGACATGAGGGAGGCTTCTGAGACGCTGGGACTGCTCTGTTTCTTGATCTGAGAGCAGACGCATGGGTTTGTTTCACTTTGTGAAAATTCACTAAGATGCAAGTATGTACTGTATGTGCTACGCTTAAGTTAAAAAAATGAAATAAAGGAGATTATAAGGCCAAAATAAAACAAATCAATAGAGCTGGAGTTCACAGCTCTTTGAGAAAAAGCTGGTTCTATACTGTACTCTACACTGATGATCCCCCTGGATTTATTCCTGACTCTAAAGGGGACTCAGATGGTCAACACATTTTATGGCCAAGGAAAAATATATAGGGAGAGAATTTTCTGGGGCCATCTTGTTGAGCAGAGGTGTGCATGCCTGTGTCTGGTACCTGCACGTAGAGCAGTCTCTCCAGACGCTCCTGATCCAGCTGCAGCTTCTCCTCCCGCCGCCGGGCGTTGAGCTCCTGCAGCCGACGCAGTTGCTGCTGCCGCCTTTCCTGTTTCTCCTCAGAGGTCACAGTGCTGCCGAGAAGCTTGCTGGAAAATGGGAGCTGCATCTTGTGGACGTTGTTCTCGTAATAATCAGGGCACCGCCATTTCTGCAATTCTTCAAAGAAATAATTTTGTAAGTCACAAAATGGAAACACTATTAACATAAAAACTAAAACATCAATACCTGGGTTCCACATACAGGTTTGAGATGGAGAAAACACACTCTGTCCCATCTTTGAATCCACTCAATCCACTAAACGCAGATGTAAAAGCTGGACATGATGCCCAAGGCCTAAAAGAACTGCTAAATAAGGGTCTTCGTACAGAAATGACATTGGAAGGAAGCTTGGAACATTAGGAATGAAGGAAGAGTAACATAAATGATAAAAATCTGGCTGAGCATATAACACCAATCTTTCCCCATGAATTCCCTAAAAGGTGTTCCACAATTTAAAGTAAAAATCATAACACTGTCTGATGGGTTTCCAGGGTATGTGGATGTAACACATAAGACAACTCCAACATAAATGGGGAAGAATAAAGGAGTCTACACAGCACTAACATTCTTTTTTTTTTTTTTGTTGAGACAGGGTCCCACCCTATGCCCCTGAGCAGAGTGCAGTGGGCGTGGTAGCTCACCACAACCTCAGACTCGGGCTGCGGGCACCCCGCTGCCTCAGCCTCCGGAAGCCGCTGGGATTACAGGTGCTCGCCGCGGCGCCCGGCTGGGTTTTTCAATTTTTTTCACGAGTCGGGGTCTCACTGTCGCTCAGGCGAGTCTCGAACTCCTGAGCTCAAGCGATTCTCCCTCCTCAGCCTCCCACAGTGCTGGGATTACAGGCGTGAGCCACCGCGCCCGGCAGCACTAACATTCTTATCACTTGAATTGGTAAATACTGAGTCTAAGTAGATGGCGAAATGTTTACTGTAATCTCTAGAGCCGCCACAAAAAAAACTGCACAGAGATACAGTAACAATAAAAAAAGATAAAATGGAAAACAAAAGAAAAGAAGATTAAAAAATTTAAATAACATAAAAGGCAGCAGAGAGTTCGTGTGTACCTCAGCCGGGAAGGATGCACTGAGGTTGGCAAATCCACCAAGGACACCAACTACCATGGCTTCCAGTGCTTTGGCCAACCTCAGATCCGTGGCCTCTTGGCCAGGTGCCTAGAGATTCATATTGTTGGAACATCTGTTGTATCCCTGGGGGTTGCAGCTTTCTATAAGTTTGCTTGGCTGAACCAAGAAAGAAGGCATGTGCAGATTTTTACAGAAATTATGATTCTATGAAAGATTTTGAGGAGGGTGGCGCCTGTGGCTCAAAAGAGTAGGGCGCTGGCCCCATATGCCGGAGGTGGTGGGTTCAAGCCCAGCCCTGGCCAAAAACTGAAAAAAAAAAAAAAAAAAAAAGATTTTGAGGAGATGAGGAAGGCTGGTATCTTTTCAGAGCATAAAGTGATTTTGGAATATAAAGAATTTCTTTGGGCTGATTTACACAGACGTTTGTCACTGATCCGTGTTTCTGAGCTATGAATATGAGTGATAAATAAACTATTAATAAATTCAAAAAAAAGAAAGGCAGCAGAGAGAAACAGGAACAATAAACAGAAAACAAAAAACAAATAAAATGGTAGACCTAAATCCAAACATTGATAATGAAATTAATTGTGAATGATCTTAATATACTAATTAAAGAATAGATTGAAAAACAGATTTTTAAAAAATGACCCAACTACTAAGATATTCACTTTGAAGGTAATGATACAGGTAGATGAAAAGTAACAGGATGGAAAGATGTACCATGCACACACCGAGGAAAAGAAAGCGGAAGCGGCTGTGTTAATACGCAAGTAGACTTCAAAGCAAACTGCCAAGGCAGAAAAAGGATGTTACATGATGACAAAAGGTCACTTTGCCAAGTAGACATAAGAATCCTAAATATATACTTGACAAAAGAGATTCAAATATCTGAAAGCAAAACCTGACAAAAATGAAAGCAGAAACAGGAAAGTCCACAATTATATGTGTACCTACAGACGTCAATATTCTCTTCTCCACAATCCGGAGGCAGTAGATAGGAAATAAAGAGGGGCACAGAAGAACTGAACACCACTGCCAACCCAGAGATTCTAAGTGACACAAAGAGAACACTCGAGCCACCAAGAGCAGAACGTGTGTTCTTGGGTATGCCAAGGGTATGCCAAACTTCTGCCCAAGTAGACTCTATTCCGGATCATAAACAAATTTAACTGAGATTAGACACAGAAAGTTCTTTGACATAACAAAATTGAATTACAAATAAATCACAAAAAGATAACAAGAAAATTTCCAAACACTTGGACTTAAAGTAATACATTTCTTTTTTTCTTCTTTTTTTGTGGGGGCGTCATTTTATTAGTTTTCTACGATAATCAATTGCTCAAACAAGCCTTGAAGGAAATTAAAAAATATCTGAATTCAATAAAAATGAAAATAAAAAAAATTTGTGGGATACAGATAAAGCAAGGCTGAGATGGGAACTAACAGCATTAAATGGGGTTCGGCACCCATAGTTCAGTGGTTAGGGCACCGGCCACATATACCAAGGCAGGTGGGTTCAAACCCAGCCTGGGCCTGCTAAACAGCGATGACAACAACTGCAACAAAAAAATAGCCGGGCATTGTGGCGGGCGCCCATAGTCTCACCTACTTGGGAGGCTGAGGCAAGAGAATTGCTGAAGCATAAGAGTTTGAGGTTGCTATAAGGTGTGACACCACGGCACTCTACCGAGGGCAACATAGTGAGACTCTATCTCAAAAAACAAACAACCAAAATAGCATTAAATGGTTATACTAAAAAAAAAAAAAAAACAGAATGGCCTCATAATAATCGAAGCTTCTACCTTAAAAAACTAAACAAAAAAAGAGCAAAATAAACCTAAACTAAGGAGAAGGAAGGCAATAAAGAGAGGAAATCAATGAGATTAGCTGAACAGTCATACCTCTGTTAAAGAAATTGAATTCATGGTTAAGACTTAAGAAAAAAAAATCCCTAGGCTCAAATTGTTCTACTATAGAATTCTACCAAATATTTTAAGAAAAAAATTTCAATTATGTACACAATCTTTTCCAGAAAGTTCTATGAGCACTTTTGAGCTCATTTAACAAGGCTAGTATTGCCCTGACACCAAAACTACACAATGACAGTACAAGAAAACTACACTATTCTTCATGAATACAGCCATAAAATCCCACAAAATGAGACCAAATTGAATCCAGCAATATATAAAAGAGTAAACAAATGAGTGCGTATATACCCCCTAAAAAATCAAGGTTGGTTCCATATTTAAAAGCAATCAATATGATGCCTCATATAAATAATCAAAAGAAGAAATATGGGGGCAGTGCCTGTGGCTCAAACCAGTAGGGCGCCGGCCCCATATGCTGGAGGTGACAGGTTCAAACCCAGCACCAGCCCCAAAAAATGCAAAAAGAAAAAGAAAAAAAAAGGAAGAAATACCAAAAGATCATCTTAACTGATGAAGTAAAAGCATTTCACAAAACTCAAAATCCATTCATGATAAAAATGATCAGCAAAATTAGGAATAGAAGAGAATTTTAACAGCTTGATAAGAGCCATTTGTGAAAACCTAGACCTACCATTATATGCTTAATAATCAAAAATAAATGCTTCCTCCCACCAACACCCCAGGATTAGGAATTGGAAACAGGACAAGAATGCCTACTCTCTTGCCTATGTAGTCCAGGTTCCAGCTACTCAGGAGGCTGAGGCAGGAGGAGTACTTTAGCCCAAGAGTTTGAGACCAGTATGAACAACAGCATACCGAGACTCTATCTCTAAAAGACAAAAAAGAACACCCACTCTCATCTCTCCTATTCAACAATCTACTGAAACTACTACTGAGTAAAATAAGGAAAAGAAATAAAAGGCATATGGATAAGGAAAAAATAAAGCTTTTGTCTGTTTCTGGACAGATTTGGAATATACAAAAACCTACAACCAAATATTTGTATGGAAAGGCAAAGGAACTAGAATAGCCAAAACAATTTTGAAAAAGAATAGTTTTACAGGAATCATACTGGTACATAAGTATTTGGATAAACTTGTCCATGTGTACAAAAAAATTCTCTTGGGGGCGGCGCCTGTGGCTCAAAGGAATAGGGTGCTGGCCCCATATGCCAGAGGTGGCGAGTTCAAACCCAGCCAAAAACTGCAAAAAAAAAAAAAACACATTCTCTTGAGATTTTGATTGAAATTGCATTAAGTTTATAGATTAATTTAGGGAGAATCATCACCTTTACCATGTTGAATTTTCCAATCCAATTGGGAAATTTTCCATGAACGTAATATGTTGTTTTTCCATTAATCTGGTTCTTTATTGGCTTCTTTCATAGCATTTTGTAGTTTTAGCAGACAGATCCTGTACCTGTTTGGTTAGATTTATTCCTAAGCACTTGTTTAAATTTCAGTTCCCAGTTGCTCATTGCAGTTATGTACAGCAATACAGTTCACTTTTATGTGTTGACCTTGTATCCTATGATCTTGCTAAACTTTATGATTGTAGGTTTTTTGTATATTCCTTGGAAATATCCTGAGTAGCTAGGACTACAGGTACATGCCACAGTGCCCAGCTGATTTTTACAAATTTTTTGTATAGGCTCGGTGCCTGTGGCTCAAGTGGCTAAGGCGCCAGCCACATACACCTGAGCTGGCGGGTTCGAATCCAGCCCGGGCCCGCCAAACAATGACGGCTGCAACCAAAAAACAGCTGGGCATTGTGGCGAGTGCCTGTAGTCCTAGCTACTTGGGAGGCGGAGGCAGGAGAATCGCTTGAGCCCAGGAGTCGAAGGTTGCTATGAGCTGTGATGCCATAGTACTCTACTCAAGAGTGATAACTTGAGGCTCTGTCTAAAAAAAAAAAAAAAAAATTTTTTTTTTTGTATAGATGAAGGTCTTGCTATGTTGCCTAGGTTCGTCTCGAACTCCTGGGCTCAATCAATCTTCCTGCCTTGACCTCCCAAAGTGCTGGAATTACAGGCATGAGCCACTACTCTGAGTCTTGTCACTGTATTATATTTTAGCTATTCTAATAGTTGGATAGTGGTGGCTCGTTGAGGTTTTGTTTTTCCCTAATGGCTAAAAATGATGAACATATTTACGTAGTTTAAATAAATTTTTAAATAATTTAAATAAAATTAAGCTGTAGGCAAAGGTCCTCTTCCTTACCTTCTACATAATCCTCAGCTATGTAGCTGTGCTCATGCAGAATCTCTTCCATGCGGCTGAGAGTGATAGCTGCCAGGTGCCCAGGATACTTCAGCTGGAGCAGACGCTGGAGGTAGCCAGCTGCCTGACTTCCTCCAAGATTGATGCGCTTGCAGTTTTTAGCATCTAATCTACAACCAAGCAGTAGAAAACAGCACTGCAATTTCTAACAACACAGAAGGGAGAGTATGGAGCATCTTGGAAGAAACAGATCATCTGGGAAAACACAAAACCTTACACTTGTAAGAGACTTTGAAGTTCCCTCAGTCCAACCTCTTATTCAGGCAGGAATTCTTAGTTCATGCCAGACATGATCATCTAACTTCTGGCCAGAGGCTCAGAAAGAAACAAGGTTTGACATAAAGAACATGCACGCCACAGTCAGACCTCTGTATGTCTCATCATGTATTTCTCAAACTGTGGTCCTGGGACCAAGTTATCTCAGAAAAAGCAGGAGAAAATGCTAAATATGCCAAGAGCCAGGACCCATCTGCATTGGGATGGGCCAGGGAATCTGCATTTTAACAAGCTCCTCAGGCAACTCTGGTATAGAGTCTGAGAAATTTGAGAAGCCCTTCCCTAGACACCACACTTCTGCTATAAACACATTAAGTAACCACACACATACTAGCTACTGCAGTCTCCTAAAAGGCAGATCCCTTGTACATTAACCAAAGGGGAAGAGAAACAGAACTATTTTCCTAATGTGAAAGTAAAAGCACTAGAAACTTGCTGTATGATACTGAAGTGTTACTGCTGCATCATACCTCACCAGTAGATGCCAGCACAGAATAGGATATTCTACAGTGTCCCAAAGGTCACCCACAAAGTCACCATGCACAGGGAAAATGGGAAATTGTGGCTCAATGTGCATTTACAAATTATTCATTACAAAATTTTACAAAGAGAGATCAAACATGTAGAGAATGCTTTATAAATATTTTGCAAAATTTTGTAATGAATTATTTAGTAAATAAAAGTACATTTAGGCTCGGCACCCAAACCACAGTGGTTACGGGACCAGCCACATACACGGAAGCTGGCAAGTTCGAACCCATCCTGGGTCAGTTAAACAATAATGACAACTGCAACAAAAAATATCCAGGCGTTGTAGCAGACGCCTGTAGTCCCAGCTACTTGGGAGGCTGCGGCAAGAGAATCACTTAAGCCCAAGAGTTTGAGGTTGCTGTGAGCTGTGACGCCCCAGCACTCTACCAAAGGCAAGGCAACACAGTAAGACTCTATCTCAAAAAAAAAAAAAAAAAAAAGTACATTTAGTTATTATTTCCTACTTTCTCTATAATATGGTGACTTTATGGGCACCTTTGTAACACCATGTATTATCCGAACAGATAATTTCTTAGCCTTCCAGGTAAAATAATTTTCTCTCAATAAATTAATGTAAAAATAACATGTTAGGCAGGTGGCTAACACCTGTAATCCCAGCATTCTGGGAAGCCAAAGTGGGCGGATTGCTTGAGAGCTCATGAGTTCGAGACCAGCCTGAGCAAAAGCAAGACACCCTCTCTAAAAATAGCGGGGTATTGTGGCAGGTGCCTTAGTCCCAGCTACATGGGAGGCTGAGGCAAGAGAAACACTTGAGCCCAAGAGGTTTAAGGGTGCTGTGTGCTATGACACCACTGCACTCTACCCAGAGTATCAAAAAAAAAAAAAGTTAGTTTAAATTTCTACATATTCTATTTACATGAAATAGAGAACTCCATAGTCAGAAGTGTTTGGTAATGTGTAAGAATTACCTTTTCCTTCATAGAGTTTTATGGAAATGTCAAGAAAAATTCCCATTATATGTGCCAATGAATTCAGTGATATATATCTTGATTTAAATATTCAGACTGCTTTATAGTTTACAAAATACCATTATCTACATTATCTCATTTCATCCTCAGGATGACCCTGAGAAACCCATTTTTTCCAATTTTACATGTTAAGAGACTAAGTGAAGAGGTTAAGAAGAAGCTATACATGCAGGCATTTGGTTGTGAAGTCAGCGCTCTCTGCCTACAATACACACTTCCTTACCCAGTGTGAGAAACCTTCCCGGGAGCATACAAGGCTGCCCTCATCTCTCATCAGACAGTGAAAGGCCAACTATAAAGTGGGAACATATTTCAAATATGACATAAACTACCACGGTCTTCTACGCAATTCAGTTATATTTCTAAGTGCCTACTTTTTGCCAGGCACTATACCTGAAAAAAAAGGTCCCCAGGGTGTCCAATCTTTTTTCTTCTTTACTGCACACATTAAATACACAAACACTAACAACTGATGAACAGAAAACAGTCTATACATAATTTTCATGGTAGTCGACACAACAGATAAGCAAAACAGTCCTCAAGTAATCCACATGTGACCCACAACAGGTTGGACACCCCTGGAAAAATAGCGATTAAAGAGCTTTAATTTAAAAAAAAACAAAAAAAAAAGAGCTTTAATTTTTTTTTTTTTTTTTTTGCGACACAGTCTCTCACTCAATCACTCTGGGTGGAGTGCCATGACATCGTAGCTCACAGCAACCTCAAACTCTTGGGCTCAAGTGATCCTCTTGTCTTAGCCTCCTAAGTAGCAGGGACTACAGGTACCCATCACAATGCCCGGTCATTAGAGGTGGGGTCTTGCTCTTGCTGAGGCTGGTATGGAACTCCTGAGCTCAAGCAATACACCTACTTCGGCCTTCAAGAGAACTAGGATAACAAGCATGAGCAACCACACCCAGCCGAAGAGCTTTAAATTGAAAAAATAAAAAAATGTGGCTGGACGCAGAGGCTCACACCTATAATCCTAGCACTCTGGGAGGCCGAGATGGGTAGATTGCTTGAGCTCAGAAGTTCCAGATCAGCCTGAGCAAGAGCGAGACCCCATCTCTAAAAATAGCCGGACGCTGCAACTTATAGTTCCAGCTACTTGGGAGGCTAAGGCAAAAAAATCACTTGAGCAAAAGAGTCTGAGGTTGTTGTGAGCTATGACCCCATGGCACTCAACCTCAGAGCTACTGAGTGAGATTCTATCTCAAAAAAAAAAAAAAAAAAAAAAAAGTAAAAGTAAAAAAGTGATTCCAGAATACAAAGATGGTCTAACTTAAATCTATTCAAATATCTAACTTAAATCTATTCAAATAACTTAAAACATTTCTATTAATTGCCTACTACCTGCAGATACTATGTTAGCTATCTCCCCCTAAATCAGGATAATAAAATTATAGAATTATGCATTTGGGCCTAAGATACCGTCCATCTTAACTCTCTCCAGAAGGTCACAAAGGAGAAGTGAAGTGACTTACTCATAGTCCCACAGTGAAGTAGGTCAAAGCCAAGCCCAGAGGCTCAGTTCATAGGCTACTTGCTCTTTCCACGCCACCTTTAAAGTAGGCACTAAATACAGCAGAATCTTCACAGTTGACCACATCCCTATACTGGCCACCTCCTTACACTGACCTAACTTTCTAAGACCAGATATGTACCACCGGTCCTTAATGTACACCAGGCCTAGTTCTTTATGTTGACTACCTCTACATTGACCAATTTGTCACAGTCCCTTAGATCAATGCCGCAGCTCTTTAATACAGTTCCTGTGGGTCACGACCCTAGGTTGAAAACCGCTGCCTTAGATGGTCCAGTTACAGAGGTTCTATTATAAATGTTTCCTGAATGCTTCTCAGAACAACACTCAAATGTCATAAATGCAACTTACCTTCCTTCTAGGATGGGCAAAATATGCGTGCACTGATATCCAGATGAAACGATGAGCCCACTGGACATTGAGTTCTTTGGTTTATTGTAGTAGAAGCTGAAAAGGCTGTCTATTCCATAGGCAACCTTGGGGATCCCATAGCACTCAAAAAGAAGCTCCGACATCATTTGTCGTGAATACAGGGGGTTGCACACAGCTTCTGTCAAAACTATGGGATGATCAACACAACCCTACTTTGAAAGAAAAAGGCAAATAGATGAGTGGTATAACAGAAGACTTTTTTTTTTTTTTTTTTGAGACAGAGTCTCACTATGTCATCCTCCGTAGAGCACTGTGGCATCACAGCTCGCAGCAACCTCAAACTCTTGGGCTTAAGTGATTCACTTGCCTCAGCCTTCCACGTAGCTGGGACTACAGGCCCCTGTCACGACACCTGGCTATTTTTGTTGTTGTTGTCACCGTTGTTTAGCTGGCCTGGGCTGGGTTCAAATCCACCAGCCAGGTACATGTGGCCAGCGCCCTAAGCACTGAGCTAGGGGCACCATAGCTAACAGAAGACTCTTTTAAAGCATAAAAATCCTTATTGCAAGACTGAATTTGTTTTTGGTTTCTTAATCAAAAACTTGATCAGAAGCAACTGTAAATCTCAATGCTGGAAAATACAAACATATAGTCAATTTACGTTATTAAGGCCCATCCAACTATCAGCAAATCTTGTTGGCTCTATTTTCAAAAAAAATTTCCAGAACCCAACTGCTTCTATATTGTTTTTTTTTTTTTGAGACAGAGTCTCAAGCTGTCATGCTAGAGTGCCATGGTGTCACAACTCACAGCAACCTCAAACTCTTGAGCTTAAGTGATTCTCTTGCCTCGGCCTCCCAAGTAGGTGGGATTATAGGCACCCCCTACAACGCCTGGCTATTTTTTTGTTGCAGTTGCCACTGTTTTTTTTTTTTTTTTTAGCTGGCCCAGGCTGGGTTTGAACCTGCCAGCCTTGGTGTACGTGGCCGGTGCCCCACCCTCTGAGCTAGGGGCACCGCCCCCAACTGCTTCTTACATTCCCTTCTACCTCCCTAATCTGAATCACCATCATCCCTCGAGTGGATTATTTTGACAGACTCTTAACAGGTCCCCCTATTTCTCTCCTATGAGCCATGACAGTTCATTCTCCATAAAGCAGCCATAGTGATTGTACTGAAACACAGGTCATGTTCTTGCTCTGGTTAATACTCTGCAATGGCTCCCCATTTCACTCAGAGTAAAAGCTAAAAGACATTTGAATTGTCCCCTTACTACTCTCTGACATCCTCTTCCAGGTAGTGTGCTTCTTCTATCACTTTTGGCCTCTTGGCTAAGATAAAGAGGTGGTCCCTCTTCCAGGTACTACTCTCCGGCTAGCTCTGGCTGCAGTTAGCATCAGGGCACACTCCTGCTTCAGGGCCTTTTCACTGGCTACTCCCTGTGACTGGACTACATTTCCCTCAGATACTCACACAGCTTGCTCTGTTCATCACCTCCTTAAAGTCTTTGCTCAAACATCACCTTCTCCATCAGTCCTACCCTGCCCAACTTATTGAAAAAAAAAAATGTAACCTCCTCCTCTCTATCATGGCACAGAATCTACTACTTAATTCTATTGTTCATTGTCTTTTCATACTCCAGTATCTTTCCACACTAACTCAGTAAGCTCAGGAAGTTCTGTTATTTTACAGATGTATTCTAAATACCTTAAAAAATGCCTGACATAAAGTGGTCAATACATATTTGTTAATAAATAAATCTATTACCAAAAAGCACACATTCCCCAAGGTGTACTCCAAGAAGAAAGGAAAGGTGTTCTCTTTGCTATACCCCCAGCGCCTAGCACAGGGCATTAGGTGTGTAATATTTGCTTGACTGACTGACAATAGAGGTTACTGAAATGACTATTATCTCTCGGAGAGCAGAGGGGAGACAAGCGCTTACCCCACCCTCAAAACCAGCCCACCCCGCTCTTCACCTGTGAGGAGACACCCAGGTGCTGGAAGCTGTAATCAAGCAGCAGCTCCTGCAGCTCCAAGTTAACAGGTACATTGCGGTCGAAGGGTGAACGCAGCATCCAGCGCAGCGGCTCCAGGCTGCCCAATGCATTGCCCACCTGTGGGCCCGCCCCGCCCCGCGCCCCGCCACGCCCGCGGGCGCACACCGCGCGGAACTGCAAGCGCGGCTCGGGGCCTGGGTCCGGCCCGGGACATACCCAACCCGCGCGGACCTGGAACGACCCGTTGTCTAGCACCAGGGGCACTGGCAGTGGCCCGTGGGCCAACGGGCCGGCCTCCAGCACCGGATCAGGAGCAGCGCGCACGTCGCGGAACTGGAAGACGTTGGCCGCCATCTTGGAGCGCTCGGCCGGCCCCGCCCCTCGCCGCAACGTCTGCTCCTGCACCACGAGGCCCTGCCCCCCGCGTCCACCGCGAGACTCAGGCACTAAAATTCCTCAAAACCTCCTCCCTTCGCAAAGTCTGGCTAACCGTCCCACCTGCCTGGCCCTTAGGCGCCCAGCCTTCTTTGGGGAACCTCCCATCTTGGCTGAGAAATTGTTCCTTTCGTTAACATCGCCTGCTCGAAAATGACCACCCCTTTTCGCTCCAACCGGGACGCACGACCAGAGAGCTCCGCCCACAATGCGTAACGCCATCAGGCTCCTCCCCTTCCTTGTCTTGAGAAGGAGCGTCGAGCTTGGCGGGAGCCGCCTCTCCTCTTGGCCACGCCCCGTTTGTCTGTGACCGGCCCGCGACCAGACGCGGCCCGGTCTCCCTAAGTTACCGGGTCCCTGGTCTTGGTGACTCCTCTTTTAGGTTGCGAAGCAAACTCAACTCTGAGGTAATGATGGTTTAATTTCTTGACCTGCGAGTTCGGTACGCAGGTGTGTTCACTTTGTGAATATTCCCCAAGTTATCCACTTACAATTTGTGTACTTTTCGTATTTTATACAGTATTTCATACAGTCTATATAAAATTTAAAAATAGATTTATTGGATCTCACCTGTAATCCCAGCACTCTGGGAGGCCGAGGAGGTGGATCGCCTGAGCTCACAAGTTGGAAACCAGCCCGAACCAGAGCGAGACCCGGTCTCTAAAAACAGCCGGGCGCTGTGGTCGGCACCTGTAGTCCCAGCTACTCGGGAGGAGGAGGCGAGAGAATCGCTTGAAACCGAGAGTTGGAGGTTGCTGTCAGCTAAAGACAGCGCAGCACTCTACCGAGCGTGACCTAGTGAGACTCTGTCTCAAAAAGAAAAAGAATAAATTCATCTATTAACTCCCACAGAGTAGGAGTGAGACTAGGTCCTCTCCCTAAGGCCTCAACCACTAAGAACTGCTACTTGTTCCCCAAAGTGTATAGTTTCCCTTTGATGGGTCACCTCGCTTGATGTGATCATGTGACTAAGTTCTGGCAAGTAGAGGTGGGAGTGATGTGACCACTCCCAGTTTTAGCTGCTGCTCGCCACAAGCTATGGGCGTAATAAGCATTAGAGCAGCTTTTGGGTAGCGCCTGTGGCTCAGTGGGTAGGGCGCCGGTCCCATATACCGAGGGTGACGGGTTCGAACCCGGCCCGGCCAAACTGCAACTAAAAATAGCCAGGTGTTGTGGTGGACGCCTGTAGTCCCAGAAGAGAATCGCCAAAGCCCAAGAGCTGGAGGTTGCTGTGAGCTGTGACGTTACAGCACTCGACCGAGGGTGACAAAGTAAGACTCTGTCTCTAAAAAAAAGAAAAAAAAAAAAAGCCAAGTGGATCATAACGGGTGGATCTGAACAGACATGCTTAGTGAGAGCTGAAACCTGAGACCTTTCTCAAGAACCTCTGTTAACACACTTCTGCCAAGAAGTAAGCCCAGTGTCAAAAATCAGATGGTGCCTGTAGGTCATTAGTTAGGGTGCTGGCCACATATACTGAGGCTGGAGGGTTCGAATCCAGCCCAGTCAGGGGTTGTGGCAGGCACCTGTAGTCCCAGCTACTCGGGAGGCTGAGGCAAGAGGATCACTTGAGCCCAAGAGTTTGAGGTTGCTGTGAGCTGTGATGCCACAGCATTTTTCTGAAGGTGGCATAGTGAGACTCAGTCTCAAAAAAAGAAAAAATCGGACGTATTGCCAAACAACACAAGCCCATTGTTTCAAACATCTGAAGCTACACATCATTAAATTAAGAGTAAAACAAGAATACACAAACCAGGAAATATGAGTGTAAATTTAAGAATTACATCTCTATGTACTCAGCCCTACTATGAAGCTAAATTATAGCTTTCACATGAAGGCTATAACCCAACTGTAGCACAAGACTATGAGGAAAGGGCCAAGGAAGGGGAAGGGAGGGGAAGGTTAGGGTGGAGGGAGGGTAACAGGGCATCCTAGAATGGGTACAGGCGAAACTTACTAAAGGCAGAATACAAATGTCTACATACAATAACAGAAAATGCCATGAAGGCTACGTTGAACAGTTTGATGAGAATATTTCAGATTGTATACGAAACCAGCACATTGTACCCCTTGATCGCACTAATGTACATAGCTATGATTTAACAATAAAAAATAAAAAAAAATTACATCTCTAGGGTGGTGCCTGTGGCTCAGTGAGTAGGGTGCCAGACCTATATACCAAGGGTGGCAGGTTCAAAACCAGCCCCGGCCAAACTGCAGCAACAACAACAACAACAACAAAATAGCCGGGTGTTGTGGCAGGCACCTGTAGTCCCAGCTACTTGGGAGGCTGAGGCAAGAGAATCGCCTAAGCCCAAGAGCTGGAGGTTGCTGTGAGCTATGATGTCACAGCACTCTACTGAGGGCAACAAAGTGAGACTCGGTCTCACAAAAAAAAAAAAGAAAAGAAAAAGAATTACATCTCTGTATACTAATATGAAAAACTCAAAGATATATTTTGTAAAGAAATAAATTGAGGCAGTGTACAGTGTATAGGGAACTCCTTTCAAGGAGGAGGAGATATATATTTGTTTTTGCTTGTAATATGTATAATGCAGGTAGAAAAACTAATAAAAGAGTGTAGCTGTAAGAGAGGGGACAAGGTCCATGAGTCAGGTGTGGGAGACTTTTTTATAGCATACTTTTTGATACATATTTGATTGTTTTTTGAGGCAGTCTCACCCTGTCTTCCTGAGTAGAAGGCAGTGACATCATAGCTCACAGCAACCACAAACTCTTGTGCTCAACAGATCCTCTTCCATCGGCCTCCCAAGTAGCTGAGGCTACAGACAGCCACCACAATGCCCAGCTAGTTTTTCTATTTTTAATAGAAATGGGGTCTGGCTCTTTCTCAGGTTGGTCTTGAATTCCTGAGCTTAAGTAATCCACTCACATCAGCCTCCCAGGGTGCTAGATTATAGGTGTGAACAAATACATCCAGCCTATACATTTAATTTTTGAATCATATGAATGTGTAACCTTTTCAAAAAAATTTAGCGCTGTGTATGGGTGAAGCAGAATGGATTATTATTCCTAGTTCTTTGCTACTTTATAATGGGATTATAAATCTATACCAGTTACCATGTATCTTTGTAGGACCTGTAGACATTGATAATGGGCTTGGTTGTGTGGCATAGTAGACTATTCCTGAACATGGTTCAAACAGAGGCTTTAAATGTGCTTATGTGGTGAGACTGCTCTCTGGCACTTCTGCTACCATCATAAGAAGACCACACACATTCAAAGAGGATAAGAGATACATGGTGAGGCCAGGCACAGTGGCTCAGGCCTGTAATCCTAGAACTCTGGGAGACAAGGAGGTGGATCACCTGAGCTCAGGAGTTGGAGACAAGGTCTCTACTAAAAATAGCTGAGCATTGTGGTGATCCCTGTTGGCCCAGCTACTCGGGAGGCTGAGGCAAGAGGATCGCTAGAGGTTGATGCATGGCACTCTGCTGAGAAAAACAAAGAGAGAAAAAAAAAGAAAGAAAGAAAATAAAGATACATGGAGCAGGGCGGCACCTGTGGCTCAAAGGAGTAGGGTGCCAGCCCCGTATACCAGAGGTGGCGGGTTCAAACCTGGTCCTGGCCAAAAACTGCAAAAAAAAACAAACAAACATGGAGCAAATCCAAATCGAAACTGTACTCTGGAGCCCAGTTCAACCAAACTGTGATTTAATGTTTTAGCTGCACCATGGAATTTCGAACAAGAAAGATGTTTGTTCCTATAAACCACTGAAATTCTGGGGTTGCTATGCATATTATTGCAAAAGAAAACTGACTAGGCCAGGTGAGCAGACTTACGACTATAATCCCAGCACTTTGGGAGGCCGAGGTGGGCAGATTGCCTGAGTTTACAGGTTTGAGACCAGCTTGAGCTAGTGTGAGACCCCTTTCTCTAAAAATAGCCAGGCGTTGTGGTGGGTGTCTGTAGTCCCAGCTACTTGGGAGGCTGAGGCAAGAGAATCACTTGAGCCCAAGAGTATGAGGCTATCCAGTAGAAATTTGCACAGTGGAAACATCAAACTGATGGAAATGTTCTATAATCTATGACAGGGTGTCCAATCTGTGGCCTGTGGGCTGTGTGCTGATTTTGTTAGGACATTTTTTTGCATATATGTGGTGTCAGATATCATGAAATGTGTGCATAGACTTTTTTTTTTTGCTAATCAGCTTTTGTTAGTGTTTGTGTATTTACTGTGTGCCCCAAGACAATGTTTCTTCATCCAATGTGTGGCAGAGAAAATAAAAGTTTGGATACCCCTGAGATGTCTAACAAGGTGGCCACTAAACTTGAAATATGAATAGTGCAATTGAGGAACTGAATTTGTTTTTGTTTTTGTTATTTTAGTAAGAGTCTCAAGCTGTCACCCTGGGTAGAGTGCCATGGTATCATAGCTCATAGAAACACTCCAACTCAGGCTCAAGCAATCCTCTTGCCTCAGTTTTTCTATTTTTAGTAGAGATGGGATCTCGCTTTTGCTCAGGTTGGTCTGGAACTACTGAGCTCAAGCAATCCACCTGCCTGGGCCTCCCAGAGTGCTGACCTTTTTAATGTTAGTAATTTTAATAAATTACATTTAAATTAAATAGTCATCCATAGAATCTAGTTAGTGGACTCTGTTGCAGTAAAGCACTAGACAAAAATCTACAGCTGTGATTATTTGCACATGGAAATGACTTGAAGAAAATACATCAGAAGCCTACTGTATCCGTTTCCAGCTGCTATAATGAAGTACCACAAACTGGCATAGCTTAAAACAGAAATTTGTTTTCTCACAATTCTGGAGGCTACATCAAGGCGTCAGCAGAACCGTGCTCTCTCTGAAGTCTCTAGTAAAGAATTTGTCCCATACCTTTCTCTTAGCTTCTGGTATTGCCAGCTATGATGGTTAATTTTATGTAACAATCTGATTGGGCCACAGCATGCTCAGTTATCTGGTCAAACATTATTCTGAGTGCTTTCTCTGAGGGTTTGGATAAGGTTAACATGTAACCCCCATAGATTAAATCAGATTGCCCTAATGTGGGTGGCCCAATCCATTGAAGGCTTGACTAGAACAAAAGAGCTGACCCTCCCCCAAGTAAGGGAGAATTCTTCTGCCTGACTGTCTTTGGACTGTGACTTCACCTTTTTCCTGCCTTTGTACTTGAACTGAAACATCAACTCTTTGTTGGTCTCAAGCCTTGTGGACTTCAGACAGGAATTACACCATCAGCTCTCCTGGTTCTGTGGCTTTTGGACTCAGACTTGAACTAAACCACTGGCTCTCCCGGGCCTCAAACTTATCAGCTCACTCTGCAAATCTTGGTACTTTTCTTCCTCCATAATTGCTTGAACCAATTCTTTATATGTGTGTATGTGTATACTTACATACATATCTATTATTGGTGCTATTTCTCTGGAGAACCTTGACTAAAACACCAGCAATCCTTGATCACTCCAATCTCTACCTCCACCATCACATGGTGTTCTCCCTGAACCTCTGTCTCTTTCCTCTTCTCATAAAGACACGACTCATATTGGATTAAGGACCCACCCTACTTCAATATGATCTTATCTGATTACATCTGTCTTTCTAACCTATTTCCAAATAGGGTCACATTCATAGATAACAGGGGTTAGGACTTCAACATATCTTTTTGAGGGATACAATTCAACCTGTAATTCCTACCAAGTTTTCAGGGAATTAAACCATGAAACCACAAGCCTGGACTGTTGTAAAAGCCTGTAAGCAGACTAGGATCCCAAACCTGCACAGGCAAGAAGCTGTGTGTGAAAGCTATAGAGCGAAAGGCCTTACCTGTGAACTGTTTCGGTGTTCTTGGACTTGGCACTCAGTTGAACTGCCTTGGGGAGAGCTTGAGCAATAGTGTGGAGAACTTTGGGCATTGTCTGGGGCCCCACACTGAGCCACTGAGCTGGGCGCAGGAAGCCATTGTGAAACAACTGCCCTGGCAAGCTCCGCCCTCAGGGTCTCAGAGCAAGGATTGGGCGGGTCAAAGTAACCTACTGACTGAGCAGCCTAAAGGCAGGGACTGAGCTGCCTTACAGCCTTAGGGGCAGAGTGAGACGGTTTTGGCACACTGGAGCCTTGGGCTGTTGCCCTGGGTAGAGTGCCATGACGTCACAGCTCATAGCAACCTCAAACTCCTGAGCTTGGCGCCGCCCAGACCTCCAAAAGAGCTGTGCAGCAACCCCCAACCGGTGACCCGCACCCACCAGGCCTCCATATTCCCTGACCAGGAACTGTGGGAGCCACGCAACCCTGCATCCTCCCTCCTGTGTCCTCCCAGCTTCCACACTAGCCCGTTCACCTGGACAGGGACTCTGGTAGCTGCGTGCCCTTTGGAGCCCTCCCTGACTCTGCGCAGAGCTCTTCTCCTGGCCAGAGACTGCTGGAGCCTTGGGCTCTCTGTGCCAAAGTCACTGGGTGCCTGGCACTCCCAGAACTGTGCGCACCACCCCCAGCCCTGTTGCTGGATCTGGGTGTGTCACAAACCAGAGCTGCTTCCACAACCAGAACTCCCTAGCTAGAGCAGCCCCAGAGGAACTACACAGGGTCACTCCCTACAAAGATCCAGCAACAATAGAGTGATCCCACTGGGGTCTAATCTTGGAGAGACACCTCCCCAACTCTAAGGACAGCCAGAGGCAACAGTGAAAAACAATCATGAGGTGAGATCAACAGAAAAACTCTGGCAATATGAATAATCAGAGTAGATCAACTCCCCCAAGGATCAATGGGGCAGAAACAGCACAAGACCCCATGCACAAACAAATAGCTGAGATGTCAGAAATTGAACTCAGGATCTGGATAGCACATAAGATCGAATTAGAATTCAAAAATTTATCTCAAGAATTCAACAGATTAAAAGACCAAATGACCAAAGATTTCGACACATTGAGACAAGAAGTTGCATCCCTCAAAGATCTGAGAAACACAGTAGAACCCCTCAGTAACAGAATGGAGCAAGCAGAAGAAAGGATTTCTGACATTGAAGACAAAGCTTTCGAACGCTCCCAAACCCTCAAAGAAGAAGAGAAATGGAGAGCAAAAACAGACCACTCTCTCAAAGAGCTCTCAGATAATTTGAAGAAAACCAATATTCGTCTTATAGGGATCCCCGAAAGTGACAGAGTGGCTTCACAAGGCACAGAGTCTCTTCTCCATGAGATTATGAAGGAGAACTTTCCAGACATGCCAAGAGATTCCAAAATTCAGATAGCAGACAGTTTCAGAACTCCAGCATGACTCAAACCAAATAAGACATCCCCCAGACACATCATAATCAATGTCACTAAAGTTAATATGAAGGAGAAAATTCTGAAAGCTGCCAGACGAAAGAAAACCCATTACCTACAAGGGGAAGAATATCAGAATAACTGCAGATCTCTCTGCTGAAAACTTTCAAGCTAGAAAAGGATGGTCATCGACTTTTAATCTCCTAAAACAAAATAACTTTCAACCCAGGATCCTGTATCCAGCTAAACTGAGCTTCATTTGTGACGGAGAAATTAAATACTTCAACGACATTCACATGTTGAAGAAATTTGCCACAACTAAACCAGCTCTCCAGGACATTCTTAGACCTATCTTCCATAAAGACCAGCGTAATTCTCCACCACAAAAGTAAACCCACTCAAAAAATTTTTGATCAAATTCCAACTTCCACAGTTGCAAAAGGATTAAAAATGTCCACCAGTCTCTCGAAAGGCTTATCAATACTCTCAATTAATGTGAATGGTTTAAATTGCCTTCTAAAGAGGCATAGGTTGGTGGACTGGATACAAAAACTCAAGCCAGATATCTGCTGCATCCAAGAATCGCATCTTACATTAAAAGACAGATATAGACTCAAGGTGAAGGGATGGTCATCTATGTTCCAGGCAAATGGAAAGGAGAAAAAAGCAGGCATTGCAATCCTGTTCGCAGACACAATAGGCTTTAAACCAACCAAAATAATTAAGGATAAGGATGGACACTTCATATTTGTTAAAGGTAATACTCAATATGATGAGATTTCAATTATTAATATTTATGCACCCAACCACAACACACCTCAATTTATAAGAGAAACTCTAACAGACATGAGCAACGCAATTTCCTCCACTTCCATAGTAGTTGGAGATTTTAACACCCCTTTAGCAGTCCTGGATAGATCCTCCAAAAAGAAGCCAAGCAAAGAAATTTTAGATTTAAACTCAACCATTCAACATCTGGACTTAACAGACATCTACAGAACATTTCATCCCAGAAAAACTGAATACACATTCTTCTCATCAGCCCACGAAACATACTCCAAAATCGACCACATCCTAGGCCACAAATCTAACCTCAGCAAATTTAAAAAAAATAGAAATTATTCCTTGCATCTTCTCAGACCATCATGGAATAAAAGTTGAACTAAATAACAACAGGAACCTGCATAACCATACAAAAACATGGAAGCTAAACAACCTTATGCTGAAGGATACACGGGTTATAGATGAGATTAAGAAGGAAATCACCATATTTTTGGAACAAAACAACAATCAAGACACGAATTACCAGAACCTCTGGGATACTGCAAAGGCAGTCCTAAGAGGGAAATTTATAGCACTGCAAGCCTGCCTCAAGAAAACGGAAAGAGAGGAAGTCAATAACTTAATGGAACATCTCAAGCAACTGGAGAAAGAAGAACACTTCAACCCCAAGCACAGCAGAAGAAAAGAAATAACCAAAATCAGAGCAGAATTAAATGAAATTGAAAACAAAAGAATTATACAACAGATCAATAAATCCAAAAGCTGGTTTTTTGAAAAGATCAATAAAATAGATAAACCTTTGGCCAACCTAACCAGGAAAAAAAGAGTAAAATCTCTTAATTTCATCAATCAGAAATGGTAATGATGAAATAACAACAGACCCCTCCGAAATTCAAAAAATCCTTAAACTCTACAAGAAACTCTACTCCCACAAATATGAAAATCTGAAAGAAATCGACCAATACCTGGAAGCACGCCACCTACCAAGACTTAGCCAGAACGAAGTGGAAATGTTGAACAGGCCTATATCAAGTTCTGAACTAGCATCAACTATACAAAATCTCCCTAAAAAGAAAAGCCCAGGGGCAGATGGCTTTACGTCAGAATTCTACCAAACATTTAAAGAAGAACTAGTACCTATACTACTAAACCTCTTCCAAAATATAGAAAAAGAAGGAATATTACCCACCACATTCTACGAAGCAAACATCACCCCAAACCAGGGAAAGACCCAACAAGAAAAGAAAATTATAGACCAATATCACTAATGAACATAGAGCTAAAATACTCAATAAGATCCTAACAAACAGAATCCAACAACACATCGAAAAAATTATACACCATGACCAAGTCGGATTTATCCCAGGGTCTCAAGGCTGGTTCAATATATGTAAATCTATAAATGTAATTCAACACATAAACAAACTTAAAAATAAAGACCATATGATTCTTTCAATTGATGCAGAAAAAGCTTTTGATAATATCCAGCATCCCTTTGTGATCAGAGCACTTAAGAAAATTGGTATACAAGGGACATTTCTTAAACTAAGAGAGGCCATCTACAGCAAACCCACAGCCAATATTGTATTGAATGGAGTTAAATTGAAATCATTTCCACTTAGATCAGGAACCAGGCAAGGTTGCCTATTGTCTCCATTGCTCTTTAACATTGTAGTGGAAGTTTTAGCCATTGCAATTAGGGAAGAAAAGGCGATCAAGGGTATCCACACAGGGTCAGAAGAGATCAAACTTTCACTCTTCACAGATGATATGATCGTATATCTGGAAAACAGTAGGGATTCTACTACAAAACTTTTAGAAGTGATCAAGGATTATAGCAATGTCTCAGGCTACAAAATCAACACCCATAAATCTGTAGCCTTTATATATACCAACAATAAGCAAGCCGAACAAACAGTCAAGGACTCTATTCCTTTCACAGTAGTGCCAAAGAAGATGAAATATTTGGGAGTATACCTAACAAAGGACGTGAAAGATCTCTACAAAGAGAACTATGAAACTCTAAGAAAAGAAATAGCCGAAGATGTTAACAGATGGAAAAACATACCATGCTCATGGCTGGGAAGAATCAACATTGTTAAAATGTCCATACTGCCCAAAGCAATATATAATTTTAATGCAATTCCTATTAAAGCTCCATTGTCATACTTTAAAGATCTTGAAAAAATAATACTTCATTTTATATGGAATCAGAAAAAACCTCAAATAGCCAAAACATTACTGAGCAATAAAAACAAAGCAGGAGGAATCACGCTACCAGACCTGAGACTGTACTATAAATCCATAGTGATCAAAACAGCATGGTACTGGCACAAAAGCAGAGAAGTAGATGTCTGGAACAGAATAGAGAGCCAAGAGATGGATCCAGCTACTTACCGTTATTTGATCTCTGACAAGCCAATTAAAAACATTCAGTGGGGAAAAGATTCCCTATTTAACAAATGGTGCTGGGTAAACTGGCGGGCAACCTGTAGAAGATTGAAACTGGACCCACACCTTTCACCATTAACTAAGATAGACTCTCACTGGATAAAAGATTTAAACTTAACACATGAAACTATAAAAATACTTGAAGAAAGTGCAGGGAAAACTCTTGAAGGAATTGGCCTGGGTGAATATTTTATGAGGAGAACTCCCCAGGCAATTGAAGCAGTATCAAGAATACACTACTGGGACCTGATCAAACTAAAAAGCTTCTGCACAGCCAAGAACACAGTGAGTAAAGCAAGCAGACAGCCCTCAGAATGGGAGAAAATATTTGCAGGTTATACCTCCGATAAAGGTCTAATAACCAGAATCCACAGAGAACTGAAACGTATTAACAAGAAAAGAACACGTGACTCCATCTCAGGGTGGGCAAGGGACTTGAAGAGAAACTTCTCTAAAGAAGACCGATGCAAGATCTACAAACACATGAAAAAAAGCTCATCATCCTTAATCATCAGAGAAATGCAAATCAAAACTACTCTGAGATTATCACCTAACCCCAGTAAGAGTAGCCCACATAACAAAATCCCCAAACCAGAAATGTTGGCTTGGGTGTGGAGGAAAGGGCACACTTCTACACTGCTGATGGGAATGCCCACTAATACGTTCCTTCTGGAAGGATGTTTGGAGAACACTTAGAGACCTAAAAATAGACCTGCCATTCGATCCTATAATTCCTTTACTAGGTTTATACCCAGAAGACCAAAAGTCACGATATAACAAAGACATCTGTACCAGAATGTTTATTGCAGCCCAATTCATAATTGCTAAGTCATGGAAGAAGCCCAAGTGCCCATCAACCCACGAATGGACTAGCAAATTGTGGTACATGTATACCATGGAATACTATGCAGCCTTAAAGAAAGATGGAGACTTTACCTCTTTCATGTTTACATGGATGGAGCTGGAACATATTCTTCTTAGCAAAGTGTCTCAGGAATGGAAGAAAAAGTATCCAATGTACTCAGCCCTACTATGCAGCTAAATTATAGCTTTCACATGAAGGCTATAACCCAACTATAGCACAAGACTATGGGGAAAGGGCCAAGGATGGGGAAGGGAGGGGGGAGATTTCGGCGGAGGGAGGGTAATGGGTGGGGCCACATCTATGGTGCATCTTAGAATGGGTACAGGCGATTGCACTAATGTACACAGCTATGATTTAACAATAAAAAAAAGGAAAAAAAAAATAAAAAAAATAAAAGCTATAGAGCCCCCAAGGAAGAGTTACCCTCCACGATAGTCAGGAGGATAATGGATAAGGAACAACTTCTCAGAAGGCCTAGCCAAAAGTCATCAAGAACAATGGACACGGGAGTTCTTCCCAGAGAGATCTACCAAGAACTTAGTCCACTTCCAGGGCGGAGAACCAAAAAATTCCTGCACAACAGAGTTTGGTCATTGGTAGAAACAAGTGATTGTTGTATGGGGAGCTTTAAAAGCTCTCATGCTTGTGTCTCATCCCCAGCAATTCTGATTTAATTTTTATGGGGAAGGGGGTCTGGGTATTGGGAGTTTTATCATCTCCCCAAGTGATTCTGATGGAGAGCAAAGAAGTTTGAGAATCGGTGCCCTAGGACCTTGCAGCTCCACCGTGTGCTTCACTGCCCAGCAGCCTTAGCATTACCCGGAACCTCCAGCTCCATCCAGACATAGTGAATCAGAACCTGTACTAAATACTCTTCTATTTCTTTATTCTCCTTCTTCTTATAACTTGGAAGTTATACATTCTCTGTCCATTTGCTGTTCTTATTCTTGTTGATGGTTGTGGTAGAGGTAGTGGTGGTTACCCTTAAATTTTAACATTCATACACATTAAGCCTAAATTTAATTAATATTTCTCCCTAGATCTGAATTTAAAAAAGCCTTAGAAGACCAAGCCTTCAATCATTCTCTACTGTCTTAGAGGTTATTTGCCAAACTTTTAGTTCCACCTTAGATTCCTAGAATTGGTTAAGTATGGTATTACTTCCTACAATCTCCTTTCCTCTGGGTTCAGTTTCTTTTTTGCTGAAGTCTGTCGTTTGATAGTTCTTTCAGTAATTGTTGATGGCACACTGTCTTGAATCTTGAAAAGAAAATATCTTTATTTTGTTCTTGCTTTTGATTGGATATACAATTTGAAGTTGACAGTTGTCAGTTTTCTCACCACTATATATTCTTCCACTGTCTTTTGACCTTTATGGCTGCTGCTGATTTGTCTCCTGTTAGTCCAACTGACTTTCCCTTTAATCACTTGGCTTTGGGGTGGGGGCAAGTGGCGGACAGGATCCTGTTCTGTCACTCAGGCTGGAGTGCAGTAATATGATCATAACTCACTGCAACCTTGAACTCCTGGGCTCAAGTGATCCTCCTGCCTCATCCTCCCTAGTAGCTAGGAATATAGGTGCATGCCACCACACCTGGCTAATTTTTAAAATTTTTTTCTAAAGACAGGGTCTTGCTGTGTTGCCCAGACTGGTCTCAAACTCCTAGCCTCAAGCGATCCTCCTGCCTCAGCCTCCCAAAGTGATGCACTATGGTTAGCAAGAACTACTTATTTTTTACATGGTTGCCTTTAAGTCTTTCTGGTTTTAGTACACTGAAATTTCATTTCAAAGAGATTTTTAAAATCTAGTTGGTTTTTCTTTCAGTATCTTGGTTTTTATGCTTCAATTGCTTATCTTAGGTCTTGAATAATTTGAAAGCTATTTATCATAGTCTCTGTCAAGTTATTCTATTATTTGAAATGCTTGGGAGGATAATACTGTGTTGTTCTGTATGTCTTCTGACTATTTTGATAATAGGTTCATCTAATGTTTTGTAGCTTTTTTTGTGTGTGTGTGGTTTTTGGACACAGGGCTAGGTTTGAACCCGCCACCTCCAGCATATGGGACCGGCACCCTACTCCTTGAGCCACAGGCGCCGCCCTGTAGCTTTTTATTATTAGTTCATTTCAATGAATCTTTATCTGCCAGAACCCAATCTAGGTTGGGTTGAAGACATGCACCACCAAAGAATTAGTATATATGCTTCATCCTGCTGTCCCAGAACTATCATCAGCCAGAAGCTTTTATATGAGTGTGTGTGTGTGTGTGTGTGTGTGTGTATAATTTTTTTTTTTGAGACAGTCTCACTGTGTCACCCTTGGTAGAGCGTCGTGGCATGACAGCTCACAACAACCTCAAACTCTTAGGCTTAAGTGATTCTCTTGCCTCAGCCTCCCAAGTCACTGGGACTACAGGCGCCCACCACAACACCTGGCAGTTTTTAGAGATCAGGTCTCACTCTGGCTTAGGCTGGTCTTGAACTCCTGAGCTCAGGCAATCCACCCACCTCGGCCTTCCAGAGTGCTAGGATTACAGATGTGAGGCACAACGCCTGGCCCAGAAACTTACACTTCACGTTAATTTCTTGGCTTGGCAGTTTTAGACTACACAGGCAGTTAAATTTAAATTCTAAGCTCATGTGAGGTACAGGGTACAGGCTTGTGATTACTAATTCTCTTGTGAACTTTGTTTTTTCACCACCACCCCCCCAATAAAACAGACTGACAATCATCTGACAATTATCTCAGTCTTTTTGCTGCATTGTGGAAGAATTAGTTTTTAGCTACCTTTTCAGTAAGTGCATGAAAAGTTCTTAGGAGGGCTTGGCTTTATGCTGAGGCATGGTTCTAACTTTCCATGTCCCATGGACAAACCGTCAACTGTTGTCTTCTGTAGGTATGAAGGCTAAACTTCTAGGTTACTGATGACAATAAGCCACCCCCAGGCAAGCACTCATATGATTCTCTTCCTGTTTTCTATTCTTTCTTGGTTGCTTACATCTAAACATTTCCTTTGCTCTTTTTTTTTTTTAATTAAGCTTGTGCTATATGATTTCTTTTTAAAGCTTAGCCCTACATTTAAAACAATGTCGTATTTTATCCAGCATTGTTTTGTTTCATTTTTTTTTCTGAGACAGAGTCTCACTTTGTCACCCTCAGTAGAGTGCCGTGGTGTCATAGCTCATGGTGACCTCAAACTCTTGGCCTCAAGTAATCCGCTTGCCTCCTGAGTAGCTGGGACTATAGGCACCTGCCACAATGCCCGCCTATTTTTTCTTTTCTTTTCTTTCTTTTTTTTAGAGATGGGGTCTCACTTTTGCTCAGGCTGGTCGCAGACTCTTGAGTTCAGGCAATCGACCATGTCTTCCTTCCAGAGTGTTAGGATTGCAGGCATGAACCACTGTGCCTGGCCATTAAGCATTTTTAGAAATCAGTAGCAACGTACTTTACAAGTTATCTATTTTACCATATTACTGAAAATGCAGGTTGTAGTTTATTCCATACTTTGGTTACTTTCCACGTCTATCAATCACTTTAATAATTAAGTGCCCATTACTTTTATACTTATGAATCTGCCTTCAGGTTGGAATGACATTATCTGTTCATATTTCCCTGACTCTTGTTCCCAGTTGCTCACTCAGGAGCTTCTGTAGGCATTCAGTCATTTCTTTTCCCGCCAAAAAGTCCCTTGATATTCTTGGACATTCCTAGGAGACCTCCCAGGACCCTGAATCCTGTGGCCCTCTTTTCCATCTCTTGCTGAATCTTTCCATGATTTCCCTAGAAGGTCAGTGTCCCGCAACTTCTCAGATACTCTTTGTTGGTTGGGAGAGGGTGCTTTTCTACCCCTATTATGTTTGACTTGAAGAGCCTCAAAGCAGTATGATTTGGCACTCAACGTATTACAGAGATTTTTACAGGACAGCTTTATGTTTCTACTCAACCCCTCTTCCTATAACTAGCCATATAACTCCATTTTTTGGATCAGTGTATAATTTAGTGTCAGATGCTGCTTGAGTTTTACAATTTCCCCACCCCAAGCCTGTCTTTGGTATTTTCTCTTAGAATTATTCCTGTCCCATGAGGCTCCTTGCTGCCTCATGCCAATAAATATCTTTCTCTTTAATTTTAGGTTTCACCATGCTTTGTCAAAACATGCAAATCAACTTCTAGTGGTCACACCCACCAAGTTGCTAGGTGATGGCCCAAGAAAAGGCATTTGCTTCCTCTGAGATCCTCGCTTAGTCCCATGTAGTGCCACCATAACAGAATACATTGGATTGGGTACTTTATGACAAAAAGAGGTTTGTTATATAGCTCACAATGCTGAACTGAAAGTCCAAGATCAGGCAGTCTCTTACAGCTTCAACTCGTGGCAGAGAATGAAAGGGAAAGGTGTGCAAAAAGACCAAATTTTGGACCAAAAGGACCAAACAACCTCCTTTCACAGTAATTAATCCAATCCCAGAAGAATGAGAACTCATTCCAGCAGGAGGACACTAATCTATGCATGGGGGATCTGCCCTGTAACCCAAACACCTCCCACTAGACCCCACCTTCCAACACCACCACACTGGGAATCAAACTTCAACATGGATTTTGGCAGGAACAAACTACATTGGAACCATAGCAGCAGACAAATTGACAAAGCCCAAAACAGGAAGTGGGTCTGGGAGATTAGCAGCCCCTCCAGGAGTTTCATAACGGCTCAAGCAGCTTTTAGATGTGGGGGCTCCTTCCCTTTAGATTTATCTGGTCTTGAGAGAGTTCAGTATTTTTATTGAGGGTCCTCTTCACTCTCAGCTAAAATTAGAAGTCTCTAGAGCCTGAGACATGGGCCAAATGACACTGCGCTCACTGGGGTCTCTAAGACCCATCCCAGGGTCCCTGTAGCAGATCCCATGGAGCCCTGTGTATTCCCCTGGGCACTCACGGCTCCCATGCACACCGGCCCACTGGCTTCTTACTTAAAGGTACTCTGGCTCTCTGAGGGCTTTCTCAGGCTGCAGGAACAGGCTGGGGCAGCACAGCAAGGCTAGAAGTGCCAGGGCATTTGCACCCCTGAGAGCAGCCATAGCTGATGGAAGGGAACAATACCTCAGCTTCCTTCCCCTCCAATGTGATTACTCAGAGATCTCAGATGTATTAGTCTCCTCTCACTCATAGGGGCTTCCCTGCCCATATACTTCCCAGAGTTCACGTTCTTCCTTTCCCTTCCCTGTCTTCCTTCTTCTCTGAGCTGCTCGTGCTTCCTGGTATCCATTCCCACGTGAACTCCATTCAACTGTGTCCTCTGTGAGCCTAGTGTCAGAGTCCATTGCTTGGGGAACCCACCCTGCCACAGCCCCTCTCAGTCCTCGCTCTCGTTGCTGAGCCTCCTCTCTCTGCAGCTTCCTGTGGTCTGCTCACTTCCGGTGTTCTTGGATTCCCTCCTCAGCCACCCTCTTCACAGTAGAGGCTCTGTTTCCCAGTCTTCATCTCACTTTTCTTTGAGAAGTTTCTAGGTGAGTTTCCTCCACTCTGAGCTTTAGAAACAAAGAGTACTCACATCTCCCTGCCTGGCCCAAGTCAAGATGCTGTTTGTCCGGAAAAAGGAAACAAACTCTTACCACTTCCTACTTCTTGAAGCCTGCCCTTCCTCAATTTCAGGACATCATCCTCTTCTTAATGTTCTCTTGTCTCTTAGGTTATATTTTATTATCCTCCTCTTCCTTTGCCTGACCTTTAAATATTGCTGTTGCCCAAGGTCCTTGGCCCAGTGCTTTTCGTATTTATTTTATTTTTTCAAAGATGGCATCTTGCTGTGTTGCCCAAGCTAGAATGCAATGGCACAATCATAGCTCACTGTAGCCTTGAACTTCTGGGCTTAAATGATCCACCCACCTCAGCCTCCTGATCAGCTGGGGCTACAGATTCACAGCACCATGCCAAAATATATATTTTTAGAGACAGAGTCTTTTTGTATTATTGGTCTTGAACTTCTAGGCTCAAGCAATCCTCCCGTCTCAGCCTCCCACAGCGCTGGGACTACACGCTCAAGCCACCATGCCCAGCCTTTTCTTATTTTCATCCACCCTTCTGACTGACCTCATACTTTCCTGTGACTTAAGGGCTATTAATGTATTGATAACTTTTTTTGAAAATACATTAATCTATTTATTTATTAAATGAAAGGTATTAAGAACATTCTGTAGGCCAGGTCTGTGTTGGTAGAGATACAGTAGAGAGCCAAACAGAGAATATCCTTGCCCTATGTTTTCTGTGTGTAAAGATCATTGGAATGGGCCCATTTATCTTTCTTTCTTTCCTTCCACTCATGCACTGATTCACTTATTGATCCATTATCCACTGACTCATTCATCTATCATCTATCCTTTCCTTCACTCACTGATTGATCTATTCATTGGCTCTTCCATCCAACCATTGGTCTGGGGATCAGGAATCTCTAAAACACTCTCCATTTGATTCTGATTCACCCAGCCTAGTACTTGCTTGTGGATAGTTATTTGGGGACTAAATTTGAAGTGCTGGGCAAGCAGGAGCTGTCTTAGTTTAGCTTTGCCCCCGAAGCAGATCCTGAGATGAAGATTCATGTGTGGTTGATTTATTTTGGAAGTGATCCCTAGAAGTACACGTGAGGAAGTAGAGAAAGAGAGATGGGGGTTGTGAAGCCAAATAAATAAAGGGTGCCTTGATGAGATCATAGACATTTGAGGTTCAATCCTGTTGGTCTTCCATGAAACTTTATGGAAGACTTCAAATAATCCATCAGAGGAGGAGATAGGCATTAATCACTGGTTAGTTGAGTGTTGGGGGTGGGGGGTTGTTAACTCCTCAACAATTCTGAATTGTGCTCTCAAGGACTCCTAGAAGGCCTTCGGGGAGATGAGAAAAGAGATGGAGACACCAGAAGTGGCTCCTGGTCCACAGCTTCAGATAAACTGAGGTGCATCTAGGGGACATGGGGCGAGGCAATGACAACTATCATAGAGAGAATGTCTGTCTGTTTACTGCTGCATCCCTGGGGCCTAGAACAGTCTTCAGCCAAGTATATGGCTATAGCGGGTGCTCAGAAAGTATTTGATAAATCCTTTTGCCTGCCAGACCTTAAACCAGGTACTGGGTAACACTAATAATTCCTTTTTTTTGAGACAGAGTCTTACTGTGTCACCCTCAGTAGAGTGCTATGGCGTCACAGTTCACAGCAACCTCAAACTCTTGGGCTTAAGCAATTCCCTTGCCTCAGCCTTTCTTTTTGTTGTTGTTGTTGTTGTTGTTGCAGTTTTGGGCCAGGGCCGGGTTTGAACCCACCACCTCCGGTATATGGGGCCAGCGCCCTACTCCTTGAGCCACAGGCGCCACCTCTCAGCCTTTTTTTTTTTTTTTTTTTTGCAGTTTTTGGCCGGGACTGGGTTTGAACCCACCACCTCCAGCATATGGGGCTGGCGCCCTACTCCTTTGAGCCATAGGTGCCACCCCTCTCAGCCTTTCAAGTAGCTGGGACTACAGGTGCCTGTCACAATGCCCAGCTATTTTTTTTTTTTTTTAGTTGTCGTTGTGTAGCTGGCCTGGGTTCAAACCAGCCAGCCTCAGTGTATGTGGTCGGTGCTGTAACCACTGAGCTACAGGCACCAAGCCAACACTAATAATTCCTTTAATCCCTCCTAGCTATCCCTCCTTCCCAGTCTAGACTCTGTACTGTCCTCTCTACAGCATCCTCAATGTTTTCACTGTTTCTGTTCCACCCCAGAAGGGTTGCCAGGGGCTTGTGGAATTGTCAAGCTCCCTCCACTTCACCCCATGTGTGGCTCTGCCAGATCATCCTGCTAGCATCCCTGGCCAGAGGCCCTGGGCTCACCAGTCCCTCCTGAACCCCACACTGGCAGAGGTGGTGCTCACAGCATCACTGTGGAATCAGTTATAGTCAGAATTTTGAAAAGTCTGGATCCAGATCTCTAGGAGGCAGAGCCATTGGCCTTGGGAGCAAAATTTTAGAGGTTCCAAAGAAATAAACAAATCAGCAAGCAAGATAAATAATATTGTAATGCAATATTTTTAAAAATCAAAATTAATGCAGAAGTAAATCAAAAATAAATCATGATATTCAAAATAACATGATGAATAAAATGACACAGTTTGAAATAAAGAATGGCATTTTTTTTTATTCTTATTGTTTTGCCTCAGACTCCAATACAGTTCAGCTTAGCGCTGCTTCTGATTTTGTGCTGTCTAAATGTCACTGTAATTGATCCTGCGTGCTTAAGGTGGCTCAGTGAGCAGGGCGCCGGCCCCATATACCGAGGGTGGTGGGTTCAAACCCAGCCCCAGCCAAACAGCAACCAAAAAATAGCCGGGCGTTGTGGTGGGCGCCTGTAGTCCCAGCTGCTCAGGAGGCTGAGGCAAGAGAATCGTGTAAGCCCAAGAGTTAGAGGTTGCTGTGAGTCCTGTGATGTCATGGCACTCTTCCGAGGGTGGTAAAGTGAGACTCTGTCTCTACAAAAAAAAAAAAAAAAAAAAGAATTTTGGAAGGAAATATACTGCTGTCTGCAACTTTAGAATGCATTTTTTTAAAAGGTAGATTCATAGAAGGATAGCTGGATAGATGTGGTGTAGATACAGTGTTGTAAAATGTTAATCATTCAGTCTAGGCAGTGGGTGTATGTATGTTCATTCAGTGTAGAATTCTTTCACCTTTTTTGTATGTTTGTTATTTTTTATAATAGAAAAAATAAGAGAGCAATGGGAAGGATACCCAAGGCTGGCCCTGAGGTCAGACCGGCCCCACTCATGAATCCCTGGCTGTCTAGGGCTGGACTTCCCACCACGCACATCCCTTGCCACAGTAAGGTCTGAGCCCTTCAAGGGAACTGTCCCCTCCTTGACCAAAAGTCTCTCTGACTTTTGTCCCTAAAGTCCCCCCTGGAATAGCAAGGCCTGGATCCCCTCCACTTCTTGGATGGTCCTTACAGAGTCCATTTGGCTCCCTATCTCCCTCTGAGGTCCCTAAGTCCCTGGGATAAGTCATGTCATATAAGAAAAATATAGCATCCTTCTACCTTGGGGGCGGAGGGTGGGGCAGAAATGACCAGAAGCCCACCTGGGAAGTGTTGAAAACCTGAAATAAAGCGATAGAAATAAGCAATAATTATCAACGGGGCAGAATCATTCAGGATTTGGATGTGCAGGAGAGAGTTTACCCCAATTACAAAGGGGGAGAACATCTTTGAGGCAGGCAGCTTTTACTCTCTCACTGCTAGAGGGCAAGACAGTGTGGTCTTGGGACTGGTGGTTGGGCTCCTGGGTTCTGCCAAGGCCAGAGGCTGGACGGTTGCACCCACACACCTCTGGGACCCATGCAGGTAGTGACAGCTTGTCAGAGTGCACAGCTCCTGGAGCCAGGATGCACCTTCAGAACTGACCCCAGAGGCTTGAGGGGGTGAAACCAGATTGTACCTCTTCTCACTTCCACCAGCCTGACAAGAGCTATCTGTTTCCTTGGACTACTACAAAGAACCCACTGAGAAAAGAGCTTAGGGCTTCCCCCTTTCAACATTCACCTAAGCACTCTGGTGGTGGGGGTGGGTGGTTAGGGTTTCAGACACGGAGCCCATCTTTTCCTGCTCCCCATTGCTCCCAGTAGCCCAGAGGGAGTCTGGGTGATTGGTGTCCTGCTGAGAAGGTTTTAGGGTTCCCCTTGGGGCATCCAGGGGTCTGGTTCTTGGTCTCTGTAAACTTCAGGATTCGCACTTCTTCCACCCCTGGACAAGGGATGCTGCAAGCTGAGCACGAAACCTGGAGCCAGGATCAATGGAGCGGATCCAGGCCAGCCACGGAAATGGCAGCTGCTGCTGGAGCCTGCCTTGTGTCTGTTTGTCCTTTTAAAGACTGAGCTGGTGCGGAATGACGCTCTCCCCCCTCCTCTTCCTCTGTAGAAGTTCGGGCTTTATCTGAAGGCCAAAGCCTGAGCTCGGACAGTGAACCCCAGGATCCACAGACCCTCTAAGAAGCTGTGGGAGGTTGGGCAGGGGGATGAACAATCAGCGTCCACCCAAGTCCACCCCCCACCCCCTGGCCTGGGAGACATCAGTGGTCAGAGAGGGACTAGAAACAGAGAACCGCCTGGCTAGTCGTGGATCCTGAAAACAACAAAAGGGAACTCGGAGAACAGCAGCAGACATCTCAAAGGGCCCTTTTAAAGCAATAGAGGTAAAGTGCCCCAAGGGCACCGGGCACTGGATCCTACCCTTCTCCCCCTTCCACAACCCCTGCTGTGGCGCAGAACCAAGGTGGTGCCAGGTCACCTCTATTGCATCACAGAGCACGCCCACACATTTACAGAGGTGCTCTCTACACTCGGTACAGTCTCCTCCACCCCACACTTGCATCTTCGCTTAGCCTCTCATACAGGCCCCTGGCAGCCCACTGGAAGAAACTGCACGCCCAACTTTGGGTACTCCCGAGTTCTTTGCCCTGCACCATTCGCACCAGGAGTAATAATTCCAAAAGAAGCCTCTGCCTCGGTGGTGGCTTCTGCCAGTGAAAGAGGACCTGGGAACAGCCCAGCAATCTTGCACTCCCAGCTTCCATCTGGAAAGTCTGACCCTGACCCTTCAATAGTCCTGTGATAGGTGCTCCTATAGACAGAGCAGGTGCTGCAGCCCAGTCGGATCTGCACCCAAAAAAGGACTAGACCTTTTGGGCAGTTCCGGCAAATATATTCTCAAATAGGCTCTGGGAGATCAGGGACGACTAGGATATGAATGGCTCTGGGCTGTTGATTCTAAAGAGCCATTTCTTTGCTGTGGCTGGGTAAACTTGAGGGGTGCTTCTCTTATGTCAGAGATGCCCTGGAGGCTGGGTTGGCAGCTGGCCCTGGGAGTGAGGGTGGTGAAATACACAACCCACTTCTGACTTGTTTTTTAGCGCTCTTCCCAGGCTGCGATCCTGTTGTGGATTTCTGCGGGTCCCTCTTTATTACCTTACTCCACCAGAGTAGACGGTAAGTTCCAGGAGGGCAGGACTGAGTTTGTCCTGGCACCCAACAGGGCCCCAGCCCCGATATTTAATATTTGTTGAACAGACTTATAGGGTTTTGTACATAAAAGCTCCCCCCACCTCGCACACCCCTCAGGATCCTCAGGTAAGAGGAAACTCAAATTCTCAAATGGACCCGCCCCAGGGAAGAGATTCTGAACAAAGTTTGTCCTGGCGACTCGGGACCGCTACTGCCTGCTTCTCTACCCAGCAGCTGAAGTGCCTCCTCTTGGTCGGACCAATCTCGGAGGTCCAGGCCACTCTCCCGGGACCCTTTTAACATCACTCTGCTCCTCCGTGTCTCCTGCTTCACTCGGCCGGAGCTGCTGCCCCCACCGCCCACCGCGACAGGATCCCGGCTGGTGCGAACGCACAGAATCCATTTGAGACCGCGTACGCCTTTGTTTCTTCTTTATTTGCGGATATAATTATGCACCGCACTCTAAATTAGAGATAGATTTTTTCTGATAATACATTTCATCGTATTCACCACGAGCACACCACACGCACAGTAGAACAGTTCCACAACCTGATAAATTGCACAAGATGAATTTGGATTCCTGAAAACCTGCAGGCAAGCCGGCCCTGCCGCGGCTTATCGCCTCCCGGCTTGGTCGAAGGAAATCGCCCACCCGAAATTGATTTAGCGGTCAGCCTTTCCGGTTGCAGGGTTGAAACGTCTCCAGAATGGGAAGCGCTCTAGCTGGAAACGGCTGGACGCTGTAGATTCCCAGCACTGGATGGATATGAAATGTCCCCCCAAGGTCAAGTTTCTGCGCCTGCGAGCTGCGACCCCCTCTCTCCCTTCTAACCCCCCTCAGTAACTGGAACCAAATTGTCAGGGCCTCTCCTAGGAGGGCAGAAAACCCTGCCCACAGATACGCCCCGCTTCCCCTCCCCCAACCAGAGTGTTGTGGAAAAGAAAGGACAACAGAAACGCCGACGCGATGGGTCGTGAATCCCTAACCCCTCCCACCCCCATCCCCGAATAATCAGAAACTAGGACCCAGAGATGTTTAAAGCTTGGCTTCCCAAGCGCTGCAGCAGGGCGCACGAGGCTGATGAGGGTGGGGCGGGGGGAAGGGAGAGAGCGCGGAGAGCGGCCGGGGCTGGCCCCTGCGCCCTAGTCCTCCGCGTTGGTTCGGTAGGCCTCGATGAGGCCCTCGAGGGAGTGCACGAAGCCCGACACGCTGCAGATGCCGCCGATGACGAAGATGGCGACGTCGAAGAAGACTTGGTGCCACAGCAGCTTGCGCCAGAGCAGGCGCAGGTGGAAGAGGCTGGGCAGCAAGAAGCAGAGGCCGGCGCCCGTGAGGCTGCCGGTGAGGCCCATGAGGAGCGCGAAGTGCGGCACGTAGATGGCCATGAGCAGCGTGAAGACCACGAGCGCGCAACGCAGCGTCAGCCCCCACGACTTCAACCGCCCGTCGCCGCCGTAGCAGGCGGGGAAAAAGGCGCGGCTGCCTTCCTGGAAGAGCGACTTCTCCAGCACCTCGACGGCAGCGAAGAACGGCAGCGGGTAGGACAACAGCGCCTTGGCCACCAGAAAGATGTTGACCACCGCGCGGATGGAGCCGGGCAGGTTATCCGTTATGACCTCCTTGGTCTCGTCGGCCCAGGTGAGGTAGGCGACGAGCGCGAAGAGGCCCTTGAGCACGCAGGCGGCGATGTGCGTCCAGTTCATCATGCAGTGGAACTCGCTGGGCTGCTGCATGTTGCCCTCCAGCGAAGGCAGGAAGATCTGCGACGTGTAGCTGAATACGATGATGCCGATGGAGATGGGAAACTTCTTGACATCGATGTAAAATTTGACCTTCTCCCAGGCCCAGTCGCGCGCCCGCGAAAGACAGTACGCTATGACCAGGATGTTGATGACGAAGTGGGCCAGAGTGCACAGCAGACTGAACTTGGACACAGCCTTGAGGTTCTTAAGGAAGGCGCAGGGCAGCAGCACGGCTGTGGCGATGATGGACCAAGACTTCTGCGATACAGGCAGCCCCGGGAAGCTGTTGTACATGAGGTTGCCGCTCACCACCACGTACAGGATGCATGTCATCACCAGCTCGATGATTTGAGCCACGTTCACCACGCGGCCGCCCAGCGTGGGGAAGCGCGGAGCGCAGCAAGCGTTGGCTATGGCCACATACGAGTCCCGCACGCGCACCACCTCGCCGTCCTCGTTCTCCTCGTACAGGCACGCTATGAGGATCTTACCGGTGTAGCAGCACACCACAGCAGCGAAGATGATGAGGAACAACCCCAGGTAGCCGCCGTGCAGGATGGCGTAGGGTAGGCCCAGCACGAACATGCCCTGTGGAGCGGAGAGGCAACCAGACGGGGGCGCTCAGCGGCCGTGGTCGCGGCAGAGGGGACCTGAGGGCGTGGCTTAAAACTACAGACTGAGTGGGCTCTAAGGGGAGTGAGAACTGGGCCTAAACCACAGGGCAGGGGAAGTTAGGCTGTAATGAGGGTGTGGGTAGGAGGCTAACCCGCAGCCGGGTGGCTGAGTCCAAGATGGAAAGGGAGGTGTTTAAGGAATAAAAGAAAAGTGCGTGAACGGCTGCGAGATAGGGGAGGGCTGAGAAAAAGGAAAATTCCCTCGCGTGGGGTGGAGGTTGTTCCTGGAGACAGAACCAGTTTGGGAGACCAGGAAGGAGATGAGAAGGGGAAAGGGGAAGCGGAGTCGGGAAAGGGTGCTGAGGAAGGTAGAGGGCTGGGTCTGAGCCACAGGAAAGAAGGGGCACGGGATTTAAGGTGGAGCTGGAATGGGGTTGCACAGAAGCTAAAGAGGGAAACACGAGTGACTACGCGACAAAAAGAAGAAGGAAGCGCTAAAGGCACAGGGGGAGGGAAAGAAGATAGGGTTGAGAGGAAAGGGGGAGAAGGTGGAGCAAAGCCAGGGAGGCAAGCACGCGTGAAAGTGAAGGTGCTGCGGAGGGCTTTGGGGAGTGGGGTGCAGCGAGGGAGGAAGAAGGGTTGGAAATCAGGAGTCTTAGGAGAAACCGGAGTTGGGTTGGGCCGGGGCCGGTCCTGAGGCTGGCTACTAAGTGGAAATGGCAGGAGGACGCAGGACGAGGAGCTCCCCCGCCCCCCGCACAAGCCAAATCAAGCAGAAGGCTGGAACCAGACGATGTGGGGTCAGACGAGAAGTCCGCGGAAGTAGGGTCTATAATCCACGTGGGGAAGAAGAGCTAACGAAATCTAGGGTCCTCAAGGCCCGCGAGCCTCCAGCCTCCAGCCCTGGCCTCCCTCTGGGCCTACCAAACGGAGCCTTGAAAGACGCCCTGGGGAAGGCGCGGGAGACAACGAAAGCGGTCGTGCCCCCCGGGTCGGAAGATTTCGGTCCCTGCTCTCTGGTCCTCTAGGGTAATCTCTGGAGGTAGAAAATCTGAAGGGAAGCCGTCTCGGGGCATCATGCGGTGCCGGATGGAGTACCGCTAAGCCCAAGACCTGGAGCAACGCATTGGCGGCCTCCTGCTTCCAGAAAACTGCGTCCTGCGCCCCAGGGACCCTGAGCTCCAGGGACGCCGCCCGGCCAAACCGCCAGGCTGAAGCCTCCTCGGCCTCCAAAACCTGGACCTGCCCACCCAGGTTCTGGGGGTCGTTGTGAAGGCTCCAGAGGCGCCCAGGGAGGAGTCTGGCGCCGCCTGGTGGGGAGTGGGGGGTTGGGAGTAAGGGGAGAGGTGGCGGGCCTAGAGAGCCCGCTGATGCTTAGCCTCTGGAGGGGCTTCACCAGGGTCATACACCGAGGAGCTGGCCGCCTCTTTACGGTGCAGCCGGGATTTCAGGTAAGAGGGGTGAGTGTGTGCTCGCTGGAGTGCAGCGGACCGTAAGTACTGGTGTGGGCACACGTGTGTGCGTTCTCGTGGGCAGGCATCTATGTCTCCAACAGGGCTGCACAAGAGGGAGCAGGTTGGGTCCTGCCTGCATGGGTCTCTGCGTGTGTGCTTGTTATGTTCAAGCGCGTATGTATAGATATGTGCTTCTGTGTGTGGGGACGTAAGGGTGTATGCAGGTGCATTTGGGGATAGTACTGTGGCCTATATATAGATGCATGTCAGGTGCGCCTGTGATTGCGCGTTTGTTCCGGGGAAGGGGGGCTGTGGGCATGTGTGCCTGCCTGTACGTGTGCGCGTCTATTCGTGTGTGTCGGGGGAGGAGACACCCAGCTCAGCGATTTCCCCCTCTCCTTTCCTTCTGAAAAATACAGCTGTGAATCCATTCCAGAGTCCAAGGCGATACAGTTCCCTCCAATCCTGATTTTCTTTCTCCCTCATCCCTTCCCGCTTTCCTCCCCTCGTTTCCTTGGCTTTGCAGTGTTGGACAGGTGTCTCTGAGCGAACATCAGTCTAGCTGTCCTGCAGCTGGCGGGAGGGGAGGTGGAAGAGGGCGAGAGACACCGCCCGCAGGCGCAGGTCCCTACATAGGGGTGGGAGGGATTGAAGAAAGGGAGATTGTCGGTAGGCACAGGGGTTCCCTGGGCCTTGATTGCCGTGAGACTCGGTTGGGGGCAGAGCCCGGCACGCCGAGCTGGGGGCGGGGGTACAGGCGGAGCTGGGAATCCCGCGCTCACCTGAATGGCGTTGGTCACGTTCCAGCCCGCCTCCCACGCCGTGATCTTGGGCTTGTCGTGGCCTCCGAACTCGCCACCAGCTCCCATCGCCTGGTCCTTGGATCCCGAGGGCGGCAGGGGAGCGCCGCTGCCGCGCTGATAATGGATGTCCCCCTCGACGGGCGGCTCAGCACCCTCGTCCCCGCAGGGCTCACCCTCGGCTTTCAGTATGTCCATCTGCAGGCCCTGACGGTGCTCAAAGTCGAGGTCGTCGCAGTGCGCGAAGCCCACCGCCTCCTCATCAGTGGCCGCCTGAAAACCCATCCTGGCGAACATGCCGCTAACCTTGGCTTGGGATTTGTTGGACACGGATGTAGCCACATTGGACAGCTTGCTGCGGAGCAAGGTGGCCATGGTGGCGGGGAGGCCAGAGGAAAGGACAGGAGCTGGGGATGCGGGGGACGCGGGGCAGGACGGTGAGGCCGCTATCTCCGCTCGCTGTCCCCGCTGCTGTGCCCCGGGGCTCTCTGGCTCATGACCCCCTCGGCTGGCGTTCGAAGCTCGCTCGGGACCGGACCGGGCGGCGGGCAGAGGGACTGGCGGAGCGGCGGCGGTGACTAGTGCACTGCGGTGCTGCCGCCGGGCGCAGGCTAGGCTGCGGAGGGCGGCGGCGGCGGCGGCGGCGGCGTCAGAACAGCTACGCGAAGCTGGCGCGGCGCCCCCCTCCCCTGCGCAGCCCCGTGCGCTCCCGCCCCTCGGAATCAGGAGGTGCGGGGGTTGGGGCTGCAGAGGGGAAACACTGGAGGCAAGGGGCGTGAGGAGGGGGCAAGCCGAAGAGAAAGTGGGCAAGGAGGGATTCAGACGTGAGGTGGGGGCAGAGAAGGGCGCCCTTGGGAAGGAGGCGGGAAGGAGCAACCGAGGGAGGGAGCATGGAGGGCGGGGATGAGGGGGCGAAGTGCTGCATTTCTGGGGGAGGTGCTAAGCTAGGATCCTGGCCCTTCCCACCTCGTTGCCGCAGGGAGGGAGGGGACCGAAGTGGGCTGACTCTAGCTGTCCCCAGCTCCAGGACCACCCCTTCCCGAGTCCCGGAGCTGTGCGCCCCCAGATCCTGGGGCTAAGGACTGGTTTGGGCGCCCAGAGAGCCAGTAAGATAGTTACCTGTCTCTGGTGGTGCGGGTGGTCTGGGCGTCAGTCTGTCTCCCTGGCACCCATCACTCTCGCTTAAACCGGGTGGCAAGTCCTCCCCGAAGGCAGAAGTGGCTGGCATGGATCTCTCTCAAGGAGGCTCAGCTCCAGGCTGGGGGACTCGGTCACCGGGGCTGTCTATGCCCGTCCAGGACGCCGCGAATGAAGCCATTCTGCAGGTCGCTCGCCACCAAGCGCTCTTCAAATGTGCGCAGAATGAAGGCGAAGGTTGGCTTTTCGCTTTCTTTTCGTTTGGGGGTCTGGAAGGAGGACACTTCTTGGCAGCCTTGTGGCGGGTCTGCGAATGTCCACGCGTAGAGGGACGCAGCTGGTGGCGGGCGTAGTGGAAAGAGGGCTCTCGGCGCGGTGGGCCCAGCGCGCAGAGTCGCGCGGTGCGCTCGGCCCCTGCTCCCGGGCTGGAGAGCCTGGGACGGTTTCCATTGAGTGCGGTGCGGGTGAACGCGAGTGAGAGAGATCGGGGACAAAGACCGATCCTGTATCAGATATTGCTTGGGGCTGGATCTGTGTGGACTCTGAGAGTGAAATTTGACAACCATGTGTAGTCTGTGTCTGATTTCGTGCGCAGTAGAGGTTATGTGGGTGCGGAGCTTGTGCTGGATTGCGTGTGTATCTGTGTTAAAAAATAGGGTTGCCTGTGTTTGTGTCTGTGTGAGTCCCCTTGTAGTAGTCTCCGTTGTGGGTCCGCTGCCTTGCGTGTGTCTCCAGCTGGGCTCCTGCACCCACTTCTAAGCAGTAAGCCGGAGGGTTCGACCCGGCAGTCCCAGCCTAGGTGCAGAAGTAGCAGCTGACTGGAAGGGAGGGGGACAGAGAAACTGAAGGAAACAAAAAAGGATGGGGCCACGGTCTCTCCTCTCTGGAGGCCCTTTCTCTCTGGGAATCCCAATCTGCTCCTCCCCTGCAGTGTTTCTAGATTAGCTCACGTCAGCGCACAAGTAGGGCGGCCTGGGGGCTTTGACCAGGGAGTTGGGAGCTGCCAAGACAAGACAGGCTTCCCTCTCGATACCCCTCCAGCCTCTCCCACCGGATCACCTCGGTCTCCCAGAGAAGGCTTCTCTCTAGATAGGGAACCTCCACCATGTTGGAAAGAGATGCTCTTCACCCTCCCCTGCACCCTCTTAAATCCCTCCAGGACATCTGGAAAGCCCTTACCTCCTGTGCAGGAACCAAGACAGAAACTCCCTTGTCTCCGGCCTCTATGGCAGAAAAAACAAACAAGCATGAAAAAACGTGCTCCTTGGAGCCCTTTCCCAAACAAAGACACTCCAAGTCATGATAGAACTCAGAACAAAGACAAGAAAGAGATTCCTCTTCCTCAGACACAGAGATCCTCTCCTCCAAAGAGGTTTTGAAATAGAACTGATCCCCCATCCTAGAGATCTGCCCTGTGCAGATACTGGCATATCCCAATCCCCAGATGCAGGAGAGAGAAATTCTTTTCCTTACAGATTCCTATAGACAAAGCTCTGCACCTCCCAATCTTCATCCCCTCCCCTACGTTCCTGGTGAAATGTTTTGGCCCACATGCCAAGATCTGGGCAGAGGCTGGGTGTGTGCAGGGTTCCCCAGTGCCTCCTTCCCTACAGGCACACCCAGATTTTAGGATGGCCATTGACTGCCTTCTTTGGCAAGTAAATCTAAAGCACTTACTTTCCTTTTCCTTTATGATGGTCATTGCTGTGGGACCCAAGGTGGACTGTGATGTTCTTTCATCAGTGAGAAATGAGGTCATTTATTCTTTCATTTAATGAATCTTTTGACAGCCCTTACCATGTATGTGATTCATGTCTGGCCATCTGGGGAATCATCAAGATAACTCAAACATGGTCTCTGCTTACAATTCCCACCCCAATTCTTGGGTCTGGGAGCGACCTCTGAGACAGTTCCTCCAACTCTCCTTTCTATGATACTTAAGCCACCCCTAAAACATCCCAGCAGAGCCTCACTTTCATTCTGGTTTTACAGATAAGCAAACCCAGGCCCAAGCAGTGAAGTGTCCTGCTCAAGGTCATACAAAGTCCAGGTCAAAGCCAGGCTAGAACCCAGGAATCCTAAGGCTCCCTCCAGTGTGCCTTGCTCTCCATGACCTCACCTTGTCTTGCATCCTCTCTCCTGGGTGCTTGTTTGGTATTTTGCCACCTCGCTATCCAAAGAGGTGAAATTCAATATCCAATTCCAGTCCCTCTGGCTACAATCAGGTGCTGCTGAACTTGGGGAAGAAGGCCCTCTGTTTCTCCTCTTTCCTGCTGTTTGCAATAAATGCCTCTTCCCAGGCTGAAGGCACTCAGGCGCTCTCAAGCATCCCACCCATTACTGAAAAATTCTGCTCCATCAGGTACTGATTCTGTGGCATTGGACCGCTGCTTAACTTCTCTTAGCTCCCATTTCCTCTAATTAAAATGTCAAAATAATGACAATATGGTGAAATTATTGAGAGAAGTCAATGAGATCTTGTCTATAAAATATTCAGCACATACTAGGTGCCCAATACTTGGTAGAAGTATTTTTTTTTAATTTTTAAAATTTTATTATTGTAGTTACCATACCCAGTGGTTTTGGGGAGAAGGAGGTGAATGTATAAGAAAAAGCCAGTGATTGGATCTGAGAGTCAAGTGAGTTGGAAGGTACACTCTTCTGTCTTTCCAGGCCTGCACTTACCTGGAGGAAAGGGAATGGACATCAGGAGTAAGGCAGAGGGCAGAGGACCTGGCGGGCAGCCCAGGAGACAAATAGGATGACTTACCTCACTGGTAGCGAGCTGGGCTGTGCTCTAGGAAAGCCATCAACCTCCAAATTCTCCCTCTAGGGGCACTCCCTGAGGGAGGATTTTGCAGCAACCTGCCTCCCCCATTGAAACACATCACACTGTGCGTACACTCACATACAGAGAATGATAAGCAACTGATAAATGCACAAAGAAGTGAGGACCAACGTACAAATTCAAGTACTGGTAAATTACAGATTGACAGAGCAACACAGACAGGTCAAGGACAGGCCAACACATAGATAGACACACATAAGATTCGTACTATGACTGCCTGCCAGGACGGTGGGTCTGTCTGTATGGGCTTAAGTAAGACACAGTACAAGGATAGACTTACACATGGGGAGGGGGCATACACACACTGACAAGCTCCCAGACATAGAAAACAATCAGACAAACACACATACACACACAGAGAAATTCACATTGAGACCAACAGTCAGGACGACACCTGTGTATTCACTAACAGGGAACAGAGGAGAGAACAAAGGGAGGAAAGGGGCAGGGGACGAGCAAGGAGAGGGCAGCAGGGAGATGGAAGCGCATGTGCCAGCCAGAGCCACCAGCCAGTGGGACACAAAGAGGCAGAGGTGTCCCAGTCATCCTCTTTGTTGATGCCAAAACCAAGATCTTGAGGGAGCAGGAGCTGTCACTGCCCAACCCAGGAGTGGCAGGAGGCTGTCCTCCCAGGGTCACACAGGGTCCTACCACCATCTTGGATGGGGGCTGGGCTGCCCTAGAGGGAGAAGGTGAGGGGCTCCCAGGACTTCTGCCCAGGCCCGTGAAGCAAGGGCTTCTGGATCAGGATTTTGGATCAGGAAGGCTCTGGATGAGGCCACTGAAGCCAGAGTCCCAGTGAAATGCACCCCCTCACCCCCCAAATACATACACACACACATAAGCTCAATCTTGTCTTTCATGTCTTCAGTACCTAGGGGGTTAAAAGCCCGGCTAACAGAGATGTAGACCACTTTGGGGGAATAAATAGGGTTAAATAGAACTGGGCTTATCTCCCAGAGCAGAGAGCAACATGGGGGAGGGGGGCACAGGCCCTTGAATTAATGGCCTGGAAAGCCAACATCATGAGCATCATTTCCGGGCTGAATGATCACAGACAGACCCCCTCCCACTCCCCAGACTATGGCTCAGAGCCCTCCTTTTCTGGAGCAAAGTCTGTCTGTGAGCCTTTTCCTGCTGAGGGGACCAGCACTGGCTCTGTAAATTAGCCACCCAGCAAGCTTTGGTGGGGGGCATTGGTGAGGTTTCTGTACAGCTGGAGGAAGCCATGCTCATCTTGCCCCAAATCAGAACCATTTCCTGATGCTATTTAAATCCCTGGGTGCAAGGGGAAAGAGGGGCAGGCAGCAAGGCTGAAGACAGCCAATGGGCAGCCCATACATGGAACAAAGATCCTGATTCTTCTCCCTTCAGTAGAACAAATCAAGTGAGACCGTGGACAGGGTAGGTGCTGCCTCTGCTAGCCCAGGTAAGACATATTACAATACATGAATGACTATGTGTATATAGCAGTTCTCTTGCACAGGTAATAAGCATCAGAGGCAACCTAGCAGAGGCTGGATGCCCTGTCAGAGACAGTGTCAGAAGAATCCTGCCTCAGGGGAAGGGAGGCTGGATTTCATAACTTTTGGGCTTTCAGGTTAACACCTTCTGTGCCGATAGCTCTCAGAAGGGGCCAGGGTACAGGGGAAATAGGGACCCAGCCTTGCCCTGTGTAGCCTTTAAAACCAAGAGAAGCTGTCTGGAACCGAAGGAGGAGCCCTGGACATGACCAGGTGGGTTAGACCAGCGATTTCCTGCCCTTTTCTGAGATTCCTCCCTCCAAATACGCTGGGAGGCAGGAATCATGTCACCTTTGTTCTCCACTGTATCCTCAGCATAAGAGTAGACACCCAATATACATTCACAGGTTGAATTAAATTAGTATAATTGGTTGACATTCAAGTCCAGCTTTGAATTCTGAGTTCTGGAGCTCTTCTAAATGGATTTGACTTTCATGCCCATATCATCTTCTGTATACTTGAAAACCAGTCATACATTGGCGGCGCCTGTGGCTCAGTGAGCAGGGCGCCGGCCTCATATGCCGAGGGTGGCGGGTTCAAACCCGGCCCCGGCCAAACTGCAACAAAAAAATAGCCGGGCATTGTGGCAGGTGCCTGTAGTCCCAGCTGCTTGGGAGGCTGAGGCACGAGAATCGCGTAAGCCCAAGAGTTAGAGGTTGCTGTGAGCCGTGTGACACCACGGCACTCTACCCGAGGGCGGTACAGTGAGACTCTGTCTCTACAAAAAAAAAAAAGAAAACCAGTCATACATGAATGTGTGAAACATGATTTTTGTTCATCTAGCCCTTGGAGTGCCCTGCTGGATTCAAGGACTTCTTACAGCATCATTCAGCACCCTTACAAATCTGTGGGTCCCCAGTTATGACAACTGGGAGAGATAGCTATGGTGGAGGCTCTGACTTCCATTGGCCTTGCAACAATGATCCTGGACTCCAGGAGAGTGAAGGGTTATTTATGTCTGACTTCCTGCACCCTTGAGCCTGTCAATGCAGAGCTCACCTCTTTATTGAGGGTTCTGTGCCTGCCAGACACTGTTGAAAGCACTCTCTGGGGATTGTTTTCTTAATTTTCACAATCCTGAGACTAATTCACTGTCATCTTAGTCCTCCCCTGCAGAACTGCATATGGGAGATGGTTTTGGATACGTGGATGGGCACAAGCAAGGGGAAAGGTGAGGGCAAAAAGGCATTGATGGGGGTAATCTTGGGTCATTGAGGCTAAGGGAGCTGCAAATGATGCTGGCTTTAGTTAGAAGCCTCAAGGGTCACCCTTTGCTGGTCAAAACCTGCCCCCACCCAAACCTAAAATAACTCACCTCACTGAATACCATGGACCAAATTATGATACCCTCCCAAATTCATATATTGAAGCAATAACCCCCAGCGTGGCTATATTTAGAGGTAGGGCCACTAAGGAAATAATTGAGGTTAAGAAAGGTCAACAGGGTGGGGCCTAGACCTGATAGGATTAGTGTCCTTTTAAGAAGAGACATTGAGAGCTCTTTCTCTCTCCACCATGTGAGGACACAGGAAGAGGGCTGCCATCTGCAAGCCAGGAAGAGAGCCCTCTCCAGAATCCAGTCCTGTCACACCTTGACCTGGAACTTCCAGCCTGTGAATCTGTGAGAAAATAAGTTTCTGTTGCTTAAGCCACCCAGGCAATGGCATTTTTCAGAGCAGACTGAGCAGACACTGAGTGCCACTGCCAGCCCCCACCTAGCTCAGTGACCAGAGATTTTACTAGGTAACAGCCCCTATTGGGCACATGATGAAGCTGCAGATTCTTTCTTCAGAAACACACACAAAATGTTGCACAAGCTTTCAAATCCCCCAAAGTGCAAAGTGAGCCCATGGCCTCCAGCCTAAGAGCCCAATCTAGATGTTTCTTCTCTTCCATTTGCGTTGAGAGCTGGAGTCAGGTGAGTTGTCAACATTAACATTTAGCAAATGCTTATTCTCTGCCGGGTTCTGGGCTAAGTGCTTTGCGTGTGTTATGACATTATCCACAAGCCTTACAACATCCCCATGAACAGGGGTTGGTTTCACATTCACAGATGAGGACACTGGACACAGATGTAAAAAGGTTCTGTGACTTGCCCAAAGTCTCACAGCTAGATGGTGGCAGATCCCGGATTCAAAAGCAGGATCATAGCTGTCCTTATGACCTCAGCACTTTGGGTGACCCTGTCTGGAAGAGCTTGGATCTATGGGCTCTGCGCTAAGTGCTAAGACCCTTCAGGGAGGGTCTGCGATCAAGATCTGACTCTCTCTAGCCAAACGTGTCTCTGTCAGTGCTGAGGCATTCTCCCTGATCGGTGTGTACATCCACTCTGGACCCTTCCTGTCTCCTTCCTGACTGTCTAGCCAACTTCCACCAGAGAATGTGGGGGTGGCACTGCCAGACACTCAGGAGGTGCTCAGAAGAGCTTGTGGTTTCACTAAAACCCGGGGCAGGTCTGGCCTCAGTGGGCTGGGCCCTGTATCCTGGGCTTTCTATACCAAGAGTAGATGGCTCCTCCCCATAGGATGGCTTAAACCTGTATGGCTGATAAAGGCTCCTGGGACATTTATTGTTTCCTAACTTGTGTGAGCTTTCTCTCAGAATTGGTTAATTTTATATTATATTATTGTATTTTATATCTAAAATAAAATCTACGTACAGATTCTAGGTCTCCTGGATGATCAAATACTGCTTTAATTGCCATGAGCCTCAGGACAAAAGAACGGTGGGGGGCTAAATGCTGAAGCCTGAACAGGACCATGTTCACCGTACAAGTGCAATTTAATTTCTGCAACACACCATCCATCACATTTAAATTATCCACGTTATTTTGAAATTTCTGATTGTGTAGCTTTGTTTGCATTGCATTAGTGTATTGTCCTTGCTTTTCCAGTTGTGTCCAGCTAAAAGGATGAGGAGTTTATCCCCAGCTTTATGTTTGTATGTATTTTAGTAAAATTGTAATAAAGATAATTTGTCCATTGTTGGCAGGGGGCTGTGATTTTCTTCCCTTTTAAAAGTGGATTGTATATTACTCAAGTATGAGAAGCATGCATTTAATTCATTCTGACCAAGTAGAAAATAAGCTTCACACATTGGTGCCCTGCACACAGCCCCTGCCACCTGGATGGGTCCCCATCCACAGTTCTGCTCCCCCACTGCTGCCTTCGAGGGGAAATATGACAGCGTAATGAACAGTTGTACGACGTGCTATAAAAAGGCAATTAAGGGAACTATTGGACTGGGACAAGCCAGCGTGACCTGGTTAATAGCTCTGAGCAGAGCTGGGATGTGGGGAAGGGGAGATGAAAGAGGGGGAGGGGGTTGGTGTTTCAGTGAGGGGAGAGGTTGTCCCATCTACTGCCTGCCAGGTCCCAAGAGCCCCCAGGCTGGCCTCGTGACCACTGGGTCCAGGGCCAGCCTGAGGGGGATGTTGGTGCAGAGTTCAACTCTGGTTTCAGCCCTGCCAACTGCTGGTCAAGTGACCTTGGGCAGGTGACTCACAGCCTCTCTGTTTCACTTTATTCATCTGTTAAATGGGGATAACAACAATCATCCTAGAACTGTACCCTAGTAGCGGGAGGAAAAGTTGGGACATTCATTGTTAAACCAGGCAGTGTGTGCCGCTGCACATAGAGTCCCAAGAAAATGTGGAGAGGCCTTCACTTCGTGTTCCAGTAGCATCTTTCAGCACAATGTGGTCGGTGGCTGTGTGTGCACAAGCCTGATCCCTATCAGTCTACATGGGCTCCTTATGTTGTTGGACCAAGGAGTCCGTCTGTTTGTCACCCAAGTCAATCAACAGAGAAGCAGATGAGATATCAACAGTTTTATTTTTTTATTATTATTTTTTTTCTGAGACAGAGTCTCACTCAGCAGCCCTGGGTTGAGTGCCGTGGTGTCATTGCTCACAGCAACCTCAAAATCTTGGGCTCAAGTGATCCTCTTGCCTCAGCCTCCCAAGTAGCTGGGACTACAGGCACCGGCTGCTATGCCTGGCTATTTTTAGAGATGGGGTCTCGCTCTGGCTCAGGCTGGTCTCCAACCCATGAGCTCAAAAGATCCGCCTACCTCAGCCTCCCAGAGTGGTAGGATTACAGGCATGAGTCACCACACCGGCCAACAATTTTATTTTTATTTACAGAAATGTCATTTTCTAAAACGTAATTTTAGAGAACAGCAAGGCTATTTTGTTAAAGAGCTATTCTGCTTTTTGGAGGTTTTTTTTTTTATTTTCACTTTCATATCTTCACAGCAAAAGCATGTATTAGTAATGTTATTAATCAGAATAGTGCATATTAAATAGATGCCCCCTCTTATAGATTACAAGGCTAAAGTATCTCTTGTTTTTAAGGTGGTTATATCTTTAATGGATTTTTTACTTAGACTAAATTTATAGCTAGTTAATGTTTCACTAGGTGCACAGAGTGCCCTGGGTCCTTGACCAGAACTATGGAGTCCAATCTTCTAACTTATCTACAAGACAGTGGCCTCAGAAGTGAATCATCTCCAGATGTTGGCACGAAGGCGCCTTCAGCCTTGCCAGGGCCTGTCCAGCAGTGTCCTGCATGTAATGGCCGTTTAGGATGACAGCAGCCACTGCTGGAACATAGGGAGTCAAGCACCTGGCACACAGTAAATGCTTCATAAACACAATTGCTGTCACAATCAGAAAAGCTCTGGACTTAGATTTAACACCCAGCAGGATGCCTGGCACATAATAGGTGTTCACTGAATGTCTGGGAATGAATTAGTGGCCGAAACCTCATGTGGCTCTATCATCTGCTCCCTGGAATCTCATACCTACCTCCTCTCCAAGCCTCAGCTATTCATTAGTCAAACAGTGACATGACCCTGCCCCCACAGTCAGCGAAGTGCTTCACTAGCTGTAAAGTCCTGCCCAATGGGGACTGTCCTCTTCACCCACACTCTCTGCACCCGCCTGTTAACCTGAGAGCTCATCCTAAAATAGGAAACCAGCAGTGCATGCTGGTCTGCAGAGCATGCTCCTCACAGCCCAGATGCAAGTGGCTCTGAGAGCCAGCCCAGTGACAAAGGAGCAATCAGGAGTCATTATGGCTCATTTAGGGATAGGGTTGTGATTGGCTGAGAATCCCCAGCTTGGCCTTACTCCAGATGAAGAGGGTCTGAGTCCCTCAGCTCCTTCTCTCCAGTGCCCTGCTCAAAGGGAGGCTGTGATGAACAGTGGGACCCAGGAAGAAGCCTGTCACCCAGGGCATGTGGCCCTCTGTCCTGTGCACTGGCATCTGGGCCACTGCAGCTGCATTTATTGGCATGATGCTTACCCGGTAGCATCTAGCTAGCTCTGGCCTTCTCTGTCACTCAGCTGCACTTGAGATGAAATGCAGACTCTCTCCCCCACTCACAGCCTACAAGGCCCCGTGTGCCCTGGCCCCCACCTACCCGGGCTGCTTCCTCTCCAGAAATTCAACTGCATCTCTTGAGTCCCAACTGCAGAGAGTGACCTGGTTCCCTCCTCAACTCCTATTTATTCTTGTTTCTATGATTCAAAACATATACTTTAAACTTCAGAGGTTAAATGCAAGCTCCATCACTTTGAAGATATATGACTGGGAGACTCACTTGATACAGCCTCAGTTTCCTCATCTGTTCAATGGGCATAATCAAACCTCCCTCTCAAGGTGGCAGACAGGATTAAATTAAGGGGGATAGGCCAGGCACCATGGCTGACATCTGTAATCCTAGCACTCTGGGAGGCTGAGGCAGGTGGATTGCTTGAGCTCACGAGTTCGAGATCAGCCTGAGCAAGAGTGAGACCCCCATCTCTACTAAAAATAGAAAAACTGAAACAAGAGGATCGCTGAGCCCAAGAGTTGGAGGTTGCTGTGAGCTATGATGAGGCCACGGCACTCTACCCAGGACAACAGCTTAAGACTCTGTCTCAAAAAAGAAAATTAATTAATTAATTAATTAATTGAGATAAAGCATCTAAAACATCTCACATGTAAGACATCCTTCATGGATAGTAGCAAGTGTCAATATTCATTTTTTGGTCACTGCTTAGATGTCACCCCCTCCAGGAAGCTCTCTTTGATTCCCTGTTTTAGGTATGACCCTCCTAAGTATCCCTGCCACCCTCTGTGCTTTGCCCTGGCATGTTCCACATACATGCAGATATGGCCTGTGGGCAAACCACTGTGATAAGGGCAAGGCAAGAACCACATGGGGGTGCCAAGCAACCCTCAGAGGCCTGGCCCCAAAGGCCTAGACCAGGGGAGGGGGCTGAGTCTCCAGCCCACTTAGCTCTAGGTTTTAGCAAGACCTGTCTCATTCCAGCACGGGGCTATCTTCTGTCCTCTTCCTGGCCTCCCAAGTCTGTCTTGTCCAAGGAGCTTTCTTGGACCCCAACCCCCAGCTCCCAGCAGCATATAGGAAATAGAATTTGACCTTCTCCTGCTCCATAGACAGTGAATCTGAGCTAACTCTGTGATCTCTTAATAATAGTAATAATAGTTATCACTCATCGAGGACTTGTTTTGTCCATCTAATGTGATGAGTGCCCCTCATGTATTATCTAACTTTATCCACAGCCTCAGCCACCAGGTCAGGTCCTAAGGGGCCTTACTGAAGGATGCAATAGGGTAATTATGGGAGGGGCAGGAAACCGCGTGGTCTCATGAGAGTGGGGCTGGAGACCCCTCACTTCTGCTGCTCTCAGTGTGTCATCTTCGCTTTCCTCTGCTGTGACAGACTTTCCCTGCACTGACGCCAATATGATCTGCTCCCAGCTCCCAAGCCTCCATCTTATAGTTCAGGGGCCAGCTGCTTGTGTTAGGTTTGGCTTAAAAAGTCCCAGTGAAGGACTTTGGTCAGCTCAAGTGAAATGCCTACCCCTGCTCAGTCGATTATAATCAGAACCAATGAACTATAAGACTATGGTTGACCCAACGACGGCCCTGCACAGTGGGGTTGGGGCACTGGGCAGGCAGTCACAGCTGCTCACCAGTTATTGGTAGACCACTTCACACTCCCGGAGACCTAGAAACAGAGCGCAGGACTGAGTACCTTCCCCAATGCCACACTAAAACTCCTATGTCTGTCACCAAAGCCAAACTATTTCTCAGAAATGATCCCAATGTCTGCCACTGACAGACACTGAAAAAGCCTATGCTAATGCAAGGAGTCTGAGAGGAAGGGCTGGCTGGGGAGGAAAGGAAATGAAGTTTGTGTTTAACCCCTCTGTGCCCTTTTCCTAATCCTCAAAATGGGTCAATAATAGTACCTTTCTCGTATGGGTGTTGTTAAGGTCAAATGAGATAATGCACGTGAAGTCCCATGCCTTTCAGTAAGTACTCAGTAATTGGCAACTGTGATTAATATTGTTTTCATTTATGTTGTTGTAGTTAATAATTCCCAGTTTTGACTATTTTCTGCCCAAGAGGATGGTGGCCCTCATAGGAGGGTACATGAGGCTGGAGCCCATGAAAGAGATCAGGTGAAAGGTAAGGGTCTATTCCAAGGAGGAACAAACCCTGTTAAGAAGAGGCCATTAGGCTCAGCACCCGTAGTACAGTGGTTACGGCGCCGGCCACATGCAAGGAGGCTGGCGGGTTCGAACCCAGCTGAGCCAGCTAAGCGACAATGACAACTGCAACAAAAAAAATAGCCAGGCGTTGTGATGGGTGCCTGTAGTCCCAGCTACTTGGGAGGCTCAGGCAAGAGAATCGCTTAAGCCCAAGAGGTAGCCGTGAGCTGTGACACTACGGCACTCTACTGAGGCTGACATAGTGAGACTCTGTCTCAAAAAGAAAAAGGAAAGAAAAGGCCATTAATCAGCACAGGAGACCATGCCCAGGATGGGCCTGTGGCCCCAGCAAGGAGGATAACCGGACTCTAGGGCAGTGCTCTAAGGAAGGATCTTTGTATGGCTGCCCTTGGCCATGATCCTTGAAGCTGCAGACTAAGGCTGGAGTTTTTTCCTTAGGGACTCATACCCTGGGCCGGTTAAGGTCTCTCCATGCTAAGGTGTAAAAGACAAACAAACGTATTCATGAAAGGTCTCAAATAGAAGGTGTCCCTCAATGGCAGTAGTGAAAGGTCATCAGGGTCTCTGAGTCTCAATCCCATAGACAGGGGCAAGATCCTTTTGTCTGGACAGCACTCAAACCCCTCAGAGTTGGGCTAGGTCCCTCTCTTTGGCTCCAGAATCCACTCTGACTCCAGCTGCAGTGCTGCAGACCACCTCCACCCTGTTCTCCCAGTCCATGATCTAAGGATCCAGCCCTGAGGCTCTCAGAGCTCCTTGAAAGCTCGTGGCAGCACTCTGGGAGGCTGAGGCAGATGGATTGCTTAAGCTCAGGAGTCTGAGACCAGCCTGAGCAAGAGCAAAACTCCATCTCTACTAAGAATAGAAAAACTACCCAGGTATTGTGGCAAGCATCCATAGTCTCAGCTACTTGGGAGGTTGAGGCAAGGGGATCGCTTCAACCCAAGAGTTTGAGGTTGCTGTGAGCTATGATGATGCCGTAGCACTCAACCCAGGGTGACAGAGCGAGACTCTGTCTAAAAGGAAAGAAACCCGGAGGGAGGGAGGGAAGGAGGGAGGGATGGATCGATTTGTGCTACTTGGCTATTACAAGTATAATCCTGATTTCAGAGGATGCCCATGTGGGATTAACCCCACCTCAATTCCATGACTTGTGGATTTCTTTCTACAAAATGCTGGATATTTCAACATTTCTCAGGAAGTTGATGTTGGGAAGAGGTGGAACCTAGGTAGGGACAGGGGTCATTCTTTTCACGTCCTCTGCCTCTTGTATTCAGGCCTTTCCCTTTCTACAAAGTATGGCCTACCATCCCTCTAAGACAGTGTTTTTCAACCTTTTTTATCTCATGGCACACTTGAACCTATAATTAAATTTCCAAGCACACTTAACTTATGTTGATTTAAAAAAAAAAAAAAAAGGATATAGGCCGGAGCCTGTAGTCCCAGCTACTGGGAGGCTGAGGCAAGAGAATTGCTTAAGCCCAAGAGTTGGAGTTGCTGTGAGCTGTGACGCCAGGGCACTCTACCCAGGTGACAGCTTGAGACTCTGTCTCAAGAGAAAAAAAAGGATATACTTACTGTGATTTGAACTTCTTTCAAAAATAATTTAATTAGTGTTCTTTAAAATTTTTTGCAGCACACCTAAGATCTTCTCATGGCATACTGGTTGAAAATAACTGGTGTAAGAGCTCTTTCCTGACCTCTCTAGTCTCTGCACCTGTCACCAACGGTGACCTTCAGCCATCGCCGGTAGCTACTGGCTACCAGCAAGAGAGATGTGGAGTTCAGAGAAACAGCTTCAGAAAGCTTGAGACTCCTGGGAATTCACTAAGGTTTCCCTTCCCTCCCTACGCATTAAGCAAGGAGGTATTTTACTCAGCACTTTTCTTGGAGCAGAAATTTCCAGATATTTTTGTTTTCCTTTTCTGGATTTGTTTTTTGTTTCACCTGGTTCAGAAACTTAAAAATATTGATATCTACTAGGCATATGGTGAAAAGTCTATAACTTGTTTCTCATCCACCTATTTTCTTATTCTCCCCAAACTCCTGTGACTGATTTCTTAGCCTCTCAGTTGCCTACACCACAAGTACAATTATATAAACGAATACAGATTCCTATTCTTATGGTCTTCTTCCTTTTTCTGTTAAACATTCTACACCCTGTCGTATACTTTGCATTTTTTACTTAATCATATATCTTTGGAGACCTTTTACATAAGAGTGAAGTAGAGATTACTCAGGATTTTTAAGGAGTTAGCTTAATATTCTATAGCTTCCTCCAAATAGATAGGTGATTGATTCATTCCTTAGTTGCCCCCATATTCAGGGGTCGCTGATCTCCTGCCCTATGCTGGGTCCCCTTCCTCAGGGCCCAGAGTCTGGGGGGATGAGGCACACCCACTAAGTCCTGAATGACGCAGACGGCCATCCCTGGCTCGGAGTGTCTGTGCTTGCATTGGAAGGCCACTGGTCTGAATTGGATTTTTTTCTCTTGTCTTCCCATCTGGATGTCTAGGGGGATCAGTTTCCCTCCCTTCTGGGACAGTGATTTTCAACTAGGTTGAGGGACTCTTAATGATCTCTAGCAGAAGAGTATGTCTAAAATATTATAAAAGCAAAATTTTCATCATCAGAATGTAAATGGGAACAAACAAATATCCCTGTAATGTTCTGAATATAAAGAACAGAAAATAATGAGCTTGCTGGCTGGCGAGGCATGCAGAAGGCAGGGCGAAAGGATTCAGAATGGGCTTGGCATTTTTTGAATGAGATGTTTCTTAGGCGCTTGTGATGTTTGCCTTGTGTAGGGGCCAAGGAGTGTGTATTATGGTCCACTTTATGCACCCAGTGCATTTACTATTTTAATATTGTATAGAACAAGAATAGCAGCATCTACCCCCTGGAGCCACATAGCTACCATTTATGAATGTTTCGCACCAAACACTGTCCTAGAAACCTTATGAGGTGGATATGACCATCACCACCACTTTGCAGATAAGGAAACTGTGGCACTGAGAAGTTAAGTAACTTCCCTCGATCAAATACCATATTTGTGTATAATGTGCTCCTGTGTATAGTGTGCACCCACGTTTTTGACCCAAACTTTCAGGAAAACACCCCTCGAGAAAGTGGCCAGCTCTTGGTTGGGAGAGACAATGGTTGGGAGGTCTAATGCCCCCGTGGTAAATGTGCAGATCAGACACCTGATCTGACTCCTTCCTGAAGTCACCCGTTCTGTGAAGGCTGCCCCTCCCTTCTCTCCTGGGAGCCCTTCCCTCCCAGTCATGTTGGGGGCTGTGGCCAAGACAGCCACCTGCATGGCTGGAGAGGCGGGGGCTTCTGAGGATGCTCTGCCTATAGGCAGCCAGGCAGGTCCTCCTGATCTCCTCAGTGCGGCAGAGCCTGAGTCCTCAACCCTCGCTCAATAAGCCAAGGCCCTACTCGCCAGCTGTGCCACCGCCCTGTCCCCAATTGTGGCACTCAGTGGGATCCACTCCACTGGATCCTGGATCCTCTAGGACTGGAAACCCATGTGCCTGGCAGGTGGGTGGTGGCAAGAGGTCCTGGTGTCCCCAAAGGACCTCTAGGCTCCCCTGCTCCAAGCTATATTAGCCATATATAACCCGTATTGCTTTCCCTCAAGAATTTGGGCAAACATGGGGGTAACTAGTAAGTGGCAATAATGGGTCTGAGTACTCTGCCTACTACATCACACTACCGCTGTTGATCCTGGACATCAAGCTGGGCAGATTGGCCTGTGTACGGCCAAAAGGAAGAGAAGAGAAAAACGGAGCTCAGACCAATGGCATTCAGACCTCTCTGGCTCTCAGCCTTTCTCATTGGTAAGATAGGTATAAAAAATCACACCAAAGACAGCTTTAAAGATTTGAAGAGATAATGCTTGTGAAGTATGTAGGACACTGCCTAATCGTTGTTATTAACGCTGTTATTAATATTACCTAAGATTAGAATCAACACCAGTGCTACCCTCAGGCTGCCTGGGAGGGACCCCTGTGGAGCAGGGCCTGGGAACCCTTGTACTCTGCAGCCAAGGGGCAGGGAAAGGTGAGGAGAAGGGGGAAGGGGGAGCTCATTATTTTGATAAACTCACCTCTGCCTCCCAGCCCCAATCTCCCTGTTGTCCGGGAGCTCATCCTCTGCTGGGCATGCCCAGATCCCTCTGGACAGAGGAGTCTGTTTTGGTCCCAATTCTATTACACACCCGGCTGAGCAGAGGAGGAGGAGGAAGCCAGAGCCGCCAGGCAGTAATTAATTGCCTATTTGGACTCCTGCTGTTGCCTAGCTGGGAGGATGCAGGACAGCTCCCGCCTCGGTCTGGGCTGAGCTGGCTTCTGGCTGAAGGGAGAGGGAGTCCCTGCTCTCCCTCTGAATCCATGCCCAACCTATTTTGGGAGGAAATGTGGCATCAGTAGAAGCCCCATCTGTCCACCTCGATAGAAAGACACTGAGATCCTTGCCAGTTTTAGGAAAGATTTCCCCAGAGGGCTCCACCATGGGGGTCTCCAGAAGGTAGTGAGGGCTGCTTTGTTTTAGCCTTTGAGAAGCAGCCCTAGGGATGATAAAAGGATCCTTAACTCAGAGTTTCAGAACCCTGGGTGTCAGTCCTGGCTTTTCTGCTCACTGGCTGTGTGCCTTTGGGTAGGACACCTGCCGTCTCTGAGCAACAAATTCCTTCCTCTATAAAAAGGTGAGGAAGCAATCATATGCTTATGGATTTGTGCTTTTTATACCTACAGAGCCCATTCTCTTGAAGAATCACCTGCCCCCTCCATTTTATAATAATCTTTCTCAGTCTATGTGGCATGGGTGGGGCAAACCTAGGTACCCCAGAGACAGAGATGTGACCCAGGTTTAGACATCAGCATTCTCAGTGGGGCTTTTTTCTAGTATGATTCTCTATTTCTTTTGGGTTTTTTTGTTTGTTTGTTTTTTTGGACAGAGTCTCACTATGTCATCCTCAGTAGAGTGCTGTCATGTCACAGCTCACAGCAACCTCAAGCTCTTGGGCTTAAGTGATTCTCTTACCTCAGTCTCCCAAGTAGCTGGGACTACAGGTGCCTGCCACACACCCAGCTATTTTTTTTGTTATTGTTGTTATTGCAGTTGTCATTGTTGTTTAGCTGGCCTGGGCTGGGTTCGAACCCGCCAGCCTCGGTGCATGTGGCTCATGCTACGGGCATCGAGCCAAAAAAAAAATACTCTATTTCTTATACCCTACAGAGATCCAGTTGCCTATCATTAACAGTTGCAGGGCTGAGCTGTGGAGGCATAGAGCTGACAGTAGTTTGCAAGCCTCAAACCAAAAGGTATGTTGTGACTGGCTGCAGTAGCTCACGCCTATAATCCTAGGACTTTGGGAGGCTGAGGCAGGTGGATCGCCTGAGCTCATGAGTTTGAGACCAGCCTGAGGCAAAGTGAGACCCCCATCTCTAAAAATAGCCAGGCATCGTGGCGAGTGCCTATAGTCCCAGTTACTCTGGAGGCTGAGGCAAGGGGATCAGTTGACCCCAAGAGTTTGAGTGCTATGAGCTATAACGCCATGGTACTCTACCAAGAGAGACAAAGTAAGACTCTATCTCAATAAAAAAAAGGTATCCTCTGCAAATAAGATCATTATCATCATCACTGCTGTTATCTGGGCCCCAAAACATTTGCCCAAATGCAACTAGCTTTCCCGATCATTTGGCAGTGGCTTACAGAAGCCCTGGATTCTGAGAGTGAGTGTATCTTGATTAATTAGTAATGAATGTCTGCCCTGGGTGCAGAGGGGACAGTGCCATGAAATGGTCATGCTGCCTTCAGCCCTCCAACATTAGAGACGAAAGCTCGGGGTTAATTGACAACTCTGGTATTATAAGCAAATGTGGAACCTCAAATTAGAGACAACCGGGGCCCATAGGATACAGGGGTGAATTTACCCTGCCAAAGCCAGTGCTTGGAAATCCTTCCTACATCAAAAGTTGGAAGCTTGACCTAGAATCGAGAAGGGAATTAAAGGACCTTAGCAAGCTGCTATGTTCCTAAGACCTAGGGTGGTCCTAGGCATAATTGGCAGGAGGCTCAAAAGAGACAACAGGAGGTATCTGGGCCCTGGGTATCTGAGATTGTTGGCTGCAGGCTGACACAGCTGTTGACACAGGGTGGCTTTCAGGGGGAAGGAAGACCAGTGAGGAGGCTGGTACAAGCCCCCAGGTGACAGGCAGTTAAGTTGGGCCTATGACAGTGGCAGAGGGGACAATAAGGAGGTGCACTTGGTGCTGAGAATTGATAAGTCAGCAAAGCCAGGCCTCATCCCTGCCCTCACTGAGCTTGTGATTTTGTGCAGGAGCTAGATATTTCATCAAATAATCCAAGAAGTAGCCCTGTGCCATGGAGTGCCATGAAGAAGCTCAAATGCCAGCAAAATGCCACCCAGGGTAGGAAGCAGGAGGTGGATGATGGTCTTCCTAGAAGAAGAACTGACAACTCATCATGGACGTAAAAGACAAGACTAATTCCCATCTAAAGTAAGTCTCAGCTCACATGCCTCCTTCAGAAAGCCTCCGCTCAGCCCTCTCCACCCTGCCACACTCACTCAGCCCTCTCCACCCTCCCCTATGGGCCATGACTCATCACATCCCTGACCTTTCTGAGTAGGTGTCCACCAGCCCCAGCAGATGGGGGCTTTCACAGGCTTCGGCCCTGACCCATTGGTCTCTGTCCTTTCCCAGCAGAGTTGAAGCTGCCGAACAAGTTTCCTGCTCATTACAGGCTAGGAGGAGGTGGACATGTTTGATAACAAACTTTTCTTAGCAAAGACTGGAGCCACAAGTGGTTTCCATGAGAGGTGACCCTGGAAGCGTGTTGGGGGAGAGAGGATAAGGGGCGAAGATAGTGAAGGGTGTGCTCAAAAGCAAGTCACCACTGTGGGTACCTGGAGCTCAGGCCCCTGGAGACCTTCTGAGGGACTGTGTAGAATGTGCCTGAGAATTATCACACAAAGGGAAAGAGAAGCTGGGGTGTTTTTGCACTTACCTTCTATCCCCACCAGGGGGTTAATAAATCTCTGGTACTTCTAGTTTGCCTTGCAAGTGGACTAGACTGGCTCTTGTGGCACCAGAGGAAGACCTCAGGCTGAGAGGGCTACTGATTTAAGTGTCCACCAGTCTCAGCACACTGGGCCTTTGACAGGCTGAGGCCTTGACCCATTGTCCTTTTCTTCTGATTCCAGACAACTTCAGGATTCTTCTCGCCATGGTGGCTCGGGCAACCAGCCATTCATCGGGGTAGCATTTGAAGTGGAACTCATTTGCTCTTCTAGATAAAACCCATGGATTCATGGATCAGACCAGAGCGCCCCCTTTCCAGCACTGAGGCTGAAATGGTGCTATGGAAGCTGGGAGGCACTGGACGCTTGTCAGAGGCTGTCATTGAAATGACCCCAGAAGTCACAGGATATGACCTTCGAGAAGCTGGGTCCCATCAAAGAGGGGTCTTTACTCATGCAGAACATTTCTGTATGAATTTGCCAAAGCAGATGGCATAGCTGCCCAAGGGAGACAGGCTGGGTTTACGAAAGAGCACCAATATCTGAGCACACAGACACTGCTCCGAACCCTATCTGAGTAGAGGAATTCCATCCAGATGGTGCCAGAAGGAGCTGCAGGGGGAGTGGGGGGGGGTTTCAGCAGAGACCTCTCAGATCTGCTGCTGCCTCCCCAGGCCCAGGCTAAGGAGCAGCCTTAGAAGGCCCTTTGAGTGGAACTGTTGGCTGCCAGGCATGGGACAACACCCTGTGGTCTCAAGAGCAATGCTTTGGGAATGGAAACTTCCACAGATCAATCAAAATGATCGGACACTTCAAAGAGCAGAAGGGAAGCGGGTGCCTGGAGAGGACTATCACCATGTACTCTTTAAGGGTCTGCACAGGCAACTGTAGCCCTCCCCAAATGGGGAGGGTCTCCAACAGCCAGTGGGAGGGGGAGCCTGGGATTCCCCTGTCCCTTGGCTCCCCCAAAGGGACTCAGGTTTCTTCTCTGTCTTAGAAAAGTCAACGCCGAGAGGAGGTGAGTGCTAGAAAAGCCAACGCTGAGATGAGGTGAGCGCTTATAGATCATTTTGCAGTGGATTGTGGGAAACACCAGCTGGACAGTAAGCGTGTGAGAGCGGGAAGGGAAGACAGAAAAAAACAGATCGGGATCACTCAGTGGGAGACAGCATAGAACAGACATGTGAGTTGTCCCATCTGAGGGACAACGGAGCTGGGCTCTGGTCTCCACTCCTATCCATCATGCGGGGGTCAGAGCCCACAGGTGAAGGGCCCACAGACTCAGGCTCGAACTGGAACAGTGAATGCTCAGGAGACACATGCAGGGCCCAGCAACTCTGCACCATCATGTTACTCCATCTTTTCTCCCCTTACTTCTTTCTTTCCTCTTTTCCTTTCCTCCACTTCACCTCTGGATCCTTCCTTACTGTGCCTGATGTTGCCAGCATCTTTTCCTCGTGGTACCTGGAATCCAGTGTTCCTTAAAGTGTGGTCCACCGACTTCCCAGAATTCTTGGTAAAGGCCCTGTGTCACAGTGACAGCAGTGATTTGCCAGTTTTGGAATCTCCAGGCCCTGCCCTTGCCCCCATGTGACCATTTGCCTCCTTTGGGTGCCACCAGCTGACCACCTTGCCTCCCTCCAAATGCTTTATCCAGCCACTGGACTGGCTGTCTCTCCAGTGTTACCTCTGCTCTGCACTGAACTTTCCCAGAATTTAGGGTTGGACCTTTATCTAATAGATGAGGAGAAGTGGGCCTCACCCCCACCTCCCATCCATTCACACCCATCACATCTGGCCAGTTGCTCCTCGGGGTGACCGTGATCCACAGGGAAAGAAAGTCAGAAATTAAAGTCCTTCTGTTCAAACAAGCAGTCACAGCAAGGCACCCATGGCTTTGCTGTGTGCAGCTCAATGTCCCATTCATAGGGTAACACACAGTCACATCAAGGTACCAGCAGTGCCAGACAGCGTGATACAGCCACGTGCAAAGCCAGGGATAATTTTACAGTGTGTGCACAGTGACACAGTCAGCCACCAATCACACACAGTAACGCTCCTTTTCACAATAACATGTGGGTACACAAATTGTCACAGCATGGAAAGAAACACAATCAGCACAGAGTAGAGTAACAGTCACTGGAGACTCCAAAGGTGGGAGGGTAGGAGGGGGTGAGGGGGGAAAAATGAACTAATAGGTACAACGTACGCTAGTCAGGTGCCAGTACCCTAAAAGCCCAAATTTCCCCACTGTGTAATATATTCCATGTAACAAAGCTGCTCTTGTACCCACTAAATCTATTGAAATAAAAAAAAATGTGCTACTTAAAAATGTATCCAGGCCTCACAATAAAATCAGCTCTTCCAAAAAAAATAAAAAAGAAAGAAAAGAAAAGAAGAAGAAACACTGTTAGGAGCAACACATGGTCCTGGACATGTGATCTTATGGTGACATCATCACATACCATATAATACAATTGCACAGCAAGACAGCGTCACAAACACATGTGCACACATGTATGCACACACACAGTAACTCAGTCCACAGCAGCGCACAGGTGGAAAGAAATCCCACAGAGCAACACACGGTGATGGTCGTGACAAAACAACACACACGGGGAAGCAGAGAGGCAGGGACGCACAACCATGTTGCCACTGACGGCACTGCAGTCACACAGAGCCTGGGAGGCACCAGGAGTGCGGTGGAGTTGCAGAGGGTGGGGGAAAGCGGCTTTGTTTGCACAGATGTCTCCTAAAGCAGCCAGGGTGTTATTTAGCTTCTTGGATGAGCTAATGGATTGCAGCGGCTCGGGAGCCTGGAGGTTTGTTAGTGGCCCCTAGAGCAAGGGCTCCTCCTTCACGCTCCCCCACCCTCACTGACTTCTCCTTTCTCACTACGGTAGCTAGCCCCTGTCCCCAAAGCCAGGGCCCCGTTTGAACAAGAAGGGCAGAAGCTGAACAAATATTTGCAGCAGGCCTCACTTGGCACTTACAGGCAGGGGGCTTCCTTCTGGGACTGAGAACTAGCCTGTGCCAGGCAGATTCTGCTCAGCATGGCCTGGGTGGGAGGTCCCGGCCAGGCTGGGCTCTGTCCTGCTGGGGGCCTCTGTCTCCCACTTGCCCCACTGCCTTCCCTTCCATTCACAGCTGGCCTCTCCTCTCCTGAGAGTGGTGTCTACACCTGCCACCTTGCCTCTCGTCCACACCCCGAATGGAATCACCCAGAGCCTCCAATGTCATCTTCCTTTTCCCCGGCCACTTTCTGGCCTGGGCTGCCATTGACCACATTGTGTCCTCTCCCACCGCATTTCAGGCAGACATCTCCACACAGCCCTTTCCTGCGTGTCGCTTAAGTCCCTCTTCCTGTCTCCTTCCCAGGCTCTACTCTGGCATGTTGGTGCCCTCTTGGCTCTCAGTCACTGACCCTCCCTAAATGCCCCCAGGAAATCTTTCTTTTCTTTCCTTTCCTTTCCTTTTCCTTCCTTCCGAGACAGAGTCTCACTTTGTTGCCCTTGGTAGAGTGCTGTGGCATCACAGCTCACAGCAACCTCCAGCTCTTGGGCCTAGGCGATTCTCTTGCCTCAGCCTCTCAAGTAGCTGGAACTACAGGCGCCCATCACAACTCCTGGCTATTTTTTTGTTGTTGTTGAAGTTTGGCCGGGGCTGGGTTCGAACCTGCCACCCTCAGCATATGGGGCCAGCGCCCGACTCACTGAGCCTCAGGCACTGCCCTGCTGGGCAGCTTTCTTTTGGTACTTGCTATCTGTATGGCCTTGGGGAAGTTACTTTGCTTTTGTTTACCTCACTTTCCCATCTGTAAAATGGGGGCAATGATAATTTCTACCTCATAGGGCTTTGTAATGACTAAGATTAAATGAATTAATATACATGAAGTGTTTAGGAGAGTACCTGGCATGTAGTAACTGCTACATAATGATTGGCTATTTGGCTGTTATCTTTACCCCTAATATAGCAAAAACTTACATACCTGCATTTGTAACAAATGAGAGATACGATTTGCTAGCTTCCTGGAGCTGGAAAGTAAAGGGAAATGAGCAATTAAAGACTGACAGATGGCTGGGCGTGGTGGCTCATGGTTATAATCCTAGCTCTCTGGGAGGCCTGATGCAGGTGGATTGCTTGATCTCAGGAGTTCAAGACCAGCCTGAGCAAGAATAAGACCTCATCTCTACTAAAAATAGAAAAATTAGCTGGAGTCCCAGCTACTCGGGAGGCTGAGGCAGGAGGATAGCTTAAGCCCAAGAGTTTTGGGTTGTTGCTGTGAGCCATGATGCCTTCTCCATCAGGGTGACAGAGTGGGACTCTATCTAATAATAAATAAATAAAATAAGTAAAGACTAACAGATGCCCTCAGAAGCATGGGCAGATATGACTGGGAAAGTCTCAACTTATAAACCACAAGCATGTTGGTTTCCCATAGGGAACATCTCCCACTGGAACATCTCCCAGCCTCCAAGATGGCCCAGGGTTTCTTTCTCCGGGATCCATGTCTTTGGGCAGTCCCCTCTCACACTGAACAGGGCTGACCCATATAACCTGTTCAATATTGTGGAAATAACAATATGTGACTCCCAAGGCTATAAACTTATCACAAAAGACAGTGCAGTTTCTACCTTGCTCTCTCTTGGATCACTTGCTCTGGGGGAAGCCAGGCTGGGTGTTGCTAGGACACATGGGTAGCCCTAGAGCAAGATCCATGTCATGAGCCAACTGCTGAAACCAATTTGCTGTCCAGATGAGTAAGTCACCTTCTAAGTGGCTCCTCAGTCCCCGTCAAGCCTTCTGATAGATGACGGCTAACATCGGGACTGCAAGCTCATGAGAGACCCAAATCAGAACCTCCTCCTAAGCCTCGAATCGTTAACTCACAGAAACCATGAGAGATAATAAAATTGATTGTTTTAAACCACTGAGTTTTGAGGAAGCTATCACTAGAAAGTTTAATGTTTTAAAAATGGGAAGGGTTCATTAAATCATGTTTATCCTCCAGGAAATATATATTTTTATATAACCTTTGGATTTCTTAGTATATAAGATTATATATTCACAATATGAATTCCTTTAGAAAGAGCATCTATTCTTGGACTTGTATTTATTTTATCGGGTATGTGCTTGATTTATGGTCAGCATCCAATAGCTGTTGAATAAAGGAACAAAATGTAATATATTACCTATGTATCAAAATGCCAAATATGTTAACTTCCTGTTCTTTGCTTTATGTCATTAAATTGTCAGTAATAAAAATAAATAAATAAATAAAAATGGGAAGGTCACGGGTGATGACAAAGTCTACAATGTGTCCATGGGCTGAAGGGGATAATGAAGGTCATCGAAGTTCATAAGGTCAAAAAACTATGAAGCCAGGATGTTGGATGGTTGTCCACACCAACCTCAAAGTCAGCCATAACAGTGTCCTAATTAGGCTGGGTAAATAATCTTTTGTATACTTTTTCCATCAGCAACAAATGAGGAAGCAGAGTGAGGTTTACTAGTACATGTCAAAGATGGGGGAAAAGCGAGAGCAAGAAATGGAAAGAAAGCAAACAGGAGAATATGACAGGTGAGCTCCGAGGCTGGATCACCAAGAAATCACAGCCCAGGCAGAGACAAGGAGGGGCAGAAAGAATGCCACAGGGAACCCAGAAGACGACCTTGTTGCCTGGGAAGTCAAGCAGAGCAGACGCCCCTGCCCAAGACCCAGCAAAACTCCATGCTCTGCCCAGTGGGCCCAGTTGGTGAAGGATAAATCCCAGTCTTCTATTCTTCCCTCTCCCCACATGTGTGTTTATCTCACAGGAACCTTGTACCACTTAGCAGATCTGACATTCACACATCAGTATCCCCAATTTATGGTTGAAGAAATTGAGGCCAGATAGTGGCATGACTTAGCTGTGATCCCTAAATCACTCACTAAGCTGGGGCCAGGGAGAGGACTAGAACCCAGGCGTGCTGACTCCCCTTCATGGCTATTGGGACTGCAGTCAGGAAGGGAGTGTACAGCAGTGGGAGATGGGCAGAGACTCATCTTAAAATGAGAACCCAAGTGTGGGGCCAGCAGCATTGCTCCCCAGGAGGTAGAATGGAAAGGCACTAGAAAATTCTATGGGAGCCCCTCCATGCCCTCTGTCTTCATCCCTCAAAAGTCTGATCCTGAGGGGAGGCTGTCAGTGCTGAGTCCATGGACTGAGTAAACCCGGATGAGGCTCTGCTCCTCCAAACCGCCAATCCCAGCAGCCTCTTTGGGGCAGGGATGTGGGGAGGGAGCCTCCTGTCTGTTATCATCCTCTACCACCCGTGCTCTAGAGATAACATGATTAACTCCAGAGAGCAGGGGTCAGAAGAGTGGGTGCAAAATGGGGGCTGGGGCATTGGGTGATAGAAAGGGACTCTGGGGGCCTGCAGGGAGGAGGGTGTCTTGGTGCCATACAGGGGGTCAGAAGCAGGCTTCAGCTCCTGCTGCTTTGCCTGGAGCCTCTGCAGACCCTTCCCTAGGTGCAGGGGTCGCTCACTATTTCCTTATCTCTGGGAGCCATGACAGCCTGTCCTCCCGGACTGCTGATCACATGGCATTGTTATCACCCTGCGCCTGTGTCTGTTACCAGCCAGGGCTGTGATTTCTGACAAATAGCACTTGAGCGCCAAAGGGAATCTGTTCCTGGCCTTATCTCTGGCCTGTGTATCCTGCGTGAGCCTCATGTTTGGTCCCTGTGGGGCCATCCCTTTGCCAATAGCAGCCCCTGGGGCACCCAGATAAGGTGCTAGCTGCCTGTGCCCTGGGACTCCCCAGTCGATGGCTGTGGGACAGGCTGGGCTTGCGCTAGCATCCCTTGCCCAGGTCAGTTTCTTCAGGGCACTGTGGAAGCCATGGACACACCAAAGACACAGAACTTAGCTTGGGTAATGTTCCCAGCTTTAACCCTCAATAGCTGGGTAGTGTTTGATTTGCACGCACAGTTTCCTACCCAGTGGAGGAAAGGCCAAAACTGAGTCAGCACCAAGGACAGCGCCAGCAAGGGCTTCCCCGCCTCTGCAGGAGGTGGAAAGGCAGGAAGGGACGAGGGAGAAGGAAAGGAAGAGAGAGAGGAAGAGGGAAGGAAGGCGGGCAGGAGGGAAAAAGAGAAGAGGGAGGAGAAGGCGGGGAAAGAAAAGGGGGAATAAAAGCCAAAGGGAAAGAGGAGGAAACCGCAAGGGAAGGGGAGCGAGAGATTCTCTGCAGGCCAAGGAATGGTGTCATGTTTCCAGGTCTCTACTTTTCCGCTTGTCTAGTGGTTGAAGAAAAGACTATTTGTCCAAGGTAGGGATATATGAGACTCAAGGTCCTTTTGACCTTGGATAAAGAGGAACTTGGAGCTATTCAATATTCCACATCATCAGAGGCCAGAGAAGGGACTTGAAGGAAGTGACAACAATTATAAAGCAGACATTTACTCTGCCTTACCCTAGGCCATGGCTTATTTAACCCACCCACCAAACTTGTGGCATTGGTGCTATCATATCCCCCATATTATAAATGAGGAAACAAAGTATGAGGGAGACATAATAACTATCCTGAAGTCGTATTACCAGAAAACAAGAATGCCTGTAACCTGGACAGGAAATAGATCCCTGCTTAGCTCCCCTCTGTCCCACTCCTTCCCCATCCTTGCCATCCACTTTGAGTGCCCAGTATCTTTCTGAACTTTTAATCCAGAGTTAGCCTCTCCTAAAACTCAATGTAAGTTCACACATTTGCAAAAGGAGCATTCTGGGTTCCATGTTTTAGCTTAAAAAGCTCTTTTAGGTTTTTCTGGCCTGAATCAGCCAGTGCATGGTTTGGTTCGTGAGGCAGAGAAAGGCTGTGGGAGGAAGGCCCTGAGGTCTGACCTGCTGCCCACAGTCACGCTGCAGCTGATTTCTGAGGAGTGGGAAGGAGTCAAATGCTTACAAATGGACCTTTGAGATTGGCAAATATAAGCTTATATCAGGAAAATCCCATGTGCATTTGGCTGACCCAAGGTAAAGAGAATAGTCAAAAAGCAGTGTACACCCAAGGTCAAGCTCCAACTTAACTGCCACCTCTCAGTGTCCCTGGGAAAATTCCCTCTTTTCTCTAGACCACAAAGAGAAATCATGGAGTCTCTGCAAGGTCAAACAAGGCGGCTACTCGACACATATTATTAAATAGGAGCGATTTTTCTTAACCTTTTTTCCTTTGGAAAGTCAGAAGGGGTTTTCTACTCTGTAGGGTAGTTCCGTCTGAGTGCTAGAGCCCTGTTCCATATTGAGGATATACTTGATATAGAAGGAAATGTCGGAGCATCTACTATTGGGAAGCTCAATAATGGACAAGAAACGGGTAGGTGGATGGCAGATGAAGAAAAGATTATGCAGCCTTGGTAAATAAGAGCTGCCACACACTCTAACTGGGGGAGCTCAGAGATCCTCCCTAATTCCCTCTATACATAGAAATCCTCAAGGATATAATTCCTGAGCAGCAGAATAGGAGAGTGTCAATTTTGATGGAAAGAGGTAAGGTGTCTTTACAGCTCTCCCCCAACCATGACCTGATGAATCATCTTTGGAGCACCCCTCTACCATTATGGATGGTTTCTTTCTTGGCACATCATGAGGCTGGTGCCCAGGGCCTCTTTAGTTTGAGGGAGAGAGCAGTTGGTTTAGAGCTTATCACAGTGATCCAGAGATACAGTTTGGTAGATGTGACCAGGGTGTGGAGAATGGAAAGGGGTATTTTGAAGAGAGAATCACCGGGCATGGTGGCTCACTTCTGTAATCCTAGGACTCTGGGAGGCTGAGGCAGGTGGATTGTCTGAGCTCAGGAGTTCAAGACAAGCTTGAGCAAGAGTGAGACCCCATCCCTAAAAATAGCTGGGTGTTGTGGCAGGTGCCTATAGTTCCAGCTGTTTGGGAGGCTGAGGCAAGAAGATCTCTTGAGTCCAAGAGCTTGAGGTTGCTGTGAGCTATGATGCCATGGTACTCTACCAAGGGTGACAAATGAGACTGCCTCAAAAAAAGAAAAATAATGAAGAGAGATTCAATTCCTAGATAAGTAGTGTGAGCCCAAGAGTACAAGTTTTGTAGACAAAGAGAGACCAATTTCAAAGTTTGGCTTGATGACTTGAGCAAGTTGCTTTAGTGTCTTCATCTGTTTGGGAGAAAGAAAATTGAGAGATCTGTTTAACCCCCAAGTTGACAAGTCAAATAGGCCATCAGATATACAAAGCTGTATCTCAGGATAATGGGGAAGAAAAACAAACACAGGAGCCATTGCTTATAGATGATTTTATAAGCCGTGGTAATAGATGAGTTTCCTGAAGGGAGGTTGGGAGAGAGCAAGAGAGAGAGAAAGATAGATGTATTTGGAAACACTGCTTAACCTGTGTCTCAGCTTCCTCATCCATAGGATGGAGGTGATCATAGTACCTACCTCATTGGTCCAAGGTCTGGATTTAGATAACTCAAGTTCAAACACTTAGGGTCTGGTAAATGCTCAATAAATAAGATGATGTTATTAGCCTTTACCCAGCACTTCATGGCAGAGGCAATCAATCCCATTTTATAGATGAGGAGACTGAGGCTCAGAGTGTCTAAGGTCTCATAGCTTATTAGCAGCACATCACTGTATATAAGAAAAGTCTGGGCCAGCACTCTGGGAGGCCGAGGCAGGTGGATTATTTGAGTTCAGGAGTTTGAGACCAGCCTGAGCAAGAGTGAGACCCCATCTTTACTAAAATAGAAAAACTTGCAGAGCATGGTGGTACACGCCAGTGGTCCCAGGTACCTGGGGGGATGAGGCAAGAGGATGGCGTGAGCCTAAGAGTTTGAGTTTGCTGTGAGGCATGATGATGCCATGGCACTCTACCCAGGTGACAGAGTGAGACTCCATCTCAAAGAAAAAAGAAAGGAAAGAAAAGAAAAGAAAAGTCTGTGCCACCCTTCCTCTCCCTTTGTTGGAGAATACCATATAGACACTTTTTTTTTTAAACACAAGAGATAAGCTATATGAGTCTGGCTAGAAAGGATAATGTCGCCCCTCCACATGGGGGTGATGATAGACTCTGGACTTAGAGAAGTCCCGCTTGCGTGGAAACTACCATGCCCTTTAGGATGAGTTCCCAGGACAAACTCCAGGTCCCCATCTCACATGTTCAAATGCCTTTTGGGAGCTAGTGTTGTAGGCAATCTGGCTCCTCCTAGTTCCAGAAGCCAATGAAGCAAGGTCTGTGCAAGGAGTGACTTAAAGCCAGTCTCATTTACATCCTCAGATGAGCCAGTGAGGCAGAAAATGTAGATAATAAAGAGAGTTAATGACAGGCCTCCCCAGTTGCCTGAGCTGGCCCTTGGGGAGAAGGAGTCAATGAGCTCCTGTCGCTGTTGTTCCGGACCCTCGATTTCTTCATCTTCTCTCTCCTGCACAGCCCCCTTCCCAGCCCAGCTTGTTGTCTTGGAAATCGGTTGCAGCAGCTCACACAGAGAAATGAGAACACAAGGGATCTGGGTATCTCCAGGCTGATGGGATGTGGTGGGGGGAGGCAACTTGTTATTTATTATTATTTTTTTTGAGACAGAGTCTCACTATGTCACCCTGGGTAGAGAGTGCTGTGGCATCACAGCTCACAGCAACCTCAAAGTCTTGGTCTTAAACAATTCTCTTGCCTCAGCCTCCCAAGTAGCTGGGACTACAGGCGCCCACCACAATGCCTGGCTATTTTTTGGTTGTAGTTATCATTGTTGTTTGGCAGGCCAGGGCTGGATTCGAACCCACCAGCTCCAGTGTATATGGCTGGCACCCTACCTGCTGAGCTACAGGCACCAAGCCTAACTTGTTATTTTTAATGAAGATTGCACAACGTCCCAGCTCCCCAGAAAAGAAACTTCTCAGGAATCCTATGGAGATGACATGAAAAGAAGGTCCCACCCCAAGACTCCTGGTTGATAATACCACTAATATAACTGTCACTGAAGTGGGGGTGCAGATTTAGAATGTGTCAAGCACTACACCAAGTGTGTTACATACAGCATTTTATTTAGTTCTTACAACAGCCTTTCAATGCTAGTATTCTTATTATTCCCATTTTATAGACAGAGAGACTGAGTGCACAGTAGTGACATCATTTTCCTGAGGTCACACACCATGTACTTGGTAGATTTGGGATTCAAGCCCACTCCAGTATTACTCCAAGGTCTAGGGATTGCCTCCCTCCTTGTACATTGTCTTGTGAGACAAAAGTTAGCCAGTCTGCCCTTCTCCCTTCTCCACCATCATGGCGTGTACTACTGACTGTTGCTTATCATGTCTTCTTACAAGACGTTGAGAATCAAGTGAGTTCTGGCCAAGAAACAAAAGCAAAATCGTCCCATTCTCCAGTGGATTTGAGTGAAAGCTAGTCATGAAACAAGGTACAACTCAAAGAGGAGACGGGGGTGGGGGGAGCCAAGCTGTATAAGGAATTGCACTTGAGATTGCACACATATTTACGCTGAATCAGGGTCACTGTCATCTTACCATATTAAGCTGAAAATGTCACTACTCTCTGAATACTCAGATACATTTCATTGAGAAAACAACTTTTCTTTTGTTTACTTGCTCTGCACTAATAAGTTGGTTCAGTAATAAATATGTAAAACCTTTTGTTTGAACAAAAAGTCTGGCAGAGAGGTGGTTATTTAGCTAGGTGTCTATTATAGGTACTTCCTATATTGGGAGCACTACGTGCATACCTTTACCAATAAAATCTCGGACTGGGAGTTCGCTTGATATAAGCTGAATCATGTGATTGACATTCTTGAGTTTGTGGTCAACTAGAATCTTCAAATCTTTTTCATTTGGACAGTGTCAAATTGATATTTTGTGTCCTGAATTCACACAAAGCTTGTTGGTTTTAAGAGGTTTGGCTGCGGGCAGCACCTGTGGCTCAGTGAGCAGGGCACCGGCCCCATATGCTGAGGGTGGCGGTTTCAAACCCAGCCCCGGCCAAACTGCAACAAAAAAATAGCCAGGCATTGTGGCAGACGCCTGTAGTCCCAGCTACTCAGGAGGCTGAGGCAGAAGAATCGCCTAAGCCCAGGAGTGGAGGTTGCTGTGAGCTGTGTGACGCCGCTGCACTCTACCAAGGGAGATAAAGCGAAACTCTGTCTCTACAAAAAAAAAAAAAAGAGGTTTGGCTGCCCAGGGGAATTATTTCTAAGTTGTGAAAATAGTTTCTCCTTCTGAGAGTTGATAACTATCCAAAATTATGTTTTCTGGGTTTTCTTCTATATTTAGAAAATTTTTATTCATTTAATTCATTGGGAATTTAATAACTGCTCTCATATGAAGGTGAAAATAGATATTTTCTAAGCGATTATCTTTGTACTATGTATTGATAAACTATTCCCCACTAAGTTGAACTTTTTATTTTATTATTTATTTATTTGAGATGGAGTCTCACTGTGTCACCCTCAGTAGAGTGCTCTGGCATCACAGCTCACAGCAACCTCAAACTCTTGGGCTTAAGTGATTCTCTTGCCTCAGCCTCCCAAGTAGCTGGGACTACAGGCACCTGCTACAACGCCCGGCTATTTTTGTTGTTGTTGTTGCATTTGTCATTGTTGTTTTAGCTGACCCAAGCTGAGTTTGAACCCGCGGCCTCGGTGCATGTGGCCGGTGCCCTACCCACTGAGCTATGGACACTGCCTAAGTTGCATTTTTAAAATACATATATTTTTGAGACAGGGTCTCACTCTATTGCCTGGGCTATAGTGCAGTGTCATCATTGTAGCTCACAACAACCTCAAACTCCTGGACCGAAGTGATCCTCCTGCCCCAGCCTCCTGAGTAGCTGAGACTACAGGTGCACACCATCACACTCAGCTAACTTTTCTATTTTCTTTTTAGAGATGGTATTTTCTTTTCTTTATTTTTTATTATTTTAGAGATGGGATTTTCTGTATTGTTCAAGCTGGTTTAAAACTCCTGACCTCAAAGGATCTTCTTGCCTTGGCCTCCCAAAGTGCTAGGATTACAGGAGTGAACCACCACACCCAGCCTAAGTTGAACTTTGAAAGTTTTTTTTATTATAAGTTAAATTCTCCTATGTAACACATTTCCCATCCTTAAGTTTGGATGTTAATAATGTTCATATCACAAAATGAGGATAAAAATCAGGTTATGTGCGGCAAGCATAGCTTCTGTCACAGTTTAAGTTTTGGCACATAATGGGTCCTCAACCCGACCACCTCTATTAGACACTCCACACATTTCCTTCCACCCACACACATACACTCTCTCAGACACTGAAACTATAGAAGGAAAAAATTGCTAAAAAGACAGGTTGATCCTGGAGGTCAGATGTGCAGCCAGAAGTTAGATGACCTCCAATAAGCATGGAAAGATTCTATTTCTCTCCTGAAGTCCCGGATTGATACCTTCCAAATGAAGGTATCAACGCATGGTGACATTTTGTGTTTCTCAGTAAAAACCAGAAAAATAAAGACAAATAAGTAAGTTTTTATAAAGATATTTTAACTAACTGTTCTTTATTTGGAGACTATTGTCTTCCTATTTTTTTAAGCATTAAAATTTCCTTTGTTTTTGTTAAGAGATGAAGAGATTAGGTGATAGTTGCTATCCTGCAATGTCTTCACTTGGCATTGTCCTTGATGGCTTAAAATTTTGCTGGTTCTCAAAACTGTGCTTCACAAAAATCTCTCTCTCAACAAGCTCAATTCTGAAGTTCACTGCAACATCACAAGAATAGGATCCAATGATTCTGATTAACATTTTTTCCATTTTTCAGAGCACTGTGCACTATGCGTCATAGGCGATCAGTTACTGTTGTGGGTTAACTGAATGAAGGGTGTTGTAAGACACCTGGCAGTTTGTTTGCCATTGGCCAGAAAGAAACCCATGAAGGAAAAGCCAAACTTGATTGAACTGAGAACTGTAGACTCAGGCATTTACCTCTGAGTATTGTGGATACATTCAAGAGCTCCTCTTGCCCAGCGTCAGCACCTCGGACAGCTCAACCGCAATTACCCTGGTCTCCGGGGAAACCTAACTAAACACAGACAAAGGCATTTTTACATTATCTTTTCCTTATTATTTAAACAAGCGCCTCCTGTTCATACATAAGCCTTCCTCTTTGCGCCCTTAAACCTCCCTCTCAGACTGTTTGCCTCGCAGTTTGCAATTCCCCAGCAAAACGGCCAGCTCCAGTCCCAGCTTCAGAAATGCCAATTTTAATTAAAAGTGCAATTTTCAAATCCACCCAAAGCTCAGATAGGATATGGCACACTTGCTGCCCTCTGATCTTTCTGCCTGCTCTGTTGATTAAAATGGTGCCACTCTAAGTGCTTTGTCAAATCTTCACAAAAAGGAGGAGAAATTGACATTTACACCTTTATACCGGCAAGAAAGTGATATATTAGATTCACCTCTATTGCCACAAAGGCTTGATTGTGGCTTAAGGGCAGAATTAGGCCAAAAGGTCTCCAATGATAGCTCTGTTTCAATATTTCAAGCTTGCAGGGCTCTTCCTCCAGCTGGTGGTGATGGTGGCGGTGATGTGAGTGACTAGGCCACCCCTCTCTTCCCAGTTGGTGCCCTTTGTACCTATGCAAGGACATTGAGCTTCCAGGGAATGGTTCTTTAATTTTAGTGAACAAAAGGACAACCCAAAAGATTCTCTTAAAGCACCAATTCCTTGGCCCCACTTCTAGGGATTCTGACTCAGTAGGTTTGGAATATGGTCCCCAGAATCTTAAATGTAATGAAGCACCAGGTGATTCTGATGAAAGAAATTTTTAGATCAGTGTTTTTCAACCTTTTTTTTAACCTCATGGCACACTTGAACCTATAGCTCAGTGGTTCTCAACCTTCCTAATGCCGCGACCCTTTAATACAGTTCCTGTGGGTCATGACCCACAGGTTGAGAACCGCTGCTATAGCTAAACGTCCGCAGCACAATTAAATCATGTTGATCTAAAAAAAAAGAATATACTTATTGTGCTTTGAACTTCTTTTATAAATAATGTAATTAATGATTTTTAAGAATTTTCATGGCACACCGGTTGAGAATCACTGCTTTAAATCATAATCACATAAAATGTGTTCTAGTAATTCCCAGAAAATTGGCTACAAGGGTCTGAGCTATGGACTGGGACAGGGGTGAAACTAGGGCAGTGAATCTAAACAGGCGTCCTCAAACTGCAGCCCATGGGCCACATGAAGCAGTGTGATTGTATTTGTTCCCATTTTGTTTTTTACTTCAAAATAAGATATGTGCAGTGTGCATAGGAATTTGTTCATAGTTTGTTTTTTTTTAAACTATAGTCTGGCCCTCCAACGGTCTGAGGGACAGTGAATTGGCCCCCTGTTTAAAAAGTTTGAGGACGCCTGACCTAGCAGGATGATCCTATCCAGCTGTGACATTTACATTCTGGGGTCCTTGGGCAACTGATTTCCCCTTCATGTTGCCACTTTTCTATCTTTATAACTGAAGGGTCATGCAATAGACCACCAAGTTGATACTGTTAATCTGCAAAGATATTCTGCAAATCAATAATAAAAAGAAAAAGCACCTGATACAAAGATGGATAAAGTGATACCAATGAGCGTTACTTGGAGAAGAAAACACAATGAACAAAAATTTGAGATTCTCAATCTTACTAGGGGCCAGGTAAGTGCAAATTAAAATGACAGTAAGCTTTTTGGGAACTGCTTGTTTTGTTGTTTTTTATTTATGCTGCATTCAGTTACTCACCATATTGGGAAACAGAGAAACTTGTGAATTGATAATCGCCAGTGTTGAAAGGGTGTGGGGAAATGAGAATTCCCTATATGAAAGTGTGAATAACTACAATGTTTTGAGAAAGCAACCTGTCAGGGTTGATAAAGATGGAAAAGTACATTCTCTTACTCAGCAATTCGGCTTTGGGAATCTATCCTACACAAGAAATGCATCAGAACATGTGAATATAGGCAATGAAAGTTTATTGAGCATTATTTGTGGTGGCAGAAAATTGAAAATTACTTAAAAGTCTGTCAACAAGGGACTAGTTCAGTAGACTCTGCTACATCCAAATTGAGAAATATTCTACTGTTATTGAAAAAAAATCTATCAGATCTGGAATTGTTGATCTTCAATGACATCCATGATCTATTATTCAATATAATGTGAAATGTCAAATCACAGATTAATAATATCCCATTTTCTTGAAAAAGATAAAAAAAGCTGTAGACTGCCTTTAGATGTGTGGGTCTGAGCTTAGCATGATGCACAGAAGAAAATGCCCCAGACTCTTGATACTGGTTTATTCCCAAAATGAGATTATCAGGGAAATGGGAAAATATAATATTTTCTTTTTTTTTTTTCTTGTTAAAGACAGACTCTTAATTCGTCGCCCTCGGTAGAGTACCGTGGCATCACAGCTCACAGCAACCTCCAGCTCTTGGGCTTAGGCAATTCTCTTGCCTCAGTCTCCCGAGTAGCTGGGACTACAGGCGCCCGCCACAACACCCAGCTATTTTTTGTTGCATTTTGGCCAGGGCCGGGTTTGATGCCACCCTCGGTATATGGGGCTGGCCATTGAGTGACAGGCGCCGCCCTGCAATATTTTCTTTTTTTATAGGGGAAAGTATGAAAGCCATCCCCCACTACCACAAATTATGCAGTCAAGATTCCCATATTTGGGGAAATCACAGGGGTCACCACATCTAGAGTACAATGCATAAGGCTCGCCCTGGGAAAACCACCTTCATGATCATGGTATCTCCCCTGCCAGATAAGTATAATATTTTCTTTATTCACTTCGACATTGTATGACTTCTTCCAAAAGAATATAGTATTACTCCTATAAGTGGACAATTATGAAATTGACTTAAGACCTAATGAAGGGATCACTTAGATCTCTTCCAACTCCTCCAACCTCGGGACATTCATCTCTTTCTCCTTCTTTGCATCAAGGTCTATTTATGTCCAAGAATCAGAGTCGCCCAGAATTAGGCTAGACCCTCAGGGTAAAGTCCATTCTAGTGTATGGGAGAGACCCAGGACCCTGAAGTTGGATTTTGTGACCAGATCGTACCCTCTGATTCTAATCCATTCTGGGGTCTTGCAGGTGAAAAGACAAAGCAATGCCCTATCTTTCCTCAGGTTCTCCCAGAACATCGCCTGGCTCCTTTCTACTCTATGAAACTCACAGCCAGGACTACTTGGGATTCTCTGGGGACTAAGCCATACTATACCTCATGAAGATGATCTAAGGGAAGTCCAAAAGACTTCAGGTTCTAGGCTGACCCCGTTACTGCCATTGTGAGGTTGCTACCAGCCACACACACAACACCACACAGGATGCTGACGAGAGAGGGTTCCCTGAGAGCCACCTCCAGCCCTCCCTTTGCTGTGTCAGGCTTCTCATGCTCAGAGCAGAGACCCAGGGACTGAGGCTATAATGGTGCTTTCATTTTTATCCCTGTTAAGAAAAATAAAATACACCCCAAGTATAGAAAAAATTAAAAGATACATATCTGCAGAGTTTATTTAATAATTCTAAAGTAAACACGCATGTAACCCCACTCCAATCAAGAAATAGGACGTTACCTGAGAGGCCTCATGTGATGCTCTCCAGTCACGCCTTCTTCTTCCCTTTAGAATAAACCAGTATTCTGCTTCTATGGTCAACAATTTCCTTGCTTTCTTTTAAATCTATCCCACCTTTGTATGCAACCACTTTTGTCTTCTTTGAATTTAACATAAATGGATTCATGTTATGTATTTGTGTTGACATATGAAAAATGTATCCCTGTTGCTGTGTGTGGCTGCAGTCCATTTATTTTCATGGCCATATAGTATTCTGTTGTATGATGGCACCACAATTAATCCTTCTACCTTCAGTAGGTGTTTGGGTTGTTTCCAGTTATTGACTTTTACAACCCATGCTGCTCTTATTGTGTATATGTCTCCTGATGTACACACACATGTCTTTAGAAAGAAATGGAGTTGCTGGATCATAGGGCTTGCCTATCTCCAACTTCACTAGATAATACTCGTTTTCCAAAGTGGCTCTACCAATTGACACTTCCACCAGCAATGACAGAATTCCTAGTGCTCCACCATCTCACCAGAATTTTGTGGACAGTCTTTCTCTTCTCAGACTATTTGAACATGCTGACCCTTCTTCTTAGAGCACTCCCTTTCCCTATTTTATTTCTCTTGCAATGTCTGGGTTCCCATCAGGATTCTTCCTACTGGAAGCCTTCCCTGACTCTTCACTCTGGGGCATCTGCCACCTCCAGCTCTTACAGGCCCCTACACTGTCCCCTTCATTTTAGATACTACATTGTACTGGTACTGTCCACTCACTTTTCTATCTTGGCCCCCATAGGATTGAGGGATTCCTGAAGGCAGGGGTATAACATGGTCTAACACAGTGCCTGGCACGCAGTAAGTGCTCAGTTCATGACTGTTGAATTAACAGGTAAAACCCATTTTTCTCCTCAACCCATGGCTCTTCTTAACCATCAGGAAGCCAGGTGATACTAAGGCTTTTTAGAGAATTGTTGCCAAAACAACAAATAATAACTCTGGGGAAATTAATTGTCAGATCTGGTTCTTTCATTAATAGCTCATCAAAGGACTGTGAACCCCCAGCGGGCCTCTTAAAAATAAGTAACTGATCAGCATGGAAGGAAGGGCATCCTGTTTCCAGAACCCCCACCACTACTACGAACACACAAACAGGCACACCTCCTGTGAATTGCTGGCCCTGGCCATTTAACACAGTTATTACCAACTCCCACTTAGTGAATTATGAGCAAGAGCCTCAAGAGAGCTTTCAAAGATCTTCAAATGGATGTTTAAAAGCCTGCAGTTGCTCAGACAGGCTCAGCTAATGGCATTTATTACTTGGAGGATAGGGTATTTACATAAAGCTGGATTTTTATTATAACAGTAGATGTTTCCTGAGGGGGGGGAGGGAGAAGGAAGGGTGAAGGTGCATCTGCTTCTATTCGATTTGAGAAGTTGGCAAACCCTCTATTCCCACCATAGAGCTGATTCTCTCAGATGTCAGCATGTCAAGCCTAGGGTGGGGGTTGAGTTGGGAGCCCCTAGTACAGGAATGACCAGGTAGCGAGAACAGCGCTGGGTTCTCCTAGAACAGAATACTCAGCACCCTGGACAGCTCACAGCATCAGCCTCTTATCTGTTGGTAGGTACATTCACAGATCATTTTTTTTTTTGGATACAGCTTCACTTTGTCACCCTCAGTAAAGAGCTATGGTGTCATAGCTCATAGCAACCTCAAAATCTTGGGCTTAAGTGATTCTCTTCCCTCAGCCTCCCAAGTAGCTGGGACTACAGGTGCACTCCACAATGCCCTGCTATTTTTAGAGACAGGGTCTCACTCTTGCTCAGCCTGGTTTTGAACTCCTAAGCTCAGGCAATCCACCACCTAAGCCTCCCAGAGTGGCTACAGGTATGAGCCACTGCACCTGGCCCCAGCCCCAGACAGTTCATTCTTAACAGTGTCCTTCTGTTAATGATTTTGGGAGTTCCCTCATTTATCTTCACTATAGTTCAGAAAGGAGATAATCAAGGACATTGACTTCCCAGCTTCCAGCTCTAGGAATCCCCATGCATTCCTTCGCATGACAATGGGCAACGTACAAATGCATCAAAATCAATTATTACGGGCCTCAAGGAATTATATATTGTTGCAAAACAAACCACCTTCAAAACTTAAGAGGCTTAAAACAATAATGCTTTATCATTTCTCATGATTTTATAGATAGACTAGACTTGTAATCAGTTGGCAGATGAGTTGGGCTGAAGGATCACATGGTGGCTAGGGATCTAATGGAAGAGGTGACACAATGGATGAGTCTGGAAGAGTAATATGTGTTTTCCAGGTAGGCAGCACTGAGGAGACGCAACTTGAGAGCCAAGGTATGAAACAACGGGGGGCTTTTGGGAAGCCATGGAGAGTGGCAAGTGGTTCTAAATGACCAGATCAGGCTCGGCACCTATAGTTGAGTGGCTAGGGCACCAGCCACATACACCAGAGCTGGCGGGTTCAAATCCAGCCTGGGCCTGACAAACAACAATGACAACTACAACCAAAAAAAAAAACCAGGCATTGTGGCAGGTACCTGTAGTCCCAGCTACTTAGGAGGCTGAGGCAAGAGAATCGCTTAAGCCCAAGAGTTTGAGGTTGCTGTGAGCTGTGATGCCGCAGCACTCCACTGAGGGTGACACAGTGAGACTCTGTCTCAAAATAAATAAATAAATAAATAACCAGATCATATAAGAGAATTGGGGGGAGAATTATTTCAGATGACTTGGGGAAGATGAGTAGGGCACTGGGTCAACTGACATTATCCCATAGGCATTCAGGAAACCTGGAGCAGATAGATACTATTTAAATGAATAATTATTACATCCTAGGCACAGTGCTGAACACTGGAGATGCAGCATTATCTTATTTAACTCTAACCATTATCACCATTTCGTATATGAAGAAATTGAGGCTTACCTGGGGTTGCATACCCAGGTGGTTTAACTCCAGATTCAATTGTTTTAATTCCTGTTTTCCATAGCTCTGCTAAGGGGGTTCGATTGGGGAGTATAACAGGTAATGTGGAATGGGGCAGTATTAAATCTGTAGTTTAGGGGAAAAAAAAAGCTGGAGGGAATTTCATAATTCAATAAACACAAAAAAATGTTGGGTTAAACAAAGTTTATCAGAAATCTGGTACTGCTGGACTTCTCAGAGCCTTTAATAAGCTAATGTGCACTAGAAAGTAAATTCTGTGACCGAGGGGATTTTTGTCTCTTTTATGGACAGCTTTATCCCCAACACACAAAACAGTGTCAGACATATAATAAATGCTCAGTAAGTGTACTGAATGAATGAAAATGTGAACTCAGAACTTGCTCTCCATTAGGTCCCAGGGAAAGACTCGGGGACAGAGAAAAGGAGACATGTGCATGCCTTCTGGAAGTGTCTAGTCAAAAGGCATTTTCTTGTTTTTATGTAATTCCCAACAAGCTTATGAATTTTTCTGCCTCATGAGAGAACTGAGGCTCAGCAAGATGAAAGGACTTTCCTAAGGACTTAGTAGGGCCAGGGTGGAAACTGCTGGCCCCCTGACTGATGAACCCCGCTCTTTCCCGCCAGTGGAGGAGTAATAAGCAGTGGATGAAAAAGCCTGGAGGATCCCACGCCATCTACACACCAGAATCCTGAGCAATCTCACACTGTCCTTTCAGACAGGGGAAGTGAGGCTGTCATTGTTTCTTCCTGCCATGGGAACCACATGCTTCTCCGTGGTTTGACCACCCTGGAGAGTTCTGAGGCAGGGAAGCAGCTGATTCGAGGCTGTGACTAGGGCCTCCCGGGGCCACCAGCTGGGTGGGCCTTTCCTATAGAAGGCCAGTGCTTTGCCAACACATAAGCCCTCTAACTCTGGAGGGAGTAGTGGGGGAGTTCCACCCATCTTCAAACGATCCTATGTCCTGCAGTCACACGGGCACACACATATATGACAGTACACATATGTGCAAAGAGTCCAAACTATATATGCACACATATATCCCTAACAGGGGATAAAAGTCCGTACACACGCATACTCTCATACACAGAGTGCACACATACAAAGCACAGATCACACCCATGGGGGTGGGTTTGGATGCAAGTGCATAATCACATACCTGACAGCCACCACTCACTCTGGAGGGCTCCCTGCTGAAGTCCCTCCCTGCAGGGAGAGAAGAGGAGGGGAGATAAGGAAGGGTGCCAAAGCAGAGTGGGCCTGTGGGAACTGGGGACAGGCTGTCCATACACACAGCAGCTCAGAATGTCTCCCCCTTTCAGCCACAGGTTGTCTATTGCACCATTGTTAGGAGGGCCTGGCAGATCTAACCTCTTGGAGATTCTACCGTTTCCCCAAAAATAAGATTTTAAGGTGTGCTCCCAAAGATGTGCTAGGTCTTATTTTCAGGGGACGTCTTATCTTTCCTGTAAGTAGGTCTTATTTTCGGAGGATGTCTTATTTTCGGGGAAACAGGGTAGTTCCCATAACAAAATAGTTGGCTTGGCAGGTGGAGGGACTTAAAAAAAGGTTCTCCCAGAATCGGGAGCACATGTGCAACTCCATCTAATACCTCTGAAACAAGTTGAATTAACTTCCCAATTTGGGAAGCCAGAATTGTCATATCACTTATTTCCTTAAATCAAATGTGATCAATTTTGAATCCTTATCCAGCTGGCTAGGAAGGAAATTCAACTAGTTGTAATGGAGCTTCTTCACACCCACTTCCAGCCCTGCCAGTTGAAGGAAGGTGACGAGGGTTTACTCAGAGTAGTTCACATGGGAAGAAACCTCTTTTCTTCCAATGAGCTGGAATACTCATTGTTCAAACTCACATAGTCCCTCAAAGACAGGTTCTTCTATGGCCTGAAAGCTCAGCCTGAGGATGGGGATCCTTGCTGGGTCTGCCCTTCTGAGGGGCACCTGCTCGACCTTGCCCATGTAGAGAGCTGGTGCTGGTGGCTAGCTCTCCTCACTCTGTCCATTGTTTTACCAAATGTTTACTGAGCACCTCTGAAGGCACAGCTCCCGGGCACACAGTGAAGAACAAGTTTATCTTCAAGGAGTTTCCAGAAAAGGCTGACGATAACCACATAATAATCCCAAATTGGCAATGTCTGCCTCCCCTCTTTTCTCAGATGGAGAGTGCTGGAGGCATTAGTGTCACTCAGTTTTTCTTTGCTGTTGCACCCACTAAGCATAAGCTGATGGCCTTGGGCTGAACCCAAGTCATTCAGGGCCTTCCACATGAGAGTGAATTCTCTGTCCTCTCAGGGCTCCACTCCCCAATAATGGTAGACTCTCCATCATTTCTATAAGGAGGCCCAGACCCTTCCTATATACATTCCTAAGCATCCCAGAATTCTGGAAGTGGTTGTGTAGATTGTCACACACACACACCCTGAATGAGACTTGTATTCACTAGGGTCCCGGAGAACAGTTAGTTAAAAGGAAGGGGACCACGAAAATATGTCTTCCTTTATCAGCTTGATTCTCCAACACAAACTGACTCCAATGGGCTTAATTCAAATGAATTGCACGTTCTCAGTGCTATAAAAATGACTTTATCACAGTCAAGAAGAGAAAGATTAGAAGAAATGAATATGTGGGTGATTGAATACAGGATGTCTAATGACAGAGTATGGAGGACGCAGATTGCTATCTCAGTTTATGATGCTCTCTAGGTGCTGCCCCTCACTGGGCAGAGGCAGGATGGCCGCAGGGTAAACACTGCCCCAGCCACACTGGTAGCCACCACCTGGCATGAGAATGGTCATTGGCCCGGGCTGCCCTGGCCATATGTGGCCTCCTGCTATGGTGAGTGTAAAGGAAGTACAGAAGGAGGGATCTGGAGTCAGCCTGCCTGGGTTTGGATGCCAGCCTCCCGGGGTAATTGCTATGTGGCCTAAAGTACACTGGTTTACATCAGTATGCCTCATTCTCTCCATCTGGAAAATGGGAATAATGGGCCAGGCACAGTGGATCGTGGCTGTAATCCTAGCACTCTGGGAGGCTGAGGTGGGTGAATTATCTGAGCTCACAGGTCCGAGACCAGACGGAGCAAGAGCGAGACCTTGTCTCTAAAAATAGCCCAGCATTGTGGCAGGCATCTGTAGTCTCAGCTACGTGGGAGGCTGAAACAAGAGAATCACTTGAGCCCAGGAGTTTGAGGTTGCTGTGAGCTATGATGCTATGATGCCATGGCACTCTACTGATGGCCACAAAGTAAGGCTGTCTCAAAAAAAAAAAAAAAAAAAGGAAAGAAAGAAAAGAAGATGGGAATAATAGTAACAGCAGGGGTCTCACACATGAAGTGAGGTGTCCCACATGAAGGCCAGGCCAGGCTGACTTGGTGTCAGCATCTCTCAATCAGATCTCTGGGGCTGGCCAGGGCAACATGAAGTTTCTGACCCTTTGGGAAGAAATCATATTAGTTAGGAGGAGCCTTTGACCCTCTCCAATAAGCCATAGCAGTCAGGTGCTAGGCTGTGACTTGGTGACAGTACAGCCAGCTTCTTGGGTTCAGATGCTGGCCCTGCAGTTTGCTAGCTGTGTGTATTTGGGCACATTATTCTACCTCTCTTGGCCTCAGCTTCCTCATCTATGTAATGGGGCCACCAATAGTCCTTATTTCACAGAGTCAGTGTGAGGACTACATGAGATGGTACAACCCTGGGGTGAAACAGGCACTCAACAAACACCAGTTGTTACTAACCTATCATCTTGATGTGGTATCTCAGGGTACTGCTTCTCAGATTCTGACTCTAGATTTTACCTGCTAGGTTTTGAAGCAATCATCCATTCATTCTTACATTTATTAAACAGACTGCTGATTAGAGCTGAGACTGGGATCCAGTGATAAACCAGCAAGGCCAGGTCCCTCACACAGACCTCAAGCAGCTCACAGTCCTTCAGGGGAGGCAGACAAGAAACCAACTGACAAATCCAAAAACAACTTCAGGTGGTCTGTGCTGTGAAGAAACAGTGGGCAGGGTAAGGGGATGGAGAGTGACCACCTTTTGGTGGTCAGCCAAGGCCTCTCAGAGGAGGGGACACTGGAACCGAAGCCTAGATGAAATGAGGGCCTACAGCCTGCTCAGTAACGTGTGAAAAGTGCAGAGGTTAAGAAGGAAGTTGGGGAATGAGGACAATGCTCATTCCTTCCCTGCTTTTCAGGAGTGGCGCCACCAACCAGGAAGTCATGGAAATCATAATCCTAGGCCTGTCCTCAACTCCCTTTCCTCTCACCCTTAAACCTAACTGGCCACCAGCTCTGCAGATTTTACTTCCTAAATACTTCCCTGAGTCTTCTCCTGCTTTCTCTCCCTGACACCCAGCTCACTCCCACCCCCGAAAAAGAAAAAGCCTAAGGGATCTTTCTAGAATACAAATGTGACCACCCACCCACCCACCTCAACCACCACCACCCCCCAGTCTCTATGGGGATCCCTGCCACCCTCAGGCATAGTCCCAGGTCCTTTGCCTGGAATTCAGGCCCTCCTAGACCTACCTATCCCATCCTCGACCTGGGGCTACTGGACTATCTTCCAGGAGGCCTTCCCAATTCCCACAGGCTGAGTTTGAGGGTGCCCTGAGAATCCTCCCCAGGTCTTAGCTATGGCTGTCCACACTGAATATCAAAGGAATGGATGGCGTGAGAGAGCATTGGGCTGGGAGTCTGAGCGGAATTCAACTTAAAACTCCCTTCTCAGCTCGGCACCTGTGGTTCAAGCGGCTAAGGCGCCAGCCACATACACCTGAGCTGTGGCGGGTTCGAATCCAGCCTGGGCCTGCCAAACAACAATGACGAGTGCAACCAAAAAATAGCCAGGCGTTGTGGCGGACACCTGTAGTCCCAGCTACTTGGGAGGCAGAGGCTGGAGAATCGCTTGAGCCCAGGAGTTGGAGGTTGCTGTGAGCTGTGATGCCCCAGGGCGACAGCTTGAGGCTCTCAAAAACAAAACAAACAAACAAACAAAAAACCCTCCCTTCTCACCCTGGATAGGAAAGGAGTCTAGGGCGTCGACCTTTATTCCGTGTGGACAGCCATAACTAAGACCCTCCTAGCCTAGTAACCGGCAGCAGCTGGCCTGGGCTGGGCTGGGCTGGGCGGATAGCGCCCTCCGTTCAGCGTGGCTGCGGAGCACCCTGCGCCTGCGCAGTCGGCGGGCCGGCCCGGCGCGCGCTCTGGGGGCGGGGCTGGGGGCGGGGCTGGGGGCGGGGCCTGGCGCACGCAGACGGCAGCTGGCGCGCGTCCCTAGTTACCAGCTGCGCAGCTCTCTCTTTGCAGTAGTCAGCGGACAACAAGAAGGCCTGCTTTGCGTTTGTCCGCTGGCGCGTAGCGGAACAGAAAGTTGTTGATTGCTGACAAAATGAGAGCGCCGTGACCAAACTGTGGCGAAAGAGGCAAGGACAACGGTCAGACCGCTGTCGGCGTCGCGTCCCTCCAGCTACGCGGAGAGGCGGGAGCCGAAATGGAGATGCGTGGAGGGACCCGCACGCGAAGAGGACACGCACTGCCATACCCTGGCCAGAGGCTATGGGGAACGGTCATGAGGCTGCACCCTGAAGCTCTGGAACGTAAAATGGCTCTCGGGCCCCGGAGGCCGCAGGACCCCTTTGCACTGGGCCCAATTTGGAACGTAAACAGAGTACTGGCATTGGGCCATCTTTTCTGCCTCCAGGGTCGAATAAAACCCTGACTCCTCACCATGGCGGATAAGATCCTGCGCGATGAGGCTCCAGCCTTATCCTGTACCATTGTCCTTAATGCGACCCACACATTGTCCTTTCTGTTTCCCTCTGCCTGGAAAGACTTCTGTGTGCCTGGCTCCTTCAGCCGTCAGCTTGAGTCACCCCCTGACAGGTCATCCTGCCAGACCTTCCCAGCAGAAGCGGAATGCCCACCCTTCCGTTATTCTCTATGATGTCTTGTTCATTCCCTTCTCTTTCAAAGCATGAATCGAATTTTTTAATTAGTTTTTTTTGTAATTAGATGTTAGTTTTCACAAGCTTTATAAGAAAAGGAGCCTTTTCTTTCTTGCTTACATCTTTATCAAGTCCCCCATTAAGCTCATGGCCAGTCTTAGGTTCTCCCCACTCCCCTCCAAGGATCTGTCTTTCTGGCAGCAGGATTTACATATTTAAAGCCGGAAACTTAACACTAAATTGCTAAGGGATTTAAAATCCAAACTAGGAACAAGAGTATTAAATGAAGTCCTTAAGGGCTTATTTTCTGAGCTAAATTATAGTAATAGTCGTAATAAATATTACAGAGCACTTACCATGCGCTGTCATACACTGTGCTGGTCATACAAAATTCACTTTATTCTCATAGCAACTTCAGCTTATTTGTACTTTTAAGCACTGCTAGATACCGTGCCTCCACCTAGAAGGGAGGATAAATGTGGTGTTTGCATCCAACAGGGCAGTGGTGGGGAGAAGATGTAAGGCCTTCTGAGGACCAGCCACTTGACTCCCAGCACTGGAGACTTAATAGTATTCAAGGCCAGCCTCCTTTATCCATATGACCTTGAGAAAATCATTTAACCCTTCTGAGCTTCAATTTTCTCATCTGAAAAGGAGACCAGCCTGGGGAAAGGAGGGTCCTCCCTCCTGGCCTGACTCAGATTCAAGTGGAAACACAGGGCATAGAAGCACTTTGTCGCTGATCCACATGCTAGTAACTGGCCTAAGAACATCTTGCTGATAATTGTTGCAAACTCCATTCCCCAACTGCTGTTTAGAAGCCACACAAGCCAGAAAACAAAGAAGCCTGCCTAATAACTAATAGAAGCAAACATTCACCTGTGCTCACCGTGTCTTAGTGCTATTCTAGGTACTTGACTTACATTGACTGATTTACACCTCACAACAAACACAAGAAAAGTGTTGCAAGAGGTTGTGGCATAGAACTAGGGTGAAGGTCTGCAAGAAAGGAGACCAGTCCAGGACACGGAAAGGCTGTAATAGAGGGGGAAAGGAAAATAGAGACGAACCAGGGGTCAGCTCAGCTCCCACACAGTTTTCAAAGGCCTTTATTAGCCTTATCAGTATAACTGGAATAGCCCAGAATACCGCCTGGACTCTGGTCTAGTGCTGGTCAGGATTATAGGCATATCCTTAGTATCCACCAAGATATGGGTAGGGTGTTTCCAGGAACTCTGGCCTTGAGGCACTCCAGGAGTCTGGAGAAGGAATTGCTGGTTTCTGACCTGATTTTCTGAAATGGCTGCATTCTTGTCAGGGTCAGGAGAATTCCTTTCCCACAGCTGTCATCATCATCCTCATTTTGCTGGGTGTGAAAAGGAAGCACAGAGAGGTTAAGTAACTGGCCCAAGATCACACTGGGGGGAGTGGCAGAACTGGATTTAAACCCAGGCAGTGGGGCTTCATCATCAATCTGCTCAATCACTGCTCTGCTGCACCTCAAATGTTAGTGGTGACATTTTTAAGAGATAAACTAGATGACCTAGTAGTTGCAACACAGTTAGGCTAAGTTTCCTCTCTTAATTAAAGCCCGATTTCTAGTAAAAATATTGTAATGATGAGAAAGCTGAATGTTTTTAGGCAAGATCCTTTTTATTTCTGCTCATATGATTATAAATAACCAAGCCCTGTTGGCAGGGAAGGTACAGTTTTGAAGAATTGACATGGTGGAAGAGAAAGAGCCCAGAAGCTTTAAGTACTAACCCTGCCGATGCCACTGATTTGCATATCTTTATTTGTCTCCAAACACAACAATTGCCGTCATCACTCACAGTGTGCCTGGAACCATGCAGGGCATTTTACGTGCATCACAATAACCTTTGAAGCCTGGATTATATCACCCTAGCTGGGGTCTAGAGAGGGAGGCCAATGCAGCCCTCTAGGATGGGAGGGAAAAGGCTGAGAGGTGGGACGGGCCTGGTCTTTTTCTACAGCTATGAATAGTTAAGAGGCAATTACGATGCTAATTTCAGCATTAAAGGGTGCAGCAGCCTGGTGAGCCAGAGCTGAAAGGCCCAGTTAGGGGGGAGTTGCCAGCCAGGACCTCAAGAAGGCCCCTTCTCCCTTGTGATCCCTGGGCTGTGGCTGAGTCAGGGCAGAAACACTGGTCCCTAGTCCTGGCCCAGGCTCAGCTTTTCCAGATCCTTCCTCAGTGTCCTTCAGAGTGAAGAAAGAATGGCCAGTACTTCAGGGCAGTGGTTTCCGGAGAGGTACACTGCTAACCCTTGGGGTGATGATGACACTCAGGAAACTTTCCTGCTTTTTTATTCTTTCTCCTCTCTCTCTGAAACAATAACAATAGCAACCAAATGTGTTTATTTATTGGAGGCAGGCTGCCTGTGGCCAACCAGCCGTGTGACTGTGGGCATTTGTTTCCTGTGCCTCAGTCTCTTCCTCTGTAAAATGGGGATTAAAAAGAATAGTACTCACCTTATAGGGCAGCTATCAGATACAGACCACACAGTGCCTTCCCGTGTGTGTTTCTTGCACCCACACAATAAGTGCTCCATCAGGGTGAGCTGCTAGAATGGGGATGACAACAGGCAGAGTGCAGGGGACAATTATGCTAAGATGCACAAGGTCCCTGCTGTGATAAAGAGGGAGTTAAACAAGCAATAAGAGAACAGCTCAAGCAGGGCCATAATGAGGGTAGGTGAGAAGTGGGAGGGTGGGGGGCGGGAAGAGGGGCTTCATTGTTGTCTCAGCCAAGGTCAGGTGTGAGTATGAGTTCTGGATACTGGATGTTTATAGGAGATTTCTTCTTAATAACTGTCCCATCAGCAAACCCACCAGTGCTCCGCAAGCCTACTGGCCAGTCACACACCTGCAGTTGTCTGTCTCTCAGAAATCAGGGCTAGGAACTGATCTATAGGCCCGGTTGATGTAAGGATGACTGTATGCAACATGGAAACGATTACCTATGGGGGCAGTGCCTGTGGCTCAAGGAGTAGGGCGCTGGCCCCATATACCGGAGGTGGTGAGTTCAAATCCGGCCTGGCCAAAAACTGCAAAATAAATAAATAAATAAAATAAAGGAAACAATTACTTATGATTATGTTGTTGTCACAGATGCTATACCGCATGGCAAAAGTGTCCTCCAGTAAGACAGAGAGACCGAAAGGGACCATGGAAAAGGGCACCCCTGCCTTTCCCCATAAGGTCCTATCAAGGGGTCTCCACAAAGGAGGAAGACTTTGGAGGCAGCAGAGGGGAGTCCCAGACCCGAAAACTGCCCGGAATGCCTCTCTGTCACACACCAGACCCTTACAGCCTCCTCTTCCTGCTCCTCAGTGGTTCTCTGAAGGACTTGTTAAAATATACATTCTTGTCCCATTCTCAGAGTTTCTGATTCAGCAGCTTTGGGATGAGACCGAATAATGTGCATTTCTAATAAGCTTCCAGGTTGTAGATGCTGCTGGTCTGGTGACCACACGTTGAGAACTCAGTTCTCCAGCTTTATCTTCCTCTATTTTGCCCCGTCCCCTCCCCAGCACAGCTTTTCTCCACCCCACTTAATGTGCAAAGCACCTTTTGAAAATATTTCTGGTGATTAATACCACCTTTGCCTGCACCGATTCCTCTACCCACAATTCCATTCCTCATATTACCTCTCATCTGCCCAGAAAACTCCTATTCATCCCACAAAACCTAATTCTGATGCCATTCCTCTCACAAAGCCTTTTCTGACCCTACTAGGCATGGTTATGTTCATCTCGGTATTTCCAGAAAAGTTTGTTTAAAACTCTGTTTATTGGCTTGGCACCCATGGCTCAGTGGTTAGGGTGCTGGCCATATGCACCAGGGCAGGTGGGTTTAAACCAGGCCAGGGCCTGCTAAACAATAATGACAATAACAACAATAACAAAAAAAAAAAAAATTTTAAAAATAGCCAGGCATTGTGTCAGGTGCCTGTAGTCCCAGCTACTTGGGATGCTGAGGCAAGAGAATTGCTTAAGCCCAAGAGTTTGAGGTTGCTGTAAGCTGTGATGCCACGGCACTCTACTGAGGGTGACATAGTAAGACTCTGTCTCAAAAAACAAACAAACACCACCACCAACAACAAAACTGTTTATTGGAGCTGTGCTTATTAAACTTGCTCATGAAATCATGTGGCAATCTGGTTAAAGTACAGATGTAACTCAGTAGGTCTGGGGTGAACCTGAAGTTCTATGTTTCTAACCAGCCCCCATGTAATGCCTTGGCTGCTGGTCCTCAGACCACACCTCAGTGCACAGTAGTTAGAGCATTTCCCACTAGCCTTGTCATTAGCTGTAAGAACTTGGCTGGAAAGAGCCCACTATGCCTCTCAGCCCATCCCAGAATTCGGTTAGTAGCCTGAAATCAGCCATGATAGAAGTAGTTATGTCACAGAAATCAGCAAATGCTATAAATCTGATCTCTTTCCCCTGGAAAACAGAAAATTGTACCAGCACAGGACTGCCTCTCCACTCTTCACCCCGCCTCCCAGGACCTAGACTATCTCTCGAGGACCCACACTTTCCTTTTCCCAGCTGTGTGTCTTCAGCGGTTAAGCAGCTGCTTTCTCAGCTTGGATTGCATATTAGAATCACCCAGAGGTTTATAAAATACTGAAACTCAGGCTCAGAGGGAGGATGAAGGTAGAGCCTCACATCAGTATTAAAACAAAATTAGCCGGCTGGAAACAGTGGTTCACGCCTGTAATCCTGGCACTCTGGGAGGCCGAGGTGTGTGGATTGCTTGAGTTCAAGAGTTTGAGACCAGCCTGAGCAAAAGTGAGCTGCGTCTCTACTAAAAAATAGAAAGAGTACCTGGGCCTTGTGGCGGGGGCTTGTAGTCCCAGCTACTTGGGAGGCTGAGGCAAGAGGATTGCTTGAGCCCAGGAGTTTGAGGTTGCTGTGAGCTATGACACCAAAGCATTTTAGCCAGGGCGACAGAGTGAGACTCTGTCTCAAAGAAAGTGAAAGTCTGACCCAAGAACATAGGAGACAATGGAATATTAGGATTAATTGACTAGGATACATAGAAAAACTAAAGTAAAAGAAAATCCTCTGAAGCTGCTCGGTTGGTTTATAAACTCCAGATCTGTAACTCCAGATCAATGAATGTGACTGCTGGCCTGGGGTCCCCTCTACTCTGCTCCCACAAGCCTGCATGAACAGCCTGTTTTCCAGCCTCTTTCCACATCTAAGCGGCCCAGAAGGGTTAGTCACAGAGGCCAGCAGAAAGCACAGGCTCAAGTAGCACCAGTGTGACACATGTGCCTTCACTCTCCTCTGCTCGCCCACTGTGTGACATCATTAACCTGTCACCCTGGAGCTCAGTCTTCGCCTCAGAACCCTTCCCGATATGGTCCACATGCCCATTTCCAAATGTTCAGAGCTGGAACCCAAATTCAGAATTGTGTGGTCTAGTCAGCAACTAAGATTGCTTTCCCTACGCCTTTTCATGACCCGTTCTTTGCAGATTGCTTTTATTTAATTGTCTACTCCTATCTCTGAGCTCTTGGTTCCATGTTCCTGCCTCTGTACCATCTCCTGATGCCCTCAGCTCTCCAGATTTTTGCATTTTGGCCCTCTTGGTGACATTTTGCTTTGGAGCTTAGCACAGGGCCTAGCGTACATCATGTTGATATATGAGAGTCTATAAATGAGAAAGTAAGCTCTCTGTGTCTTTGCACCTATTATTGCATAATATGTTACTCTGAACTCACTAGCTTAAAGACAGAATAGTTTTAGTTACCCATAATTCCATGGGCCAGGGATTTGGTCAGGGTTCAGCTGAATGCTTCTTCTGCTTCATGTGGTATCACAGGGCCTCACTTACGAGGCTGGCAAAAGGCACAGACTTTAGGAGGACTGCTCTACATGGCTGCTTGGGCTTCCTTACATCATGGTGATTGGGTTCCAAGAAGGAGCATTTCAAATGGCAAAGACAGAAAATTTCTTAGGGCTCAATCTCAGAGTTATACAATGTCACTACTTTCACATTCTACTGGCCACAGAGGCCAGCCCCAATTTAAGAGGAAGGGAAATAGACTCCACTTCTCCATGGGAAGAAAGATAAAGAATTTGCAGCTATCTTTAACCTACCAAATCTGGAGAGTTTAGGGTTTGAGCACCTAGTAGGTGCTCAATAAATATCTCTTAATGAATGAATAGATCTATTCCATTTCTAGGACTGGTTGGGGCTCCCCCACTTTCTACACCCAGATCCCAGACCTATTCGGCATCCCCTTGAACAAACTCAGATTTACCTTCTGGCCCAGCCCCATGTTGTAGCAGTGGATGGTGAGTGAACTTTTACCCCCAGGCTGGCATGCAGGAAGTGAGAGGGAGGTGAAGGTCTTAAGAGTGGTACCCCACCAAGCGGTATGAATGGGAGGTCCTTTCAAACCAGCCACACTTGGGGGCAGGGCGCCTAGGCTGTTCTGAACCCATTTCCATTTCATGGAATTGAAGAAAATGCTGATTTTTTTTTTTTTTCTTTTTTTTGGAGCATTGGAGACAGAGAGCAAACTGGGTTGCTATGCAACCAGTGCCTGTGCCCAGCTGATAACACCAGAGGAATTAACTGTCCTTGTCCTGCTCAGGCTCTGAAGGAGGGGCTGGTGCCGCTTCCCAGTGCCTCTGCCTCAGCCCCCCAACAGCTGAATCTCTGGCCCCATTACAGATGGGAAACCCTGGAGCCAGGTTCCAGACGCCACACAAAGAGCAGCCAAGGAGGATTCCTGTGTCTCCTGCCAAGGGGACATTTTGCTACAGTGTGAGGAGAGGAATGCCTGAGGGTCCCTTGGACTCAGGGTGTCTCTGTCCTCTTTGATCTGCTAATGAACTGTGAATTAAAGACAAACCTGAACTCCTAGGGAGCCTTTAAGGAGGGACTTGCCTGGAGTGAGGACAAGATGGACAGAATGAGGCCAGCTCCTAGGGCAACAGAGACACATAAGCACAGCCTCACAAAAGCCCAGCCAGCACGGACCACCCAGCAGCCAGGGAGAAGCAGGCCAGGAGAAGGAGGATGTCCTGGTGGGCAGGGAAGCCATATGCAGGGCTGGTGGGACCTTGGCATTTTAGGAAGCCAAGGATACTCATATCCAATGTCCGAAAAGCTGAAGGCACCCTGTCTGGGGACTCAGGGCATGAGACACTGAGACTTGGGACATCAGTGTTCATCCCTCCACTAGACTGAGACTCTTTAAGGGCAAGGAACATGTAATATATGGGTGTCGGAGTCAGACCTGGGATCAAATCCAGCCACTGATAAGTGAGTGACCTTGGACCTGTCACTTCACCTTTCTGAACATCGGTCTTCCCAGCCACAAAATGGGAATAATAATATCTACTCTTCACACGTGTTAGAAGGATGAAAGACATCATATACTAAGTTGAAGCATGATAAACTGCCATTCCTGTGGGTGAAAACTGGACAAGTATCAGTTCTTTCATTTGGTCCGATCCAAAATGTCTAGCACTCAGCACAGTTTCTGGCACATACGAGGTGCTCAGTAAATAGAAGTCGCTACTGAGATCTTCTGTTGTGCTAGGTGGGGGTCCAGTGTGCCCATTCAGTGAACGAATGAATGAAAACAGCCCAGGATCAGGGCTGAGCAGGGGCTAGGTTGCAGATGGCTATTCCCAAGGCCCAGAAGATGCTGATAGGTGATAGGGACTCCTCCCTTAGGCCAGGAGAGAGCCAGCCAGTGACCCCATGAGGCTGAGTTCACAACCTCTGCCTGTCTGCTCTGGGCCCTGAAGAAGCATCCCCTGGTCCCCCTCCATTATGTGCCCTCTGTGTTTATTTCTCTTTTTGCCCCATGTACTGAGCAAAAGTCTTGTTTTCAGGTTACCATAGTTTCCATTTACTTGTACTTACACTGTGCCAGGCTCCAAGCTAAGCACTTTGCAGGCCTTAACTCATTTACTCCTAACTACCTAACGGGGATACTATTTCTAACCCCTTGATGTAAGGTTTTTAACATTTTGTTTACAGACGTATAATTTATAAACAGTAAAGTGCCCTCATTTTCAATGTACACTTCAAACTCAACAAGTTTTGACAAATGTATACCTCTATGTAACCATCGCCATGATCACTCTACAACATTTTTGTCACCCCATTTTGAACCCCCTTGTACTCAATTCTCCCCTGGATCCTCCCCACTCTCAGCCCTGGGTGATCACAGATGTGCTTCCCGTCATAGTAGATTTGTTCTGACTTTTCTAGTTGCGCATAAATGGAATCTCACGATGGATACATTTTTCATCTGGCTTCTCTCACTTATCTTTGGCTTTTTTCCTTCTAATTGCAGCTGTTGGCTGCAATTGGCTTATTCCTTTTAATTGCCGAGTAGTTGTTACAGACTGAATTGTGTTGTCCCTTCCTCAGAGAAAATTTGTAAGTTGAAACCCTAACCCTCAAAGTGACTGTATTTGAGATCAGGTCTTGGGAAGGTAATTGGGTGAAATGAGGTCAGAAGAGTGGGGCCTTGGTCCACAGGACTAAGGACTTACAAGAAGAGACACCAGGAGTGCACAGAGAAAAAGCCACGTGAAGAAGACACATCTGCAAGCCAGAGAGGGAGACCTCAGGAGAAACCAGACCTGCCAGCACCTTGACCTTGGACTTCCTGCTTGCTCAAGGTAAAGAAGTACGTTTCTGTTGCTTAAGTCACGAAGTCTACCGTGTTTTATTAGGACAGCCTGAGCTGATGGAGACAGTAGTGTTCCACCAACTGAGCACAATGTGTTCACCCGTTAGAGGTGGTGGTTTGACGGATGAGGACACCAAGACACAAGACTTAGAGACACCCTGCAGCTTGCCTAAGGTCCCACAGACCGGCTAAGAACTAAGCCCGAGCCTGTGGGCCTGTTCCCCGCCCCGACAGAGCAGAAAGGGGCACAAAGTGGGTAGGAACGGACAGCAGGGGGCGGGGAGGGGAAGGGCTGGTACTCTGGGAGTGCCCCTTGTCCCAGCTGGAGCCCAGGGGCCCTTCCTGCTGGGAAGAGGCAGGGGAGGGGGAGGTGCCCAGGGGGTCCTTCCAGGGAAGCCCCTTGTCTTTGCTTTCAGACACTAAGACTATGAACATAGAGCAGAACCCAGCTGGAGGAGTGGCCAGTGCCCCACGGGGTAAGGAAGACCTGGGGCCAGGCAGCAGGTCCTGTGGCTGTCCAGTGATAAGGGAGACTGTCCTGTGGAAGATCCTGGTGAGGACTCAGCTGAGCTTGCATAGGACCAGCCTTTGCCTCGTTGACCCTTGGTTTACTTGTTGACAAAATGGGCATGACGTTAATAATTTACCTTTGCCGATCTCACAGAGGCAGGAGGAAGTCAGGGTGAGAGGACCAGAGAATCTTCATCCTGCCACACCATGAGGTTGAGAGGGGAAAGTGATCACCCCCATTCCACAGATGAGAAACTCGAGGCTCAGGAAAGAGAAGAGACACAGGTGTGGGTCAGGCCACCAAGAAGCATCCCTGCTGCAGGGATGCCGATCTGAGAATGGCTCCTGGGCCTTTAGTGCTACAGGTAGAGATCTCATGATTAACACCTGCCCGCCCTCTGGGCAGTAGCTCCTGGGCTGGTTGTGTCCAGTTTTGTTCATCTTCGTATCATCTAGGGGAGGTCCTGTCACAGGCAGATCCCCAGCCAATATTTGGACACTGAATGAACAATAGCTATGCTTTTCAAAGAGGAGAGTGAGTAGCCTGGAAGCTACCAGGGGGTGCCAGCAGCCACAGGTGCCCCTTCTTGGAATGTCCACTTTATTCAAAGAATATGGAGGATGCTCGTTTTGGCAGCACTTGGACTAAAAGTGGAATGATACAGAGAAGCAGCAGCATGGCTCCTGCGCATGGGTAACAGACAAATTCATGAAGCATTCCACATTTAAAAAAATTAAAAAGTATAGAGGAATAACGCGTAACAGTTAGAAGCTGCTGGCTCGGCACCCGTAGCACAGTGGTAATGGCGCCAGCCACAGAGGGTGGCAGGTTCAAACCCGGCTCAAGCCAGCTAAACAACAATGACAATGACAACAATAACAACAAAAATAGCCGAGTGCTGTGGTGGGTGTGTAGTCCCAGCTACTTGGGAGGCTGAGGCAAGAGGATCTCTTGAGCCCAAGAGTTTGAGGTTGCTGTGAGCTATGACACCACAGCACTCTACCAAGGGCAACAAAGTGAGACGCTCAGAAACAAAAACAAACAAGCAAAAAGCAAGTAACAGGCTCAGGGCCCATGGCTCAAGCGGCTAAGGTGCCAGCCACATACAACTGAGTTGGTGGGTTCGAATCCAGCCCGGACCTGCCAAACAACAATGACAGCTGCAACTAAAAAATAGCCAGGCGTAGTGGTGGGTGCCTGTTGTCCCAGCTACTTGGGAGATGGAGACAGGAGACTCTCTTGAGCCCAGGAGTTGGAGGTTGCTGTGAGCTGTGATGCCATGGCACTCTACCCAGGGGGACAGTTTGAGGCTCTATCTCAAAAAAAAAAAAAAAACAACAGTTAATACAGGCTTTTTGTGCTAAACAATATAGTATAATAGTATGGTAGTCACTTAAAAAATTAACCATAGAACAGTCATATAGTTCAGTAATTCCACTTTTGGACCTATACCCAAAAGCAAGGACTCTAACTCCTATGCTCCCACCTTTGAGGTCAAGTGATCTTCCTGCTTCAGCCTTCCAAGTGACTGGGACTACAGGGGCCCAGTTGGGAGTTAGGGTTTAATGGGCACAGAATTTCTGTTTGGGAAGACAAAAAAGTTTTGGAGATGGATGGTGATGACGGTTGGACAAGAACATGAATGGACATAATGTCACCAGTGAACTGCACTCTGGACATGATTAAAATAACAAAACCTATCATCTTAACCATTTCCAAGTGTACAATATAGTGCATTAAATGCATTTACTTTGTTGTGCAAAACGTCATTTTTTTTATTGAGATAAGAGTCTCACTTTGTCTCCCTTGGTAGAGTGCTGTGGCGTCACAGCTCACGGCAACCTCAAATTCTTGGGCTCAAGAGAGCCTCTTGCATTAGCCTCCCAAGTAGCAGGAACTACAGGCACCTGCCACAACGCCTGTCTGTTTCTTCTAGAGACAGGGTCTTGCTCTGCTTGGGGATGGTCTCGAACTTGTAAGCTCAGGCAATCCACTCACCTTAGCCTCCCAGAGTGCTAGGATTACAGGTGTGAGCCACGATGCCCAGCTCAAAACATTATTTTAAAATTAAAAAACAAGTGTGGCTCATTATGAAATAGGATGAAAAGTTCACAAGAATGTTGAAGATGAAATAATGAGATTGCAAGAAAGAACAACTATGTGTGGCTCAGCACCTGTAGCTCAAGTGGCTAAGGCGCTGAGCCACATACCCCAGAGCTGGCGGGTTCGAATCCACCCTGGGCCTGCCCAACAACAATGACAGCTACAACCAAAAAATAGCTGGGCATTGTGGCAGGCGCATGTAGTCCCAGCTCCTTGGGAGGGTGAGGCAAGAGAATTGCTTAAGCCCAAGAGTTGGAGGTTGCTGTGAGCTGTGATGCCACAGCACTCTACCCAGGGCAACAGCTTGAGGCTCTGTCTCAAAAAGAAAAAAAAAAAAAAAGAACTATGTGGCCTTGGAAGCTCCAAGCGTCAGCTGGTTCTGTCTAGTTCATGGCTGTCTTCAGGGCTCATCACAGGACTGTGAACAGAGAAGACGCTGAGAACTGTTTTTTTTTGTGTGGATGAATGAATGAGCAAATGAACTGGGTTCAGGTTTGCTCCAATTTCACCTTCACTTTCCTCATCCCTTAAGGGCACTTTGACAGGAAAATGTCAAGGAATTCTGCCCTATAATGCTCATGGCTCAAGGTCATTCCCCGAGTCCAGGCCTTCTAGAGGCAGCAGTTCAGCCCTTGGGGGTCAGCACAGGCCAGGGTGATGGTCCAGGTCTTCCCTTCCCTCCCTAGACTCTGTGTTTCCTTCCATGAGGAATCCTGATAAGTCTTCCTCCCTAAGGCACCATTGCACTACCCTGCCCTAAGCTGGAACCCCAAGACTCAAACATCAGTGCCTGCTGGTCTCTGTGAAGGAAGGAAGCAAGGAATAGGCTGAATCACACAGTGGAATGGGAAGCTTTTATGTACACAAAGGCAACTTTATTGTATTTTTAAATTATCAATTAATTAATTTGCTTCATTATTTAGAGACAAGGTCTCATTCTGTCCCCCAGGCTGGAATATAGTCACACGATCATAGCTCACTGCAACCTTAAACTCCTGGTGTTTGGAATTTTTTATAATAAAATGTTCAAAAAGATATTCTCAATATCTTTCTATACTATTACTTTCTTTTTGTTTTATCATATAATGGCTATACGTAATTTTAACATATAGAACAATGCTTTTCTTGATAGTTCTCCTATTTTGGGATATTTATGTTGCTTTCAACTTTTCACTATGAAAACAGCATTATAATAAACATTATAATTTCCCAGATTTCAGAATAATCTTTTGAATCATTATTTTAAAAGCCTGCATGAGGCTTCCATCTATTTACCTAATCTCCCTGTGTTTGGACATTAAATTGTTCCACAAATTTTCATGTTAATCACATTAATCATGATGAGTTTGGAAGCTCTTTGGCCTGGACCCCCAAGGTCCTAGATCTTTGTCCAGCACCTGTAAGCAAGGTCGTCTCAGAGATATAGGCACTGAGGACAATCCAGGCCAAAGTCAAGTTGAAAATTCACAGAGGCTTTGGTCCCAGCATCCTCTGTGGAAACTCAGACCTATCTCCCAACTCTGGGCTAGGTCTACTTCAGCTAAGGGAGTCTCTTTCCCCTGGGCTCAGGGGCCTGCGGATATAACTCCTCTTGGGGTAAAGTACAAAGGGATGACATCCTGAATCTCCCCTCAAGGTTAAAGTGTGCAGCCAACAATAAACAATGCTGAAAAGATTAGTTTCCTTATACCACCTTTCCACAATTAGGGATTGTTTCCTTAGGCTAGAAATCCAGCTAACTGAGATGAAGAATCTGAATGTTTTTACTGCTTTTCAAGTGTAGAGAAGTTTTGGGGTTTTTTTTAATATATGATTTTTATTTTTCCTTTATTTCTGGCCTTGTGGAGGTAGAGGAAACCTCAATGAACTGCGTGAGATGGCCCTGTCCTCACTGAGCCCAGAGTTTGGACATAGAGATGAAATATGGCTGTGAAGGCCACGTGGTAGGAGGGAGACTTGACGTGATCCAAGAAAGTATTCTCAAAGCTCAGAAGGGGACAGTCCTCTCCCCTGGGGAGGCCGGAGAAGCTTCCCGGAGGAGACAGGATAAGAACAGAGCCTGCAAGATTTGGGTGATGTGCCCGTGCTGAGAAGGAAGAGGGGAGAAATAACACAGAGGCAGGTGGGGTGGAGGGTGGCACCCCTAAGCCAGGCCAGCAGAGTGGCCAGGATGGACGTCCAGGCAAGAAAACAAACTGAGTTTATTGGTGCCCAGTGCTATGAAGCAGGCGAGAGAGGGTTCATTTCAGGGAGTCACAGTGTGCAATCAATGATTTTTTTGTGTCAGTAGCTGGTCTTTAGCCACACTAGGGGCTTGTTCTGGTGGTGGCATGAATGATGGAGCAGAATCCTCAGAAGAATAAGTCAACAGCCCATTACCACCTCCGAGTCCTGAGTGGGGCCAGCCTGTATTTTATTTATTTGTTTATTTATTTATTTAGACAGTGGCTCACACTGTTGCCCCAGGCTAGAATGCCATGATGTCAGCCTAGCCCACAGCAACCTCAAACTCCTAGGCTCAAGCAATCCTCTTGCCTCAGCCTTCCAAGTAGCTGGGACTACAGGTGCCCACCACAATGCCCAGCTAAGTTTTCTATTTTTACTAGAGATGGGATCTTGCTCTTGCTCAGGCTGGTCTTGAACTCCTGAGCTCAAACAAGCACACCTGGCCTAACTTTTTGCACTTTATTTAATGCTAAGAACATTGCAGGAAATTTGCGAAAGAGAAAAAGGAAAAAGGAAATTACCCCCAACCATCCCTTTCTATCACCCTATTACCAGACAAAGAGGGTCTAACTACCTGCCACTGTCAGGCAATGTTGAGAAATTCCAATAAAAATAAAAAGAGGGGACGTATTCTGTAAGGGGAATTTCCTAGTAACCCACCTCATCTGCCAGCCTTGTACTTCATCTTCTTCACCAAGGGTCCTTTGAGTGTATACAAGCATGGTCACCAGGCAGAGCCGGAAGAGAAGTACAGAAGCGAACCAGGGGTCGGTCCCTGGGGCACCCAGGCCAAGAGGAAATGTGGGATGTCCACACCTGTGGAATGAGACCACAACTGCTCCATGGAGCTGAAAGGGAGGAAGCTTGAAAATTTCTCCACACAGCACTTGGCCCAGAGCTGGGTGGGACCCAGGAGACCTGAGCCATTGCTCTTGGCTCTTTTTACTTTTAACACTCGTAACAGACAAAAGGGGGGTCTATGTCAGGTGGTCATAGGGGTGTGGTTCTGTGAAAGGAGATGGTAGGCAGAGTTTTAGAATTGTTTTTCTTTCCATTGTAGAAGAAAAATCGCACTAAGGGAGAAAAGCAGGGTCTTGGCTAATCACACTCTCTCTGCACTTCCCCATCCCCACCCCAGTTAAGAGCCTGGTTTAACATCAGCTGCTGCCCCCTCTCCCCTCCATCTCTGTATACTTTGTGCTCCCACCCTGTGACTCACACTCTTCACAGGCATCAGGGCCCGATTGTTTTCCAGGCCTCCTCGGCCCAAAGCTCTTGATGGATTTGGTAATTGGAGTAATTACGGTAATTTTACCTTAAAGACAGACAGCTGCAGATTCCCTAGTGGAGAGCCCCCTTCCTGGGCCTCCTGCCAGCCAGTGTTCAGGAACAATGACAGTGGCCCCCTCTTTCCTCCCCACTCCCGTCCCCCAGAACTGCAAAGTGGTTGGGGTGGGGGTGGGGCGTTCTCAATAGAAAGTATCTCCCACCCTCTTGGCAGCCGCATTCTACCCCACCCCCAGGACAGGGGACAGCAAAATGAGTTTGCTAGGAATTATTTTCCTTTCCACCACCCCATATTTGGAAAAACCAAGACAAAGGGACCTCTTCCCCTCACAAGTAGGTCTATGGATCAAGTCTAGTCTCTTGGGGGTCCCTAAAAGGTCTAATTGCACATATCCTGTGGTTTCCAGGAGTGAGGGGCAGGAAGGAATGATGTTCCCTTGGACAGGGTGGAAATGAGGGGCCTGCCCACAGTCAGGTAGCACTCCTACCCAGGCCAGAGGCTGGGCTGCCCTGCCCCTAGCGGCAGCCTTCAGGATGTTCACCCTCTTTCTGGTGCCCTCAGATGCCAAAGAGCCAGTGCTTCAAAGGACTTGGCAGCAGGAACTCTCTTCTGATTTCAGCTTAGAAAGCTTCTCAGAGACAGAGGAACTCCAATAAGGCCTTGAAGAATGTATAAGACCCCCTTGAAGTGCCTGGGGCAGACCAGCAGGGCAATCTCGTGAAAGGGGATTTGGGGCCTGCACATAGCTAAGGACAAACCTGGAGCCATCTCAGAATTCTCCAGTGGGTGGCTCAGTGGACTTCAACCTCTCTAGGATTCCCAAACCTCTTAGGATCCATTTGCAGGCCCTCCCAAGCCAGGCCACCCCAGCCGTTCAGAGTCTCCTCTCAGGAACTAGGACACACGGTACCTTCAGCCTGGAATGCCTGTCTCAGCATCACTAGCACTCTCCCCGGAACCTTCAACTCCAGACCAGTCCAGTACCCTGCCCTGTGTGTTTATGACTCCCCAGCCTCCTCCTGCATCACACATACCACAATTGTAATCATATAGCAATCTGTGCAAGGACTTATTTCTTCTTTCACTTGACTATAAACTCCAAAGGGAAGGTGTGTTGTGTTGATTCGATGTTCCGTCCCCAGTGCCTGGCTTTCAACAGAAATTTTTGCTGATTACATGTTAAAAGTTTCCAACAGGCAGAAACCAGGCGGGAGTGCTTTCTTTTTTTTTTTTTTTTTTTTTTTTTGTGGTTTTTGGCCTGGGCTGGGTTTGAACCTGCCACCTCTGGCATATGGGGCTGGTGCCCTACTCCTTTGAGCCACAGGCACCGCCCGGGAGTGCTTTCTAAGAAGAGATGGCCAGTAACAAAAAGGCTCTGAGGCAGGATGGACAGTTAAGTCCAGGAGACATCGGGCAAGTGGGGGAAGGGCAGGAGGAAAAAGGATGTAGGTGTAGAGTGGCTGGGAGGGCCTTGTTGCGCTTGTGGGGAGTAAGGCTTGAATGGCCCCTGCCAGTGACAAAGGGCATGGGTGGGCATGACCCTACCCCCCAGGAAGGTGCCTCCTGAAGACACCGTGCCTTGCAGCAGAGGGATGCTTGAGTTGAGGAACTGGGGGCTGGGAGAAGAGCTGAGGGAGCAAAGGTCAAATGGGGGAAGTGGCGCCCTGGGTTAGTCTCAGGAACTACTGAGCCTGGAATGCTGGCTAATTGAATTTCTGAAGAAGTAAGGTAACACCATCCTCCCCATCCAAATCCCTCAGGCTGGTAAACTTGAGTATGTTCCACACATTCCAAGGACCTGGGCTTACCCCCAGTACTCACGGCTGGACCTGTAGGAGAAATACCCCTCTTAAGACAGCCTCAGGCAGTAAGGGCACGTGGCTCCTCAGCACGTCAGCCTCCTCTGCCCCCAGATGCCCCACCCTGATCAGCGTCCGCATGGCCTCCCGTTGGCTCAAAAGTGCACTGCTTATGGGCACCTTCCCTTCCCTGTCTCCTGTCCCCACCTGCTGCTGCTATTTCCTTCACTTCCCAGACACATTATGTCCCCTGGAGTCCCTTTCTCAGGACTTACTTCTGGGGACAACACTGAGACACCGCCCAAACCAGGGGATACAGCTCTCTAGGGCTGCCCCATGGAATGTTCTAAGGTAACATCCAAGACCAGGTCCACTCTTGCCTGGACCGCCACGGTCACGACACCTCTCTCTGGGGCCCACAGACTCTGCTTGGCCTCACCAGGGTTGTCTTTCTGCCTTTTGTCCACCCGTGTTCCTTCCACTAGGTCAGACTGGGGCTCCCTGCGTCCTGGGGATGCCTCTGGCTGCTGGGGGCAGACTACTTCTAGCCACAAGAAGGCATGGCCAGTGTGACACAGGAGCATCCCTGAATGCTCAGGGAGGGCTGGGCCCTTTCTCCTCCAGCCCTGGGTCAGTGAAGGCAGTCATGGCTGTAGAATTTGTTTACAGAGCTCTGCCTCTCATCTGTCTCAGGTGGGCAGCATCCCTCCACCTACTCCAGGATGCCTCCTGGGAGTGGGCCCAAGGGCTCCACCCACTCTCTCCTCAGCCAATCACTGCCTCCCTGGGAGGGGTACAAAAGGAGGAGTATGGATGGGGTGGAGTGGGTAGGTAACCCGATGCTCCCTGAGGCCAGATGAGTCCCTTAGCCCAGGCCTCCTCACAAGCTCTGTGACTGGCACACCATGAAAGCGACAAGGGCTTAGGCTGAGATTTTTCTGTCCATCCCCATCTTCAGAGCTCTTCTCCCAGGTCTTCCCCTGGCTGGCCCCTTCCCATTTTTGGTATCAGTTCAAATGCTGCCTCTGAAGAGAGGTCATATCTGCCCCACCCACATCGCCTTGCACCCCTAGTTCCTGTCCATGCTGATGGTTTTCTATCGATGGCCAGCATGTGGGACTGTCTGCCCAGGGTCTTTCTCTGGCATGGGAGGGTGCTCATTCAGCCTGCCTGCTCGGGGGAAGGCTAGGAATACCATGAGGTACACTGCCCAGGTGGGAGTCAGTGGATAATACTCTTATTTTCCCTACCCCTTGGTTGGAACATGTGGGAGTGAAAGGTGTAGTCTCCATGGTTCCCAGAGATCCCCAGCACTACAGCTGTCACCTGCCCATTAGCACACCTTCCTTGGATCCACCCCTCCCCATCTCCTTTTCCCATCCTCCACTGGACCTCTTGGGGTAACCTCCCAAGTAAGTTACTTACACCTCTGGTTCTTGGCTCAAGGGTCTGCTTCTGGGGGGGCATTCAATTCAAGACCCTTCCCTGATCACTCCAAAGATATCTTCGCCCACATTGCCACACCCTCTGTCCTCACTGTTTTATTTTCTCAGCAGACTTTTTATCACAATATGAATTCTTTCTCAGTTAGTGTGTCTCTCACTAGTTTGTGAGCCCCACAAGGGCTGGGGACCTCATTACTCTGGCTCAGCCCTGCGCATGCAAGCGCATAGAAGGCACTTGATGTAATTGTTCCCTGACTGTAGGTTCCCTTTTCCATTTCATGTTCACCATCCTCTTTGGTGATTTAGAAATAGCAGACCAAATCTGTGGGAGTGTACAGAGGTCTGACAAGTTAGCCGCAGCTGCAGAGGTGAGCTGGAGCCCAGGGCCTGTTGTCCAATCCAGTCTAGCCACAACTAACTACTGCCCTGTCCAAGAAAGCATTTATCTGAATGCCAAGTGAGACACCACCTCTGCTTAGGCCCCTTGTCCAGGACAATACTTCATTTGAAGACATCTTTACAAATCCCATCCTCCTTCCTCTTAGAAGCTGGGGGCAGCAGGGAGTTTATATTAGTTTTTTGAAGCTCCTATAACAAATGCCACAGATTAGATAGCTAAAACAACAAAAATCATGTTTTCAGTCTGGAGGCTGGAAGTCCAAGATCAAGGTGCCAGAAAATTTTGTTTCTGGTGAGGGTTCTCTTCTCATGGCCTGTCCTCTGTGCTCTCATAGAAAGAGAGTTAGGGGTTTCTTCCTCCCCTTATAAGGACCCCAGTCACCCTGGATTAGGACTCTACCCTTACAACCTCATTTAATCTTAATTACCTCCTTAAAGGCTCTGAGATGGTCATCTTTGGGGTTAGGGGTTCAACATATGAATTTGGGAGGATGCAATTTGGTTCATAACAGAGCTCCTTAAAAATAACATGATCCCAGCCCATGCTGGCTCCAGACTGGAAAGCCAGGAGGAGCTGGGTGCCTGCTGTGAGCTATGCTAACCCACTGGTGCGGCTGGTGCAGGATCATCAATCACGATCATGCCACAGGGTGGGAGAAGATGAGCCCTCAGATAGCACCGAAGATGAATGGGGAAACTGACATGTGATTAAAGTGGGATCCTCCACTCTGCGTGCAATGTTGGTACAGTCGTCCTGGGCGCCTGGCTCCCCCAGAGGCACCCGCCCCTCCTCCTGCCAGTGGGAGAGGATTCTCCCTCCAACCATGCCGTGTCCTGTCATCCACCCCCCATGAGTGAGCAGGGGAGACGTGCCGTGGGATCAGTGCAGGTGCTGAGAACTGTGGGGGAATAATATCCTCAGTCACGCTTTCAGGCTGCCTGGCTCTTGTAAATAATAATAATAATAATAATCAGAGAGCTGGCTGAGCACTCGCTATAGTACAGGTACCTTGGATGCATTTCCTCATTGTTATGTTTTAAATCAGGGAGATCAGAGTTAAATCAGGAGGGGAGGGCAACAGCTGCTGGACCAAACAAAGGGATAGAGAGAGATTCATTCACACATTCATTCATCCACCCAACCAGTTTTTACTGAGCACCTACTGGTACCATCACATCCACATCACATCCTTCTCATCCACAAAGGTGAGAAAACCCCACATGGTCTCTGCCTTCCTGGGGCTTCATCCTCGCCAGAAAGGCAGATGATAAAAAAGGAATTCAACATGATCATTTCAGATAGTGATAAATGCTACCAATAAAATTGATTGAGATGATGAAAGAGAGAGTGGGAGAGGAAGCAACGTGAGATGGACTTCAGATGGGGTGGTCCCAGGAGGCCTCTCAAAGGCAGAGACCTCTGAGCTGGGACCTGAGGCAGAAGGATCTGGCCATGGAAGCAGCTGGGGGAAGAGCGTTCTGGGCAGAGAGAACAGCAAGTGCAAAAGCTCAAAGAAGGGATGAACTTGGGATCATCTGAGGAATTGGAAGAAGGCCTGTGTGGTTGGCTTTGCAGAACGAGGGGGCATGTGAGTGATGTGGTGACATGAGGGCTTCAGAGGCCAGGGTAGAGAGTTAGGATATTTGTTAAATGGGGTCCCTCTGGAAGGTTTTCAGTAGCAGGGCTTTCAGCAGGATTGAATTTCTGTTTTAAAAGGACTACAGTAGGGCGGCGCCTGTGGCTCAAAGGAGTAGGGCGCCAGTCCCATATGCCGGAGGTGGCAGGTTCAAGCCCAGCCCTGGCTGAAAACCACAAAACCAAAAAAAAAAGGACTACAGTAGCTGCTCCATGGAGGATAGACAGGAAGGCAGGAAGGGAGAGCAGCTAAAAGGCATCAAAGCTTTGAGGCTTTGCACCACCATCACCACCACCACCACCATCACTAGAATTATCATCATCACCATCATTACCATCATCATCCTCATCACCACCATCGTTACACCCACCCCTGTGATCCTCATCACCTCCCAGCGTGAAGCAGATGCTATGAATGCCCACCTTTTTATCAAGTGTCATTTCAGTTTACAGTGCCAACTCCTAATCAACAGCATCTGTATCTCTTTACTCAAGGACTATCTATGGCTACCGCAGCCCTAAGCCTGTGCTCAGGCAGGCTGGAAGTGCCAGGGAACCAACACCCACCCTCCTCAGGAGCATCCTTCAACCCATGACTCAAGAGGAATTGAATAAACATCCCAGCTCCCTTGCTCCTTGGGTGGGGACCACTCTGATGAGCATCTATCACAGTAGTTCTCAGGGTTACCCAGTAGACTTGAGCTCCAGTCGCCCACAGTGGTGACTTACTTGACAACGAGGCCTTTTATGGGCTGCCTCCCCTTCTTTCTCTCACATCCCAATTCTCTTGTGTTTTCTGGGTTCACTACTTTCACCTGCATCTTTGCCTCACATTCTGCTTCTGGAAGAACCCTAAGACACTGGATTATTGTGAAAGTTAAATTTCTAAATCTCTTTGCATACATTAAATGCACAGTAAGTTCATTGTTGAATGAACAAATAAAGAGACTTCCCTACCCTGAGGAGATAGAGCTAGGGCAGGGGAGAGATCTGGGGCCATAGGAGATGAGAGGGGTGGTCTGGAAGATCTCAGAGAGGCTGTCCCTGCAGTACCCCTACCCTTTAGCAGCTGCTGTCCCTCTCTGTGCCAAGTTCTCTTCCTGGCAACTCTGGTGGTTGCAGGTTCAAGGCATGGCCAGACCACAATGGTCAGAGCAAGATGCTCTCATCACCAAACTCCCTGTCAACTCCCTGGAAGGACAACACCCAGTGAATGCTGGACTAGGGGGAAAAAAATTAAACGAAGTAAAAGTAACATTTAATTTTTTGTGCCTTTAATATCTAAACAATTTAAATATTACATTACAAAATCACAAGATTGTACAAACCAACATTCAAAACATGAGCGTGTGAAGGGAATTTCTCTTCTGTCCAGTTCTCTCAGGGGTGTCCATGATTACAACGTTTGCTCCCCATCCCTGAAACCTGACCCCCTTATCTCTGAAGGACTCAGAGAGGGCAAGGAGCTTGCCCAAGGTCATAGAGTTCTCCTGGCCTCATCTCTGGTGCTTTTGCTAACTATATGTGGTAGGGACACTTTCAAAGCAATTTTTCTGGGGAAAAAACCAACTGCCTCTTCATAGAGATGCTGCATTTTTTTATTCTCCTTGGGTTTGAAAATTGTAAACAAAACCCCATGAAGATCCAAGTGCCCCAAGTGGTGGTGTTACGCAGCAAGGCTGGTATGAGAGCTGACCTTTCTGAGGGCTGGGGAGTGGACGGAAGAGAGGGCATTGTCCAAATGGTTACAAAGGGGACGACAGCGCTGAGTCCTTTCCCAAATTTGAGAGGTATTTCAGAGGAGGATGCTTTGGAGAAAGACCCAGACCTTTGCCTTCAAAAGCTTTCCTTCCATGCTGGAGCAAGGGTGACACATCCAGGGCCACTTCTTTGAGGCTCAGGGCTTAGGTGAGGCTCTGTTTAATAACCCACTCGCCATGGGGATTGGCACGGTACAGATCTAAGAGGTAGGCATCTGGGTCCAGGCGATGTTCACCTATGGGAAGAAGGGGCGAAGGGGGTGGAGGGTTGGCTGTAGAAGATGCTGTTGCCCTTCCCAAACCCCTTCTCTGGGCCAGGCACCATCCCCTGCGCAGGGTGCATGATCCTTGGCTGTTCTGGACAATCGTCCTCTGCAGATGGAAGATGGAAGGTATGCCCACCTCCCCCAGGCACCCTGCAGCCGGGGACTAATATAGAGTGCCAAACACCAGCCTCCTCGCCTCAAAAAGAAACAATGCATTTATGCTCCAGAGTCCCCTGGGGGATCAGGCCTCATGCTGGGTGCGGATCTCCCTGGCTCCTTCACTCCCTCAGCACATCTGCTACTTATCTGAGCCTCTGCTTCTAAGCCAGCGCTCTCAAAGTGCCATCAGCACTGCTGGGGAACTTGTTAGAAATGCACATTCTCCAGCCCCACTCAGGGCTAGGTCTTAACAGCCCCCAAGTGATTCTGACAGACTGCTGAGGTTTGAGGATCTCTACTCCAGAGAATGCATCAGCTGCCCGTCCTCAGATCTCACAAAGCCAGGGACCTCTCAGAGCTGGACATGTGTTTGCAGAATTCCTTAAGGACTCCGTGGCCCATGGGCCTGCGATGAGGTCTGCCTCAGCTAGGTGTCCCAGAGACATTAATTTCACTAGTGGCACCAACCACCTTCACACCAAATAAAAAGCCCGAGGACAGCTCCAGGCAAAACTCCAAACTGTAGAATGGATTTCAAAGGTGTGCATAGGCTGACCCCCGACCTCATGGCAGGGCTCCATGGTTTTACCAGAGACAGAGGCCTGAGCAGAAGGGTCATCTTGAGGAGGACTCTGGAGTCCAATGAGCCGTCAAAGTCAAAGAACTCCCAGGGACCTGGGCTCTGTACCCATTTCCCAAGGGAAACTTACTTATATTTCCTCCGACTTCGTAGAGGAGGATGTTGGCTGACTCCATGAACCTGCAGCTGCAAGACAGAGAAAAACTGTTGGTGTCTTCTGGGGGCAGCAAGGTCAGCAGCTTGTGTACGGCCCCCAGGCCTGGAAAGGGCAGTCCTCATGACTTTTGGCCCCAGGTGAAAGAAGAGACCTATGGGCCCTTCTGGGAGAGCTGGAGCCAGCGGAGGAGTACGGCACCCAGGGGCCAGGCAGGCAGCACCCACCACACTGTCCCCTCCTACTAGGCATCAGAATGGAGGTTGCAAGGGCAGTGGATGAAGGGTGACAGATGGGGACAAGAGCCTGCTGTGAGGGGCAGATTCAGAGTTGCGATGGATTAGGGGTATTGTATGATTATGTATGAATGTCATATAATTATTGTATGATAATTATGGGTACCCTGAGTTCAATTCTAGGAGCTGCCTCCCATTTGCCATGTGGCCCCAAGGCATACCCCTTCTCCTCTCGGAGGGCAGTTTTCCCATCTGTTCAAGGAGGAAGTGGAACAGATGCTTGCTAAGGACCTGTGCCAACACCAAGATGGAAGCTCCTGAGGGCTTAGGCTGCATCCTGGGAACGGCAGCAGCATATATCAGCCCATGGGCCTCCTTCAGCTCTCTGCCCAGCTCGTACCTGCTGCCTCAGGACCTTGGCCAGTGCTGTTCTCTGTGCCTGGAAGCCTCACTCTTTGCCCAGACTACACCAGGTACCTTGTTTTACATTCACATTCTTCCTTGTATTCCTTATAAAACCTAACAGTTTGTAACTTGATACTTATTCCATGACTACTCCTCTGTGTCCCTCTCTTCTACAGGGCCATGAGCGTGTGAGACCAGGGCCTCTGCTTGTTCTTCTCATGGCTATCGGTGTGGTGCCCGGCCAACACAGGCATTCATGAGACACCCTCTAACATGAATGAATAAGTGGTGGCCATTATGGTTATTATTTGGAGCCAAGGAGCTCTCGAAGGCTGGAGAAGCTGTCTGACCATCCCAGGAAATGAAAGGCCAAAGGCAAAAACCAGGCCCAGGGCTCTGAGGTGCTGTCCACCCTCTGTGCCCATCCCTTGCTCCCAGCCTGGGGCCGGGGAGGACGCAGGGGTCCCTCACCATGGGAGGAGGCTGTCTGCATCCTCTCCATTCTCTTGACCCTTTGAACCCGGGGCTAGGCACTCTGTGAACTGTAGCAGGACGTGGGCCACTCTGGTGCTAGGTGTCAGAGGCACCTTCAGGGGGTCCTTGGTAAGCCAGGCCACCTGGATCTTTGCCACCTTGAGAGTCTGCAGAGAGAAAGACCCATATGCACTGGCACCAGGTGCATGGCTGGAATTTGAACATGTGCATAGGCTTGCATACGTGCACACTTACACCAATGCCACAGGATAAAATAACCACAGGATACGCACGCACAGGTATAGAAATGTGCCTGCAAACGTGAACTGGTACCCACACCCAATAGCAGGGCACACCCACACAGGTAGGTTTATATAAAGACCCACCACCCTCACGTATTACACGAGGTGCAGACTCGACACTTGGTCAAGTTCTCCCGTCTGAGCTTGGTAAAGATTCAAGTTCAGAACTCTCCCCCAGGAACACTCATTAGCTTGGAAGGCCCTCCCCTGCTACTCCACCCTCCCAGTTCCAACCATCCTACACCCCACAAAGTGACCCTCACTTTCCCAACCCTCAGCTAGGCACTCAAGGGGCTACCTAAAAATGGGGCTGGAGAGATACCTCCCGGGAGAGGAACCTGGGCCACTACGGGTCCCTCCTTCTCCTCAGCCCATCGGTGACCCTTCCCTTCCGAGACGCCGCCTCCTCGCTCGCTGCGCGGCACCGGGGCGCCCCCTGGTGGCCATAGTCGGTCGTACCCGGCAGTCTGGAAGCGCCTCCCGCCCTTTCTCCATCCGCGAGGGCAGGACCACTCACCGCCTCCGGAACGCCCCCGCTCTTGTCCCTGTCTGCGTGTGTCCTCCGCAGCCAAGTCTTGAGGCCCCCATCGCAGAGCTGGGAGCGCCGGCTGCGGCTGTCGTTCAGTTTTCGCACCTGGGCTACCAAGAAAGAGGCGACCTGGCCAGAAAGAAGCAAGTCTTCGCAGGGGCTCTGGGGGAGAGGCAGAGGCTGTGGCCTCGTCCTTGCCCAGCATCCCGCACAGGGCTTGCAAACACCTGTCTGTTGAACTTGGGACTGAAGCACAGTTTGGTGGAAGGAGGGGGTCACTGAGCCCCTAAAGGGACTTCGCCCCGAGGCTTGGTGGACAGCAGTCTCCTCCATGGAGTCGGGAGAGTCCCGCCTTTGCTGAGGGGCCGCTGCTCTCTGGCCTGCTCAGGCAGGCGTGTCCCCAAGAGCACACCAGAAATGGGCTCCTGCTTTGAGAACCCCCAGACGGTGCACACTGGGGGGGGGGGTCCCGACAGAGACCTCCAGATGAACACAGTCCTCTGTCCAACCCTAACTCAGCAGACACAGCAGAATCCAGACTGCACGGGTCTGGTTAACAACTGCATGTGTCCCAGAGTCTGACAGAACCAGGTAGATTCCAGGTCTTCTCTGCTTTGCAGGTGTGACCTGATTAAGGTGCTACATATGGAGGAGCGGGAGGGTTCTCCCATTTCACTTTATCTACGTCTATGTCGTCTGAAGCTTTTATAACAAGAAGGCATTTAGAAGTTTCTCGAATTTTAAAAATCCCCTCCAATAAAAATGTATTGGAATCTAATGTGTCTGAGTATGCCATTATCTCAGAGAGCTATGCACAGAGCAGAAAGGGACCATGGGGTGCTGGGGGAGAAACAAGGGCTTTCTTCAGAGGACCTGTCTCAGAGAGTGAGGAAATGGCTCCAGGCTTCTGCCCTGTCAAGAGAAAGGGGAGGGATTTCCAGGCAGAGTACACTGCAGAAGCAAAACTCAGAGGTGTGAAATACAAGATTCCATTTGCAGGGGCTGCTGGGGGAGAGGCAGAGGCTGTGACCTCGTCCTTGCCCAGCATCCCGCAACCAGAGAACCAGTTGCGTGGGGCTAGGGAGAAACTGAGTACAGCTTCAGAAACTGGAACCAGCTTCATATACTGGTTTCCAGAATAAGAAATCTATAACCTAGTGACTTTATGGATGAAGGGAGGGATAGAAGGAAGGTGGGTGGATGGATGAATAAGTGGGTAGGTGGGTGGGTGGATGGATGGATGGATGAATAAATAGATGGGTGACAGGGATGGATGGGTGGGTGAATGAATGGATAAATAGATGGATGAGTGGGTGGGTGGATGGGTGGATGAATGGATAAATAGATGGGTGAGTGGATGGATGGATGGATGGGTGGATGAATGGATAAATAGATGGGTGAGTGGGATGGATGGATGGATGGATGGGTGGGTGGATAAATGGATAAATAGATGGGTGAGTGGGTGGGTGGATGGGTGGATGAATGGATAAATAGATGGCTGAGTGGGTGGGTGGATGGATAGATGAATGGATAAATAGATGGGTGAGTGGGATGGATGGATGGGTGGATGAATGGATAAATAGATGGGTGAGTGGGTGGGTGGCTGGGTGGATGGATGGGTAGGTAGATAGATGAATGGATGAGTTAGTGGGTGAGTAGGAGAGTGGGTGGATGGGAGACTAAAGGGAAGGATGAACCGGCAGATGAGAGATGAGGCTACACATCTCCACGTGAGGAAGTGGCCTGCTCAGCAGTGTTCGTGGGAGTCTCCACAGTGCGGAGGCTGATGTCGGCTTTCAGCAGTGTGTGGACTGATGCCACAGAGGCCTCTCACCCTGCCCTTGCCCCCAGCTTGCTGTTGTTACACAGGGCAACGCTGATGGCAGAGGCAGGAGCGACTCTGAGGCGGGCCCTGTGATCCTGAGCCTCACAGTGGGGTTTTATGGAATTCTTTGTGGGAGCTCAGGTAGACCAGATGGCAGCAGACTGACTGAGTGATACAGCAGTGAGATAAAAAGTGTAGACACCCCTTCTGTAACACTAAGGTGAGGGAGAAAGGAAACACTGGCCTGTGCACAGAGTTCAAAAAATGTCCTGGAAGAGACACATGAGGGATTTGAAAGATGATGCCAATGATCCTCGAGGCCAGCTGCTCCCTGAGGACGGCCAGGGCTTGCCCATGCTGCCTAGAGGGACACCCGTCCCTCTGCCCCTGTGGCCCAGTGGCACTCACCGTCCACAGCAAGTCCTGGTAATGCACCATCATCTGCACCACCTCGGCCGCCCCCTCTGCCAGCTGCTTCTCCTCACCCTTGGGGATTTTGGGATGCCGCCCTTGGTGCAGGAAGAGATTAGGGGCCATCACTGAGGAAACGTTCCATAGAGTCATCTTGTTGTGCTGTTCCCGGGCCACCACCTTCCTGAGGAATTCCAGGAGTGCCTAGGGAAGGGCACGGAACCTGCCTCGAATTCCAGCACAGCCCTGTGGCTCCCACCTCCCCCAGAACATCTTGATGCATGATGTGGGGGGCACTAGGAAGGAACAGGGGCTGGGAGGGCAGGATGGAGGGGTTCACTTCCGCTTTGCTAGCAGCCCACTCTGTGACCTGCATCTCACTTCCCTGCTCTGCAAAATGTGCCCCAGATTCTTTCCCTTCCCTGCTCCCTCAGAGATTGAGAAATCTGGGTCAGAATTCATCTTCCAAGTAGAAAAGGGCCACAGGTCTGGAAAGAGGATCTTTCCCAGGAAGGCCCAGGACACTTCCTTCTTTCTGGATATTTTGGATCTTCCCAGAATGCGAGGGAGAGAAGAGGGAGGCAGAGATGCTGAGAGGACGGAGGCAGATGCGAACAGCTGCCATTCACTAAGTGTTCTTTTGCTCCTGGCCCTTCCATTGGTACCCTGCATGCATTTATCAACTCCTTTCATCCTCACAACGCCACAAGGTAGTTTTATACTGTTCCTGTTGTATAGAGAAGGAAACTCGCTTGGAGAATGGGCCAAGGGCCACACACCCATTATGTGGAGGAGGGAGGAAGGGATAGAGGAAAGAAAAGAAGAAATATGCATGGATGGGTGGCTAGGTGAGGACAGATGGAGAAAGGAAGACAGACGGATAGATAGGAAGAAGAAATGGGTGGTGCCCGTAGCTTAGTGACTAGGGCACCGGCCACATACACCCAGGCTGGTGGGATGGAACCTGGCCGGGGCCAGCTAAAAATGACAACTGCAACAAAAACAACAAAAAATAGCCGGGTGTTGTGGCAGGCACCTGGAGCCCCAGCAACTTGGGAGGCTGAGGCATGAGAATTGCTTGAGCCCAAGAGCTGGAGGCTGCTGTGAGTTGTGACGCCACAGCACTCTACTGAGGGCGACATAGTGAGACTCTGTCTCAAAAAAAAAAAAAAAAGAAAGACAGGAAAGAAGAAATGATGGAAGTCTGAATGGGAGGTGGGAGAAGGGATGGAGGGAGGTGGGAGGGAAGAAGGAAGGAAGGGCACACGCTGAGCCCCTGCGGAGTGCCACATCTACTCCATGATTTTTCATGTGTGAGCTCTTATAGTTTCCGTAACAATCAGACAAGATGCTATCATCCTCCACAATTTACTAAAAAGGAAACAGAAACTCAGAGAGTTTCCTCACAGGTCCCCTCACAGGCTCACCTTGGAGGCACATCATGAATCTGAGGAGTTTGCAGGGAGCTGAGCCACGTCCCCCAGCCCTCAGCCCTGCCATGTCCGCTCCCCAGCCCTCAGCCCTGAGCACCCTCTTGCACATAACACAGTGGGAATTCCTTAAGGGCTCGCTTCCCAAACTGGTTCCCCACAGAACACCAGTACCACGCAATGCTTTCCACAACAAAAGAGGCCCATGATCAACTGAGTTTGGAAAGCGCTCTAATTCCACCTGGAGGTTCACAAAGCCCTGGCATTTCAAAGGCTCTGAGAAGTCTTGCAGGACAATTATCATTTGTTTCACTAACCCCTTGTTTACCCATCTAATTGGGACACAGAGCCCTTTTCCCTGTGACACCTGCTAGCATCATATAGAATCCATGTTCTGTAGTGCCCACTTTGGCTGGAATCATTCCCCTTCAGGACTCAGCTGCTTTCTTTAAGAAAAAAGTCCCAGGCAGGTCTGCATGGATCCTCCCTGTCCCCAGCACCTGGCATAGCTGTTGAATGAATGAATGAACAAGCACATTTGGAAACATTACTGTGTTTATGGGCTGAGATGACAAAGTGGAGGCCTCTCAGGGTAACTTTACCTTCAAGGCATTTCTGTTGGGCTCCGGGAGGAGGAGGATGAGCAGGTGGAGAGCCTGTAGACGCTGCTTCAGGTCGGGGATGTCTGTGGAAAGGGGGAGGCCTCAGTCTCCAGGGGAGGTTCAAGGATTCTCCCTCCCTCGGTCTGGCCTCTTCTTGGGGGAATTCCAGAGCTGAAAAGCCCAGGGATGGCCAGGAACCCTTTTGTCATAAGGCCTGGAACTGTTTCCTGGTGTACTGTCAACTCAGAGGCTCACTCCTATACTTTGTGAATAAAAAGTAAACACACTGGCGTGTTCATGCGCGCGCACACACACGCCCGGACATGTAGTCTGAGAGCCACAGCCCAGGGTCAAAAATGCAATGGGCCAGCAACTCACCCTTAGGAGGACAGACAGATAGCTCAACTGTCCTGGACGAAAGGTTTAATGAAACCCTTTGTGTTGCAAAGGATTAAAAGGAAAAGCTGTCTCATACCTCAGTCAGAATCTCCAGGGAGAAGAAAGGAATAACAGTTATAGAATTCAAAGAAAGAGTTCATTCAAGCCAGACCAGCCCTATCAGCTGAGGGCTAGTTGGATCCTAGAGAATCACCAGAATCAACACATGGGGGACAAAGAGGCTGAGCACTCAGGGCTTAGTCCTCACTAGGATTCCTTGTGGCATTCACTCTCTTCCCTTTCCTTTCCTTCCCTTTTCTTCTCTTTCTCTCTCTCTCTTTCATTAGAGTGACAGAGTCTCACTTTGTTGCCCTCAGTAGAGTGCCATGGTGCCACAGCTCACAGCAACCTCCAGCTCTTGGGCTTACGTGATTCTCTTGCCTCAGCCTCCCGAGCAGCTGGGACCACAGGCGCCCACCACAACACCCAGCTATTTTTTTTGTCGCAGTTTGGCCAGGGCTGGGTTCAAAATCTATCAAGTACCTATCAGGTGTCATGCTCCAGTCCAGGGACCCGGGACATAGCAGGGAAGAAAGCAAATGAGATTACAGATTTGTGCAGCTTATGTCTCAGGCGAGAGACAGACAATAAACAAGCAAAGAAACAACTAAATATCTCCAGATACTGATTCATCTTATGGGGAAAATAAAACAGAGCAATAACCTCATTACATCATTACATAGGCTAGGCAGGGTCAGGGAAGGCGTCCCCAGGGTGCTGACACTGGGCTGACATTTGAACAGCAAGAAGCAGCCACGCTGGGGGTGGGGAATGGGGTTTAGTCAGAAAGCAGTGCAAGGCAGAGGTTCCAGGGAGGGGAGGAGAGACATCAAAGCAGGCCAGCCTGGCATGATGTGGGGAGAAGAGGGCCAGGAGGGGAACGGTCAGAGACAGGCAGGGTGTGAGCTGGGAACTGGCCCTGTAAGGAGTGATAGCTTCTTACGAGAGTGCCATGGAGGGTGGGAAGCAGTATGGGGATGTCATCTGATTTACTGTTTTTTTGGTTTTGAGAAAGGTCTCACTCTGTCACTCAGGCTGAAGTGCAGTGGCATCCTGACACCTCACTGCTGCCTTGAACTCTGGGGCTCAAGCGATCCTCCTACTTCAGCCTCCTGAGTAGCTGGGACTTGCAGACACCCACCACCACACCCAGCTAATTAAAAAAATCCTTTTAGAGAAAGGGTCTTGCTGTGTTGCTCAGATTGATTTTAAACTACCGGCCTCAAGCCACCCTCGCATCTCAGCCTCTCGAAGTGCTGGAACTGCAAATGCCTACCACCTCACCCAGCTGCTTTACATTTGTACACTAGGCTGTGAGAAGCAAAGGCCCTTGGCTTGAGGGCAGAAATCAGACTGCTTGAACCCTGAAGCTTTTTAGAGAACAGAGAGAGAGAAGTCCTCAAGGTCACAAGTGACTCAAATGGGAACTCAGGCAGGTTGCTTTATTCTTTTAAGAAAAGTAGAAATGGTTTGGAGTCCATAGCTCAGCAGTTAGAGTGCCAGCCACATACACCGGGGCTGTATGGTTCGAAGCCAGCCCAGGCCTGCTGAACAACAATTTAGCTTTGACAACTACAAAAAAAAAAAAATAGGGCGGCGCCTGTGGCTCAGTGAGTAGGGCGTCGGCCCCATATGCCGAGGGTGGTGGGTTCAAACCCAGCCCCGGCCAAACTGCAACAAAAAAATAGCCGGGTGTTGTGGCGGGCGCCTGTAGTCCCAGCTACTCGGGAGGCTGAGGCAAGAGAATCGCGTAAGCCCAAGAGTTAGAGGTTGCTGTGAGCCGTGTGACGCCACAGCACTCTACCCGAGGGCGGTACAGTGAGACTCTGTCTCTACAAAAAAAAAAAAAAAAAATAAGAATAACTGGGCATTGTGGCAGGCGCCTGTAGTCCCCGCTACTTGGGAGGCTGAGGAAAGAGAATCGCTTAAGCCCAAAAGTTTGAGGTTGCTGTGAGCTACGACACCATAGCACTCTACCAAGGGTGAGACAGGGACTGTGTCTCAGAAAAAAAAAAAAAAAAAAAGTAGAAGTGACTGCGTTTGCATGCTGTGAACTGTGAGGAAGTTCAGACAGGACCGTGTTCATGCAGTATGTAAACAGAGTGGGTGGGCGCCATGCTCACACCTAGAATCCCAGCACCTTGGGAGCCTGAAGCAGGAGCACCACTTGAGGACCAGAATTTGAGACCAGCCTGAGCAACATCAAGATCCTCTTACTACAAAAAATAGAAAAATCAGCCAGGTGTGGTGGCAGGCACATATAGTCCCAGCTACTCCAGAAGCTAAGGCAGGAGGATCACTTGAATCCGGGAGATTGAGGTTGCTCTGATGACATCACTGTGGTCTATCCTGGGCAACAGAGCCAGACCCTATCTGAAAACAAAAACATACAGCAGGATCCATCCAACACACAGCGATCTGCAGCCATGCTCTTAGAGGGACGCGCACCACACGTGGACCCACAGATATCCTGCTAGACAAACCTCATAAACTTAACTCTGTGGATGTCAGGAAGTGAAGAAGCCACAATACAATTTATACATGTAACAGAATGCAACCTGTATCCCTTAAATCTATTAAAATAATAAAAAAAGAAGCGAAGGAACCTTGTCCACTGGTCCATGCAGGGACTAAGAAGGACTGTGCATGTTCGCCTCCTCTCGCCCCCATCACATCACACGTGTGCACACTTGTGCATATCCACACAAGACACGTGTGCACATGCCTATGCACACTCATTGGGCACACGTGCTCACACCCACTTCCTTCTGCATCAGCTCGAGGTCACAGGGAACAGGCATTCCTGCAAAAGGGGAGTCCTGTCTTCACACCCTCCCCCCAACCAAGGCCCGAGGTTTCCAACTCTCCGCCCCACAGCAAAGGGCTCCGGCACACTCACTGGGCACCACAGTGAAGGCCGGGAGGTACTCAGCAGTGAGCAGAGGCGTTGGCAGCTTCCGGATGAATCTTTTGAGCAAATCCGAAGCATCGTTATGATGAACCTCATCCCAGCTGAAAAGACCAGTGTAGAAGTCTCTCTCCAGCTTCTGCTCCAGCCCCTACAGGAAGGAGGGGCATAAAAATGCAGATGGTCCAGTAGAAGTTGCACGACCGCTTTTTTGGTACCTCTTTCCTCATCTGCAAGGTGGGGACCACAGTGGCATCTCCCTCGTGGGGCTGATGTGAGGATTAAATGGCCTAGTACATGGGAGTCACTGAGCACAGGTATCCACTCAATAGATGTTAATTGTCCAACTCCAGGGCCCACGATCTCAACCACCATAGTAACTGCCACCTCCATTCTCTCAAACACTCCTAGAATCCTATGACTCACCAGAGACCAAAGACAGAACAGTAACCAGCCAGGGATTAGATTCTGTCCCAGTTTCATACACACATGGGTGCATGGGGAGGTGTAGCTTTGGTGAAGTGGGGGAAGCCAAACCATTACCTTAACCCTGGCCTGGGATCCAGGCACCCTGAGGATGCCTTCCACGTCCAGCCCTTTCTTTTCCAAACAAGACAGCAGCTATCAGAGAACAAAACCGACATTTAAGCCAGCAGCCACAAAAAGGTGAGATTCAGGCGGTGCCTGTAGCTCAGTGAACAGGGCTCCAGCCACACACACCAAGGCTGGTGGGTTTGAACCTAGCCGGGGCCAACTAAAACAACGACAACTGCAACAAAAAAATATAGCTGGGCGTTACGATGGGTGCCTGTAGTCCCAGCTACTTGGGAGGCGGAGGCAAGAGGATCACTTAAGCCCAGGAGTTGGAGGTTGCTGTGAGCTGTGACACCACAGCACTTTACTCAGGATGACAGTTTGAGACGCTGTCTCAAAAAAAAAAAAAGATGAGATTCAAACTGGCATGTTTATCTCCCATGACAGCCCGGAAGAGGAGAACACCGACAGCAAGGTTCTCCCAACCACCAAACAGTCGTTTCCTTGACCACTTCCACAAGCCAGGCATTCTGAGAGCTTTACATACATTTTTCTCATTTAGTCGTTAATCCAAGGAAGATACTGTTATTATAATCCCATTTTACAGACGTTGAAAGGGAGGTCCCTGGGAGTTCAAAACCCACCCCAAGTCTCTGAGCCAGGAGGTGCCAGAGCCAGAATTTGAACCCAGGCCTGCCTGATTCGAAAGCCCATACCCCTGTGCTGAACAGCTTTCCAAAATGGAGCCCACAGGCAGCCTCTGAAGGGTTAAATAAGCCCACGCAGAGGACAACTCACAGCTTGAAGGACCAGTGGGACCCGTGCGCTGGGGAGGACTTTGTGGTCAGCTTCCAGCAGACTGTCAAGGGGCACACCAAAGAGGCGAGTTTCTGCAGGAAGTCAGGAGAGCAGAAGCTGCGATTTCACTTCCTGGAATGACGGTCGGGCTCCCACCTGCAAGATCTCCTAAGCATCTAGAGTCAGCCCCCTTTCCCTGGGAAAGGGCTGAACTCTCTAGAGGACAGCTGAACCTAAACTTCTCCACAGCACTTTCCTTTTTTTTTTTTTTTTTTTTGAGACCGAGTCTTACTTTGTTGCTCTTGGTAGAGTGCAGTGCTGTCACAGCTCACAGCAACCTCCAACTCTTGGGCTCAAGTGATTCTCTTACCTCAGCCTCCCAAGAAGCTGGGACTATAGGCGCCCGCCACAATGCCCGGCTATTTTTAGAGACGGGTCTCACTCTGCCTCAGGCTGGTCTCAGACCTGTGAGCTCAGCAATCCACCCAACTAGGCCTCCCAGAGTGTTAGGATTACAGGTGTGAGCGACCAAACCTGGCCCTTCTCCATAGCTCTTGAGCAGAACATTTGGTCCCTTCCATAACAAAATGTTAGATATGTCAGAGCCAAAAATCTCAGCTGGATAAAGAGGTATGGAAATGTTCTACTGCTCCAGGGAGTGTTGGGCACACTAAGGGCCAAGTTCCCGAGAAATATATTCCCCAGTTTTTCTTCAACCACCCTGGGTTGAAGTCTTCTTGGGGAAAACTCCTCCTTCCATCTCTCCTCTACAACTTTCTTCTTTTTCCCTTTGGTGCTCATCCTACCTCTGCCGGACACCTCCCTCTGGTCTTTCTTATATAATGATCCTCTTTGGAGAAAGAAGCAAAAAATTGTGATGTGTAATGTTGACAATGATGCAGTGAGATGAACACTGTCATATAGTATTGAAAGGCAATATGTATCAAGAACTTAATTCATATAACTATTCTAAAATAATCTAAGATGCAATTGTGAGAGTGTTTTATATAAGAAAAACATGGGCACAACAAATACCCGCTGTTAGGGAAATGGGGAAATATATTAGGATACATCCATATGGAAAAAAATACTGCAGTGATTAAAAGTCATGTTTTCAGGCCAGGCATGGAGGCTCACGCCTGTAATCCTGGCACTCTGGGAGGCTGAGGCAAGTGGATTGCTTCAGCTCATGAGTTTGAGACCTGAGCAAGAGTGAGACCCCATCTCTAAAAACTAGCTGGGCACTATGGCAGGCACCTATAGTCCTAGCTACTTGGGAGGGTGAGGCAAGATGATTGCTTGAGCCCAAGAGTTTGAGACTGTTATGAGCTATGATGCTACAGCACTCTACAAAGAGTGACAAAGTGAAACTGTCTCAAAAAAAATTAAAATTAAAAATAGTCATGTTTTTCAAAGAATGTTTAATACTTGTGGTAAATGATACTATTATGTACTCCAAATTCATTATCCCTCCTTGTATCCATACTCTTTCATGTGAATTTGCGACTTTTCCAATTTGAGAAGCAGAGTGTACTTCCTCACTCCTTGCTTTGGGCTCGGCCATGTGATTAATTTGGAACTGTAGCATGGTAACCTACTATGGTGTGATAGCGTTTACCCTCCATGCTTCTGCTATCCACATGAGAACATGCTCTAGACCTGTGAGGCCAACCTAGACCCAGCCAACAGCTTAGAGCCAAGCCCAGCCTAGATAAGTCAAACTACCCAATTTGCCCACAAACATGTGGGCAAGACTAAGAGTTTGGGGGTTGTTTGTTATGTAGCATTATCATGGCAATCACTGAATGATACAACAACTGAGAAATGTCCGTAATTTTGTAACATTAAGTAAAAAAGGGCTGGGCGCGGTGGCTCACGCCTGTAATCCTAGCACTCTGGGAGGCTGAGGCAGGTGGATTTCCTGAGCTCAGAAGTTCAAGACCAGACTGAAAAAAAGCAAGAACAAAAACCACAAAACAAAACAAAAAAATTTACGTGTAAAAGGACACACACACACAAAGGAAGGAATACACTAAAAGTTAACAGTGCTTATATCTGAATTGCAGTTTTCCTTTTCGTACTTTACCCTATTTCCAAATTTCCTACAATAGGCAGGAATTGTTTTTATATGGAGAAAAAAAAAATAGTATAACCAAAAGAAATACAGAAGCCTGTCTTGGTGGGAGAGTCCCCATGCCACTCCCTAGGGGAGAAAGCTAGGACATTCATCACAGAGCTGTTGCTGTGCTGGGGTGGCTGACCTGCTGCCTTCCACTTCCCAGCCTTGTTCCTCTTCAGGTCCAAGCCCAGGACGTCGCAGAGAGCGGTCAGCTCTATGAGGGCCAGCGGAGGGACCTTCTTCATATCCTGAAGGGACAAGTCTCCTATCCTCGTCACGCCAAGTCTGCCTTTGTGGATTCTGAACTCCTAGAGAGGGAAGTAAAAGCAATTTGTCAAGCCTGAATGCTGAGGAGCTCAGCCAGGTGACGTGACCTAGCGGCCTGACCTTGGGGCCCTCCCAGTCCTTCAGGATGGGGGATCGGGGGGGCAGAGTGGGTTAGAGCAGGGGCACAGGAGTACGTCCTAGACTCGAGTCCACGCTCCGCCTCTTACTAAACGGGTGACAGACACTCTGAGCCTCTAATTCCCCACCTGTAACCATCACCTAGGGTCTGCCCCGGAAGGGTTTTTTGAGACTACATTGAGCTACTGGGTATAAAGTGTTCAGCACAGCGCAAAGCGAGGCCGCAGAAAACGGAAGCCGTTTTTACGACCTGCATTCCCACGAGAGGGTCTGGGGGAGGGAATCACCTCAGGCGCCTCTTATCATTGCTCCTATTCTCGGCCTTCGTCCCTCCTCCATCCTCAGCCCTGGCCACGAAACGCACAGAAATAAACAATGCTCGACCCCGCCATCTAGAGGCCACGCGGGGGAGCTGCAGACAGTTCGCTGCGTTCCGGTCGCCAAAGCTGAGACGGCAAGAGGGACGGATTTACCCAGTGTTGCCTGGAGAGATTGACCAGATGACTCCCCGGCCCTAATGGACTGCTCAAAGTGTGTGTGGGGCCTGGGGTGGAGGAAGCATACTGCGGTTGAATTTAATAATGTTGTGGTTATAATACAGCCTGGTGCTTGGTGCACCGACTACGGAGTCAGGCTTCTGGGTTCAAGCCCTGATGTTAGCTGTGTGAGTTCAAGCAAATAATGTTACCTGCCTCTGATTTTCTCATCTGGGAAATGGAACTAATAACAGTTTCTGCTTCACAGGACTGGCGGGGAGATTAAATCCATCCCATAAAGTACATAAAACCTAATGCCTGACACATAGTGAGTATTCAATAATTATTAACTAATTTTTTTTAGTGTACTTATACAATTACTACCAACATAACTGAATGAAATTAAATCATGTACATAATGTACTTGGCATAATGCCTAGTCTGTGGTAAAGATATCACATATTGTGATATCAATATGTGGTATCTTTAGCATTATTAATCATCATCTTTCATAATTTAATAGGGAAAATCATCAAGGCAGACAAGATAATATTGAATATTAATTACCTCTGATGCTCAAGGAATAGAAACTCATTATTCAAAAGTTTTATTTGGTGTGCTGTGGTTATGCAAGTTATTATCACTAGGAGAAATTAGGTATAGAGTAGTACATGGGAATTTTGTACTATTTTTGCAACTTTTTGTGAGTCTAAAAGTATTGCAAAATAAAAAGTTTAAAATAAAATTCCATTTGAATAAATGAAATGCTTCCACTTTGGAACAGAGGTTATGGCAGGGGCAGGCAAACTTCTTAGGTAGGAGAGCATAGTGGTCAGTTGGGAAAAACTCTGGGGTCGGTGCCAATGATTTCCGGTCTTGGCCTTGGTGCCAGCTTGGTGGCTGCTCACTGAGCTCGATTTCCCATTTTTCTATCATAAAGTGGGGGAGCTCGTATAGCACCCATCTCCAAGGACAAGGTGAGGAAAAAAGCCAGTTCCTGGGAAGCCTTGGTAACAGTGTGGAGGGAATGGGGGGAGACAGAGAATCCCTCAGTAAAATGACATCCAGGATTATCCAACCACATGGTAACCTGATCAATGAAGAAACTCTTCCTAAACTATCAGCAGACTGTACTCTGTACTTCACAAGAGAAGTCAGAATAGTGGTAATCCCAGGGAGAGGGGTATGACCTGGGAAGGGCATGGGGGGCCTGGGGAAAGGAAGTTTCTATGTCTTGATTTGGGTGGCAGTTATACAGGTACACACATCAAGCAGTACATGGTAAATCTTTGTATACTTTACTGAGATTTACTTCAATGTTAAAACACTAAATATCAATTACATCCAAATTTGAAACGAACTGTTGTAGGGCAATTGAACATTTGGAAAAAAATATTTTTTTCTCTCTCTTATGCCAGGCACCCTCATTGACTTTTTAAAAAATAGCTAGATTTATGTTTTAAACTAATAAATAAATAAAATAATATATAATATATAATAAATATATAATATAATAGCTAGAAAAAACATGTGTTGATGGATAGTTATCAGTTTGCTAGATGAGAGAGGACTGTCTAAGGATGAAGGCAAAGAGAAAGAGGATCAGTGAAAACATGAATCACTTTACTAGACTATAAGCTCCCTGCTCCCCAGTCTTTGATAACCAGCAGTCACTCAGTAAATATTTGTGGAGTGAATTAAATACTTGAATAATTCAACGACTTTCCCATTCAATGCCTGGTGTCATGAAGGGGTAAAAGGGCAGGGCAGGATGTGCTGGTTCTAAGGACCAGGCCTGGCTATCAGCCCTCTGGGCAGTGTCCTCACCGGCAGGGAACTCTTGCCCCAGGCACAGGTGTCTCCCAGGGATGGCCTGGCCCTCTGCAGGAGGGCTGCAGCTTGTTCTGAGTAGGCAGAGTCCATGTTGAAGGCTTCTTCCTGCCCAGCCTGTTCCTGTGGCCCCCCAGACTCTGCTGTCATGGGAAACAAAACAGAGAAGCAATGAGGACTGGCTGCCCCAAAGCAAGTTCTTAGGCTTAGGACTCAGGCCCTTAGCCCCATGAAGTGATCCCCCAGGCTTAAGTTCAAAGCCCCAGGATCAAATCACTAGGCTTAGGGCTCAGGTCCATTGCCCAGAAAGTGATTTCCTAATTAAGCCTCATTACCTAGAAGTGATTTCCTAGCTAAGGCTTATTACCCAGGAAGTGATTTCCTAGTGAAGTCCTATTGCCCAGGAAGTGATTTTTATTTATTTATTTTTCTTTTCTTTTCTTTCTTTTTTTTTGAGACAGAGCTTCAAGCTGTCACCCTGGATAGAGTGCTGTGGCATCATAGCTCACAGCAACCTCCAACTTCTAGGCACAAGCGATTCTCCTGCCTCCGCCTCCCAAGTAGCTGGGACCACAGGTGCCCACTACAAGGCCCGGCTATTTTTTGGTTGCAGCTGTCATTGTTGTTTGGGGCCTGGGCTGGATTCGAACCCGCCATCTCAGGTGTATGTGGCTGGCGCCTTAGCCACTGGAGCCACAGGCACCAAGCCCAGGAAGTGATTTTTAGAGCTGAGGCCCAGGAGCCTGATGACAATAATCCACTTAATGGCCCAACTTGTCCCCTGAGGAGTCCTCTCTTTGTCCCTCCAGCTGGTAAGGCAAGGAAACCGCAGGAAGACGAAACTGCTCAGAGGTGTGCACATTCTCTTCACAGCAGCCCTTTGTGCAGCCTGAGGATTCACAAGGCCCTGGAAAATGAAGGCTCCTTACCTAGAAGAGATTTAGAAGTCTTGCAGCTGAGCTGGGTCCATTTCATACCTGATTCTCCATTCTCTGAAGATGCTTCCTATGCAAATTATAGACAGTGCCCAGTTAGTCATGCAGGTAGCAGAGAATACTCACACAACCCTGGGAGACGGAGCCATCCACACCCCCTTCTTCACAGATACAGCAGCTGAAGCTCAGACATGCGTAGTTACCTGCCCAAGACCCCACAGCTGCTAACTGGACATTTGGACCCAGGTCTGTCTGGCTCCACTGCCTGTGGTTTTAAGCACTGTATTACACCACTTCAAGTCTATTCCAAAAAAGATGTCAGACTTGAAGTATCAGCAGGATATAGATGTGCTGATAAAAAGGATTATTATTGTACTGATAATAATTATGGGGAGCTAAGCTTTCATGCCCACCCAAGGACACACAGTGGTAACAAGCATATAAATGTTGGCATGCACAGCAAAGACCTACATGCAACATAGGGGCACAGTGGCACTCAGGGAGACACCAGTGTGCAAGCCACACCCTCTAAACACACACACACACACCACAACACCACAGCAGAATCACTGTATCTCTCAAGCTGTGGTGCCATCGCAGAGACTCCCATCAGACAGGGCCGCAAGGAGCCATATGTCACTTACTCCTGAATTGAAGACCCCAAAGATGTCCCTGACATCTCTGATGGGAGCCTTGTGTCGTCTTCGGGCTGAGCAGGTATAGATGTCCAACCGGCGGCACACAGCGGCCACCTGAGTCTGTGTTAGGGTGGACAGGAGCCCCGGGTGATCACTGTCCAAGCCCAGGCCACCGAGGAGACCCGACAGGCCTGTGTCCTGCAGCCACTGGGATTCAGCTTCTCCTTCTGCCAGTGGAGGGAGAACATGCAGATGAACACACACGGCGCCATGTCAGCCGCGCGCCAGCACAGTGCTATGTGGAAGCGCCCTCACCTGGGCACTAGAGCCTCCCCAGAGACTCATTAACACCAGCCGAACTAGCCACAGGGAGAAGATCTAATCAGACACTTGAGGGGGAAGGTACTCATGGCATTAGCCAATATGTGGATTTAAACCCAAACCCATAAAGCTATTATTCTTTAGAAACAGCACCAGCTAAAGAAAGGCCCTGTATATCCCGATTCTGGAATGTAGCAATGATCTCACTTCTCCTATCAAACCTGGCAGAGACCATCACAAGGTCACACGGGCCCAGTGTGCAGGCAAGCAGTTGGTGTCCCCTTGGGAAATTCCCCATATTCAAGACGTTATTTATGTTGGATTAGTCCTCTCTATGCTTGGTAAGGAAATTGCCATGGTCCTGTAGCAAAATCATGAATCCAAATGGTAGGGGCATTTTTTTTCTTTTTTTTTTTTTTTTTTTTGTGGTTTTTGGCCGAGGCTGGGTTTGAACCCACCACCTCCAGCATATGGGACTGGCGCCCTATTCCACAGAGTCTCACTCTGTCATCCTCGATAGAGTGCTGTGATGTCACAGCTCAGAGCAACCTCAAAACTCCTGGGCTTAGGCGATTCTCTTGCCTCAGCCTCCCGGGTAGCTGGGATTACAGGCACCCACCACAACGCCCAGCTATTTTTTATTGCATTTTGGCCAGGGCCGGGTTCAAACCCGCTACCCTCAGTATATGGGGTGGGCGCCCTACCCACTGAGCCACATGCCCCCTAGTAGGGGCATGTTACGATGACAGGATCACAGGCCCCATCTCCAGGGATTGCTCCAGGAGTTCAACCTCGGGGCCTGGGTACCTGCATTTGGAATGTCCTCCCCAGATTATTGTAATGCAGTGGGGTCTTCAGATCACACCTGAGAAACACTGGCTCTCTTCATGGAGGAAATGGACGAGAGCTTGTGGAGGAAGTTGAACTCATGCTCGAGAGGATCAGTGGGATTTATTCAGGTGTACCAGTATTGACCAAGTTAGTGAGCCAGGCACTGATGATTTTTAAAAACTCAAATAAAACTGATTTTAATGCAGCCTGGGCAGGGGCTAAGAGTCACAGCACAGCAGGCCGTGCTATTTTATATAGGGAAACTGGTGACATCTGAGCCCAGTCCTCATTGGAGAGAACAAGCCACCCAGGTACCTGGGAAAAGGGTATTCCAGGCGGAGGGAACAGCAAGGCCAAAAGGCCTGAGGCAGGAATGTGTTTCTATGATCAAGGGTCTCAAGGAAGCCGGCAGAGCAGAGTGACAACCACCTCAAGGGGAGGGGAGGAGGCAGAGGGGGGCTCGGGGCCAATTCTGTAAGGCCTGATGAGCTGTGATGTGGTGGTTTTACCAAATCTCTCCAAATTCTTTGACTCTCACCCCCTCAAGAGGTGGAGCCTAATCCTCCTCCCCTTGAATACGGGCTGCACACAGAGTGACAGAACACGGCAGAAGCGACGCCATCTTTCTTCCGAAATTGGCTTGTAAACAGCAAGGCGGCTTCTCCCTGGCTCTCCCTTGAGACCCCCGTGCTTGGAACCTAGCCAAGCTATGAGGAAGCCCAGGTCACATGCAAAGGCCACGGGGAGGCATTCCAGACAGCAGTGCCAAGTGAGGCCCAGCAGAGGATCACATCCAGACACGTTCAGTGAGAAATCCTTTGAGAGAAGTCCAGCTGCAGCCACCAATGGACTGTCAATGCTTCAGACCCCTGAGTGAGAACTGCCTCGCTGAGCCCAGTCAACCCCCAGAAGTGAGATGATAATGATAACTGATCATTGTTCCTCCACACTGCTAAGTTTGGAGTGGTTTGTTACCCAGTCATAGATAATGGAGACATACGATTGTCTATAACTTTGAGTGGGATGGAGAGAGATCTGAGGATTCTGAGCAGAGAACTTGGAATTCCCCCAGAATGTCAGCTCCACAGAGAGACTTGGTTTTGTGTTCACTGCTGCACCCCAGTGCCTATCAAATAATAACCACTCAATAAATATTTCCTGAATAACTTAATCTAAGGCGGGACATCATCTAATTTACATTATTAAACAATCATTCAGACTGTGGCACAAAGGATAGGAGCTTGGGAGACCAGCAAAGAGGATGTTGCAATGGTCCAGGCAGCAAAGAAAACACCCTTTCATGTTCTGGTTCATGCCTGGGTCTGCTCACATTTCCGCACTTGGAATGGGGCCCCGCCACCCGCCCTGCAGGCTCCGCCAGGGTCCCTCACCCTCCAGGAGCCGGCTGTCAACCGCGCTGCTGTCCTCCTCTCTCAGCTCATCCCGCTGTTGTATCCACTCCACCTCCATCCAAAAGCCGTCCATGGACAAGCTCTCCGCAGAGGACTGTGGGGATCTGCCAGCAGGGCGTGGTCGAAGGGGATTCTTCTGTGGAAGCTGACTTGCTCGACCAGAGGAGGAGCCAGAGCTGTAGCAAGAGGAGAAGATGGGGGTGGGGGGTGGGGGGAGTTAGGCAAGCCCTGCTCGCGGCAGCGTCTGTCCTGAGGTTTGGGTCTTCAGACATCAGCCTGGGGCCTTTAGGGGCTGGGCAGGCTTCCTGACTATGTTTCTCTGGGGTGATAGACACACAGCTGGTCTCAGCAGATCGACCAGTTACCATCACCCCTACATGATCCTTGGAAACCAGTGATGCTGCAGAGACAGAGCGGGGCCAGACCAATGTGCTCGTCTCCAAGAAGAACACTCTTAGATATATGTCTGGTGGAGTCTATATTCATAACAGACGATTAAACACCAGGACAGGCGAGGAAATGGTGGGACTGCACTTCACTCAATTTCTACTGGGAAAGTCTCTGATCTCCTTCCTGCCGCCACCCCACTTCTCTATGAATCTGCTCTGGTTTTCCTGATTGTAACATAGTATCGCCTTGTCCCTCCCCTTCCCCAACCAGATCTGAACAGAGCAGGAACCAGGACTGGAGGCAGAGGCGCTGTCCATCACAGGTGCCCATCTGACCCCCTCAAGGTGATGGACCAAGACATGAGGGGCTTGGTGTCAGGCACAAGAACAGGGAAGCCATGGGGTCTTGCGAGGGTCACAGAGGGAACTCTGCAGCCTTGGAGAGCTGGGAGGGATGGCAAGCTGTGTGGTTTACCCCTGGAGTCCAAATTCCTGCACCCTTCCCTTTAATCCCCTCTTCTTCCCAAGCTACCCTAAGTTTCCGCTCCATGCAATCAAAGAATCCCAGAAAAAAGACAGTGCACGTCTCTTAGCCCAGATAAATACAGTCTGGGGCTTCAAATGAACTTGGGGACAAAATTTCTTTGCTGCTAGATGGAATCTTTGGGAAACCGTGGGATGTTAATGATGCCAAAAATATTAGACTGGGAATGCACATGGGCTCTGATACCATCAGCAAATAGACCGTGAACTACCCCTGCTGAATAGGAGAGAGGAAATTCATCCCTATCGCCTCAAATGGGAAAAAATGTATTTATTTATTTTTTAGTTTTTTAGTTTTTGAGATAGTCTCACTATGTTGCCCTTGGTAGAGTGCCATGGCATCACAACTCACAGCAACCTCAAGCGATTCTCTTGCCTCAGCCTCCCAAGTAGCTGGGACTACAGGCACCCGCCACAATGCCCAACTATTTTTTTGCTGTTGTTGCAAATTGTCATTGTTGTTCTGCTGGCCTGGGCCGGGTTCAAATCCTCCAGCCTCGTGTGCTATGGGCACCGAGCCAGAAAAATGTATTTAATACATTCGGAAAATTCTTTATAATATCTGGGCTTAATACTGACCCCGGGAAAAATTCTAGAACAGATTTTTCTGTTCTATCTGGAAACAGATAAGAGGCAAAGAGAACAAAAAACGTAGATGATTTGAACTCTCTTATTAAAAAAGAAGATTCAATTTGGGTTTACTAAAAAGTCACTCACATGCCGATTTTAAAAGGTGCACAATACAAAATGGCAAAGGTCACAAATGGAAGGATGGCAAAATATTGACTAAATGATGACCAAAGACAAAGTTATACTATTACTTCCAGAGTAAGAAGCAGTCTAACAAGGGGCAGTGAATCCACAAAGAACCACAGGACAGGAGCTTTTACGCACCTCCTAACAGCCAAAAGAATAAACGGGAACTGTTAGAAATACCATATTAACAGAAATATGTTGTGCTCAACAGTCTTGCCTTCCCCGCATGAACCTTCCTTTCCAGTTACCAAGTTTGCCAGTTCTGCAAATTATCGCTTCCACCGCTCCCATGTCTTTGCATAACCTGCCCCTCTGCCAAGGACAGGCTTTCCCAACATCCCGGGCCCTGCATGCCTTTCTCATAAGACCTGGCCCACACTGGTTGCACTAAAAACAATCTTAAAAGTGAAAGCTTGTTGAGGTAGGGAAGGTAAGACAACTGCCTGGCACATGGTGGCTGGCTATCAGCTTTGGGGGACACGGAGAGAGTAGAGGGACACGGGCACAGGTGGCTCTACTCCACCCCTCCCCCAGTGTAGTCGCTGTGACCTCCCCCTGCCTTGTCACAGACTGTGTGAGCGACTGCTGAAGGGCACAAAAGTTCCTTGGGGGAGACGATGATGATAGCTGCACAAGCCAGGGACTGTAAGGAAAGCTGGTGACCTGCACACGTTCCACGGTGAAACGCACAGTGTGTGAATTCCATCTCCATAAAGCCCACAGCATTCCCAAGTATCCTCTGCACAGGGCCCAGATTGGATGCTGCTTTCCTCCCTTGAACTTTTTCTGCTCTACCAATTGAACGAAAATATTTGGAGATTCTTCTTTTATGTATTTTCACTGATTAAGTTTCCCATTATAAGCCAACATGCAGTTATTGTAAAAATTACCAACAATGTGGAAGTGAATAAAGTTAGAAAATTAATCATTCCCCTACAACTACTACCATATTATCCACGCTAATGCTTTGGTGTGCAGACACCTCAGATTTCTCCTATGGCATATTTAACCGTGTTAAAGACTGCATCTAGGCTCACTCAGCCTAGCTGCAGCCTATATGCAGTCCCCCCACCTGCCCTGGGACAGTCCTAGGCACCGTGAACATTGTCTAGTTCTTTGCAAAAGAGCTGGGTGCACATAGGAGAGAGTCCCTGTTCAGCTCAGTTTACTTGAAATGTCTCTGTCTGCAGAGAAGAAACCATCCCCTTCTGATGAATACCTGGGTTGCTTCCATTTGTCAGTATCACAGATAATACTGTGAGAAGCATTCTAGCATTTGTTACCTTGTACCTTTGTGCAGACAAAGAGAATGTGCTAGAGGTACAACTGCTGGATCCAAGGGTGTGTGAAATGTTAACACTTCCTGCCAAATTGCCTTTGAGGGAGGATTATTGCATTGGCTGTTTGTTTGTTTATGTTGATTTTACTCCTGATGCCCACCTGTGCTCCCTCTGATGGGATCCTGAGTCCTGGAGCCCAGAAGCTGCATTTTCCCCTCAGCCTGAGACCCTACCCACCAATGTCCCCCCAACTTCTGGAAGCATGATCCAGGACCCAGGCCCGGCTTCAGAAATATGTGACCGGTGCCGTCACACAGAGCCCCATGTTTAGATGGGGCCCATGCTTGTTGTTTTAGTCCTCTGATGTCACCATCTTGAAATTCTTAATAATTGTGAGTAGGGGGCGGCGCCTGTGGCTCAAGGAGTAGGGCGCTGGTCCCATATGCCGGAGGGGCTGGTTCTGGCGGGTTCAACCCAGCCCTGGCCAAAAAAAAAAAGAAAAACCCTGGGGCGGCGCCTGTGGCTCAGTGAGCAGGGCGCCAGCCCCATATACCAAGGGTGGCGGGTTCAAGCCCAGCCACGGCCAAACTGCAACAACAACAACAAAAAAAAACCCACAAAAAAATAATAATAATTGTGAGTAGGGGGGCGGTGCATGTGGCTCAGTGAGTAGGGCACTGGCCCCATATACCAAGGGTGGCGGGTTCGAATCCAACCCTAGCCAAACTGCAAAAAAAAAAAAAAAAAAAAATAGCCGGGCATTGTGGCGGGTGCTTGTAGTCCCAGCAACTCAGAGCCTGAGGCAAGAGAATTGCCTAAGCCCAAGAGCTGGAAGCTGCTGTGAGCTGTGACGCCACAGCGCTCTACGGAGGACAACAAAGTGAGACTCTTATCTCTAAAAAAATAAAAATAAATAATTGTGAACGGGAAGCTCCCTGTCCTTTTTGCACACGGCCTGTCCTGCTGGTACCTTACCCACAGACCCTGGCTTGAGCCTTTCTTCTGAGTGACCTTCCCACACCCGGAGCTCAAATGTGCAAAGCAAAGAAGCCTCCAGTCCGCCAGTGCCCAAAGGAAGGGACAAGGTACACTGTCTTGGCAACAGCTTGGCCATTTTCGCCAAGCAGAAGCTTTGCTGGAGACCAAGTCCCAGTTAATTATAAAATTGGCTGTTCCGCTCTATTTATGCTTTTCGAGAAAACTGCTAGTCCATGCCTCCTGTGAATCTGTTTGGCGCCCCATGCTGGGGGCACAGCTCCTGTCTTTGGTTGCTTTGCTATTCGCTTGGAAATTACTGGCATCTGTGAGTTTTTGTGACAATTTGAAAATTGCAGTGACTAAACCAAACAGAAGTCATCAAATGTGTCACCATTTGATAGCTAAGCAGTTAGGGGGGAATAATCACTTCTTTGGGAGAACATTCGGAGGAGGTCAGAGACGGGCACGGGAAGAGCAGAAATGAAATAGAACAGCTCCGTCCTAAAGGTGCAGTGTGGCCCCGAGCCTCCTTTTAGGAAGAGCACAACAGGTGCTCAACAGATCCACAAAATTTGTTCAGAGACTTACAAACATAGCTAATGTTTCTGTTTATTTTGTTTCCAATGTGTCAGTGTTATATAGAATATGCAGAAAAGTGCCCAGATCCTAAGTGTCCAGCACGATTGTCTCCAGTTGTAATTTGTTTTTTTTGTTCGTTTGATTGTTTTTTGGTGTTTTTTTAGGAAGAGTGTCATTCTGTCACCCTGGGTAGACTGACATGGCACCACTATAGCTAACGACAACCTCAAACGCTTGGGTTGAAACTATCTTCTTGCCTCAGTTTTTCTATTTTTTGTAGAGATGGAGTCTGTCTTGCTCAGGCTGGTCTCAAACTCCTGAGCTCAAGCAGTCCACCTGCCTTGGCCTCCCAGAGTGCTAGGATTACAGGCGTGAGCTACTATACTCCACCTGTAATTTGGTTTTTAAACATTTACTGAGCGCTTACTACATGCCTAAGGGCAGACACATGCAAGCATCAGTTTAGTATTCCCATTAACCCCCATGTGGGGGCGCTATTGTCCCCAATTTACAGGTAAAGAAACAAACTCAGCAGGATTAGGGGAGCCACCCAGACTTGTCCAGTTGGCAAATGGCAGAGAGGATTCAAACCCAGAAAGCAAGCGCCAATCCCAGGGCTCCTAACCGCTAGGCTAGATCAGTGGTCCCCAGCCTTTTTGGCTCCAGGGTCCGGTTTCATGGAAGACGATTTTTTCAATGACAAGGGAGAAGGGGGAGATGGGACAGGAGGTGGAACTTAGGCCACGAGGAGAGTGATGGAGAACCATTGTAAATGCAGATGAAGCTGTGCTCACCGGCTTCTCACCTCCTGCTGTGTGGCCTGGTTCCTAACAGACCACGGACCACAACCTTTTTGGCACCAGGAACCAGTTTCATAGAAGACGATTTTCCCAGGGACTGCTGGGGTGGGGAGGAGGAGTTACAACAGGAGGCAGCGCTCAGGAGTGATACTGGGCAGTCTGGTTTCTAACAGGCCACAGCCACCTGTTTCCGGTCCCTGGCCTGGGTGTTGGGGACCACAGTGCTAGATGACTCAGGGAGGCCCTAGGTGTAAATGCAGTCACTGAGTGCACGGTCTCTCCCACCATAGACCCTGCACCCCTGTCGGAGTTCCCTGTCTCACGGGTTGGCACCATCAAGCACTGCGAGAGCTGCTTCTGACACCATATCCCATTGACCACCTATAAAGTCCTCCCTTCATGTGACTTGCATCCATGACCTTCTCTCTGTTCTCAAGGCCACCACCCTGGTCCAAGCCAATGTCCCCTCTCGCCTGGCCCGCAGCCTCATCATGGGCTCCCAACATTTCTTCTAGGTATCTCTGATGTGGAAAGATCTTCCAAGCTCACAAGGTTGGCCTATCAAGTCCCCCTCTTAGAATCCTCAGGACTCAGAGGGTGAAATCCAAACAGCTTACCATGGCTTTGTTCTGACCTGCCAGAACGTCTGGCCTCATCTGCCTCTTCTTCCCTCTGCCTGGAATGTCCCTCTCGTATCTGATAACTTCCCTTCAGGTCTCAGCCTCTAGGTCACTTCCTTAAACATGCCTTTTCTGACCCCTCACCTGGATTGGGCCCCTGCCGTTTGCTTTTGTGTAACCATTTATTTCTGGTTCTCCGCATTCACTGCAGTCTCCCCACATGCCTGGAATGTGGTAGTTGTAGCAGATAAACAACATCCAGCCCTCGAATTCTTTGACAATTCCTGATTGTGGGTGGGATCTGTGTCCTCACCCTTGAATCTGGCAGGCTTGCGACTGTTCGGCCGACAGAACACAGCAGAAGTCACACTATGGGACTTCTGAGTCTGGTCCACAAGAGCAACTGGATGCCACCTGGCTCTCTCGCTCTCTGCCTGCTCCTACTTGGAACCCAGTATGTTGAGAAGCCCAGGCCAAGTGCAAGGTCACATGTAGGTGCTCCAGTCAATAACTGAAGCTGAACCTAACCCTTGAGTCATTTTACAGAGGTGCATGGTGGAGAAGCTTCCAGATGATCCCAGTCATGCAAGTGGAGAAGCTTCCAGATGATCCCAGTCCCCAGCATGAAGTCATCCCCCACTCTTCAGTCTTCCCAGTGGAGGCCCCAGACACCATGGAGCAGAGGCCAGGCCCAAGTCCTAATCCCCTGGAATCCCCAAGCGGAATAAATAACCAGACCCATAAGTTTAAAAGTCAAGAACTTTGGCTCTAATGTCAGACAAGCCTGAATTTGAACCCTAGTTTTGTTTATTAGCGAAGGCACCCTGGGAAGTTTCCAAACCTGGCTGAACCTGTCCTCCTCATCTTCATCTGGAGCTACCTGAGACTCCCCGAGGCAGTGTAGTCTGAGAGCCAATTCATTCATTCAGCGAATATTTATTCACTTCCTACTATGAGTGGCCTCTAGTTCCTGTCCTGCACAGAGCAACAGAGGCCTATGAACCCAGCCTGTGGAGGAGATAAATCTCCCAGTGAGTCAGATGGCCGAAGCCCTCACAGCTGCTCAGAGCTTTCCCCAATGCAAAGCCTTTCTTTTTCTTTTCTTTTTTGAGACAGAGTCTCACTGTGTTGCCCTCGATAGAGTGCCGAAGCGTCACAGCTCACGGCAACCTCAAACTCTTGGGCTCAAGTGATTCTCTTGCCTCTGCCTCCCAAGTAGCTGGGACTACAGGCGCCAGCCACAACACCCGGCTATTTTTTGTTGCAGTTGTCATTGTTGTCTAGCTGGCCCGGGCTGGGTTCGAACCCACCAGCCTCTCAGTGTATATGGCTGGTGCTGTAACCACTGTGCTACGGGCGCCGAGCCAGTGCAAAGCCTTTCTCTTTGCACACACGACCTTTCCCTGCACGTGGCCTGGGGAAGGAGGCAGGGCTCCGGAAGTCCTCTGCTCCAGTCCAGGCTCTCCCTGCTCTGTGTGACAGTGGACATGTCCCTTTCCCTCTCTCAGTTATGGCCTCAGTTTCCATAACTGTAAAATGGGAAGACAAGGGTGGAGACGGGGACTTTGCAAGACGATCTGGACAAGACCCTTGCCCAAGAGGTCACAGCGGGCACCAAGAATCAAGTGACAGTGGTGTAAAGTTCTCAGCTGAAGGGCAGGGCTGCAGAAACCCACGCAGGCTGAGAGACCATAGAATCGAGACACTGGCTGGAGGAAGCCAAAAGCCAGCATGAGCAAGGGACCAAGAATGTGGAACATTGGGAGGAGCCGGCAAGGGCATGGCTGGGCCTCTTCTCCAGCTGCCAGCCAGGGCCAGCTCAGCCAGGACCTGGGAGGGTGCCAAGAGCTTCCCCCCACAAAGCGGCAGCTCTCAGTTGGTCTCAGAGTGCCCTCTCCACCTTGACTCTGATGCAATACCAAGCCTAGGGCAGTGGCTCTGTGCATGGCATTCCAGGCTGAGCTCAGTCCTGACTCCTCACAATCTTGAGTGAAACCTTTCACTTCTCTGAGCCTCGATTTTCTCTGCTAAATGAGGGCTAATGAGAACTACTCTGACTGTGAGGACTGTCATAATTGGTAAGTAAGATGCCTGGCAAAATATCTGGCTTCTACAAGGGGCAAAAGAAAGGGGAACTATTGTATAATAATGATAATAATAATGACGGTAATAATTAGAATCAGCAGCAGCATCCTCATTATCCTCAAATCCAAGAAGCCAAAGTGAGTTAAGGAAAAGGCTGCAGACACAAGCTCAGATCCTGTGGTCATAGTCACAAGTGACCCCAACACAGGAGCTGGAGCGAGCTGGCTTTGAATATTATAATCAACGTCCCGAACATTTACCACGTGCAAGGCACAGCTCTGAATGCTACACTGACTTCCTCAGTCCCAGCACTAACCACATTTCAGGTAGATGATTCCTTGTTGTAAGGGACTGTCCTGTACTCTGTTTAGCAGCATCCCTGGCCTCCGCCCACTAGATGCCAAAAGCATCCCTCTCCGTCTGACAACCCAAAATGTCTCCAGACATTGCCAAGCATTCCCTGGGAGCAAAATTGCCTGAGTTGAGAACCACTGCTTTACATGGCTTAGTTCACTTAATCTACAACCTCTGGTTATTATTATCCCATGTAATAGATGACAAAACAAAGGCATAGAAGGATAAAGTGACTTGTCCAAGGTTACCTGATTAGTAAATGGTAGGACTGGGCTTTGAACCTATGAAGTCTGACTCTGCAGCCATGTTCTCAACCACTATGCAATGAGCCCCTATACAACTATCCTTCCTCTAAGTTCGCTGTGACTTTTCTTTCATCGGATGTATGCAGCATATGGTTGGAGAAGGAACACCACCAGCCTGGAGGAGGCCCCAGCTCTGTCTCTTACCTGCTGAGGTTCCTCTCCCTGTCACATGAGCTCGACTCTTCTGAAGAGAGTCCTCTTCTGTAATACCCTTATGCAGTGCGCAACCTGAACATCAGTACCCAGTACCCTAGTCTGATAATTATAGTGGAAAATCATGTGTTGTAGCACTATGGATTGAGACAGATCCCAGTGAGATATGCTGGAAGAGAACAGGCAGCGACTATTGGGGCAAAGCCAATTTTACCTTGCTGAGTGGGAAGCCCAGGGTGAGAAGCTGGGGGTAAAGAGGGAGGAGGGAGCAAGGGGTGTGAGTTGGTTGCCAGAGCTATCTCCATGTAGGAGTGGCCTCCTGGGATGTTGTGTGCCTTTGGCTCTGGGCAAGCCCAGGTACAAAATGTGCCACGCAGTGAAGTTGCGCCTCTCACACCTCTATCATCACCATGAGAAGAGCCATCCCTGGGTAGCTGCAGCCTGGGTCCCCAGAATGAACATATGTGGCACAGACCAGAGCCCAACAAACTTAAAGCCACCCCACAGAGCCGCAGCTAGATCAGCTAACCCTTAGCTAAGCTTCAGACACGTGAACATGAATAAACGGTTGTTGCTTTAGTAAATGATGGCTGCTGAGTTCGGGATCATTTGTTACACAGTGATACCTGCCTGAGATAGTTTATAGACTATGAAAAACCCCAGGGCCAGGTGCAGTGGCTCACTCCTGTAATCCTAGCACGCTGGGAAGCTGAGGCAGATGTATTGCCTGAGCTCAGGAGTTTGAGACCAGCCTGAGCAAGAACGAGACCCCCATCTCTAACAAAATACCTGGGTGTTGTAGCAGGTGTCTGTAGTCCCAGCAACTCAGGAGGCTGAGGCAAGAGTTTGAGGTTGCTGTGAGCTACCTCTCACTTTGTGTCTACCAAAGACAACAAAGTGAGAATCTGTCTCAAATAAACAAATAAATAAATAAACAACCCCAACAGCTCTGCCAGAGGAGCAGTGAATCCACTCTCTCCTGCTCACACACATGCCCAGGGCCAGGTGCACATACCCCTGGCAGTGTGCACACACCATGTCCTGCCCTATCTCCAACTCCCAGAAAAAATGACACATCAGGTTCTGAGTCGAAAATTGGGCCTCTTAGAGCAGAGGCTGAAAGGCAATTGCAGGGCATAACCATGTACACATGGGTGTGCCAAGGAATGTGTGTTGCCTACTCTCCCAAGAGCATGTATGCGGCCATTTGTGCCCATTCAGGCTTATGAAAAAGGTCTGTCCTGTGCTGTTTCAGGACTCGTTAGGAGGTCTGTGTTCTCCATGCCCACCCATATACTGTCATATAACTTAGTATATAACTACAATGTGAATGGTGCCCCTTTGGATGTAACACCCTTATGCAGTGCACAACCTGAACATCAGTACCCAGCAACACTGACATCTATGAAGCAACCCATCTCAGGACTGAGTTGGGGCAGGCAGGAATGTTTTAAAAGGCAAATCTTATATTTACATTTTCTTCGTCTTTCCCATGAAGACGAAGAAGACTGGCTCATTCTAACCAGTGTGCCCATTCCTTAAATTGTTGTTTTTTTTTTTGTAGAGACAGAGTCTCACTGTACCGCCCTTGGGTAGAGTGCCGTGGCGTCACACGGCTCACAGCAACCTCTAACTCTTGGGCTTACGCGATTCTCTTGCCTCAGCCTCCCGAGCAGCTGGGACTACAGGCGCCCGCCACAACGCCCGGCTATCCTTGAATTGTTAAATGAAGCTCTCCATATCTCTTGTGAGAGCTGATCTCTGGGCTGAGGAATGTACAAGCATGGCTGTACTGTGTTACAGACAACAAGAGGGAAAACGTTGTGAAAAAAAATCAATGTAATTTGGCTTCCTGGCTAGCAGCCGTGAGTACTTCCTTCAGCTGTCCACGGTGGGCAAGACCAGAGAAACAGAAGGCATATACTGGGCCTGAGGAGCTGCCCCCTAAGCAGGGGGTGAGCGGGCTCATAGACCAGGGCAGTTTTGCCAGGACCTACCAAGGACACCAAAACCACTGGGAATGGGACCTGGACACCAGTCTTGTTTGACGCTGCCCAGGTAATTCCATTGCACAGCCAGGGTTGAGAAGCTCTGCCAGGAGCACCATGCTGCTGCGAAGTTTCAGAGAATTGCGCAGAAGGTTTCAGAGGCGGGTGGGAACACATGGATTGCATCAAAATTCCCACATAGCACCTCAGGGAGGGGCAGCCTGCATTTTTGAGATGGCTGGGGGAGATTAAGGTGCTGCCTGTGACCTCTTCTCTGAGATGACAAATATTCCCAGCCAGAAGATCTGGATCTACTGAGCTCCATTTAAAATAGCAAACTAGAACTTAACGCTATTTTTTTTGAGACCCAGGCTAAAGCACAGTGGCACAATTTCAAACTCCTGGGCTTAAGTGATCCTCCTCCCTCAGTTTCCCAAGTGACTGGGACTACAGGCACGCACAACAATGACTGGCTAATTTTTCTATGATGATGATGATGATGATGATGATGATGATGATTACTATTTTGTAGAGATGGGGTCTTGCTCAGGCTGGTTTCAAAGTCCTGGCCTCAAATAATCCTCCTGCCTCAGCCTCCCAAAATGCTAGGATTACAGGCATGAGCCACTGTGCGCAGTCTGGATTATAACACTTTTTAAATAGCATGTCATTATTTGAAAACAATTTTTTAAAATTGTAAAATTTAAAAAATCCTCCATAACAATTGCATATTTACTTTCTCCTTTAGACTGGTATCTCTTCGAGGCCAGTGACATTATTATTTATCATTCTATGGGTACAGTTCCAAAACAACAGATAATGGGAACGGTTTGAAGGATAAAGGAATGGATGCTGTACCCCAGTGGTTTTCTAAGTGTGGCCCCCAGAGACTGACAGTATCAGTGTCAGCTAGGAATCTATTCAGAATGCAGATCCTCAGTCCTCCACTCAGAACTACTGAATTAGAAACTATGTAGGGTGCAGTGATCTGGGGTCTCAGTTGGAACTCAGTTTTAAAGGAACAGTCAGTGAACTTCAGGGAGAGAATGCAATATGCAAAGCTCGCAGGGAGGGGAGCAGGTCCTTATGCTGGGAAGCGCAAAGAAATCTCCCTGGGTGGATAAAAGCCTACGTTAGGCTCAATGAGAATGAAGTTGAGAATAAATAAAGGGTGGTGGGATTGATTTGAATGAAATTGAGAATAAATAAAGGGTGGTGGGATTGATTTCTCCAAATCAATTAAAATCCGGAAGCCATAAAGATGATCACTTGAGCCCAGGAGTTCAAGGCTGTGGTGAGCTATGGTGGTGCCATTGCACTCCAGCCTGGGCAACAGAATGAGACCCTGTTTCAAAAACAAATAGAGACTAGGCACAGTGGTTCACGCCTGTAATCCAAGCACTCTGGGAGGCGGAGAAAGGCAGATTGCCTAAGCTCAGGAGTTCAAGACCAGTCTGAGCAAGAGCAAGTCCTCGTCTCTACTAAAAATAAAGTAAAATAAAATAAAATAAAAAATAGAAAAACTAGCTGGGCATTGTAGTAGGTGCTTGTAGTCCCAGCTACCTGGGAGACTGAGGCAAGAGGATTGCTTGAACCCAGGAGTTGTTTTTTTTTTTGACAGAGTGTCACTATGTTGCCCTCGGTAGAGTGCCCTGGCATCACAGCTCACAGCAACCTCAAACTCTTGGGTTTAAGTGATTCTCTTGCCTCAGCCTCCCAAGTAGCTGGGATTATAGGTGCCTACCACAATGCCCAGCTATTTTTTTGTTGCAGTTGTCATTGTTTAGCTAGCCTGGGCTGGGTTCAAACCCACCAGCCTGGGTGTATGTGGCCAGTGCCCTACACACTAAGCTATGGGTGCCGCCTAAGAACCCAGGAGTTTGAGGTTGCTGTGAGCTATGACACTGTAGCACTCTACCCAGGGTGACAGAGTGAGACTCTGTCTCAAAAGCAAACCAAACCAGGGTGGTGCCTGTGGCTCAGTGAGCAGGGCGCCAGCCCCATATACCGATGGTGGTGGGTTCAAACCCAGCCCCGGCCAAACTGCAACAAAAAAAATAGCCGGGCCTTGTGGCAGGCAGCTGTAGTCCCAGCTACTTGGGAGGCTGAGGCAAGAGACTCGCCTAAACCCAGGAGTTGGAGGTTGCTGTGAGCTGTGATGTCATGGCACTCTACCAAGGGTGGTAAAGTGAGACTCTGTCTCTAAAAAAAAAAAACAGCAAACCAAACCAAAATAAATAAATACCAAAACCATAATTGAAGAAACCTGAGGTTTGACTACATCAAATTGCAAAAGTTTTGTATAACAAAACACCATAAAAAAGTCAGGACAGTGACCAGCTGAGAGGAAATATGTACAACGAATAGTAAAGCCCCATTACATGTCTATATAAAGAGTTCCTAGAAATCAATAAGAAAAAAATCAAAGGCAGTCCAATAGAAAAGTCTACAGTAGATATGAATCAACAATCCACTGAAGGGCGGCGCCTGTGGCTCAGTGAGTAGGGCGCCGGCCCCATATGCCGAGGGTGGCGGGTTCCGACCCAGCCCCAGCCAAACTACAACAGAAAAATAGCCGGGCGTTGTGGCGCGCGCCTGTAGTCCCAGCTGCTCGGGGGGCTGAGGCAAGAGAATCGCGTAAGCCCAAGAGTTAGAGGTTGCTGTGAGCTGTGTGACACTACGGGGGCACTCTACCCGAGGGCCGTACAGTGAGACTCTGTCTCTACAAAAAAAACAAAACAAAACAATGCACTGAAGATAAAATGTAAATGCCCTAAACAAAAAGATGTCGAACCTCACAACTCATCAGGGAAATGCAAATTAAAACAATGAAATACTTTTTATCTATCAGATTGGCAAGCACTGAAAAGATTGCTCACATTGAGAGTTGGCAAGTGTCAAGAGAAAGACATTCTCACAGGGTATGAGCATCTGCCAGTCAACTTGGGTAGAGGTGGGGACAGCTGGTAGGAAGAGGGTTGGAGAAGTGGCTTCCACAGTGCAAGTAGGATGAGAATCCCGGGGTGGTGAAGGACCGCAGCATAATGACTCCGTGGAAATTAGAACTTTCTTTGCCTCATTGAGAAGCAAGAGAGCAAATAGGAAGTCCTATCAGAAGGCACCTGTCCTAATGGACAAAAAGCGTGCGGAAGAAAGAAAAAGGAAAAAAAAGAAGGAAGTGCTCTTTGCTGATTTGTAAGTAGGAACCACTGAGGCCCTGCGGAGGATTTTTGCTGCAAAACTGTCCAGAAGCACTCAGCTGCAGCCTGGTCCTCAGGGCTGCAGCACAGAGGTGGCAGCCCGGGGGTTGAGATCTATGTGCCACCGTCACGATGGCACTGCTTCTGCGAATGAAGGAGCAGGCTCCGAGAGAGGTGAGGGGACCCTCCCAGAGATGAGTGGAGGATTTGAGACTCAAATGCAAATCTTTCTCCCACTGCAGGGAGTCGGGAGGCTTGAATTCACTTGTCAGCTGAAAACAGACCTGTGTTGTCTGGAGTCCGCTCCACGAGCTTTCTCTTTGGCCAGGGATGTCTGACACGCATTGTTCACTTTCTACATGGCAGGCACTGTGCCCAGCCCTTCGCTTGCGTTAATTTCATTTTATTTTCACAATGGGCCTAGGAGGCAGGCAGTGCTGTTCACAACCAGAAAGAGAAACCGAGGCTCAGAGAGGTTAAGTAACAGAGGCCCGCAACTGGTAAATGGTGAAGCTTTGTGGATCAGACTGTCCTGCCAGCACAGACATATTTCAACTGTGTGGGGATTCACCAAAGGCTTTCAGCGCTTGGGTTCACATATGGGGGCAGGATGTCTGGAGTTTTAAAGGTACTTGATGTCTGCAAAGATCAGTTGACATTGACCTCAGTGGCATAGGCTTGAGGTACACAGGAGCAAAATACGAATTAAGGTGAACTTTTTCCAGGTGATAGAGTCCACAAACTACCTATGTGTAATCAGCCATGTCACTTAACCCATTATTGATTATGGAACTCTACTGTCACACTAGACTCAAAAAGGGGCTTTCTGCTTCTCTGATCTACCTTTGAAACTCTGCCAGACACTGAGTGTGTAAAAGATGCTCAAGCTCATTAATAATAATAAGAAAAAATAAATTGAAGTAAGTTTCTCCTGATTTCATTAGCCAAGACTAAAAAGAACAATATCTGGTCAAGTATGTCAAGAAAGGCTTGGCTCCTACAGCTCAGTGAGTAGGGCGCCAGCCACATACACTGAAGCTGGAGGGTTCGAGCTCGTCCTAGGCCTGCTAAACAACAATGACAACTGCAACCAAAATATAGCCAGGCATTGTGGCGGGTGCCTGTAGTCCCAGCTACTCAGGAGGCTGAGGCAAGCGCATCACTTAAACCCAAGAGTTTGAGGTTGCTGTGAGCTGTGACACCACAGCACTGTACCAAGAGTGACAAAGTGAGACTTTCAAAAAAAAGAATGTCAAGAAAGTTGGGAAACAAGTTCATGCCCACTTGTAAATAAATACAACCTTCCTGGAAAACCATCTCCCAGGATATGTCTCAAAACTTTAAATGTGTATATCTTTAAATTCTGTAATTCCTAGTCTGCAAATATATCATAAGGATAAGTCCAGAAAGCTATATGTCCAGGAACATGGCAGTATAACTTACAATAGCGACTAAAAGAGAAAAAGAAACACCCTAAAATTCCATCACCAGGAGGCTAGGTAACAAAAGTCCTGTTCAGTCCTAAAATGAAATATCACCCAGTCTTTAAGGAAGTTGTTGTAGAGCTCTGTGTATTTCCAGGGAAAGATGTTATAAAGTAGGAAAGATCATTTGCAAGATAGTACATATAATATAAAATAATTCATGTGTATAAGCTCAATTATGTACAAGAATTAGATTATATATATATAATATACATGTATGTAAATAAAAATTTATGAAGTCCAAAACACTGTAGGATGTACACTGAACTGCTCACAGTACTGGTGGCTGGGGGGTAATGGTAGGTGGATTACACTTCCTATTTTTTGCATTTTTTATAGCCATTATGAAATAAGAGAACATACATTTTGACTGGGGAACAGGGATGAGGGGATTCCTGACAGAGTCATTTTGCTCAGAGTGGGTCCTCCCAAGGCCAACATTGTATGGCAGTGAACTCTGTATCTCATTCACTTCATGGGAAGATCTGTTGGTGGCCACATGGACTCTACTTAACCCCACTCCGACCTTTCGGATCACCATTTAGTGCCTCATGCTGTGGTGGACCAGTCCTCTGTCTTCCTCCTGGGCCAGCCTGTGGACATCCCAAGAGCTGAGAGAACCTCTTACTCATCCTTATACCCTCATCCCGCCATGGACTTCACACAGAGGCAGGGAGCATTTCCTACCCATCAAGCTTTCCTTTCTGGAGCACCTACAGTGGGGCAGCCCTGAGCTGGTGCCAGGGACCCCCGAGCCATATATTCTGAATGCGGCAGTCCCCTTGGAATTTGTTGAACAAATAAATGACTCATGAGAAAGTGACTGTGAGATGAGCAGAGCAAGAGGGTTGGTGGGCCTAAAATGGTGATTCTGTGACCTCAAACGCTAGCACACTGGCCTAGAGTGGACAGACAGGCTGTCCCAAGGAAGTGGCTTTCACATTGAAAAAAAAAGTTGGCAGTGGTATTTCTTCTCAAGAAACAGAGATAACAATAATCTTATTATGCTCATTTTATAAATTCAATGTAAAGCATTTCCTGATCATACGATCGATATGATTTTGATTGACAAAAGATATTTGGGATCTAACATACTTGAGCGTATGTGATGTTTTTACTAGTTTGTCAATACTTAATACTAAAAAAAAAAAAATTAAATTAAATTCAAATGAAGTAGTTGCAAAACCCTGATTAAAAACTGCTATTCTGGAAGTAAGAGTGTGGTTTTTGTTTATTTTGTTTAAAACTCTCTTAAGTAGGGTGGCGCCTGTGGCTCAGCGGGTAGGGCGCCGGTCCCATATGCCGGAGGTGGCGGGTTCAAACCCAGCCCCGGCCAAAAAAAAAAAAAAACTCTCTTAAGTATTATTCATTTGTTCATTCAACCAATAACTATTGAGCATGTTCAATAGGGCAGGCGCTCTTATAGTGAATTCAATATTAACAGCCTTGGGGACCACGAAACACCAAGAGCTTCAGGGAAGGTGAGGGTGGGGTCATGGTAAATAGACTGATAGGTAGATAGATGGTAGGGAAAGAGAGGCCGAATAATGCACCTCCCAAGGTGTCCACATTCTAATCCCCAGCATTTGTGAATATATGTTGTAAGGTAAAAGGGATTTCATGTATGCGATTAAGCTAAAGATCTTGAGATGGGGAGATGATCTTGGTAGTGGGGGATGTACAATGTAGTCATGTGTCTTTGCATTTATAAGGGAAATAGGAAGCCTGGGCAACATAGTGAGACCGCATCTCTAAAAAAACAAACAAACAAAAAAAACTTAGCCAGGCATGGTGGCACATGCCTGTAGTCCTAGCTACTCAGGAGGCTGAGGGAGAAGAATCACTTGAGCTCAGGAGTTCAAGGTTGCAGCAAGTTGTGATGACGCTACTGCACTCTGCACAGATGACAGAGTGAGATCCTGTTTCAAAAAAAGAAAGAAAAAGAGAGAGAAGAAAGGAAGGAAGGGAAGGGGGAGGGAGAAAGAGAGAGAAAGAAAGAAGAAAAGAGAGAGAGAGGGAGAGAGGGAAGGAAGAGGACAGAAAGAGAGAAGGACAGAAAGAAAGTGAGAGAAATAAAGAGGCAGGCGGAGCGTGAGAGCAGGAGCTGTGGTGATGGAGGTGGAGTCAGAGAGAGACTGGAAGGTGCTACATTGCTGGCTGTGAACACGCAAGAGGACCAGGAGCCGAGGAAGGTGGACAGCTACGAGAAGCTGAGAAGGGCAAAGAAGCAGACTGTAACACGTTGTTATCACAGTGGGGGAAATAACTTGTTAAAATCACAAGAGGCTGACCAGTTCCTGGCTGAGACAACTACAGACCCACATTGATCCTGCTGAGACTGCTGAATCTCCAGCCCTAGGTAAGACAGCTGGGATCCCTCATACTCTCTCCATCAGAGGAAGGGGAAAGGGCCATATTCCCGGTGAGTCCCATCTCCAAATCTGAAAATCAGTGAGCCCCACAGAAGGCCGGTGCTGAGTCCCAGGAGGCCTGGGCTTAGAGTCTCAGGGACCATGGCTGGAAGCCACCTCCACCACTTGGCAGCTAGTGGACCTTGGGCCTATTACTTGACTGTCTGAGCTTCTGTTTCCTCATCTGTCTGATGAGAGGAAGATTCTTGCCCTCCAGGGTGTTATGAAGATGGAGATGACACATGCCCCCAGCACATAGTAGGTCCAGTCTCCCTGTCCCTCCCACTCCCATGACACCTGTACCTGCAGCCCAGGTCGGCCCAGCACTGGGCACAGTGCCTCCGGGCAATGCGGGCTCTAGGGATCCGGGGACACGGTGAGGCCAGGGGTACCCGGGCCAGCCGCTCCATTTGGGCAGCGGGGAGAAGGGCTGACTCGGCCATGGACTGGCACCTGGAGGCTCCCAGCCAGCTGCTGTGCTGCCGCAGTGGGGCTGACTCAATTGGAAATGAGAGCAGGAGGGGATGCAGGGCCTTGTGGCACACCCAATTCCTAGGCGGGGACAAATGTCTACCCTCCTTCTGGGGTGGAGCTGGCTCAGCCAGGGCCACCCACATGCAGGTATACACACACACACACACACACACACACACACACACGTGCACAAACCCGAGTCCCATACACCTGCAACTGGAACCAAAGTGGAAATGGCACCTTTCAGAAAGTCATAAAATGTTTGCTTCACCACTTTTATTTTATTACCGCAGCCATGCTGATTTTAGAGTAAAACCAAAAGAATAAAGAACCTGGCTAACATGCTGGAATAAAGCGGTTGCCACACAAGGGTCTTCACCCCAGCTTGGCCATTCCCTCTGAGGCTTCCGTCTGTGAAATGGGGATGGTGACACTTGCCAGGAGACGGGAAACCAGCCAGCAGGAAGCTGTCAGCGGTGAGAAGAGCAGGCCTTGAGGACAGGGTGGGAGGAAACCACAGGAGCAGCGGGTGTGGCAGCGCGGGTGGGGCAGGAGAGCTGCTGAATTGGCCTTTGGCTGGAACCTGGAGGAGGAAGAGCTGGCTGGGAAAAGGCTGGGGGTGGGGGAAGCTGGGAACTTTAATTTCTGCATCTGTGAAGTAGGATGCATTTATTCAGTCAATGAACATCGATGGAGCCCTCTCTGCAGCCACCCTACGGACAGCTATCTCGGTGTCAGGGAGCTGAGAGGAGACTGTGGGCCTCAGGAAGGCTTCCTGGCAGAAGCGGCTGAAGCTGGGGAGAAGGGAGGGCTGAATGTCAGGTTGGGGCAGGGGCTGTGGTTCCAGGAGCAGGGACGGGCATGTGCAGAGAGAGGAATAGAAGTGGAGCTTTTGGGAACGTGTAAGGCACATTCCTCCCTGCCTCCCTGGCTTGTTTCCTAGTCCCTGCCTGCATCTGTCATGGACTGTGAGTCCCTTCTGCTCTGGGGCCAGGACAGAATGCTGAAGTGCAAGTGGTCTTCCTCCTGATTGCCCTGGTCCACCTTGCCCTTGGCTAAAGATCTGAGTGTCAGGGAATTTTTGTCTTTACTCTGAAGGTCCCCTGAGTGCTCCTCAAGGAAAGGCCCTGAGTCCATGGGTCACCATAGTCTGGAGCTCTGCTCTGGTCTCTAGGGAGGCAAGAAATGGGGCCCAAGAAACTGGAAATAAAGCTTCCCTGCAGCTGCAGTTCCCAGGGCTCTGGTCCCAGCACCAAAAGATGGGAAAGGACCCATCAGACAAGGCCCTCAAAGAAACCCCACGTTTCAGGTGGCCGTCACGGACTCGAACATGCAGACTGGGGCTGTGCAGCTGATCCCCTGACCACCTTCCCTGAGCCTCCTCCTGAGGAGACAGGGAACCACGCCAAGGAACTGGGGGATCTCCCTGCTGCTGGAGCCCTGTCCCTGTACGGACACTGAATTCTCAGCAAAAGTGGGTACAAAATGACTTGAAAGCCATAAAGAGCATTATGTGGGAAACGTGGTGGGTGATTTATAAGGTTGGATGGCTGGACAGACAAATGGAAGGAAGAAAGCATCAAAGTGGGATGGAAAACTGGGTCGACAGAGGAGGGGAGGATGGAAGACGTTGCACTGGAGGAGGCTGGAGGAACGAGGGAATGGGGGGAGCTAGATGTATAAAGCAGCAAATCAGTGGGCCAGCAGGTGAGTGGCGGGTAGGTAAACAAGTGAATGAATGAACAGTGCGTAAATGAGTAAATGATCAGGGCTGAGTTAATGAACTCCTAGCTCTTTGTCACCTCCCTTAGGTTCAAGGAACCGGCAGGAGGGGAAGAAGGAGGGAGAGTAGCCTGTGTCTGGGGGAGTGAGCCGCACTTTTAAGCTTCTTGTAGGAAGAACTACCTCTTGACTTCCTGGAGAGCTTGGAGAAGTGAGTGTTCCGGGCAACATTCCTCAGCCCCCGCTCTGAGCTCTGTCCCAGCCCTGGAGTATCGGCCAGGCAGGTTGGTTGGGGCACAGTGGAGTGACTCAGCCCTGCTGCCCCGCAACCTGGCGGCCCGCCAGCACTTGCCTGGGAGCCGGCTGAACCTCTGGCTGTCCTGGAGACTCAGTCTACGCCCCTCGGATCCAGAAAACCTCGGGGGGCTCACACATGCTGTGTGCTCAGCTGCTTTTTCCTGCTCTCTCCCTGCCAAGCAGCTCCCACCCCTACCAGAGCTGTCCTGAACGCTGCACCAGCAGAGGCAGGGAGAAAACGCCAGACAAGGCCAGGGAGAGACCGCAGCCCAGGAGCTTGTTACCAAAAGGGTTTATTCGGTGCCAGTCCTGAAACTCCCAGGAAAAGCTCCTCAGTCACAACAAAGCACGTGCGGAGAAAGTGTGTGTGTGTAAGAGCACACGCGTGCGTGTGAAAAAGTATGTGAGTGTGTGAGAGGGTCAGAGTGACAGAGAATGTGTGTGACTTAGTATGAATGTGAGAGTGTGAGAGTCTGTGTGAGTGCCTGCGTACTTGACTGTGTGTGTAAGAGTACGTGTGTAAGAGTGTCTGTATCTGTGTGTGAGAGACTCTGAGTGTATATGGGAAAGGGGTGTGTGTGTGAGAAAGCATGAGTGTGCGTGTAAGTGTGAGAGTGTGCCGGAAGAGTGTGCATAAATGCGGGTGTGCATGTGAGTATGAGAGAGAATGCGTGTGCGCGTCTGCTGGGGGATGCACCATGGGGTAAAGGGCTGGGGAAAGAGGTACTTATACAGTGGCGCCACATTTTTGTAGGACGACTTGCCAGGATTCACAAAATGTAAATATGTATATTTTCTACTCAGAAATTTCTCCTTTCAGAATATATCTTCTACATTCAAGTTTAGGAGTGTCTTTTGCAGCCTGTTGAGAAGAACAGAAACCTCACGCAGCCGAGGCAGTGGGCTCAGATCCCACAGGGGCTTTCCACACCTGACGAGGAGCTGGGCTGTAGCGGGGCCAGCAGGGAGCCACGGAGGACTTTGAGCAGGGGAGGGACGTATTCCAATTTGTGCCTTGGATGGATCATCCTATCAGGCCAGAAAGAGCAGAGAGTGAAGGCCGAGAGACACGCTAATAATTCAGGCTCTGTTCTCTCTCCTTTGATTTTTTTTGCAGTTTTTGGCTCAGGCTGGGTTGGAACCCACCACCTCCGGCATATGGGACCGGCGCCCTACTCCTTTGAGCCACAGGTGCCACCTCCTTTGATGTTTTTAAAGCCTTGCAGTGGCTGGCAGGGTGTGGAGTGAGGGAGAAAAGGGGGGTCAGAGATACCTAGGTGGCACCCAGGAGGGCATGACCCCTCCTCCACCCCATCATCCCTGCTGCCTCCCTCCACCCACTCCCAGAGCCACAACGGGGAGAATTGGCACAGTGGATTGGGACCTGGTTCGAAGTCCAGCTCCACCAGTGTGACCGTGAGCATGCTACCTGACTGCTCTGTGCCTTGATTTCCCCATCAAAGACCCTGCCTCATTGGATTCTTGGGAGGGTTAAAATAAACAACATTGTGGGCAAGGCTCGTAGAAAAGGACCTGACACACGTCCGAAGTGCTCATAACATGTGAGCTCTTCCTACCATAATTCGGCAGAGGGTAGACAATCTGTAGCTTTTTATCAAATGAATATTTCTTATTAAAATCAACCCGAAGTCTAATTGAGGAGAGAGTCTGAAATCAGAGAATGAAGTTCAGAGCAAGGTCTCCCCTTGAATGGGTGGTGATGAGGGTTGGGCGTCCTGGAGAGGGCGAGGACAGCCTGGGTCCCATGGCTGGTTGAATTCGGGGACTTGGTTGGGCCCAGCAGGTTTGCCAGAGGCCCCGGAGCACAGAAAGCCCCTCACTTCTTTAATATGGACCTCCACCCACTGGCCCCGTCCTGTCCTAGGGCCTCTCTGAATCCAGTTGGCCAGCTTCTCCCCATGAGCCTGCTCCTCCTGTCTCCTCCCTGGGGGGCCTGGGAGGTGTCCTGAGAGGCTTCCAGATGTCTGCCTGCAGAGCACATGGGTTGGGGGTTCCAGGGAGGCACTGCAGTCACCAGAGTCCTCTTCCCTCCCTGGACAGTCTCTCCCATCCATTTTGGCCACAACCACAGCCCAGATGATGCAGGAAAAGCCAAGCTAGAAAAAAGGGAAGATTGGGTCTGACATTGGCATCAAAAAGTAAGAAAGAGACAGATAAGTGACAGGGTGGGAAGGGCCCTAGATAAATGGGACAGGGTTCTTGTACAGCTTGTGAAAGGGATAGGCCCTGGTACCTACTAAGCCCCCAGTGAATGTCGCCCCAGTGACGTGATATTGCTATTATCACGTCACTCCTTCAAGTATGTATGGAGGCCCCGTGGTGTGCCAGGTGGTGCTTTGGGGCTTTAGATACACCCCTGATCTCGCAGCATGTTAAAGGTGGTGATGCTATGGTGAAAGGAAAGCAGAGCAGAGCAGAGCAAAGGGCATGGTGTGTGTGGTGGGGAGGGGAGATAACAATACCAAATAGGGCAGCCAGGGCTGTGGTTATGGAGCCAGCCACATACACCGAGGGTGGCGGGTTCGAATCTGACCCAAGCCAGATAAACAACAAATACAACTGCAACAAAAAATAGGCAGGTGTTGTGGTGGGCACCTGTACTCCCAGCTACTTGGGAGGCTGAGGCAAGAGAATCACTTAAGCCCAAGAGTTGGAGGTTGCTGGGAGCTGTGATGCCATGGCACTCTACCAAGGGCGACACTCGGGAGGCTGAGGCAAGAGAATCGCGTAAGACCAAGAGTTAGAGGTTGCTGTGAGCCGTGTGACGTCATGGCACTCTACCCAAGTATGGTACAGTGAGACTCTGTCTCTCAAAAAAAAAAAAAAAAAAACATAGGGCAGCCAGGAAAGCCTTGCTGAAAAAGCTACACTAGAGCAAATGCTTGGAGGTGAGGGAGGGAACAGCACAGCAAAAGGTAAGGTCTTAGAGGATAGGGGGGTCCTCATGGCAGAGGGGGCTGATCCTCTAAAAGGGCCAAAGTAAGTCTCATATATGATGAGGAAGAGGTTCTTCAGTACGGCAAGGGGCATAGCTCCAACATGAGGGGGCAGCTGCCCTCCCACAGAGCAGCTTCGGCAGCCTCCCTGCAGCCCCCACCCCTGGAAGGAGCTCACCTGGCAGAGCCGGCTCACCCGCAGAGCTGCTCTTCCTCTGGGCTGGGCTGGGCCCCCTTCCAGTGAACCTTGCCTGGGCCTTTGCTCCAGGGCTCCCAATCCAAACATAAGTCTGAGTCATTTCCCTCTGAATCTGTGGAGATACAGACCAGGTCTCATGGGTGGCACATCCCGTCTCCTACCCTGAGCCAGGAGTGCCTACCCCATCTGGGTACCTACCCACCCCTGAACCCTTGTCTGAGGCCAGTGGGCCGAGGCAGAATTATATGGGCCACTGAGACCTCAAGACGACTTCAGGGCCTTCAGGGGTGACCAGAGAACAAGAAAGAAGGTTATCCTGTGATTTGGAAAGTTGTCATATCCAACTACTAGAGAGGAGGACCCCAGAGTGAGCAAATAACATACTATTTCCATCATGGGCCAGGAGGAGGCACTGAAGACTGCCAATAGTTCATTCACTAAGCATATCTGAGTCTGGGCAGCGCCTGTAGCTCAGTCGGTAAGGCGCCAGCCCCATACACCGAGGGTGGCGGGTTCGAACCCAGCCCCAGCCAAACTGCAACAGAAAATAGCCGGGCGTTGTGGCGGGTGCCTGTAGTCCCAGCTACTCGGGAGACTGAGGCAAGAGAATCACCTAAGCCAGGAGTTGGAGGTTGCTGTGAGCTGTGATGCTATAGCACTCTACTGAGGGTGACAAAGTGAAACTCTGTCTCAAAAAAAAAAAAAAAAGAATATCTGGCTCAAGTGGCTAAGGCACCAGTCACATACACCTGAGCTGGCGGGTTCGAATCCAGCCCGGGCCCACCAAACAACTATGGCTGCAACCAAAAAATTGCTGGGCGTTGTGGCAGGCGCCTGTAGTCCCACCTACTTGGGAGGAGGAGGCAGGAGAATTGCTTGAGCCCAGAAAAAAAAAAAAAAAAAAGAATATCTGAGTATGTAGATACAATGATTTCGGCCGCAGCACTGTTTTGTGCTGGCACACACACACACACACACACACACACACACACGAACAGCTGGAAACTGTGTCCATCATGAGAGGTCTAGTTGACTAAAGTGTGGCATACTTACTACATGGAGACTTAGTCTATCCATCTGATGGCTTGTCATGAAGCTGTTACAGTAATTGCATTATATCCATCCATATCTTTTATGTGTATATGTGAAACAGGGTCTTGCTGACGCTCAGGCTAGAGTGCAGTGGTGTCATTATAGCTTACAGCAACCTCAAACTCCTGGGCTCAAGAGATCCTCTTGCCTCAGCTTCCAAAGTAGCTAAGGTGCACACAATTATGCCCAGCTAATTTTTTGTATTTTATGTAAAGATGGGGTCTCGCTATGTTGCTCAGGCTGGTCTTGAACTCCTGGTCTCAAGCGATCCCCTCACCATGGCCTCCCAAAGTGCTCGGATTCAAATGTGAGCCACCAGGCACAGCCTATAACTATGTCTTTTGAGTTTCAGGATACACAGTATATATTAGAAGCAAGTTGCAGAGAAATGTAAAAGATAGAATCTTTTTAAAAAACAAAACCACCTGGGTACCTGTAATCCTGGCACTCTGGGAGGCCAAGGCAGGTGGATTGCTTGAGCTCAGGAGTTCGAGACCAACCTGAGCAAGAGTGAGAGCCTATCTCTACTAAAAATAGAAAATTAGCTGGATGTTGTGGTGGTTGCAGGTGCCTATAGTCCCAGCTACTCGGGAGGCTGAGGCAAGAGGATAGCTCGAACCCAGGAATTTGAGGTTGCTGTGAGCTATGACATCATAGCACTCTATGCAGGATGACAGAGGAAGACTCTGTCTCAAAAAACATAAACAAATATTGATCCTCCCCCACCAATATTTTTTAAAACCTACATGTCCTTAAGCTTGTACATGAGTTTGCTAATATGGCTTAACTGGGGAAGGCAAGGTGAGAGAAGGAAGTGGATGGAGAAGATTTTCTTACTAAATTCTTGTTTCACTGGTTGCAGAGAAGTAAAGAAGGCTGAATAGAACCCTTGTGTTGCAGAGCCAGAGGAGAAGATCAAAAGCCTGAGTCTCATCCTCTCCATCTGTGCAATGGGCATAATAACAACATCTTCTGTGATGAGCGTTAACTGAAGTAAGACAAACCTCAACAGGGGGCCTAGCACAGGTGTCAACAATGTCGGCAGTTAGTGTGACTTAAAACATGAGTTTGCTGGCTCGGTGCTTGTGGCTCAAGTGGCTAAGGTGCCAGCCACATACACCTGAGCTGGTGGGTTCGAATCCAGCCCGCGCCTGCCAAACAATGATGGCTGCAACCAAAAAATAGCTGGGCGTTGTGGCGGGCACCTGTGGTCCCAGCTACTTGGGAGGCTGAGGCAGGAGAATCGCTTGAGCCCAGGAGTTGGAGGTTGCTGTGAGCTGTGATGCCACAGCACTGTACCCAGGGCGACAGCTTGAGGCTCTGTCTCAAAAAAAAAAACCCCGTGACTTTGCTGCCTTGAAGGGATTGTTCTCCACTAGAGAGCTTGATTATTTTTTGAACATATACTATGTGCTAGGTGTTTTTAATTCATTTTCTCACTTAATCCCTTTAACACGTTCCCAAAGGCAGTTATTAGTATTTTTCATATTTTACAGATGGGGAAAGCTCAGATAGGTGCAGTGACTTGTCTGCTGGGCTCACAGCCAAGGAGTGGTGGTCCTGGACTCAAACTTGGCCTCCCTGGGCCGCATTTCCATTGGGTGCATTTATTTGGAGGAATCCGAAGGCATTTGAGTTGAGGATTGTGCTCCAAGGCACAGCGCGAGGAGTCGGCAGGACCTTCAACAGGCACGGCCTGTGGTGCCATTCGCTGGTTCAGCCCCAAGTCCGTCCCTTTGGACTTTACCTCCTTCCTTCTGCAAACTCCTTTCGAATTGCAAAAGGAAACACACTTGCAACAGGCCTTGAAGGGCCTGCGTGGCTCCATCCTCTCTCCATGTCACGGCCAGGGTAGCACTGGCCCCACTGGCCAGCTTCCCGGTTGAGTGACCCTTTATTTCTTTGCCTCATGCCAGTCTCAGCAGGCAGCTCCTTTCTCCTCCTCACCTGCTCCTCCATGGTCTATACTCTTCTTTCCGGGTCCCAGAATGGCACTGCTGGGCCAGGTAGGAGTAGATAGGGAGGAAGAGGAGGAGGTGGCAGGGCTACTCCTGCCAGCTTTTCATACTGAATTCCAGGCCAAACTGATTCTAGTCAAGGGATCCGTAGCGGAATGGAAAACCACCAGCCTGCATGTCCAGAGCCCCCAGGGCCTCAAACCCTGGCAGGTCAGACCCTGAGTTTGGGCCAGTTCCCAGCCCAAGGGCAAAATACACAAAATAATTCTGAGAGTTCTAAGAACACAGGGACCCTGGGAGGGGCAGCACACTCCACTTTAAGGACAGTTTCTCCTAATTACAAAATTAACAAGGAACTTATTTCAAAATGCCACAGGACCTGTCAGCAAGTAAACAGCCTCTCGGCAGAAAGTCTAAGGAAGGGTTAGAGTCGGGGTAGTTTGTGGATGGTTCTAGAGCAGGGCCTCCAAGGGGGATGAAGGCCGGAGGCCAGTGCTCAGGCCTTAGTGGTGGGTAAATTGTCCCTCCACGCTGGAGAAGCCATGTAAGGCTATTCTTGCACGTCCTCCCACACTGACAAAAGCTACATTGGCTGGGTTATTTTCTCAGCCTGCAGACACCTGCCGTGTTGTGTGTGTGCCTGGGTGGTGTGCCCTGCCCTAGGCACCTGACGTGCGTGGACCCCACAGAGGCCCTTCCGCAACCCCAAAGGTGTTAGTATCTCCATTTCGTAGGTGAGAAAACTAAGGCTCAGAGAGGATGTGCCCAGAGCCACATAGATGGCAGTGGAAGAGCCAGGATTTGGAAGCAGACAGCAGGCTCTCATTAAGGACTTCATAGGTATATTTCCTCTCCAAGCCTCAGTTTCCTCGATTGTAGTATAAGAATTACTTCACCGGGTTATTTCCAGGACTGTATGTGTTACAGATGTGCAAACCTACCATTTTGCAGTCAAACTTAGGGACTCACTCTTGAACCCTAGATTAAGAAACCCTAAGATAAGGCACACGAAATGTTTAGCACGAGACCATGCAGAGTTTTCAAAATAGGTTAGCTGCTATTATGATGTACTCAGAGGTAAGGCTGAGATGGGAACCGAGTCTTCCAGAGCCCAGAATGACCTTTATAGCCAGTATATAAACAAGTCTTCTGAGTGAGTCCCACCAGCTGTGGGACCCAGTGCCAGAATTGTGCCCCTCAGGAAGGATTGTGGTCCACCCTGGAAATATGAGGAAAATATACTTGAAACATTTTCTGGAAACGAGGACTTCTTAGGTTCGTGCCAGGAGCTCCCAATCATTACACAATACCAGCCCCTACATTTGAGACGTTGGGGCCAGCAGGGGTGGGAGGACTGCTCGCTCTGCCTCCGTGACATCTGACCAGACCTGGCTGCGTGCTCAGCACTCTCCCTGCCTATCTGGCCAAAGATCACGGGGCAGAGGAGCAGGAGGTGGGAGGTTAAAGGGGCCCTAGGAAGAGGGCCCTCAGGGAAAGGGACAGCAGAGGAACAGAAGAATCATTCCTGCCACGTGGCCAGACCATAACCTGGCCCAACTGCCCCAACTGCCCTCAAGGCTGGCCAGCTTTGTCCTCTTTGCTCCTGATGACATGCTCAGGTCAGGATGAATGTCAGTGCTTTCATGATCCTATGTCTCCGAGAAGCCAGATCCTCTCTGATGTACTATGGTCCAGAAACAGTATTGTCTCTGGGTACCTGAAAAACACCCAAGGCTGTTGTACTCCATTACCCATGTTGTTTCCTCCACAAAAGCACCCGGCCAAGGGGGTGAGTGGGGCTGAAATCCAGCCCAGGATCTGTTCATGAAGCTGCATTCACAGGAAGGGGCATTTTTTCTAATTCATCTGCCTAAAAGGGCCACCTCTTTCCACTCTGTACAAAAGATCGTATGTGTTGCAGACGTACAAACATAACCATTTTGCAGTCAACCTTAGGGACTCGCTCTTGAACTCTAGATTAAGAAACCCTAAATAAGCTGGGGGTGGTGGCTCACACTTGTAATTCTAGCATTCTGGGAGGACAAGGCAAGCCCTTGAGGTCAGGAGTTTGAGACAAGCCTGATCAAGAGCAAGACCCCATTATCTACTAAAAATAGAAAAATTCACCAGGTGTTGTGGTGGGCACCTGTAGTCTCAGCTACTTGGGAGGCTGAGGCAGGAGGATAGCTTGAGCCTAAGAGTTTGAAGTTGTAGTAAGCTATGAGGATGAGACTGCACTGTAGCTGGGGTGACAGAGTTAAGATAGTTCTTAAAAAAATAAATAAAGGGCCGGGCACGGTGGCTCAGCCTGTAATCCCAGCACTTGGGAGGCTGAAGTGGGCGAATTGCCTGAGCTCACAGGTCCATGACCAGCCTGAGCCAGAGTGAGACGTCATCTCTAAAAACAGCCAGGAGTTGTGGCAGGTCCCTGTAGTCCCAGCTACTTGGGAGGCTGAGACAAGAGAATTGCTTGAGCCCAAGAGTCTGAGGTTGCTGTGAGCTATGATGCCACAGCACTCTACCAAGGGTGACAAGGTGAGACTCTGTCCCCCAAAAAACAAGAACAAAAACTAACAGACCAAACCAGAAAGAAAAGAAACCCTGAACAACCAACCCCACTCTTTACCCTGAACAGCGGTTCTCAATCTGTAGGTCACGACCCCTTTATAACAATGAAAATACATCCTGCATATTAGATATTTACATTACAATTCATAACAGTAGCAAAATTAGTTATGAAGTAGCAAGGAAAATAATTTTATGGCTGGGGGTCACCACAACATGAGGAACAATGAGTATTAAAGGGTCGCGGCATCAGGAAGGTTGAGAACCACTGTGCTTAAGAAGTCCCTGCTTATATCTGAGGCAGCATTTAAAATACCCCGAACAAAACCCCCTTTTCCACAATTTAATCAGGACACCCAGCATACAGAGACCCGACCCAGCTCAAGGGTTAGGGCCCAGCCTGAACAGGTAAGAAGCTCACCTTGCCTAAGTAAGAAGCGTAGCCAGACGATCAGCAAGAATAACAGCAAACCCACAGGGAGGCACAGCCAGGAAACCAGGAAAGAAAAGGTGAGGTCGTTTACCAGCGGCACCAAAGGGTACTTCATGGTGCACGTGTGGCTAAGCCAGGCCAGCCTGCACCAGGCCAGCAGGGCTGCCCCTAAGGATCTAGTAGGCTGGGCCATGCTGTACTCTCAGCCCAATTGTGACTGAGCTGTGATGCAACAAGAAACTCACACAGTGTCTTTCTGGCAGAGCCTGCAGGGGAGACCTTGAAAGACAGCTGTGTGTTTGGATGAGTGGGTGGGACGCAGGTAATGAGACAGTTTGGCTGAGAATAAAAACCTTAGGCTTCCAGGCAGGCAGGCCTGGGTTTAAATACTGCCTCAGCAGCTATTAGGTTCACTTTCCTGAGCCTCTTTCTTCTAAGATAAAAATAATTCTGTCAGGTAGAAAAATAGATGGGGCTGGGCACGATGGCTCACGTCCGTAATCCTAGCATTCTGGGAAGCTGAGGCAGGATTGCTTGAGCTCAGGAGTTCGAGACCAGGGCGGTGCCTGTGGCTCAGTGGGTAGGGCGCTGGCCCCATATACCAAGGGTGGCGGGTTTGAACCCGGCCCTGGCCAAACTGCAACAAAAAATAGCCAGGCATTGTGGCGGGCACCTGTAGTCCCAGCTACTTGGGAGACTGAGGCAAGAAGATCGCCTAAGTCCAAGAGTTGAAGGTTGCTATGAGCTGTGATGCCACGGCACTCTACCAAGGGCAACATAGTGAGAGTTTGTCTCAAGAAAAAGAAAAAAGAGCAAGAGAGATCCCATCTCTACTAAAAATAGAAAAATCAGCTAGCTGTTGTGGCAGGCTTCTATAGTCCCAGCTATGTGGGAGGCTGAGGCAGGAGGATCACTTACGCCCAGGAGTTTGAGGTTGCTGTGAACTAGGCTGATGCCATGACACTCTAGCTGGGCAGCAGAGTGTGAGACTCTGTGTCAAAAAAAAAAAAAAAAAAAAAAGAAAGTTCCCATCTGGAAGCTTCTGTACCTCTCCTTATTCGAGTTTTCAGTGACAGACTTATAAAGGTGAAACTTGTTCCTTTTTCTTAGTGGGCAGAACATTCCCAAATGCCATTCTTATCTTCTCCCACCTCATCTCTGTCTTCACCTGTTAGTTAAGACTTTACTAAACCTTAACAGCAGGAAAGTAGCTCTGGGCCCCTGATAGATGCTGGGGGGCCCACTCCTTGGCCATCTGCCTCAGTTACCACCAGCAGGTGGGTGGGAAAGTGGAACATGACAATCCCTAGACCCCCGATCCACTCAGTCAGACCTGTGGGGGCCAGGGTGAGGCTCAGGGCTTAACACACTGATGAGCAACCAGGGTGATTCTGATGCAGACTTGATTTGAAGACCACAGCATCTAAGAGGGAGGGCATTAGGCGGGATCTCTTGCCTTGCACAATGCAAGGGTATTCAGCAAACCCCGTGGGCAAAAGCCTCTTCTACAACTTGAACTTTGCCTTGGAAGTGAGAACATTGTAACCTAAAAGTTTATACCCTCATGTTAATTTGCAATTAAAAAAAGAAAAAAAGACCACAGCATCTGTGGTTGATGAACAGCAGCTGAAAAGTCAGGCAGAACCATTTAGTGGGTAGACCCTAGGAGAGACACGGGAGAGGGACCCCGCATAGGAAGATACCAGTCTTGGGAGAAAGGCCCAGCCATAGAAACAGAGTTCTGAGGGCATACTAGCCCAGATGTGGGGGGCCAGTGTTCTTGTAAGAGGTTTGGGAAAAAGATACAACATGTGCATCCAAGAGAGCCCGTGCCGTGGAAAGGTGCACCAGACGCAGGGCACAGGCACCATCAGGAGTGGGGGGTGGGGCTAGAGGTGACTTCTTGTCATTGGGTCCTAAAGGGGTGGGGTCGGAAAGGACGGAGCATTACAGGTGAGAAAGGCTTGAACACACACTTTCTGGCTATGGACTCTTTCCAGACACCAAACAGAGCCCCTGTGCAGTCAGCTTCCCTAGGCACCAGTCCCTGCTGGAGGGGCCGCGGAGAGCAGGCAAGGCAGGCAAGAACCCACTGCATCATGCTGCGTCCATGCCAGGACAGAGGGCAGCTTTTGGAGAGGCTGTATCATGGTGGTTCTCATCGGTTTCCTCAAGTGGTCCACTCATCCCACCATGTGCTATTGGCCTACGGAAGGGGCAGTGGGACTAGGGGTGACTCCCATATCCCCACTTACCTGACTGCCCAGCCCTGGCAGGGCTCAGATTTTCTGCAGGCAGGGTATGGCCAGCACCTCCTTGTTCTCAGGACAGAGAACCATCCATCCTCTCAGCAATTCCCAGCTCCCAGGTGACCTTCTGTTGGCAGTATTTTCATTATACAAGCTCCTTCCAACATAGAAGGCCAAAAACTATCTTTTAAAATTAAGTGAATTTTGAGTATTTCATGAAGCTCTACAAAATCAGGGTGAAAGGCTATAGATCTAAATTATAGAGGGTTACCAAAGCCAAGCGGACACCCCATGGAAAGGGTAAATTAAGAGCACCACACAGAAGACAAGCCCCAGCCTGTAACCAAAAGCACACACCAAGTTATTAGATAAGAATCTCCTTAAAATTTAATTGACTAAATGTATTACATTCAATATTCCATGGGTTTCTTCTGGGCAAAGGATTGGCATAAATACAAACAAACCTCTGGGCCTTCTTCCCTGACCAACGGAGATAAAACACAGGAGGCAAGGGGACACGGGCACGCCTTCGTATTTACATGTCGCCTTTACTTTACAGTTCAGTGCCAGAAATATTTACAGAAAATACAATAAGAAAAAGATCATGTCTTGGCAACATACTGAAATTCATACAAATTGTATATATGATTTCAAGCAAATAATGATACTGCTGATTTTTAGCCACAACTGCCAAGCCCTTCAGAGGAGAAAGATGTCTTGGTCACTGCAAGAGTTGAGGACTTGGGAAACTTGGTTTGTTTCAACAAGTATTTATTGGGCGCCTACTATATGCAAGGCACTGTGGAATCCCAAATTACACCTTTTCCCTCTCCATTAAAAAAAGAAAAGCATCTATAGAACATGGGTTGATATACTGAGAAAAACACCATAGAGTACATGGCTTCTTGAACTACTGAGAAACCCACTGTTTGATTCCACACTGTACGGATGGATCACCTCTAATCTCTTCATCTCAGGAAGAGGCTGTCTTGGAAATCTTAAAAACAGACCATCTGACTCCAATGATCATTTCACATAAACACATAAATCCTTTTTTGGAAGATAAAACCTGAATGAGTTTTTAAACGCTGAATGGAGAAATACTGGCAGCAGGAGTGTCAAATTACCTCCAATATGCTTCTTACCACATACCACAAAACGTGTTTCTTCCAACAAGGCTGACTCCTACTTTGGGTAAAGTTCCACCTTCCAAAATAAATAAATATTCTTAAAGACCCTGCTTCTCTAAAACTTATTCTGCAAAGCTTGATAAATGCTTCCGCAGCATTATGTAGAAAGTAACCATTTGTGAAGGCTTCTTCCATACAACCTGTAGGCAACTGACATTACTGGCCAAAGGTTTAGGTATTTTGTATTTACATTTTGAGTACAGAGAAGGGGCTGCCCTGAAATACAGGATCTGGAAATGAAGGAAAATGGCACACACACGTGTGTGTTTGTGTGGGGCAGAGGAGGTAATTATTCCTCTTTAATGGCCCCTGGACATGAGGGGGTCTTAGAAAGAAGCCCTGGACAAAAGGTAGAGCCAGCTACACAAGGAAAGAATTAAAAAGATAAAAGCCCTCCTCACTGTCCTTACTGCTCCCAACCACAGAGGAGAAAGGGTCCCTCCTCTAAACTTGGGAGTAGGAAGGTGACTGCTTCTGTCTCTCGGGGAACACTTTCCATTTCCTCTTCACAGAATGCCACACCCATCCACCCACTGGGGTACCTGGGACAAACGCAGCAGCAACTGAACTGTTTAAGTCACAGACAAAAGTGGCTCTGGCTTCCCCCCAAAGGTTTTGAACATACGGTAAATTTATCAAGTGAGCTACTAAGTATTATTAGTAGGTACTAAATATGTTCCTCCAGCATTATTCTACTCAGAGTGATTCACCCAACACAAGCAGTTGGGTGAATTTAGTGACCATGAACTTAAACCCAAACTAGTAAAAGGTCCAAAGTTTTTTACCACACTCCCTTTTTGGGCAGATGTTATTTTGAGCAGAGGGAACAGCACCTGGCAAGGTATACGTAATCCATATTCCACTCGCTTTGCCCACACTGAAGGTTTCATGCCTTCAGGAGCTGCACATTCCCCCTTCCCTGTAAGTCCACAAAGTCTCCCAGATCACAAACTGCATTCAATGTGGTTGTTCACTTATCAAAGTCCTCAGAATTACAGAGTTTCCAGAAATTACAGCTGACTGAAGGAAGCTCACTCCCAACACTCATCCCAAACATTATTCTGACATTAAGACTATGTTAAAGGTAAAGTTTCATCTGAAGAGTCACATGAGGAAGTACATCTACCTCAGTTATTTTTAACCTCTGGAATGGTGTAAGTTGCCTATCACTTTATAGTCTGCTTTGTTCACTCCAACTAGAACAAGGACCCATTTTCCTCTTGCAATGTCAATCTGGAATTACCTTGTAAGTCTTTAAACCTCACCTTATTCCTGCTGAGCTCTTAACACAGTTTTAGGGAAGAACTTGCTCATCTTTACCACACATTCCCCTCCCCCATGCTTCCATTTGGAAATATCAATTTATTGCCCAGCTTAAAAAGAAAATCAATTATTGAATAATATCATACCCTGAATGGAAATTTGAGTCATTGAAGGAGGTGGTTATCTTTACCTGAGCTTAACACAAACATGAAGAAAAAGGTATGGCAAACTTAAAACCAAAAGCCGCTGTGCTCACATTTCTTGCTCATAGATGACAAAATATATACTTCTGGAGTAGAGTTATCTGCACAGGGAATTAGGTCCTATACTATCCCCTGTCCCCTAACTAGACTACCAAAGTATCAAATCAAACATTGTAGCCCTGTCCTACAGAATTTACCGACATCATTGTTCAAGTAGGAAAACAACCCTTATAACTATGATCACTCCTCCTGTTTTCACCATGGAAACAACCCATACAACTATGATCATTCCTCTTTGGACTTCAAGTCACTTATTTTCTTAACATAAAATAATCTTACTAAAGAACAAAACACATGAGAACAGGAGAAACAAGCGGTGTATACTGCAGCACTGTAACAGGAATCCTTATAAAGATGTTCTGGGTCTGGCCACCTCAAAAAGTTTTATCCCTGGCAGAAAAGTAGCAGCGAGGTAACAGAAGTATTTCCAAAACCCTGGCAGGGATTTGCTGTGTCTTCAGCCGGCGAGGTCCAAAAACACATGACAACAGCCATTTCTAACAGTAGCCACCCAAGGAGGTGGTCACTAACAGTTGATGAAACATTATGAATGGAATCCAGTAAGCTCTCTGGGAGAGATCAGAATATTGTTGAGAGGCTACTTTCTGAACCCCAAATTAGAATCCTTTATAAACTATTGCAGTCTGCTGCTTGGTCCTGAAATAAGAGACAGTAGATTTAACCAAATAATTTTCAACCCCTATTATGAATTTACACTTCTTGATATTCAATCAATGAATCACAAATGTTTAATCCATCATTATGTCACCAGACTGGACAATAATGGAGAGAGTGGAGGTGTCATTACTGTCTTACAACTTCTAACCCCACAAGCTTCACCTGCATCCCCATTAGAACAAGACCATGCCTCCATGTTAGATGTTCCTGGGTCACCCAGAAACTGAGGCCTCACACAGACTCATGCAGTGAGGAGAATGACAACTTTTTGAAATGTGGAGAAAAAATATGAAATATTTTAATATTTTAGACTTCTTATCTGAGCAAAAAACATTTATGTTCTTTTCTTTTGGCCAGTTTGATAGCTGGATGACTTGGACCTACACGTGAGCAGAAGGTTGAGCTTCATTCCTTATCCTTCATGCTATCAACGTGACTCTTTAAATGTCCTGAAAGATTCTGAGTTGAATTTTAATTCTGAATACAACCTCCTAAAAAGTGAGGTATAAAACTATCTTCAACTTCTAATTTGAAAATTTGTTGTTACTACCAATGCATGTGTTTAACTGAGATGCATAAAAGCCTTTCTCCTCAAAAGGCTTGTATTTAACTAAAACTGTCACTTTTAAAATAAAGTTTATGGCTAAAATGTATTATCGTCATTACCGGCAAGAATATGATTGTGCCTGGGAGCCCATTTCACTAGAAAGTCAAAAGTCTTCTATCAAATGGGTTTATAATGTGTTTCTTTCTTCTATTCTGGTGATTAAACAGTAAGCTCTGGGGAGTGATTTGTTTTTATTTTTACAGTGATCACCTATCAAACTGTTTTGCTTTGATACTATAGTCCCCAAACTGGAGTTCCATAGTCCTAGACCAACAGTGGCCTAAGAACTGCAGTTCTTGAGTCCGACCTCCTGGAAAAGTGAAGTATAAAACTCTGGCTCTAACTGCTTGTTCCGATACTTGTTGACAATGTCGGTGATTTTCTGTTTCCGGCGCACGTGTGGTGGACTGTAGGAGTCACTCTCCAGTCTCTTTCTTCTACAAATGTTAATTACAGTCTGCCTCACCAGAAAGCCTTGAAAACAGACAGTTGTAAAATAAACGTTAACAATCAGTCAGTTAGGTGGACTATCAGTATTCAGGTGAACTATTCTCAGCTTACTTAAACTCTTTCATTCAATTTGCATAATTTCCCATCCCCAGAGAGGTAACAGACACAGCACTAAGATAAAACTGTCAGAAGAAACATACACAGACAAGGAAAAAGACAACCAAAATCTAGTCTGACAATCCATCTCTTGCCCTGGATCATAAACAGCTAATACTAAGAGTTTATCAAGTTCTACTTGTACTTAATAGATTAGGGTACTTTAAAATAGAACAAAATATGCTCCCTTCTTAACAAGAGCCATGGCATTTTCTACATGTAGAACTTATTGAGTAACATCATAATTTCTTTATTTTACTTCTTTTTGGGTTTATAAAATGTTAAAGAGGAAAAATCCTTTATCCCTTCATCACACATGAAGACCTTACCAAGAGCACGTCTGCTGACTATCATCCCATCCACAAGAGGGATGACCATATTAAATTTTCCAGTGGCTCCTTGAATTTTTATCCGGAATAATCCAGTATTTAAAGGGTGGATGAATATAACAGGAACTTCTTTTTCAAGAGTCGTAGATCTTAAGAAAAGAAAACTTTTTTAATACCAGACACGCAAGAGTCAAAGTCCCCCAAATGCAGCATACCCATACCAAGGGGACCTGCTGCCAGGCAGTGGTTTGAGAAAAGTGAAGGGGTCAGGCTGCTCAGAATCCTCTTTCTGAAAAACCATGTTGATGCTAACTATAATACTTGCCTGCCTTCTATAACACTAATAATGCCCATTATTGGGGTCAGGCTTTCTAAGCTAACAAAAAGAGAATGAAAAAATATGCTTAGAAAACCACTGGGGACATAGGGTAGAAGGAAAGGCCAGAAAACTGTATTGTGGGGAACTAAGAATCTAGGAACTTTAGATTATGAAACTTTCTTAGTTCCCTCATATAGGGGACAAAAGTGTTTCTGATAATAAGAGTACAGGAAATTCTAGTACAATCAAGGCTGGTATCTTGGAGCAGGAATACAATTTAGGCCCATTATAGGAATCCCTAATAAAATTTTTTTTCCAAAGTGGGAGGAGGCAGTTATATGGGCCATTAGTCTGAGCCAGCTGTAAGTGTCCTCCTCAGTGGGGGTGATAAAGTGCCACAGCTAGATGCTAATGTCAGCAACTGCACTATGGAAGAGTGAGTTACACATCACATGTCAGGGACAGACAACCCATCTAGAGATGCTGTGTTACCTGTGATGCTACATGTTGGCGGGGTGGTGGGGGTGGGGGGTGGGAATTCTGCCATACAGTGAGCTTTCTTTCTATATAAGTAATATTAGCCAAAGCAACACTGAATCTTTCAAGACATTTAAAAAAAGAAATCGATCCTAGAATAATTCTGTCCCCAAAACAAATTCTAAATTTTGCAAAACTACCAATAAAATACTAATTTTACAGTTGAATTGTATTACAACCTGTGACCTAAAAAACATTAAAACAATAGCAAAACAGTCTATGACAGGTAAAGTTCTCATCCAAACTAGTTTTAGAAAAGTCAATTTCATGACAATTGTTCTATAATTTCTTTAGCGAGTCAGTAACATGAAGAAAAAGAAAAAAAAAAAAAGACTACTCTGTAATAACACAGACTGGAGGAATTAATACCAGATGCATGGTCCTGGAGTGAATTCTGGTTTGAACAAACCAATTGTAAAAGGTATTTTAGGGAAAATGGAGAAACTTGAATATGATTATTACTGTGATAATTTATCTTTAGTTGTCTGAAAAGTGTTCTTACTTTTTAGAGATGCATACTGAGGTATTTAGAATGTCAAGATATGTAATTTATTTTAAAACATTTCAGCATAAAAAACTGAAAGTTTTTTTTTTGTTGTTGTAGAGACAGTTTCACTTTATTGCCCTCGGTAGAGTGCCGTGGCGTCACACAGCTCACAGCAACCTCCAACTCCTGGGCTTAGGCAATTCTCCTGCCTCAGAAAAAGCGAAAGTTTTAAGAATGACTTGCCTCTTCTAGAAATTTCTTTAAAATAGCAATGTTAAAATTAACCATTTTTGTGATATTTCAATATCACATTGAATATTTCAGTAATTTAACAAAGCTAGAATAAGTACATCTTATAAGCAATTAGAATCTGATTATGTAATTATAAGGAACTTCAAGTTAAAATACTGATTTTTGAGCGTAGCTGCATGATACAACAGATGAGGTTAGCATTTGAAGTCAAAGGCCTGGATTCAGAAAGCTTTGCCCTGCATTTACTGGATGTGTGATACTGAGGAATAACCTCTACAAGCCTATTTTATCCCACCGGTAAAACAGGAATGTTAACAGTGACTCCTGCGTTGTAACCCAAACACAAGGCAGCAAAAGGCCTTGAACACTATAAAACCTATACAGAATACATTGTGACTATTCTTGGAATCAGATTATTCTCTTTTATCCTTCTGGTATATGGGCAGGTAAAACAGGAATTTTAACAGGATTAATAAAGTTACTATTACATTTTACTTAGAAATATTTTTCAATTAAACAGCTCATATGACTAGGATATTTTAACTATTATTTAACCAGTTTGTTTTCATCAGTGTAACTATATTATTTCTACCTAATATTGCTATCCTATTGCCATGGTATTCATTAATACTTAATTGCCTCTGCTTCTCCATTTTTTGTTTTGCCATAGATAAATGTAAAATAGCAATTACTTATACCATTTAAAAATCCTAACTAAGATGCTCAACATCACTAATCATCAGGGAAATGCAAATCAAAACCATAATAAGGTATCACCTCACACCAGTTAGGATGGCCATTAAAAAAAAAAAAAAAGATAACAAGTGTTGCTGAGAATGTGGAGAAAAGGGAACCCTGTATACTGTTGGTATGAATATAAACTGGTACAGCCATTATGGAAAACAGCGTGGCAGTTTCACAAAAAATGAAAAATGAAACTAACATGTGATCCAGTAGTTCAACTTCAGGGTATATGTCCAGAGGAACTGAAACCAGGATCTCAAAGAGATCTCAGCACTCCCATTTTACTACAGCATTATTCACAATAGCCAAGACATGGAAGCCACCAAAATATCTACTGACAGTTAAATGGGTAAAGAAAATATGGCATATACATACCGTGGAGTATTATTCAGCCTTAAAGAACAAGGAAATCCTGCCATCTGTGACTACGTGGATGAACTTAGAGGACATTATGCTAAGTGAAAAAAGCCAGGCACAAAAAGACAGATTCAACATGCTACCACTTATATGATGAATCTAAAACAGTCAAACTCAGAAGCGGAGAATAGAATGGTAGTTGCCAGGGGCTGGAGGGAGGGGGAAATGAGGTATTAGTTAGAAAGTAAAAACTTTCAAAATGAGTAAGTCCTAGAGATCAACTGCAGCATAATGGCTACAGTTAATAATACTGCACGTACACTGTACTTAAAAATTTGCTATGAGGGTAGATCGTATGTTAAGTGTTATCAAAAAATTCTAATGTTAATAAAAAGTGGGCAGGGGAGAATTTTAGAGGTGATGGATTTATTTTATTTATGGCATAGATTGTGGTGATGGTTTTCACAAGTATATATCAAATATGCACAGCTTTTTGTATGTCAATCCTACCTCAACAGAATGGGCTAAAAAAAAAAATCCTTGTTAATTTGATAACCTTGTGCATTTATGCATAAACTCTTCTTTCTTTGATTCATTTTCTCTATTTATTCCTTATGCCTACAATCCTTTTTTTTTTCTTATAAGACAAAGTCTTATTACGTCACCCTCGGTAGAGTGCCGTGGCATCACAGCTCATAGCAACCTCAAACTCTTGGGCTTAATCAATTCTCTTGCCTCAGCCTCCCAAGTAGCTGGGACTACAGGTGTCCGTCACAATGTCCGGCTAGTTTGCTGTTGGAGTTGTCATTGTTGTTTAGCAGGCCCAAGCTGGTGTATGTGGCTGGCGCCCTAAACACTGTGGTACAGACCCGAGTCCCTACAACCCTTCCGTTTCATGTAATTATTTCTTTAGTAAGCTGCAATCGATATATAAAACATAGACATTCTGATGTATATTAAGCAAATTAAGAAACATATACCTCAGAGAAGTGCTACTATTTGCAGTAGTTTCCACACCAGTACTGATCTCTGCCATCAGATCTGAGAGGGGAAAATTTTCTAGAAGAAAATAATAGCCTTACAATTAATATCTCCCTCATTTTCTCCAAACAAATAATAAGAAATCTAATTTCCTAAACTCTTCACACAAGTTGTCAACAAACACATGGATTCTGCCATCCCAAAATATATAATCCTAACTATTCCCTATAAATTAAAAAATACTCCCTCAAGACATATTTTAGCTCAGAAGACAATTTTTCCACTGACAGGGCATGTGCAGTGGGGGACAAGAGGACGAACTAAGGCATTGAGGCTATGTGGCCTGGTTCCTAACATGCCATGGACCGGTGTTGGTCTGTGGACCAGGAATTAGGGACCGCAGTTTTAGCTAATTTCATCTAAAGCAGAAAGTTCTTCCAGACTATGTTCTATGGTTTTGAAGGCTTGGTTATAAAGTAGTTACCACACTTTCCTACAAACTCTAGGCTGGATGGGATTATGGATAAAATATGCATTTCTAATGCTCTCATGTTGCTAACAAAAATCGTAAGAAACTTATTCATAGCAGAACTCTTTTTTTTTTTTGAGACAGAGTCTCACTATGTTGCCCTGGGTAGAGTGCTGTGGCGTCACAGCAACCTCTAACTCTTGGGCTTAAGCAATTCTCTTCCCTCAGCCTCCCAAGTAGCTGGGACTACAGGCGACCACAATGCCTGGCTATTTTTTTGTTGCAGTTGTCATTGTTGTTTAGCAGGCCAGGTTTGAACCCGCCTACCTCAGTGTATGTGGCTGGTGCCCTACCCACTGAGCTATGGGTGCCGCCATGACAGAACTCTTAAGAACAAATCGATCTTTATACTGAAACTACACAGTTGGACCTGTGGAGAGAGGGTGAGCAATGCCTCCCTTTCCCCTTTTCAGAGGTCCTGGGATGACTATCACCAATTGCAACAAACCACTGACTGTGATATCGATATGAATAACTAAAAGTTCTACATATGCTAATCTCATAAATCTTCACAGCTATGAAAAATGTGCCACAATTTCTTCCATTTAACAAAAGAGTAAGCTAAGGCTTAAAGAAAATGAGTTGTGAAGCTGGATGTAAACCCAGGCCTACTGAACTCCAGAACTAACTCTTGGCCACCACATGCTTCCTACGCTCCCCCTCCCTTTACACTTAGAAAGTTCTTATCAGTCCACTGTCATTTTATTTATGGACAAGTCCTCATACAGTACCTATATCATCATAGCGTTCCACCCAAACTACAGAAACTCTTGTCTCAGGTCCAAGAGGAGGCACGGGGCGACCCTGAGGCAGTTTCTTCATTCTGGAACTGGGACTGAGCTGGGTAAGGAAGAAGAGGGGTTATATGGAAAAGAAGATATGGCTTAATAAAATTACCCAGTCATACATTTATCAAGATGCCCAGGGAAGGAAGTATCAGGTTATAAGAAATCACTAGGAAAAAAAGAGTGAAAGAATGAAATACATTTGCAAAAAAACCTCTTCTTTGGATTTTATCAGGCTTAACCTAGAATGAGAAAAACGAAGGCCTAAAACTGTCAAAGAAAGAAAGGTAAGGAATACTGAACAATAATATTTGCATTAATAAAAAGAAAATGTATATGCAATGTCTTTATTGAGGGTGTAAAAGGAATTGAGTCTATCTCTCTAGTGCCCAGAAAGCAGGATGCTTTCCCTGTTACAGTGACTTCACTACTTTGCCTGGGGATCCTGATATCTAAAATGTTCCATCAAGTTATTCCTAGTTCTCAGACTAAATGTTTTCTACCGCAATCTATGCCTCATTCTTTTTTCTCGTCAACAGAAAGAAAAAACTTTGTTGGGCCTTCACTACCATGTTCAGTGTTCCTGCCACTCATCAGCTTTAAGTTTCACTGTAAAGCGAACAGGACTATGTGGCTCCCCTTTAGCAAACTGGCACTCTGAGCTACACAACTTTTGGGGCATGCAGCTGAGCTAAGTTTGCGCTAAAAGCCCTAAATAAAGATCATGTGTACAGCGGGAAGAATCTCCCATCCAAGTACTAACCAGGCCTGGCCCTGCTTAGCTTCCAAGATCAGTGAAGATCAGGCACATTCAGGTTAGTATGGGAGAGGGAAGAATCTCATATTTGAGGTCAACTTTTAAAGTAAAACTGTTTTTTTAATCACAGAGATACATGTCTTTACCAGATAACATGACATGCAAGTCCTCAGCAAGTCCCCCAGTTTCTCATTTCTACTCTAACATTCACAGAAAATGACTGTGACCAAGAGATTTCTCCCAAACTGTGACAAACTGTGACAGATGTCCAGCCACACTCAGAGTTAGAGGCATCATGCCTTCTACTGCTACTTTGACTTCCAGTTCAGATTTAAAAAGCTCCTGTGATTAAGTTCAGTCTTAATAATGGATAATGTCCCTTTTGCTTAACTCAAAGTAATGAAACTCACAAAATCTCTTTGCCAAATAACATAACAATCATAGGATATCCTACCATAGTCACAGGTTCCACACATACCCAAGGGTCACTGGGAGTCATCTTAAAATTTTGCCCAACACACCTTCTTATTTTCCTGGAATCTTGCTAAACTTACTCCATAGTTGTAGTAGATTTTTAAAACAGATTCCTCTAAGGTTTTCTACATATGTGACCATGCCATCTGCAAATACATACAGATTTACTTCTTCCTTCCCCATCTTATGCATGTTATTTCTTTATCAAGTTAAAGAAGTTCTATTCAGCTTACTGAGAATTTTTATAATGAATGAATGTTGAATTTCTGCCAACTGCTTTTTCTCCATGAGTTTGCTTCTTTTATTTTGTTAGTAGTCTATAAAGTACTATATAGGTATAAATAAAAACATGAGGCTTTTAAGAGTTGTTGGTCTCTGAGGTTTAAGGAATACCTATGTTGGCATTCAGAAAATAAGTACAAAGGTAGCCAATTACTGAATATTAGATCTGGCTAGACCTGCACTTTACCACACAACACTCACTTGTTCATCTCTAAACTATATTTTGTGAAACCTTTAAGAACTCCTTTGCAAAATCGGTCTGCTTTAGGGAGTGTTATACAATTTGACTTTTTTTCTAAATCAATTTTAAAGGTATGAACCTCTCCCATATTCTCTTACGTATATACTTCTGTTAAAAATAATTTTCACTGTAAAAGGAAACCAAACTAAAATACCATACAATGAAAGAATGGCTTTAGTCAAGTGTACATTTCTTTTGTCTTTATTATTTATTGTAAATCAATCTTCTTACACTTAAAACATGATGCTGTACTCTTGCTATTACTTACTTGGGTTATTTTCCAATAAGGATTAGAAGATATCATGAGGGCAAATAAAGAAATAACATGTGCCGATGAGGTAAGAGAGAAGTATAAAAGTAGAAAGTTCACTTCTTGTAGTAGGGGCTGTGTTCCTCCCTCAGTATATTTATTCATATGCTGGGCTATTCTCTAGAATATTGTCATTTTTATATTGTCACACTTGTTTAAGCTGGACACTGTAGGATTAAAGATAGGATACATACAGCTATTGCTGTACCTTTAGCGGTTATTTCAGGGACCAAATAAAAATCTAAGCTTGAAAGGGAATGGGTGAGAGAATTAAACATAGGACCAGAATGGTGAAATCAAGGAAAACCGTAAAAGATGTTGCAGAATGAACTATTTACTGCAGGTGGAAAAAAAGAAAATTGTGAGAATATTACTTTAAAAAATTGAGTTACTAATGAATCAATACTCTGCTATAATTACTCTCTGGGCTAAAATTAAAAGCTTTTCAGGCTTTCACTACAAACTTTTGGGTATATATCAACAAAGTGACTTACCCTCTGTGAGGAATTAAGATTGTCTGTATGATTAGGGAAAAGCTCAAGTGTCAGGGATGGCTGTTTCAGAATTCCTGGCATAAGATCCATATTTGAATCACTATCTTGGTCCGAGATGTTACTTTCCAATGAATCAGCTATGATGTAAAAAAAAAACAAAAACAAAAAAACAAGTAATTATAATGCCTAGTACTTCTCTGGAGCAAAAATGTTTTAATTAATTGTGCCCACTAGTCTAACTTAAGTCACTTAAAAAACAAAGTGTTGCTCCTGTAGTCCCAGCTGCTTGGGAGGCTGAGGCAAGAGAATCGCTTAAGCCCAAGAGTTGCAAATTGCTGTGAGCTGTGTGAGGCCACGGCACTCTACAGAGGGCCATAAAGTGAGACTCTGTCTCTACAAAACAAACAAACAAACAAAAAAACAACAAAGTGTTGCTTCTATCTAGAACATTCAGAAAATGAGTACAAGGGCAGCCAAACACTGAATATTGGAACTGGCTAAAATACTGACTGCATTACCATGCAACACTTGACTTCTTCATCTTTTTCTATAAAGGATCAGGCAATAAAGAGTTTAAGCTTTGATAACCATATAGGTGTCCATTGCATATTCTTTTTTTAATTTTTAATTTTATTTATTTTTTAATTTTCCTTTTTTTTTTTTATTGTTAAATCATAGCTGTGTACATTAGTGCAATCAAGGAAACCAAACCAGGGAAAGACCCAACAAGAGCATATTCTTCTTCATACTTTATAACTATTTAAAAAGGGAAAACCCACACTTGGCTGTATTTGGCTTGTGCACTATAGTTTGTTGGCTCCTGTTCTACAGGTGATAACAGGTTAAAACTGGAAAATATTTGAATTTTCAGGTACAGAATATAATAAATGCTGGCTGGGCATGCTGGCTCACACCTGTAATTCTAGCACTCTGGGAGGTTGAGGCAGAAGGATCTCTTCAGCCCAAGAGTTTGAGGTTACAGTGACTTTTGATGATGCCACTATACTCTATACTCCAGCCTGGGCAACAGAGTGAGACCCTGTCTCAAAAAAAAAAAAAAAAAAAAAGGGAGGAAGAGGAGGAAAAGGAGGAAGAAGAATAAATAAACACCATTATTATTCTCTGAATTATTTTGATTATATATTTAATCAGACTAAGAAAAACAGCCTTGACCACCACGTTTTCTAGGCCGTTGGAGTTTCTCCTGCTAAGTGCTCAGGTAGATGCTATTATGAGATCCTTCCAGTTGTAGGATTCTATGGGGTTCCACATAAAGGCTTTTATATGGGAGCAGAGAAGTAAGTGAGGGCTCACTCATAATTCAAGAAAGAAATAAGCAAACTGGAAAACAGGCCTTCTATGTACTGATTAATTAAAGAAAGACAAAATAGGTTGAAGTGGGACTCCTTCATTTTATAAATATTATTAGAGGGTTAGTCTGCCTGTCTTTAACTACCTTCCATAAGAAAGCTAAGAGAAGGTAACATTTTATACCTTTGTATAATCTAATAGTTATAATGCCTTAGAAGTTAAAGAATTCCTCAGATCACTTCAACATCTCTTCCAATGCAATAATACTGAACAAACCAGAAATACAAAAATGGATCCTAAAATGATCCCCTCCCCCTATCTCTTAAAAAAAAAAAAAAGTTCTTACTTAAGGACTCCACAGGAGAAGGAACTACAAAAGCTATTTCCGTAAGGGCATCAGCGTAATATAGCACCTTCTTCTGGCCATTGAAAATGCTAGCTCCAATATCTTCAGTGGAAATCACTTCATCTAGAACAAAAAACAGTATATTATTGCTTGAAAAGTGAGGAAAAAAACAGTATCATCATGCTTCATGAAACAGTTACTGGTTAATAAAGGGATAATAAATAACAAAGACATGTTTCCAAGACCAATTAGTGTGTAAGAATAAAAAGTTATAATGTTCATTAAATGTCCTTATATACAAAATCATTATTTTAGATCATAAAATCTTAACTTCGTGGTTTCTGAAATGACTCTGTAGGAACAAGGATAATCATAGGAAAAGAAAACAAATGAAATGACTCTGTATCAGACCACTTCTGATCAGCAGGGCCTTTAACTCATCTGCTGGATGCAGCTAAAGAAAGCAGGCTTGAACCTTCACCACAGTGTACCTGGTTTTCCCAAGTTCTGGGTGGACAGAGGTGGTTTCTGGGGAGGTGATGGAGAAAGGGGTGTCAGAGGATCATGTGTAGTTTACAATGATGGAGGAAGTCAGGGTGAATAGTCAAGGAGGTCTCCATTCTCCAGCCTTACAGGTTCTGGGTGTGTTGGGAGTGTGGTCCTTACGTCCAGGGTAAATGAAAAGTGTGCTTGTGGGTCACTGAATTCCCCATTAAGGGACCCTGTTGCAAGCCTTGAGTCTCAAATGGGAGACAGGTCCACGGATTCATGCTTAGGGTTGCAAGGTTGGTAAGGTCATGGTTAATCTGGTTGGAATCCTGATTGGACCAGAAACTAACTTATAATTTGGATAAAATATCAAACTCTCTGAACTCAAGCTCCTCATCTGCAAAATGGAAATAAAAATTTTACCAGATAACTTAGGATTGTTGTGGGAATTAATGAGTCTTCAGGCTTGCAAAATTTGAAAAGCAATAGGTCTTGGCATCCTATTTGACACCACACCATCTGATGTAGATAATCTGCAAAATGTGGATGATGATGGGATCAAGTATTTGGGTGGCTGTGAAGATAAAGGCCTGTCATATGTTACTCCATTCTTGGCAAATACGATAATTTCAGAGCCTCAGGGATATTTTATTTGTTCAACAAGGCCTTTCTTTCCACCTCTCCCAGGCAAAGAGTGGATGCACAGGGGGTCTGTGCCTTTTGGATGCCTATGGCATTGCCTTCAAGCTAAATTAAGTGGCCCTGCTTTTCCCTTTGTCTCTGGGGATTTGGGATGGGGAGAAGGGTAGATCATCTAAGAGTAGGTAGGGCCACCTCACCCTTAGGAAGGAAGCCACAAAACTATATTAATGTAGGAGGGAATCACCCAGTTGATAGGTCCCTATAAATAACTCTCTTTCAAAGATGCAGGACAGACTGGGAAGGGTGGGGGAGTGAAGGTCACTACTCTTTCCCCTGCTGGAGGTCTCATTAGGATTAGGAAGCATTTGGCATTTGCAAGCTGTGAGATCAACAGATTCAAAGATTATTTAGTAAAAAAGAAAAATGCTCACAATACAGTATGGGGGGAAATAGGGAAATCAAAGTTTATGAATGAAGTTATAGCAAAAGAAAAGAAAAGAAAAAAGAAAGCAGTCCTTTTCAAACAGGTAAATGATCAAAAGGAAGACCATCGCAGTCCCTGTGAAGGGAGTTAACGCTGGGGGTGTGTGTGCGTGCGGACTCTTGCATGCAAGGCATTTCTGTTCCTGGTCTCTATACTGCTCCTCAGCTCTGCTTCTGCTCCACCTTCCCCAGGGGTCAGTGACGGCAGATAAAAAGGTACAGTTTTAGTGATAACTGCTCTAAGCTGGCATGGCTGAATTAACAAAATAAATGTCCCCCCACCCCCTTTTTGTAGATACAGAGCTTCACTTTATCGCCCTCCATAGAGGGCCAAGGCGTCACACGGCTCACAGCAACCTCCAACTCCTGGGCTTAGGCGATTCTCTTGCCTCAGCCTCCCGAGTAGCTGGGACTACAGGAGCCTGCCACGACGCCCAGCTATTTTTTGTTGCAGTTTGGCTGCCACCCTCAGTATATGGGGCCGGCACCTTACCCACTGAGCCACAGGTACCGCCCAACAAAAGAAATACTCTTAAAAGCTAATATAGTTACAATTAAAATGAACTCAAAGTCCTTCCAATAATACATAAAAGGTCAAAAGCTGACAAAAAATTATGCAAAGGAAATGAAGAAGTAACTCTCAGAAAGGAAAAATATGAAAAGATACTATTAATCATAATTAAAAACAGAAAATCTCTCACCTAATAAATTGGAAGATACCTAATGCTGCTGAAGGTGCAGCAAATAGGAAGTTAAGACTAAAGGTTAGCAAACTTTTTCTGTAAAGGATCAGACAGTAAAGTCATTTTAGGTTTTGCAGGCCTTATGGTCTTTGCCACAACCACTCAATTCTGCCATTGCAGCACGAACACAGTCATAGATAGTGTGTAAAGGAGAGTGTGGCTGCGTTCCAACAAAGCTTAATAAAACAGGCCTGGGCTTTGTTTGCGGACTCCTGGTATAGGCACTTTGTATCTATGATGTAGACACTGAAGTCACTGCCCCAGCCCTCACCCCACCTGCCCCTTCTCTCCAGAAGCCGTGAAGTGCAGAGCAGTAGGACTGTCCCTTCCTCTCAGTTCTAACTTGTCAGCATCTCTCCACTGGGGTCATTCCATCTCTCCTGCCACAGGGACAGGTTCAGGACAGTCTAATCACTGTGCAGCTCAGGAATTAGAGAGCAGGGGATACCCAGACCTGGCTAATCTCTCCTCTTCAGGCTAGCGTGGCACATGAATATAAAACCTGCAACTGTCTGCCTGCACTGAGAAAGAAGCTAGGCTAGGGACAAAGCTAACATCCAGAACACAGATCTAAAGAAAAACTGTAAAAAATAAACAGGAAAGTTAATCAAATAACACCAAAAACTTAAAGCCAACTTCTGGGAATTTTTAGACATGAGGCAATAAATGACCTCCAAAATCTACGCCAATTTGGGTCAGGTGTTCTGTACTTGGCAGCCATAAATATCCAACTGATAAGATTTATCAAAATGAATAATGTGCACTGGACATAGGCACTACCCACTTCACAAAGATAATATTAACATTCCACTAACACCAGAAGCCCAAGAACAAATATCATTAGCCAGTTGGGGCAAAAGTCTTTAGTTTAAATTCAGACTTCCTCTGGTACTTGTTATCCTAATTACAGCTCCTCAGGAGGATTTGTAGGGATGAGCAGGGGACTCTCAGAGGTAGCCAACTGTTTACTACAAAGGATATGCTCGACTCACAGGGGTCCTCAAACTTTTTAAACAGGGGGGCCAGTTCACTGTGCCTCAGACCATTGGAGGGCTGGACTATAGTTTACAAAAAAAACTATAAACAAATTCCTATGCACACTGCACATATCTTATTTTGAAGTAAAAAAACAAAAACGGGAACAAATACAATCACACTGCTGCATGTGGCCTGCGGGCTGTAGTTTGAGGACCCCTATAGAGTATCCCAAGAATGTAACCTAATGTGACTCTTCTGATAGCCACAAAGTCTATAAAACATATCTGTTAATATAGAAAACTATTTACTAGACAAAACATTTGTTAGGAAGCTATACTGTTTAAGATAAATGATCTATATTTATTACAGTATTTTTACATAAAACTGAATTTGTTTGTTCATACTATAAAAAAGGGACTTATCAGTATCAGTGGTTTTTTTCTTTTTTTTGAGACAGTCTCACTTTGTTGCCCTGGATAGAATGCCATGTTGTCACAGCTCACAGCAACCTCAGACTCTTGGGCTCAAGTGATCTTCCTGCCTTGGCCTCTCGAGGAGCTGGACTACAGGTGTCCGCCACAACACCTAGCTATTTTTAGAGACGAGGTCTTGCTCTGGCTCAGGCTCGTCTCAAAACTGTGAGCTCAGGCAATCCACCTGCCGTGGCCTCCCAAGTGCTGGGATTACAGGCATGAGCCATTGCACCTAGCCAACTTATCAGTATTGTAATAATTAAGTCATTAATTCTGTATTTATCACCCTATCATTATATGTGTATATACACACACATATATATCTTTCACATACACAGATAGTATCTGTGTATAGGAAAGGAAACTTGTCCATTATATACCTGTTTGGTTTTGTATTTTTAACAAGATTTACAAATACATAGTAAAGAAGGGGGAAAAGAACAAAAAAAAAACGAGAAACAAATTTCTTGTTTCAAATTTCTACAAATTCATAGTAAAGGAAGGGGGAAAAGGACAAAAAAAAAAAAACTCCAAGAAACAAACAAATAATGATTATGAATTTTACCTTGTTCAGATCCTTCACCATCATCACAACTGTTTATAGACCAGCTAGTGGAAACATGCCCAGTCCAACCAGGGTGTCTGCCCACATCTACTGACCAGCCAAGGGAGAGCAAAAATTCTAGGAAATGTGGCTGAACATTTCTGGAAGACTCCACATTCTTTAAAATCTGAAATACATACCAATCATCAGCTATAATAAAGGGAACAAAAAAAATCAAAATAAATCTTCATAAAAATTGGTTAGCTTTGAAGCTTATGACAAATCAAGTCCAAATTCAGAATAAATCTGAGGATTTACCACTGTGGTGAAAAATGCATGCTCTGGAGTTACAAGATTTGGAATGGCTGGGCCTTGATCAAATTTCCTAATCTCACTGTTTCAGTTTCGTCATCCATAAAGTAGGGATAACAGTAACGGTTGTGAAGATAAAACGAGACAGTGCAAGCACAGCCTTTAGCGTCTTCCTAGTAAAACTGGACCAGCCAAATAGGTCCCTGCCTTCACAGAGTTCACTGTTTAATGAGAAATATTATATAAGTATGTGATTAATTATAAATCTTGACAAATGCTATAAAGTACAAATCTTCTAAAAATCCAATGAAGATTAGGTTTAATTAATAAATAAGGGTGACAATATACTTCTCTTTGTTCAAAGGAGAGAATACAGCCACTCCAGGAAAAACAAAGGAAGCAGTAGGTTCTCTCCTCTTCACTAAGTGATGCTTTGGCTGTGTACTGGCCTCAGAAAGAGCCTTTCATTCTAAAGCGGTGCTTCTTACCTGGGGGTGATTTTCCTCTGCAGGGAACATTTTGTAATTGTTGTCCCCAACTAGTGGGGCACACTACTAGTATCTATGGGTAGAGGCCAAAGATGTGGCTAGATGTTCTAAAATACATAGGACAGCCCCTACAACAAAGAATTACCTCCCCTAAATGGCAATACTGCTGTTGTTGAAAAGCTCACTTCTAAAATAAAGAAAATAAATTCTTCTCTAAATTGAAAATTTAAAGGGGTAGGGAGTAGGTATAGGAGAGTATATCAAAATCACCTGAGGAATTTCCTAAAAATAAGATTCCCTTAGATTGTTCTAGACCCACATTACAATCAGCAAAGGTAGGATTCTAAAATCACTATTTTTAAAAAGCTTCCCTAAATGTCTGAGGCAGCCAATGCACAGATCACTGATACCATTCTTAAGACAAGCCTGTCAAAGTCAAAACATAAGACGTTATAGCCATTACTTCCACTGGGCATCACTGCCGGGTCACCACCTCTTAAACACAGAGCTGGTGTCTTTAGAAGTATACCTATTTAATTCACCCTTCATATTCTTCAGTGACAGGAAAGTAATTTGACAGTTTCTGTTTTTACAACTAACATTTTTATCTAGAAGAAAAACATTTAAATAAACAATTTCTGAAAATTTAGTCATGCAGCAATAAGTGAATCAAATTTAACTTGCAGGGCACTTGCTGACAGCCAAAATTAATCTAAACCTACAAAGAGGCTAGGAAGGCAGGTTGCAGCCGTTCCAAAGGAGGCCTCAGGAAACCTTCACTGTTTCCTTGCCACCCTCAGCCCCTAGGAACTGAAGGAAATTGAAATGGTTTAGGAGTTACCACAAGGGTTTGTGTCTTCTTTTACAAGTAGGAGAAAAAATGGCTCCACTATTCTCATGTGAACAATGCACTAAACTTCCTTCAAAACAGATCCCTAATCTCTGTAATTAATCCTATTTTACTGAGGTTCTTCAAAAATACTTGAGCCCACCAGTCTCATCCCTGGCTACCAGCAGGTCACTTTCTCCCAAGCTCCAAGCATATCCTGTAACATATTTCACAAAGATGCAATACCCTCTTACCTCTGGAAAATTTACACATATTATCACTTTGTCAGTAACAATCAGCGTCTGACTTTTTAACTACAGTCAATGCATACCTCAAATACCACCTTAATTGTCTTTTCCTCCAGGACACACAGCCTTAAAACCAGGCCAGGTTTTCCTGTCTTGGTTCCTATAACATGCCTTAATGTTTAGCGCCCCTATCAGTATATTTACTATGGTGGTTTAATCATTTGTCTTCTCTCTACAGTAGTTTTAGGAGACCAGAAATCTTACAGATCTTGTTTGCCACTGTAACCCTGGTACCTAACAGCAGACACTTAGTAAATATTTATTGAATCAATAACATGAAATGAACTTTCTCATAAATCAATCTTTTCTAATAGCTCATCAATAATTTGAAATAGTACATCTTAGTGTAAACATTTTGTGACTTTGGTACATTCCTTAAGGTATGCTAATTTCATTAGGTAATGGGCTTATAATGATTAGCGTAACATTCTAACATCATATAGCTACAGTGTCCTGCACATCCAAATACTACATTTTACAAATCTTCACTGGCCCTTTTCTAGTCACAGTTAGTTAACTGCCTGCCTGTTCCATGTTTCCACTATTCATTTGCAACAGAAGTTTCAACAAATCTGCCCCTTGCTCTCAGCTTTCCATTCTCACCTCTTACATATTTCTTCATCCTTCTCCCACTCTCTTTGTTATACATATCCAGTTGTCTCTCACATAGTGTTCTGTTTTTATCCTTTATTTCAGGTGTTATTTCCCCCACTGCATACTATGCATGTCTTAACTGAATTGATTTGCTTGTGAAATTACCTAGCAGGTGAGCTCATCAAGGGGAAAACTCGTTGTTAACTTCTCCCTGGCAGACTGAGCCACAAGGAAAATGTTCAGTAAATATTTATGCTGTTATTTAAGCTAAGCAATTAGGTTTAGCTTTAGTTTTCTGTGACTAACTTTGTGTACTTTAGTTTCTTTTGTCTTAGGAATATGAATTTCTTAAAGGGAAGAGGTATGCTAAAACTCCTGTCTAAACCACATTCCTTACTGGTCAAAAGACTCAGAACCCTAAGCATCATGGTTTCAATTAATTCAGTTTTTTGTAGAGACAGAGTCTCACTTTATGGCCCTCGGTAGAGTGCCATGGCATCACTCAGCTCACAGCAACCTCCAACTCCTGGGCTTCAGCGATTCTCTTGCCTCAGCCTCCCGAGTAGCTGGGACTACAGGCGCCCACCACAACGCCCGGCTATTTTTTGGTTGCAGTTCAGCCGGGGCCGGGTTTGAACCCGCCACCCTCGGTATATGGGGCTGGCGCCTTACCGACTGAGCCACAGGCACCGCCCTTAATTCAGTTTTTGAAATGATATTTCATAATAAGTCTTTAGCGTCAAGTATAAAATATTAATTTCTTACCATGGACAAGTGCAAACCATAGTAGAATTCTGTATATGAAAAAGGAAGGAAACTTTATCTGACAAATCCAAGGCCCCTTTACATTATTAGGCCCAACAAAGCACTGAAATGTGACAGCAGTCATGTCTTACTCTCCCCACCTTCAAACTAAGTAATCATTTCCAGGTTGCCTGCTGTATGAAGTCTAGATTGAGTACTGACACTAATAGCTACAAATTAATCTAACAATGCCTACACTGGGCACTGGACTCATACCCTGTAGTTCAACAATGTATAGCCAATCACTGATAAATGTTATTTCTGTAAACCAATGAGAATTTCTGACAAAGAACTTTTATTATTACCCCCATCTCCCAATTACCCCCATCTCTCTGAACACTCTAAGCCTTTCCTTTAGTCTCCAGGACACTTTCCTGTGTTTCCCAGGCTGCAGTCCTCAATCTTGGCCCAAATAAACTGCATATATTAATTTTGCTTCAGTTTCCTTCTTTAAGACAAAATACATTTGTAGCACAAAAAATTATGAAAAAATTTTTTTTGTTTTCATAATTCTTACCTCTTGGTTCGTTTTCTGACCTGGCTTCATATAGAAAATAAAAACTGTGTCAAAAGGACGACATGGCAAGAGATCCAGATACCCAACGTCATCAAAAAATCCAGGTATCGTGGAATCAAGTGCAATAAGGTGAGGAGGTAGACGACTATTTGTAGGTTCCTACCACCAAAGGAAGAAAGGAGCAATTATTATTTCTTTTTATTAATCTAATTATAAAAGTAATACTTGCTCATGGTTTAGTAACAATTCATTGAAAAAATATTATAACATGGCAGGAATAAGCACAACCACAATCCTACACTAAAGAAATTATTTAATATTTTTGTAGACTTCTTTCCAGTTGTTGCAGTTCCTTTTTAAAAAAATAATTGAGATTGTTATATTGCATATGTAATTTTGGACCATATTTTCTCTATAATAGCGATATCATATTATACAGTATACATTAAATAGTATAATCTAATTCTCTAGATATAGTATTTTCAATGCATTTTTCCTCATTCATTGATGGTGGCAATGCAAAATCTTACAGCCACTCTGAAAGACAGTTTGGTAGTTTCTCACAAAGCTAAACATAATCTTACCCTACAATTGCACCACATACTGGTATTTGCCCATGAATTAAAAATGTATATCCACACAAAACCTGCACATGAATGTTTACAGCAGCTTTATTCATAAATACCAGAACCTAGTGAAGTACTATCATAGGTAGATTAAAAACATAAATTAGGCCCAGCACCTGTTGCTCAAGTGGCTAGGGTGCCAGCCACATATACCGGAGAGGGGGGGTTCGAATCCAGCCCGGACCTGCCAAACAATGACAACTATAACCAAAAAATAGCCAGGTGTTGTGGCGGGCACCTGGAGTCCCAGCAACTTGGGAGGCTGAGGCAAGAGGATGGATTAAGTCTAGGAGTTTGAGGTTGCTGTGAGCTATGACGCCATGTTACTCTACCTAAGGTGACAGTTTGAGACTCTGTCTCAAAAAAAAAAAAATAAAATAATTAATTAATTAAAAAACACAAACACACAAAAATAGACCTTGGAGGCAACCAAGATATCTTTCAACAGGCAAATGAATAAATCGACTGTGGTATATCCATACAATGGGGTATAATTCAGGATTAAAAAGAAATGGATTTTGAAGTCTCAAAAAGACATGAAGGAAACTTAAATGCATACTGGTAAGTGAAAAAAGCCAGTGTGAGAAGACTCATACTGTGCAATTCCAGTGACGTGTCATTCAGGAAAAGGCAAACTTATATAGAAACAGTACAAAGACCAGTGGTTGCCAGAGGTTGGGGGGGGGGGGGGAAAGGGAGAACAGGGAGGGACAAATAGGTGAAACACAGTGGAATTTTGTGTGTGTGCGTGTGTGAGGCAGAGTCTTACTTTGTCACCCTCGGTAGAGTGCCAAGGCATCCTAGCTCACAGCAACCTCAAACTCTTGGGCTCAAGTGATCCTCTTGCCTCAGTTTTTCATTTTAGTAGAGATGGGGTCTCACCATTGCTTAGGCTGGTCTTGAACTCCTGAGCTCAAGGAATTTTTGCACTTTTGGTGTCGTCTCAATTCTCTCATTTATTTTAAATATCTTATTGAGTCTCTTAAGGCTGTCTAATTAATCCACCTGTCTAATCCACCCACCTCAGCCTCCCAGAGTGCTAGGATTACAGGCATGAGCCACTGCACCCAACCTTTACAATGGATTTATAAGGTAGTGAAACTATTTGTTTAATACTATAATGGTAAGCACGTGTCATTATACACTTGTAAAAACCCACAAAGCTGTACTATACAGAATGAACCCTAATGTAAATTACAGACTTCATTTAGGAATGCCCCACTGGTTCATTAATAGTAACAGAGGTTTGTCAATTGTAACAAATGTACCACATCAATGTAAGATATTAAATAGAGGAAGTGGGTGGGGGAGGATTTAGGGAGCTCTCTATGCTTTCTACTCAATTATTCTGCAAACCTAAAAACTTCTTGAAAAAATTTTTAAATGCATTTTTGTCTCCTCGTAATCCCTTATCTTCTTTGTGCTCTTGATCTTGCCGAAAATGGTTCTACTAACCATTGTATTTTTTAGGAAGCCATCCCCCAAAGATGGCAAAAATTATTCTCTTTCACATTGGCAAAAATTGTTGAGCCTGGTCTTCTGGTCTATTACATAACATTCCTAGCAAGTGCTGGGGCACTACCTACAAGATGTCCTAAAAGTCAAACCTAAAGTCACCGTACGTAGGGAAAATGGGAAATTGTAGCTTACTGTACATTTATTTACAAAATGCAGTAGAACCTCTGTAAGTTGACCACCCATGGGACTGTAACAAACTGGTCAACAAAGGCGTGGTCAAGATAAGGAACTAAGACTGGTACTGATATACATGCGGGGTATGCCCAGTCCATGAAAATTAGGTCAATTTATGGATGTGGTCAATGTAGGGAGGTGGTCAACTATGGTCATTACAAAACTGTACAAAGAGGTGGCCAACGTGCAGAGAGTATTTTGTAAATATTTTATAATGAATATTTTGTAAATAAAAGCACATTTAGCTACAATTTCCCATTTTCCTTGTATGGTGACTATAGGGGCAACTTCAGGGATACCCTGTATAATCAAAGAAATTAATATTTTGAAATTGAATAGTCTATGGCCAGTCAAAAAGAAGAGTATTCACATTAAGTGAAATAAGTAAAGACTACAAATAGCTTCATATCAATTCAAGTCAGATTTTGCCACTATGTGAATTTGCTACGAATATACAAAAATCTGTCCATTTCAGTTTTATGAAGAAGGAACTATGGACCTGCAGCATGCTGTAATATGCCTCAGGAAATAAAGAGTCCTCCTACTTCTTTGTTTTTTTAAGTAAGGTATTTCCTCAGCTTGTTCTTCTGGATGATCTTCTCATCCATATGTTTTTTTTTTTGGCCGGGGCTGGGTCTGAACCTGCTACCTCTGGCATATGGGACCGGCGCCCTACCCCTTGAGCCACAGGCGCCGCCCTTTTTTTGCAGTTTTTTTTTGGCTGGGGCTGGGTCTGAACCTGCTACCTCCGGCATATGGGACTGGCGCCCTACCCCTTGAGCCATAGGTGCCGCCCCTCATCCATATGTTATATGAACATAACATACACATTTCATATCTCTTACTAACTTTTAAAGGTTTCTTCCTCTAGGTCTTATAGAGAGTTTGTTAAGGTAACTTTTGTCAATGTCAATATCACAGCTATAAATGGAATATTTTTATATTGTGTTTTTAACTGAATATAGTAGAGGATAGTCATTAATTTTTGTACTTTTTGGTGTTGTCTCAACTCTCATTTATTTTAAATATTGATTCTCTTAAGGCTGTCTAATTACAAGTCAGATTATCTGTACACTATCTTCTCATTTGCAATGATCTTTATTTCATTTAGTTTCTTTTAACACTTCATTGACTTACTTCATTTTGATAATGTACTACGGTTTTACAGGGGATGAACATAAAGTTCATTTGCCATTTAAGTAATAAATGAGGCTCAGCACCCATAGCTCAGTGTTTAGGGTGCCAGCCACATACACCAGGGCTGGTGGGTTTGAACCCAGCCTGAGCCAGATAAACAACAATGACAACTGCTACAAAAAAATAGCCAAGGGTTGTGGCAGGCGCCTGTAGTCCCAGCTACTTGGGAGGCCCAAGAGTTTGAGGTTGCTGGGAGATAGTGAGACTCTGTCTCAAAAAAAAATTAAATAAAATAAAACAATAAACTAATTTAAATTGCAAACGAACTTTATGTCCACCCTGTATATAATGTCCCGCCATTGGAGGAAAGCTCCCTGTACTTGTATTTCCCAACTTCCTGCTAATCTGTAATTATTTAAAACTAAAAAGTTAAAAAGTCATCCAGGTACATATCCTTCACCTCTGATTTTAACAAAAGGTACCTCTAAATTTGCTCATGGGCTGCCATTTCAAGAGATCTTTATTTCTAAGTTTTTAAAAAAATATATTGTTTTATTAAATACTGATTGATCTGCTAGTAGGATCCACTTAATTTCCTAATGCCTTTATCAATATTTCCCAATAATTGTCAAGTTCCTGTGATAAACCTTACTTGGTCATAGAAGGTAATTTGCTCAACACACTCTTTTTTAATTCAGAATTTAGTTTGACTAGAATCCTTTTGTAAGTAAGACTGGTTTGTAGTTTTTTTTATATGTATGCCCTATTAAGTTTAAGTTATTAGACATATGCTAAAGTTCATGAAATAAACTAGGTATCTTTCGTTTTCCTATGTTCTGATATAGATGAGAAAGCATGAGAATTACTGTCTTCAAAGCTTAACAATTTCAATTAGAATAGGTAACATGAACAGAAAATTACGATCTTAAGAGAAAGAGCTAGTGCAGCTTTTCTTGTCTCCCTGCAGGCCATATAAAGCAATCATTTTCTTTCACGTATTTTTATGTATTGCTTCTATACCAAGAACATCACTTATCATTTGTAGGCTGGATCTATTTTCTTTGATTTCCATATTTTACCACTATACTTCTTTTTATTCTCTTCTGTCTGCTCTTCTATTCTGCATTAAGAGTTTTTATGTTCATGGGTGGCGCCTGTGGCTCAAAGGAATAGGGCACGGGCCCATACACCAGAGGTGGCAGGTTCAAACCCGGCCCCAGTCAAAAACTGAAAAGAGACAAAAAAAAAAAAAAAAAGTTTTTATGTTCATACTGTGCAGTGAGCTGTGATCATGCCACTAGCATGCTGCCACATGCCACATGCATTCTAGCTTGGGTGATAGAGCAAGACACTGTCTTCAATAAATAAATAAATAAGAAAATATAGTGGCATGAAAGAGCATAGTCAATAGTAGCTTAGACTTTCAGTTATAATATTTACTAGGGGGATATTCTGAATATTATTTTTTTTAATTATCTGTAGATTTCATTTATATGTATAAAATGGATCCTGTATTACCCAGGAAAATGCAGAGCTAAGTGTACTGTCAGTGCAGTTACCTCAAACAGAAGAACTCAGAATGCATTCATAGGTAGACTGTCCTGGAGCTCACACTGTAACCTACAGTAGCACAGAATTTCATTTACTTGTATAAAGAATAATATTTTAATCAGTTTTTAAAAGAAATTTCCTTCTACTCTCATAAAAATATTTTCACTGTCACTGGCCAAATATATTTACTCATAAAAGTTTATGAAAATTACCTTCAATGCTTCTAATGACAAAAATCCAAAGTGTGAGAGGAAAAGACGTGCTGTTTGGAATTCTTGGGCAGGAGGCGGAGGCCTGCAATCCGTAATGGGATCAGGAAAACTTCTCTTCTGCAATTCTTCCTCACTCTGTTGCTCAAGGTGTATTTCATAAGTAATCTGCTGAGCCATTCCACTCCTTAATTTTTCATGTTTCTCTTCCAACTGAAATAAACCAAATTTTCATTTTTTGGAAATATTATAAAAGTAACAGCATCAAACTTAATTTTAACATGAAAACAGAGCTACAGGGCTCGGCACCCATGCTCGGTGGTTAGGGCACTGACCACATACACCGGGGCTAATGGGTTCAAACCCAGCCTGAACCTGCTAAAAAACAATGACAACTACAACAAAATAGCTAGGTGTTATGGAGGGTGCCTAAAGTCCCAGCTACTTGGGAGGCTGAGGCAAGAGAATCACTTAAGCCTAAGAGTTTGAGGTTGCTGTGAGCTGAGATGCTACGGCACTCTACCCAGAGCAACATAGTGAGACTCTGTCTCAAAAAAAAAAAAAAAATAGAGCTATAGGCAACAAAGAAAATGAAGAAAATGTTTCCGTTCAATAGCATGTTTCAAGGAAAAACAAATACCAAAAAAACTTTCCTATGGCTTCAATAATCACTCCTTCATCTCCTGGCTGTGAATAAAAAGTATTCTACCTGTTCTTCAAATGGACAAGAAACGGGGCAAAGTAGTTGCTCCCCACTTCCAGAGCACTGTCTTCACCCTGCCGGAGCCCCATATGTTTTAAAGTACTTACCCAAATGCGATTCTTTGACTGTAACACTGTTGTGGAACCCCCCAACCGTACCCATCCCTTCAGATCAATCCTAGTGTAAAATTCCATCCTCTGGTATGTGATAATCCTTCTAACAACCTTCTAACAAACTGGCTCACAATCCTACAACCTTCAGACTTTGGCCACCCATGATGGGTCCTACTTTCAAAGGCTGTAATTCTGAAATTCTCTCTCCAATCATAAGCCCCCTTCTAGTTGTTTCCCATACCTTCACTCCCCAGCTCTCGTGCTTTGCCCCGCAGTAGGACACTCAATCCCTCTCCCTATTTTCCCATGCGTTAGCATCCTTCTGGCTTCTTCTGCTTCTCAACTGAGACTAACACCCGCCCCATCCCACCCCGGCAATTAACATCTTAATATACTCTCCTTAAGCACAAAAAATAGCTGTAGAACCTTATCCTTCCAAATTCCTGCACCTGTCAATTTCCATACCATTCAAATTCTTTACTTAGGCTCCCAAAGACTTAAAGAAAGTCAACAGAATGAATTAAATAACTTCACTAGAAATGATGCTGCTTAACCTTAGCTGGACTGCCTGGTAATTTTAAGAACCATCTTTGATCCCCTATTACACTGCTAAGAACTAAGATTAAAATTTACACAAGCTTCTTCAATTTCCCTCATTTCTACTCTAAATGTCTCTGAACCTTGATCTAATGTTTTTTACAGAAACATTTCTCTTCTAAACACAATCGCCTAGACTCTTGGCCCTGCTGCTTCTATCACCTATAATTCCTCTTGTCTATCTTACAGTATCAACAAAGCCCTCTCCACCAGGTCTTTCTTTTCAATCTATAAACATGTTAATATTTCTCCCATTCTTGAATGCTAAAAGAAAAAAAGAAAAAGAAAAGAAAACAGAAAAAACTAGCCTGGATTTGCCTTAAGTAGGCTATTTCCCTATGCTATTATCCATTAGGTACCCTCCTTTTTACTGCTAGCAGCATAGTTTGTATTTGCTGCTTCTTTCTCTTTAATCATTCACCCCTAGCTCCTTACACTCTGCCCCACACTTCATGCTCCTTTGAACCTGAGCTCAAGGGTCACCTACAATTTCATGCCAAAATCCAGAGACCTTTTCTTATTCCTCCTTCTCCCTGATCTCTCCAGCATTTGATAATACAGCCCTTCCTCCATTCTTGCCCTTCTGTTCTCTCATGCCCTGGCACACCAGTCCCCCACACTTCTTGAAATTCTTCTTCCTTGACCTAAGATAGCAATTGCCTGATCTAATTGTCTAAATTAATCTAAAACCAAATACATTTTTCACATATTCCCAAATTTGTCTTCCTCCTATAGTCCATATTTCTGTAAATATGCCCTGATACCTCTTTGTCATGCAAACTCAAAATCTAAAATTCTTTGGCTCTTTTCCTTCCCTCAGCAATCCAAGACTGCTTGGATCTACCTCCACCTTGTATATATTAAACTACAGTGATACAGTCCTTCATTTCTCCTAAGGACTTGAATTGTCATAATAGTCTGGACACAGTCTCCATTCTCCAAGTATACTCCACTACCAGAGTCTGATTGTGTTGGTACATTATTGAAATCTACAATAGCCCAAGTAGCCCAGTGACACATCTTTCTAAGAGATGTATGGTTCCTTTCAATCAGCCACAACCTATATCTAGATTCTAGTCTCTAGAAGACAGAGACTAAGTTCATCTTATAAATCACCTTCAATAACACTAACAGTATTATCCTAACCATGGAAGTCATTTAAGAATGTTTACATTTATCTCTTTAAGAACAGCTAAAAATAATTTAACTTACTTCTTCAGTGACAATTTCATGCAAATCTGGAATGCTCAGGTCTGCTTTCACAAAAGGAATCTTGTCCACCTCTTCAGGAAATGGGCGATGTTTCACAGTATATTTAAATCCAACATCATTTTTAGGAACTGGGCGAGGTTCAGGCACAAAAAGCTGGCAAAATAAACAAATAACATTATGTTTATTGCAGACAGTCCAATATCTATCTGTAATAAGACAGATTTCCCCAGCCTATTAGATTCCTGTACCTCACAAGGATTATATATCATAAAAACTCACTAAGAATCTACACATGCTATAGATAACAGTAAAAGTAAGCAGCCTGGGTATCTGTGCACTCTATTTTATTTTTCTAAAAATGTCTATCAACTTGGTATATATCCCATGATTGACAAGGGGCTGTGGACTTCTACTGCTGCAGGCCTGAATCTCCCACATTCAATGGTAAGCCACTATAGTTAGGGCTTTAAATCTCAAACTACCTTCCTTCTGAAAAAGCTCTCAAATTATTCCATATAATAAAGTACAAGTTTATTTTTTTCCTATATTTTCTTTTCCTCTTCCTTTTTTTTTTTTTTTTTTTTACAGTTTTTGGCCAGAGCTGGGTTTGAACCCGCCACCTCCGGTATATGGGGCCAGCGCCCTACCCCTTTGAGCTACAGGTGCCACCCAAAGTACAAGTTTAGGTCTACTGGGCCATCTCTAGAAAATGAGTTCAATTAGAACCTCAGCATGGCTTAATTGAGAGGGTATGAGCATTAAATCTAGGCCTTTATGGTTCCAAATCCATGCTTAAATATGTATATGATACATAGTAAACTCTCAACAAATTTTAGTTCCTTTCCTGCTAACTTTCCTTCTCAGTTTAAACACTAACTTAGTAATTTACAGAGCTGCTGACAGAATGTGACCTGGATGATGTCACCAAAAGAAAACAGGTGTGCTCCTCATGGGTAAACATATCTTACCTAATAGAGACACCTAGGATATTAAATGATTTTAGGCACTGATCCAATTTCATGGATATCTCTCATAAAGGCTGATAAAATTTTATGAAGTCATATTTTAAAAAATATTTTAGTAACAGAAGTAAAAGCCTACAATGTAATAAGTGAAAAGAACACACAAAACAACTCATTCTATTTAAGTGTTATTGTATTGGAAAGGGAAAAAAAGATCAAAACAAAACCCAATCCAAAATTGTAACAGTGGCTATATCCTTCTGGGTAATGAGAACAGGTGATTTTAAATTTTTTCTTTATTATCTGACTTTTCAGATAATAAATTGTGCCACCCTAAAAGATTTCATTAACTTTACAGATTAAAAAATTACACAACATAGTACCAATTACAGAGTAATAAATCATATAAAACAATTTGAAACTAAGTCCTGTTGCGAGGTAAATCAAAGGTCTGGTCAAATTTTTTTTTTTTTTTTTTTAAATACACAGTATCTATCAGACTTTTATTATATCTAAAATTACATGGAAAAAACATATTCAGAAAAACATGTCCTTCCTCCTAAGTGGATGTCAGGATCACGTGGAAAGCTTTCTGAAGACACACCTGCCTTGAAGATGCCTTTAGGAGTAATTCTAGGTTCCTAAGATGATTCTGATGTGAACCCACTGAGAAACTGGTTCACAAAATATTTACCTGTGACTTTTGTTGGAAATTATTTAACCTTTAAAACAAACACACACACACACACACACACACACACACACACTCATCATCCCTCCCCTATAACTTCTGAGAAGTACCTTCTGATTTGCTTTTGCTCCTCGGGGTAAAAGGCAAAGCTGTTGTGCCCAAGCAAGTCTTCCAGACATTCCCCGGACCAGCACAGTGACAGAGGGGAAAAAATCATCTAGAATAAAATGTTTGTGTAAAAGTTTATCTTTCAGACAACCATTTAAAATAAAACTATTATCAAGGGCGAACTTCTCATAATCAAAGCCCCAACACAGTTGTTTCCAAAGCTTTGATTATGTACCACCTCTGTGGTTTATACCACACCCATATACCAGAAGTACTATTTTTTTCTTCAGAAGTACTACTATTCTTCTTTCTACCAACCACTCTTTCTTTCTCCCTTCCTTTCTTTTTCTTTTCCCTCCCTCTCTCCCTCCCATTCCTTCCTTTTTTTCTTTCTTTCATCTATCTATTTACTGAGACAGGTTCTCACTCTGTCACCAGGCTGGAGTGTAGTGGCACGATCCTAGCTTACTAGAAAACTCCTGGGCTTAAGCCATCTTCCAGGCTCAGGTTCAGCCTTCCGAGTAGCTAGGCCTACAGCAGTGCACTACCATGCTCAGCTTTTTCCTTTTTTCTTATAGAGACAGGATCTCCCTCTGTTGCCCAGGCTGGGTCTTAAACTCCTGGCCTCAAACAATCTTCCTGCCTCAGGCTTCCAAAATACTAGAATTACTTGCAAAAGCCATTGTGCCTGGCTGTTCTTTCTTTTTATTTTACTTATTAATTTTTTGTTTTGTTTTGAGGTAGAATCTCACTTTGTCACCCTTGGTAGAGTGCTGTAGTGTCATAGCTCACAGCAACCTCAAACTTCTGAGCTCAAGTGATCCTCTTGCCTTACCCTCCCAAGTAGCTGGGACTACACGTGTCTGTGGCAATGCCTGCCTAGATTTTCTGTTTTTTTTTTTAGTAGAGACAGGGTCTCACTCTTGCTTAGGCTGGTCTCAGACTCCTAAACTCAAATAATCCACCTGCCTCGGCCTCCCAGAGTGCTAGGATTACAGGCATGAACTACTGCACCTGGCCCTTTCTTTTTTTCTTTTGGGCTGGGGCTGGGTTTAAACCCACCACCTCCGGCATATGGGGCTGGCGCCTTACTCCTTTGAGCCACAGCCGCCGCCCTGGCCCTTTCTTTTTATTTTTAACTTACATTTATTTTAAAAGAAACCTGTGTGTCTTGAAATGCAAAATCATAAATTTTGGTGTGCTAATTATATATTTTTATTCATTTATTTATTTTTGAGACAGTTTCAAGCTGTTGCCCTGGGTAGAGTGCCGTGCCATCATAACTCACAGCAACCTCAAACCCTTGGGCTTAAGCGATTGTTTTGCCTCAGCCTCCCAAGTAGCTGGGACTACAGGCACCTGCCACAATCCCTGGCTATTTTCTTTGTTGCAGTTGTCATTGTTGTTTAGGTGGCCCAGGCTGGGTTTGAACCCACCAGCCTTGGTGCATGTGGCTGGTGCCGTAACCACTGTGCTATGGGCACTGAGCCTAATTATGTATTTTAAAATAACATGTTTAAAAATATATAAAGTAATGTTTACCAATGAATCAACTACGATCATCTCATATACCCTCAGTGATGCACATACACATTTCTGGGAAATGCCATCCTAGCAAACAACTCTTAACCTCCCAATGGTGCAAACAACCTAGGTATAGGAAAGAGAGATTGTCTGCAGTGTTCATGCTACATCTGCCTATACGTTTGTGTACTACTGCCAACCACAGGCAGGCACTGTTCCGCCCCAGCACAAGTTCAGGGGCAGAGTGGTGGCAGTATAAGTAAAGAATGAATGAATTCCTGAGTAACCCAGATCCTTGTTTTTAATTTGTTACTTTTGTCTCAGGTGTGAGGGTCAAACTTTTTCAAACTTTTCTCTCTTGTTTCTTCTGTTATTAACTATTATAACGAACTACTGAAATGTCCATATGTATTCCAATTGTTTATATTTTGGTAGACCTCTTATGCAATATAATTACTTGGAAAGAGAGTAGGGGAGTCCTGAAAAATCTGGGAAAAGGCCAGGAAGCCTGAGGGATTCTGGGCTGGGATTCTGCAGATGGCTTGGGAATAGGAGGCTGAAAGAATCATGAATAGTAGACACAGCAGCCTAGGGAAGAAAGCCAAGCAAGCCATGGTCTGGGATAGAGAAGGAAGAAGTAGCTGTGGAAAAGACTGGGGACTGGTACTTCTGGAGTTGGCAATGATAAAAGGCCTTGTTCTATTTCATATTAATGTCACTATATCTCACCACAACATGATGGAAATTTTTGATGGTATTCTTTTATCCCAAACTACAGGGAAAAGTTTCACTTCCATTTTATGGATTAATGAGATCCTACTTATATACACAATGGACATAGGACATTAAGACCCTGTTTACCTTTGCAAAGGCAAGAAGACAAGTCTTTAATCACTGAGCAAATCCTATTATGGCAATAACATAAAGGACAATGTGGCATTTAGAAATCTGAGTTCTAGCCATACCATATAATTCTCAAGGAATCCCAGCCAAAACAAATATACTCTGTGAGCATTAGTTCCTTCATCTATATATAACGGAATGGTACATCTGGTGACTCCCTGAGTTTCTTTAGGGCCACAGATTCTGTAACCTTCACTTTTCTTCATCTTCTCAGCAATGAGGATCTCTCTGGGAACATACTTCCTTTACATACTAGCTGATACCAATTACCACCAGGAAAAAATAGATACTATGAGTATTTTGGGTTGTGGTGGTAATTACATACCCTGAGATGGTTTATAAGTAGGGGGAGGGAAGGGAGAAAAACAGTGTGTGTTGTATTAATAGAAAAATCAATGAAGGGTTTTCAGTAGGGCATTGGTATGGTCAGGTCTGTATTTAAGGATGAATACTACAGTGGCAGCAAGCAGGACAGAAGTGAGGTTAAACTAATTTTGAAATTAGCAAGGTGGGCTAGGAAGGGGAGGAATCGCACCACACAGGAAACAACTGTAACAATCTAGTGAGAAGTAATAAGGCCCTGTATTTGGATGTATAGAGAGGAATACAGAAGTTAGGAAAGATTCAAAAGTCACTGGTGAGGTGGTGAAAACGTAGAAATTAGTTATACAGGATAGCCATAGAGTTCACATGCAATTTTAAATTTATGGCTTGTTTAAATTTTTTGCTTGTTTTTTGCTTGTATGACATAAAACAAGCAAAAATGATAAGTCAAATTTCTAGCCTGTGTGAATGGCACCAATAACTGAAATAGAACAATGGGGAGTGAGGGGGCAGGACTCAAAGTTCAAAAGGGAAAAAAGAGTGACAATGATAAAAACATAAAATATCCTACTAAAACAAACTTTTTATAAAACCACAGAGCCATTCCCTGCATACAGTGGCTTGTGCCTGTAATATTAGCACTTTGGGAGGGTAAGGTGGGAGGACTGCTTAAGGTCAAGAATTCAAGACCAGCCTGAGCAAGAGTGAGACCCCAGCTCTCCAAAAAGTAGAAAAAGTAGCTAGGCATGGTGGTGTGTGCCTGTAGCCCCAGCTACTCTGGAGGCTGAGGCAGAAGGATCAATCCAGGAGTTCAAGGCTGCAGTGATCTACAATGATGCCACCGTACACAAGCTTAGGCAACAGAGCAAGACCTTATCTTAAACAAACAAACAAACAAAATTACAGAGCCACTTCAGATAGACATAAAGAGCCTTTAAAGATTCTATTTAATATGTATATTTTATTTTCTGACCTCCTATTTTTCAGGTGCTAATGTTGCAGAGCTGGAAGTCTTTCTGACAAATGCACAATTACTTAGAACCTGCAGTATCTTCTTCCCTGATCCTAGAAATAGCTTCATGGAACTGATGATATGTATTGACTTAGCAGGTAAGAAGGCTCAAAGTGCTAAAACTTACTCTGCTCATTTCCAAGAGGTTGCTCCAGCATTGCCAGGATGACACTGTTATCCAAGACAAAGTACCGGAAACTATGCTTGTTTATAGTTGGCAGCCTGGAGTATTTAATCAAAGTGGTCTCATTCACCAGACTACAAGGAGAGGCAGGACCACTGGGTGAAGGAAATGCGCCAAGCAACTGCATAATACTATGGAGAATGGAAAAGGTAACAGTTAATTATCAAAGCAAAATCTTCAGTTTTCCTCACATAGTAACGTGTCCTTCTGCTGTTCAGAATTTTAATGGACAGCCATGCTTCTTGACATGTTATATTTTTCTCCCCATAGTGAAGGCCATGGTGTCCTGTCCAGATTTTCCCCTCCAAGAATGAAAGGCCCATTCCTCTAGATGCAGAGAGATGCTGAGTCCCTCTCCAGAATTTCCCCCATGGTCAATGAGAACCATCTCACTCAAGAGCACAGCTTCCTTCTGAGACAGACCACATGCAACGAATGGTTGACTCAGGGGCATAACATCCCAGCCTGCTCTCCAGCCTAAAAGAACTCTGAAGAGTCATGCCAGCTCTAGAGCGCTTTGTTGCAAGTGCCTCCCTGTACCCAATCCTGTTTCCTTCATTTCCCCATAGTGATTGATCCTGAGAGCACTATCCAATAAACTTCCTGCAAGCAAATTTCTCTTTAGTTTGCTACCCTGGGAACATGACTAACAACATTTCCACTTGAATGTCCTAAGGATATGTTAAAAAATCTGCATGTGCTTTCTGGGTTTCGGGATTATTCTAAAGAACTCTTGACCCAGAAAAGGATTCAAAGATGAGCTAAACCTCTGAATTTCTCAGATGAGGCAGGCTCAGAAAAGATAGGTGATTGTCAAAAGACCAGAAACCAAGGCCTGCTGCCTTCTCACTGTATGCTCACGAGTAGATTTTATCCTTATTTTACAGATAAAGAACTTGAGGAACTAAGAATTAGATCTCATAGAACTATTGTAATTATTAAACCAAAGTATATAAGGAAAATTGCTCTATAAACTGGAATTCAATTGAACAAGCCTGAACTTTCAAACTTGTTTATATCCATATTGATTTCTGCATACATTAATAACAATAACTTATGCAGCACTATGTGCTTACTATGTGCACTGTTTTAAGCACTTTACACACATTATTTCACATAGTTTCATAACAATCCTGTAAGATAGGTACTATTCTAATTCCCATTTAGAATGAAGAAAGTGAAGGAGAAAGAGAAAGTATCTTGTGATTAAAACAAAGATTTTATCTTATGGCTCAAATATCACCTAACCCTTCAGATGCATCTCATTTAGAAAACCAATATTCCACACCCACCACCACTTTTATCATTTCAGTCCTCAGCTTGAAGGACTATTCAAGCTTCTATTCTTTTACTCTATTCTTCCTCTATTCTTTTTTTTTTTTGGCTGGGGCTGGGTTTGAACCCACCACCTCCGGCATATGGGACCGGCGCCCTACTCCTTGAGCCACAGGCACCGCCCTATTCTTCCTCTATTCTGTTACTCTAAGGCTTGAACCCAAAGATCTGTGATAATGGAGGGCAACATTGCTCCTTCCATTTTTTCACCTCCTTATATGAGGACTAAGAATTTCAAGGACCAAGTGAACCTGATGTTACGTTCAGGCCTCTCAAGAATTGTAAAAAATAGGAGAGATACCGGTATATTAATAACAAGAAAATATGGCTTTGGTTTTCTAAAACAGGACAGAGATGGATATTGCAAACCATATGGGCTAAGTGAGCTTGTCATGTCCCATGCAAGATTCTAAGATATTATACAAGTAAGAAATAGGTCACTAAAATCAAATCATACCAGCCTAACTACATTTTCTCTTCTGGATTTTAACTAGACTGGAAAGGCAGATAAATGTCTCTGAAAGCAAGACATACAAGTATTTGATAGTGTATCATGACAATCTTATAGATAAGATTTAAAAATTCCTGTGAACCTGAAGGAAATCCTCCTATGACATGTTTCGTGAGTCTATTTCTGTTCAATATTTTTATCAGTATCTTTGATTAGAACATGCAGCACAGGTTCATTAAATCTGCAGTTAATAGGCCAGGCACGGTGGCTCACGAATGTAACCCTAGCACTTAGGAAGGCTGAGGCAGGAGGACTGCTTGAGCCCAGAAGTTCGAGACCAGCCTGAGCAACATAGTGAAACTCCATCTCTACAAAAATTTAAAAATTAGCCAGGTATGGTGGTACATGCTTTATAGACCCAGTTACTCGAAAGGCTGAGGCAAGAAGACCACTTGAGCCCAGGAGTTTAAAGTTACAATAAGTAAGGATGATGCCAATGCACTCTGGCCTGGGCAACAGAGTGAGACCTTGCCTCAAAAATAAAATAAAATAAAATAAAATAAAATAAAATAAAAAAGCTGTGGTTAAACTGCGGTGATAAAATATCAGAGAGCTAAGATACAAAAGAATCTTAAAAGATTGAAAATAAAGAGGTAAATCCCATATGAAGAAATTTCAGGATTAAATGTAAAGTTCTGTGCATTACATTCAAACACCCCCAAACAAGTAAGTACAGGATGAGAAAGACAGATAGAAAGTAAACATAGGGAAAAAAACTCAAGAATTTTAGTTGACTTAATGCAAATCACCAGGTTCTCAGAAACCCAGTAAGCCTCTGAGTACACTGTAATGAAAATAAAATATTCTATAGAGTGTAAACACCATCAAACCACATCTAGAATACAGTACACAATAAGCCACCTGTAAGAAGTATATAGTCAAACCTATACCAGTTGAGAATTCCAAGAATGATAAAGGTATTTGAATCTCTGTAATACAAAAAATATCTTAAGGTACTGGCAGAAGTGAAACACAGAGAACATGAGCATTGCCTTCAATTACCACTGCTGCCTAGACAAGCTATTTTACTAACAATGTCTGACTTAGAACCAATGGACAGAAATTAAAGTGGGAGAGATTTTTAGCTCAATGTAAAAATATTAAGTTTTTAACAACTTAAATGGACAACTGTGAAAATTAGAAGCTAAATAACTTGGTAAGTATATCTTAAGCAAAGGAGCTGTTGAAATGACTTCTAAGGTTCCCAATTTTGAATTTGTATTAGTATGACAAGGGGAAAAAACCCAACCAGCTCATCTACACACTCCGTAATTGTCTGCTACATGTTCAGCATTGTGAGGGTTGTCAAAGAAAGATGTAAATGTACCCAGATTGGGGAGATAATGCTGGCATGTATAAAATATAACCAGGTACAATCATGACAGTATAGAATTCCCCACTGTGTGGTACAGGCAGACACGAGGGCAGAGGAGAAGACGAGTCATTTTCATCTTCATGAAGCAATAACCAAGAAGGTCCTGTGGAGGTAGCTAGATTTGAGGTGAGCACTGAACAGTGATGGATGCGGCTCAGGGAGAAACCCAGAGAAGGAGCACAAGCAGGTGTGAGCATGGCCAGTTTACAGCCACAAGTTCCTTCTGCCCGATGATGGCAGAAGGGATGACTTTGACCAATGTGTTCCAACAACAAAGCAAGAAACAGGGATCTATTCAAGGTTTCCACTTACTCAAGCAACATGTTCAAAATGTGCTTAAAAGGCCGGGCATGGCGGCTTGGTTCATGCCTGTAATCCTAGCACTCTGGGAGGTTATGGTGGGAAGATTACTTGAGTTCAAATGTTTGAGACAATCCTGAGCAAAAACAAGAGGCTGTCTCTACTAAAAATAGAAAAATTAGCCAGGCATTGTGGTGGGCTAAGATAGGAGAATCACTTACACCCACGAGTTTGAGGTTGCTGTGAGCTAGGCTGATGTCACAGCACTCTAGCCTGGGCAACAAAATGAAACTCTGTCTCAAAAAAAAAAAGTGCTTAAAGGCTACAGATGATGGCCTTTAATCCTATAATCCTAGCCCTATGAGGGGACTGGTTCAGATAGGAGTTCAAGACTGGACTGAGCAAGATAGTTAAGACCTTGTCTCTACAAAAAATTAAAAAATTAGCTATGCACAGTGGTGCACGCCTGTAGTCCCAGCTATTCAAGAGTCTGAGGAAGGAGGATCACTTAAGTCCAGGAGGTCTGAGGTTTCAGTGAGCTATGATGAATCCACTGTAATCTAGCCTGGGTGACAGAGACCCTGCCTCAAAAAGAAAAAAGAAATTGTGCTTAAGGATGATGAGTTTAGCAACAGAAATCTAGATGAACAGGAAGGATTGAGAATGAAAACAGGGAAATCAAGCAAGAAGTAAAGAGGGCCAGGACTAGTATGCTATCTGAGGTTACAGAGGATGGAGGAAATACTTTACAAAAATAAAGTCTATTAGATTGAGTCACTGGCTTTACACAGGAAATGAGAGAAAGACAAATCAGAGACAACCAAGCTTCTGTTCTGGCATAACAAGCAAACAGCAACGCCACTAACAATTGAGAGAGAACAGAAACATCTAGTTGGGCATGTGTTTCATTACGAACGGTACTCTTGAGGGTACCCATCAAGTCTGAGATATCATTTTTAGAGAACACTATCTCAGCTGAAGAGAAATAGATGAGCCATCTAAGATAGTTACTGGCAAGGTGAGGAAGAAGCAGCCTGGATCTCTCTATTCCTGGGCATATATCCAATCCTCACTGCCAGTCATGCTCTCAAGGAACCCCCCTTTCAGGCCAGGAGGGAGCAAACTTACTGTTGTATAATGAAGAGTTCCCAGTGAAAAATGTCCTTGCCCTTTCTCTCCATATCCTTCTTAGTTTTCAAGGCATACATCAAGTTCTACTTTCATGACACTTTTAAGGCTACCCCAACCCACACATGGTCTTCTCTCTGAACTTTTATTTCTTCTAGTAATAAAATCAGTATAGGAACATGAGTCAGCAACTCATACCTTTCTGGTTTTCTAGCTATTAGTCAAACTTCCACAAAGTCACTTAAAGTCCAGCATGAGCATAGTACTGAACCACAGGAAGCACTCTAAAAATTTACTGCATGACCTAAGCCCACGAGGAAGAGAAATAAATCCAACTTATTTGTGTACATCCCAAGTAAGCAACTGAACTCACAGAAAATGCTGGGATCTTGGTAAGGATTGGTTTACAGACAAACCTTCAAGTGGTCTTGTCTGCCATTTTACTAAGACAAAGATGAGTCAACCCAGACTGACACCCCTCCTTTGTACTTTCATAAAAATATTCTGGGTCTTCCATTCTTCTAAGTGAAGTATCCCAAGAATGAAAAACAAACACTACATGTACGAAATACTAAAATAGGAATTAATGATCAATGCTTATATGCCCATATCAAAGTAAAACTCAACAAAACTCAAGCAGGGTGTAGTGGGGAGGAGAGTATGGGTAAATTCATACCTAATGAGCACAGTGCATGCTATCTGAGTGAAGCGCACATTTATAACTTTGACTCAATCTGCACAAAAACAAATTATGTAACCAAAACATGAAATTAAAGAAAAAAACTTTTCTGGGTCTTCATCTACACTTATCCTTTCATAAGCCCCGTCTTTCCATCTGAACTGTCCTTCCCCCTAATCTCCACATAACTGTTCTCTTTAGTCCATAAACAAAACTGCCTTCCTTCCCTCTTTCCTCACCACCCAAGCACAAACTCTATCAACCTCTGTCTCTACCACTTTACCACTGAAATGACTGAAACAGCAGTCTTGGTATGTTCTTAACCACCTTGTCTTGCAGCTCAAACTTTACCCTTCTCAGAGTCATTTTCTCTAGGAATGTTCCTCTGATTTCCCCTTATCTGGAAGTACTCCTTCCAACGCTCAAGCAATGTATTTGCACCTCTTCTCTTGAAGCACTTATTTTCCACCAAATATTACAGCTATTTGTGTTCACATCTTATCTTCCCTACTAGACAAGATGGTGTAGAGGTGGTGGTGGCTGTATCTGATTTATCTTTATGATGTTATCACCAGCTCTTAAGAGACAGTTCATAAATCTTGGCTGAATGAACCTGTATTACATAATATAAATGGTGTAGTAAAGAATATAGACCACTGAGTTGGGCAGCAGACCTCAGGGAAATCACAGACAGATTCTGCCTCTGGACTTAGCCATCAAAGTGAGGGGCTGCAGCACGTCTCTCCAAGACCCTTTCCAGCTCTAACAGGATAGGACTTGAACTAACATCAACCAGTGTAGAGAAACAAGGACTCATAGCTAAGAATGGGGTTTTTACATAAAGAAAAAAAAAAAGACAGAAAGAAAACAAGGATTCAAAACTCTCAGCCCCACGTTCCTGGTTTCTTTTGGTCTAAAAAACAGTTAAAAAATTTTTTTTTCTTTCTGTTTTATTTCTGGAGAAAAAGGGCTCAGTCACTTAATGTGAAGCATACAGGGAAGAGAAGAAACCACACAGATCACTGCTAACCCATCTCCCTCCTTGGAGTAATCCCTGTGTGGTCACTTTCATACCATGTTAGGGTGGCTTCAGCAGCATCCTTTACCCTCATAGATGCAGGGTTTGGCTCCTTATCTCCTTTGTATTTGACCTCTTGTTCACTGTTCTTGGACTTACTTCCTGAGATACCCAGTTCCACAATCTCCAGTACTTCCTTAAGGCAATCCTAGAAGAAAGAGAAGCAGACCAATTTTTGTAACACAGCTTTCTAATGAACAGAGAAGGAAATCCATCAAAATGCTAATAGTGCTTGTGTTTTGGCAGAAGTACTCCAGTTTCTTCCCAATTTTCTTTAATAGGCATATATTAATTTCATTGTAATATAATAAATTTTATACCCTCCCCAATTCCTCTTAAAAACTAAATTTGAGTGTTCAGAGAGTTAGATAAGTTAAAATTCGATTCAACTTTATCAGTCACAATCCTTGTAAAATTGCCATGCACTGCAAATCATGAAAGCACAAGTGAAGGAGATGTAACAATAATTCAGTTATATATTACAAAAGGAAGCTCCTAAGTGACAGACATTTTTTAAGCAATTTCTGATATCATAATTTTAGAAACCATAATGAAAATAACTAAGATTAATTCAACAATATTAGTTTTGTAATTATATAAAGGCCTCTATGAAGACCCTGGTATCTCTTCTTTATACTGTGATTTTTTAATAATGCCTGCAACCCTATAAGGAGGGCATTACATGGAACAATGGCCGGAAAAGCAGACTACACATCTGTGCCCACTTCAAAGTGGAGAAATGTATGAGAAATAGCATTTTCAGATAGAAACAACCTTTAGGGACAAACTACACTCCGGTTTGCAGTCTGACAGTCAACTACCCTTCTTGGTTTAATGACAGATGACCAAAGTGCCTACTAGCTGTCTCAAGGATACCATCACGTCAAGAATCGTCTTTAGAATTTAAATTCATTGAGGTCCCATCTTTCTAAAAATTCTCCATGGGTTAATTTGCAACTAAATATAAACATGGTAACAGTTTTCAAGTTGTACTCAAAGGACAAGATTTTACTGAAATCTACCAAGTTTAAAGTGTGAGATACTGTATTTAAATTTAGATATTCTCTTTGAAAAGGCATTTTCCCAATATACATTCTTATTTCACCTTAATGATTTAACATTAAATAAATTCACCTTTTCATCCAGCATGTCAGGGTGCTCTGTCAGCCAGACACAAAGACACTGAAAGGCTGCCACTATCATGGAGTGCAGATCCCGGGAGTGAAGTGGAGCTGGCCGACTGCACTGGTATACGATGTAGCTGCATACAGAACTGATGGCTCGCTTCCGATCTCCTGAGTCAACCATCACCTTTACCTGAGTGTGTTCATTAGCAGAATAAAAAGAGTCAGGAAGAATCCACTGCACCAATGTCAAAGCATCTGTACTAAGGCTTGACCTATTTGAGAAAGTGATACACCACAGAAGGCTTGTTTTTTTAAATATAAGAGCAGAATATTTCAGATATACTATTATATAATACTCTACAAAGAAGTAGCATTTTTCAGATTCTAAAATAGTACTTCATTTCAGCATAGTTTTTTATGTCCTAAAACCCTATGGGCACACCTACTCATCATTGCCAGAGATTTGAAAACTAGCTGGCAATATGCCATGTGACCACTGTAAGCCCCATAACCCAACCTCACAGTGCTGATCTATCCTCTGCACAAAGCTCTGTGCAGCTGCTCAGAGGTCTAATTACCATACAGTAAACTGCACATATTTAAAGTGGGCAACTGGTCAGTTTTGACATAGATACACATCCACAAACTATCACCAGAATCGAGATAGTGAACATGTCCATCACTCCTAAAATCTCATGGACTTTTGCAATCCTTCCTTCCACTCCTCTCTGCCCCCTTCCCTCAGCAATTGCTGATCTGTTATCACTATAGGTTAGTTTGCATTTTCTAGAGTTTATACAAATAAAATCACGCAATATGCACATCTCTCTTTTTGGGAGAGGGTCTGGCTTCTTTCACTCAGCGTAATTATTTTCAGATTTATCTACATTTTTGTGTGTATTAATTGTTCATTCCTGAGTAGTATTCTATTGCATGAATATACCACAATTTGTTTATCTTGTCACCTGTTGATGGACATTTGAGTTGTTTCCAGCTTCTGGACATTACCAAAAAAGCTGCTAAGAATATTCATGGACTAGTCTTTATATGGATATATGTTCCCTGATCTCCTGGAAGTAGAATGATTGGGTCATATGATAAGTATATGTCTAGTTTTTTAAGTAACTGCCAAGCTAACTTGCAAAGTGGTTGTTCCACTTAACATTCCCATCAGCTCTGCAGTCCATTGTAATAGGCATATAGTAATATCTCATTACGGCTTTAATTGCATTTCTCTAATAACTAATGAAATTAAGCATCTTTTCCTGTGCTTATCTGCCATTTTTGTATCTTCTTTGGCAAAGTGTTCAAATCTTTTGCTGCTGTTTGACTATGTCATTTTACTATTGAAGGTTTTTTGTTGTCAACATCATTGTCTTTTTAAAATATTTTATTACAGGTCTTTATGAAGCAACATCCAGACTCCAGATCCAGTTTCCAAGGAGAAGTGGGAACTGGGAAGAACATGGCAGGTGGCTCTGTGTTCCCAACCTTCTATACCAAGAAGGCAGGGGTGGTAGGTAGTATATTAGAGTCCACAATGCTCACATGGTCAGGCCACTCTTACCACTTAGTCCCTTGCAGCATGATCTCCATTTTAATGAACAGCATACGGTGGATAGCAGCATCAATACTGTACTTAAGAAGGTCCCCACTGTGGACCGTCAGATCATCTGCAAAGCTCACGGATTCAGTTCTCTATCCTTAAGAATTTCCCTGACGTGATGACCATGTAGCCCTCGCCCCACTCTCCACAAAGAACTGCAGCACACTGCAGCAGGCTCTCCACACAGAAAGCCCTCCTACAAGTGTATAATGTAGAGACCGTCTAGGTAATCGCATATAGACCTTTTGAAGGCCACCTTTTCTGTATAAAGTTCTACCTGCCCTCAGGGAAACCAATCCTCTTCTGCACTACACTGGGTCAGTGCATGTATCTGCCTATCTTCTCACCAAGAACATGCTGCATCCCAGAGGCTAAAGTAATGATTTCTGTCCTTATGTACTCAATGTACTCAACTTCATCAAGCTTCTGAGTGAGGAACTTGCTAGTTCAGCTTTAAAGATGCCATTAACAACAAACTTCCTCTTCTTAGAAACCAGAAGCACCATATTGCTACCACACACCACCAAAAAAAAACTGTTATTGAGCAGTTATTGGGTTTTCTGTCTGGATAACAAGTCCTTCATCAAAATACAGGCTTTGTAAAGATTCTTCCCAGCCTGTGACTTGTTATCTCATTCTCTTAACAGTATTTTTTTGAGGAACAGTTTTTACTTTTGGTGAAGCCCAATTTATCAGTTGATTCTTCTATAGCAGCAGTCCTCAACCTTCTTGGTACCATGGACCAGTTTTCCATGGATAAGGGTGGGGGTTGTTTCAGGATGATTCAAGCACATTATATTGCCACCTCAGATTACTAGGCATTAGATTCTCATAAGGAGCTCACAATCTAGATCCCTCACACGTGCAGTTTAAAGTAGGGTTCATACTCCTATGAGAATCTAATGCCACTGATCAGACAGGAGGTGGTGCTCAGGCAGTGATGTGAGCCATGGGGAGCAGCTGTAAATACAGATGAAGCTTTGCTTACTTGCTTGCCTGCCACTTAGGTTCCTATCATAACAGGCCACACCCCAAGGTTTGGGGACCACTGTTCTATAGTGTAAGAAATCTTTGTATAACCCAAGGTCACAAAATTTTTCTCCTGTCTTCCACTTCTAGAAGTTTTGTAGTTCAAGCTTTATCTTTAGGTCAACAATCCATTTTAAGTTAATTTTTGTTCACAGTACAAGGTGTAAATCAAAGTTTTATGGGTTTTTTAACGAATATCCAATTCTTTCATCACCACTGGTTGAAAAAGACTAACCTTTTCCCATTAAATTACCTTTGTGGCTTTCTCAAAAATCAGATGACTATATATGTGTGGATTTACTTCTGAACTCTCTATTCTATTCCACTGATCTATTCATCCAACCATATGCCAATAACAGAGATTGTTTGATTACTATAGCTTTATAATAAGTCATGAAATCAGGTAATGTTAGCCCTTTATGATTTGCCGAGCAGGTCCAGATCTGCACTCAATTTAGGGCTAATTTCTTACTACTGAGTTTACTAAAGGTCACAGGGAATAGTATCCTGCCCTCAAAGGTAACACGGTCCTAGCCAGGCGTTGTGGTGGGCACCTGTAGTTCCTGCTACTTGGGAGGCTGAGGCAAGAGAATCACCCAAGCCCAAGAGTTGGAGGTTGCTGTGAGTTGTGACACCACGGCACTCTACCAAGGGCAACGTAGTGTCTCAAAAACAAGAAGAAGATACTATGGTCCTACGAGTCTCACAAATGGCTGCTTTTATTCTCTGTATTCAGTAATTTCTTCTCACAAAATTATTACACCTAAGGATCTTAGAGGTAAGCTCCAAGTGATGGTCAGAACATCTTAGGTTTTCTTGTCTATTTTGTTTCCTGTAACTTAGGGAAGTCATAGCCTTTGATCACCAGCCCCCACAACTGAAAAATAAGGTCTTAAACCATATCCTCCCAGATGGTACCACCTGATGTGTATCACCTTTTTATTCACAAAATGTTTTATATTTCATCTCATTTGATCCTCATTACACCAAGTGTTATACATAAGACAATCCTGCCCACCGTACCAACAAGAAAACACTCAGATGTTAACAATGATGCAGAGACAGTGGAACTCTTATACACTGCCGGTAGGAATGTAAGATAATTCAGTCACCGTGAGAAACAATTTGGCAGCTCCTCAAAAAGTTAATCATAGAATTATCATCTCCCCCAGTAATTCCACTCTTAGGTATATACCCCAAAAGAAATGAAAACTGGTATTCAAACAAATACGTGCACATGCACGGTCACAGCAGCGCTACTGACAACAGCCCAAAGGGTGGAACAACCCAAACTTCCCTCAACTGATAAATGGATAAACAGATTGTGATATATATTCATACAATGAAATATTATTCAACCATAAAAGGGAAGAAAATTCTGATACATTCTACAACACAAATGAAACTTAACATAATGAAAAAAATCTTGTTAAGTGAAAAAAGCCAGCTACAAAAGGTACATATTGTATAATTCCATTTGTATAAAATGTTCAAAATAGGTAGATCCAGAGATAAAATGACTGATGGTTGTCAGGGATTGAGCGGGGGAAACAAAACTTTTTTTTTTTGGAGACAGAGTCTCATTTTATCGCCCTTGATAGAGTACCATGGCATCATAGCTCACAGAAATCTCAGACTCTTGGGTTCAAGTGATTCTCATGTCTCAGTCCTCCAAGTAACTGGGACTACAGGTACCTGCCACAATGCCCAGCTATTTTTAGAGACGCGGTCTTGCTCTTGCTCAGGCTGGTCTGGAACCTGTAAGCTCAGGCAATCCACCCGCCTCGGACTCCCAGAGTGTTAGGATTACAGGCATTAGCCACCGCGCATGGTCTAACAAAACTTCTTAATGGATAAAGGGTTTCCTTTTGAAGCAATGAAAACATTTTGGAACTACAAGTAGTGGTTGCACAATATTATAAATGTACCAACAGCCACTGAACTGTTTGCTTTAAAATGGTTAATTTTATGTTACATGATTTTCATTTCAAAAATTAAAATACACTTAGAGAAGCATAAATGACCACTCAGCTCTAAAGTTCCACGAAACTGAAATAACATGGGTAAAAAAATTTGAGCAGTATAACCATTTTTACTTATCTCCAATAATGGAAGATGGAGAATCACAGATAATCCCAAATAGCATATTTTAGGATAATCACTCTTTGCAAAATCAATACGTTTTCTAGTATTATATGAAAATAAATAAATGGCAGTATTGAAATGTCTTTTGTAATTTAACAAAAACATCATTCATAGTCTTTGAACTATTTAGAAAAAAGTGGTTTCCTTTTGTAAATTTTTACTTGGAGGCTCAATTTTGCACACTTCAAGATATAAACTATGTCTGAGTATGAACAACACTGCAATACCCACATTAAAAGGTCAGGAGATACAGAAAAAAGATCCATGGCCCAAGTCTGCCAGGTTAAAATAGAAGGACTGTCCTCCTCACCTTTGCCAGGCCAGAGAGGAGCTCTAGAGCTGCCAGTGATATGCTCATGTCTTGCCGCCACTGGGAATTGAGTCTTTGGGTGACGAGATGAATGCTGCGAATCAGGAGCCCAGCAGCCGAATCTGTATTAAGAGCTAGGATATAACCCCAATGCCACATCCCACAGGGAGGGAAAACTAAGCATTAGTAACAAGAAGCACAGCATTCCACTAGGCACAGACCACAGCAGCCACAATGAACATAACGGGCACCCACACAGTGCTATGCTCCCCACCCCAGTGGCCTGTGTGCCAAGCCTGACTGAACAGTGCACAGGGCACACGCGCTGAACCAGAGCCGCTTCTAGCTCCCAGCTCATGTATTTTCTCAAATGAAAACCACGGATTTGGCGGTTTCAGTACTATTTTTCATAACAATGTAAATCTTAAAATTTCTAAATTTAACAATTCACAGAGAGCTATATTTAAAGAAAAATGATGAAAAGGCTATCAATTATTTCTTTGGAATTTTATAGAAGAAAGAATTCAAACTTTATAGCCTCCTCAGATGCTGGGAATTACCCCAAAGCATATGTTGAAATTATTTGCAGGATTTAAATTGCCATCAAAAATCACATGCAATGCCTGTTCAAACACATGTTAACATTTAACTCTACAAGACTAGTTTATTAATTCTAAAAAATTAAAATAACCAAGCCACCAAGTTTTTATTTGGCCTCCAATTCTATATTTAAAGTTATTACTACTTGGCTAATAGTAAATCAGGAGAAATTAAATTAGGACAAGTTAAATTGAACTTATAAAGGAAGCTTTAGGGACATTATACCTGTCAATCCTATCAGAAAGAGGGCAGTGACAACAGAAAAAGGAATGATCATTAAAGAGAGACATTCATGCAACACTAAAACAAATCTGGATTTCTCAGTAAAAAAAATATTTTACAACATTACAAGCAGAACTCACTAACACCAGTTCAAAATGCTGAAACAAACAATAATCACTTCAAACATTTATATTAGAACACATGCAGTAATACAAAAATTTCTTTAGCTTAAAAGTTTTAGAAAGCTTGAAAACAAACAAATTTTCAACCTATAGTACACCGAAATCTACATACACAATGAAAATAACAATTTAAATAACTTCGTTATAAGTACAGTACTTAAATGTGTCAAATATCCACATAGACTCTATGTATCTGACATGCTTAAGGATACTTATTTCAAACTTAAACCACAGAAACATGTCTCATAAATTCATGAACCTCACGAACATGGCTCATAAACTCTCTGGGTAATTAAAAAATTAAGTTCACATCTAAGGATCTAGATATCACATTCCAATCTACTTGGATAAATACTCACAGATTCGTGGTAGTATTTATGTTTAAAAACATAAAGGTACCCACAAACTTACAGAACCCATAAAATAACTGCCCAAGGTAGAGGACATTATCGAGGATGTTCTGCTGTGAGCTCTGAGGCAGAGTCCACATCTTATTTGACTTTTTTATCACTAGCACGTGATAAAAATTCCAGAAATGCCTCCTAACCACCCATTACCACCATTTATAAAATCGAATAAACTATCCAAAATTCTACTAAAAACTATATAGCTGAATTTTAAAAATTTGTTTTTTTCTTAGCTCTTTAGACTAATATTCTATTACACTTAAGTACATAAAAAACATGAAGATTAAAATTTTAATTTTTGTTTTATAAATTGGAACACTGAAGTTGTTCTATGAACTATGAATTTCAAAACCAACAAGCATGGCTTACCATAATCCCTTAGGAGAGCCTGAGCAGGTCTTTCACTGTCAGGAGTTGTGGGCTCTGTGCTTCCACCACTTGCTGAACTAATACCACTATTAGTGCGACTATGACTCTTCAGGTTATTTTCACCACCACCCTAGTGAAATGAAAATGAATCAGATATTTGAGGGCTACATTATATCTTATAAGGATAAGTAGAGGTCAGTCACTAAAAAACATGCTGATAAGATAGACTGTGCTAGCTAAAGAGCACAAACTGATATATAGATAAAAAATTGACAATGGAAAAAAAAAATTGACAATGGATTAAAACTGCTGTGGTATTTTTGCACAGACATTATCTACTAGAGGATATGAAGGTATCCTGACTATAGATGCCCATACTGGGGTCTTCTTTGCCACTGTTTACAAAGGGCCACCCCAGGGTCTTTTTCATCTCCATTAGATTACTATAGCTACTAATGACTTTGGGTCCTTAAAGAAAATACCCTAGTACCTCTCAAGCAAAACGTCAGGACCAAGATACAAGCTTAAAAAAACACAAACAGGTGAGATGTGTTGGTTCATGCCCATAGTCCAGGCACTTTGGGAGGCCAAGACAGGAGGAACACTTGAGGCCAGAAGTTCAAGACCAGCCTGGCCAACAAGTGAGACCTTATCTCCCCCCCCCAAAAAAAAAACCCACAAAAACAAAAAAACAAACCAATATAATATTAAGGTTAGTATGTAGATTAACTCCCCCATGTATAGGAGCTAATAAACCTATCTGTTAAAGACTTCTCTCATTTTTTCCCCATAAAACATAATTTATTATACTCAGATCAATAAATTATTATTAGCCATCTACTGAGATGTGGAATTAGTTTCCTTAATAATAACTTGACCACTCGTTACATCCACCCAGCTCACCCTAGAATACCCTACAAATCCCCCCACACTCTACACTCTATTCCAGGTAGAGTGATCACATATTCTGAAGATAGAAACAGGGAGCACTAAAAGTCTCTGAGAAGCTTTTTTAATTTAGAAGTATTGCTGGTTTGGGGGATACGCAAACTGTGGTCTAGAGAGGCTAGAAAGAAATGATGGGATGGAAAAAATAAACTAGATGCTCACTGGCTGGGATTTTCCCTACATTATTCAAGTACTAGCAGAGCAAAACAAAAAAGGGTTTTAGGTAGACACTCCTCAAGACTGGGATTTAGCTGGAGTTTCTCTCTTGCAGAATCTCTCAGAGACCTGATGTACAGCTGTTGAGGCACTGAAGGTAAGAAACCTCAAAATATATGCCTTTTAAAATAGAATCCATTGAGTTGGGCACGGTGGCTCACACCTGTAATCCTAGCACTCTGGGAGGCCAAGGTGAGTGGACTGCCTGAGTTCACAGGTTCAAGACCAGCCTGAGCAAAAGCAAAAAATCCTGTCTCTGAAAATAGCCAGGTGTTGGTGGCAGGTAACTATAGTCCCAGCTACTTGGGAGGCTGAGGCAAAAGAATCGCTTGAGCCCAAGAGTCTGAGGTTACTGTGAGCTATGACACCACAGCAGTCTACTGAGGGTAACAAAGTGAGACTCTCTCCAAAAAAAGAAATAGAATCCATCCAAATCAATGAGCTGTATTTACAAACAAAAGGACTTCAAAAAAATTACCAAGAAGACATTATAGAATATAATTTACATGAAGACCAAAATTGATATTTTCTGACAGATTATATGTGGCATGCTTCTTACCATCTCCATTTGGCAACCAATGGCTTCTAAAAGTGCTGAATCTTGAACAATATTTAACATTGCCCCTGCAACAGCAAAAGAAAAAAAAAGGTACCTTAACAAATATACATAAGAACACTAAAATGGCTAAAATATATATATATATATATATTTTTTTTTTTTTTTTGGCCGGGGCTAGGTTTGAACCAGCCACCTCCGGCATATGGGACTGGCACCCTACTCCTTGAGCCACAGACGCCGCCCCCTAAAATATATTTTTAATAAAGACGAGAATATGATTTTGGCTGAATATTCCTGAAATTCTCAGAAATAGCTGGCCCTCAAATAACATGGGTTTGAACCACGCACCCATAGACTTTTTTCAATTAAGTATACTGGAAAATTTTATATAGGTGTATGACAATTTGAGAAAACCTGGAGATAGACCAAGTTGCCTAGAAATATCAAAAAATTTGACAATATTAGTATGTTATGAATCCATAAAATATATATAAATGCTCATCTTTTTAAATCATTTACTAGCATAATTTGTACATGAGTCTATTATAAGAAGTTAAAATTTATTAAAATTTATGCACACAAACATTTATAGACCAACCTAGTGCCACTGAGTCAAGAGAAATGCAAACAAAAATAAAGATGCAGTATTAGGGCGGGGGCTGTGGCTCAGGGAATACAGCACCGGCCCCATATACTGACGGTGGTGGGTTTAAACTCGGCCCCAGCCAAACTACAACAAAATAATAGATGGGCGTTGTGGTGGGCACCTGTAGTCTGAGTTACTCAGGAGGCTGAGGCAAGAGAATTGCCTAAGCCCAAGAGTTGGAGGTTGCTGTGAGCTGTGATGTCACAGCACTCTACCAAGGGTGACGAAGTGAGACTCTGTCTCTAAAAAAAAAAATAAAGATGCAGTATGAAGTCATAACTGCATAAGATTAACTATGGTACAGATTGAACTACTGTAATAATTTCATAGCCACCTCTTGTTGCTATTTCAGTAACTAGTTCAAGTGTTTCAAGCATCCACTTAAAACGCCATACGATGCTAATCTCCACATAAGCAGTTCTTCTCTCCAGCAAATTGCATATTACAGTTTTAAGTGATCTCTTCCGGTTCTCATGTATCCTTCCTTATGTTTAGTGCAGTATCATATACCTTGACTAACATTATGGGACCCACATGAAGTGCCACTAGTGTTTCTAGAAGTGCTCCCACAGAACAATGAAAAGCCATGGCATTACAAGAAAAAGTTGAATTGCTTGAAATATTCTGTAGATTGAGGTCTGCAGCTGCAGTTGCCCACAATTTCAGGCAGATAATTCACCTTATAAACAGAAAATGTAAGCTTACAAGTATCAGTAAATACAATAGAATATTAAAAATGTATTTTCTCTTCTGTATGATTTTTCTTAACATTTTCTTTTCTCTAGCTTACTTTGTTGTAAGAGTATATTATATGTACTATACAATATATAAATATATATATACTTTATATGTATAAAAACATACAAAACATGTTAATCATTGGTTTATGTTATCATAAGGCTTCCAGTCAACCATAGCTTATGAGTAGTAAAGTTTTGGTGACAGTCAAAAGCTACATGAGGTTGGGGTGGGCGCACTGGCTCACACCTGTAATCCTGGTACTCTGAGGGGCTGAGGCAGGTGGATTGCCTGAGCTCACAGGTTCGAGACCAGTCTAAGCAAGAGCGAGACTGGCATCTCCAAAAATAGCCAGGTGTTATGGCAGGCGCCTGTAGTCCCAGCTACTCAGAGGCTGAGGCAAGACAATTGCTTGAGCCCAAGAGTTTGAGGCTGCTGTGAGCTGTGATGCCATAGTATTCTACCATGCTCAACAAAGTGAGACTCTGTCTCAAAAAAAAAAAAAAAGAAAGAAAGAAAAGAAAAAAAAGTTACATGCAAATTTTCGGCTTCTCAGGGTGATAATACCACTAATCCCCTTGTTGTTCAAGGGTCAATTGTACTAATAAATGCATTAATTGGCCAGAAAAGATACCCTTTAAAAATTCCCTAATTTTGAACTGCCCTCAAAGTATTATAACCACATTTTTCTAAAATAAATGTGATGGTCAAACTTTGCTTTAAATAAAAACATGCCCTTTATTAGGTATTTTTGAATTGGTATAAAATATTAGGTATAAGCATCTCAATTTCAACAAGAATATAAACTAAGGAAAATATCGTGAAATACTTTTAAAACTAGGTTCTGGTCTTTTAAAAATAAAATCTAGTTTTTTATTCTGTTGTTTTAGTGCTAAAACAGTGTTTATCTGCCAACCAGGTTGTATGGGCTGGGATAGTGTTTGCATTCACTTGGTTCAGTGGGAACCCCATCTAGTTGTTTTAGTTCTAAAAACAACAGAATGAAAAAAAAAGAATCTCAGCTATACCTTTCTAAACATACTGCTTTTTAAGAATGATTAAAGCCACACAGTCTGGGGCTTGCCAATGTCTGCATATCCTAAAGGTGAGCAACCATTTATCAGCAAGGAATCCACAGCCCTGGAAAAGCTAGGACGGAAACAAGATGCTGAAGCTAGCACATTGTTTCTCATCCCATGCTCTTGCCTACTATGGATAAAGACAAAAAAAGCTTTGCCAATCTATGGCAGAGTGACAACTCTTCCTTGTACAATGAGACCTCTTTAGAGCAAAGGCTAAGCAAAACTAAAAAACCCATAAATTAAAGAAATTATCTGATTTCAAGCAAATTTATGTTATTTGAATAACTGAAAACACTGTAACTTGGAGGATCTCACATATCAAAACCTCCCCCCTCCCTCTGTATTTAAAATGTATCTGAGAGAGTGTTGATGCATTGGTGGACTTTGACTTCAATCCTTGGTCAGACTGATCACTCTAACTTCAGAAGGTCTCTAAAAAGCCAGCCTAAATGAGATCATTAGCTATATTTCACAAAAGAGAATGTAAGAGCAAAAAACTAGATGTGTGAATATAGAAAAATTATGCACCCAATTAAATTAATGGCATTTCATATTTGTGAGGCCCTACAGAACTTTTAAACCAGCAGATGACTCTTGTCACCTACCAATTAGGTGTCTCTAGAGAAATACTGTTCTTGGCAACTGTGACTTACCTCTTCAGGATTAGTCTCTCTCAGTTTTAAAGGCCTTTTAGAACCATCTCAAGGACTGTGTTCCTACTAAAAGGACATGCACCATACCTCCTCTGGGGATATAAGGACTTAAAGGGAATGTCTGGTCCTGCCTTCAATAAACAAGAATCTAAGATGCTAAGAATTGGCCCAATCCTTATTTTGCTAATAAAGAGGAGAATGAAAGCCTCTAGCCACTGCCAAAGTCAAGGCATTCTCAGGAATCAAGTGCTCCAGAAACAGGAAGTTCTATCTGCCAACCAGGTTGTAGGGGCTGGGATGGTGTTTGCATTCACTTGGTTAAGTGGGAACCCTATCTAGTTGGCTGAGGAAAGCCTGGCTTTTCTGAAAGCTATGACTGCCTAGGGTGGTGATCCTGATATCTAAGGTTGAACTTTACTGATACTGAAATGCAAAAGTGAAAACTGAAAACCCCTTACCTTCTAATATAGTAAATAGCTGGTTATCCAATTTGAACATTGAATTAGGGAAAGAAAAGAGCCCCTTTGTTCATCAGGGTCTTTCTTAAGATGTTTAAGGAGATAAGAGTGTCCTTAGTACTAACACTAGGTTTGTTAGTCAATCAATCGACATTTTATATCTTTAAAAATATGTGAAAGCGGAAGATAGAACATTTAAGCAAACAAGTAAGATAATTTCAGGTACTGTGCTGTGAAAAAATGAAGAAAAGAGATCATCATCAGGAAAGTCTGTTAGGGCATGTCTCTCTAAGAAGACAACAAGAAAAAACTAAGCAAAAATCAAGGAAAGTACATTCCAGCAGGAAGAATAATAAGTAAAGCTCAGAAGAAGTGTCATGAGCTGGATGTGTTTAATGAATGAGAAAAAAGAGGAGGAAAACAAAAAGGCCAGTACCAATGGAGCACAGAGAACTAAGAGAAAAGTAAAGCAGACAACCCCTAAGAGGTAGTCAGAGGTAAGATGATGTTTGTGTTCTCCACAGATCTGCATAAAGAATGTGGATTTTATTCTTTTTTTTTTTTTGTGGTTTTTGGCCGGGGCTGGGTTTGAACCCGCCACCTCCAGCATATGGGACCGGCGCCCTACTCCTTGAGCCACAGGCACCACCCCAAGAATGTGGATTTTATTCTAAGTGTAATGGGAAGCCAGAGCCACAGAGACTGACTGGGACTGTCTAGCTTATCCTTTTTAGAATAATCATTCTAGCGCAGGTAGTTAGGATATACTCTGGGGGCAGGAGAGGAGCAAGAAAGGGGAGGAGAGATAGTAAGGTTGATCGGGATATATCTGAGAAGCAGAGTTAAGAGTGGATATAGATGTGGGATAATAAGGGAAAGAGAAAAATCAAAGACAGATGTGTCTTAAGTTCTTGCCTGATCAATTAGGTATACATAAGGATGCCACTTACCAAGACGAGGAAGCAGACTGGTGGAAAGCAGACTTAAGGTAAGGGTGTGGGAGGCAAGCAAGTTAGGTTTGGGTTGCCTTTTAGATACCCAAGTGAAGCTATCAAGCAGGCAGTCAGGTAGTGACTCAAGCTAAACAGAGATGTCTAAGATAAATAATAGTCAGCAGATATAAAATTTGAAACCATGAAACTGATGAGACCATCTAGGCTAAGAGGGCCAAGAACAGAGCTTGGGGGCTTCTGACACGAAGCCACCTGGTAGGAGAGAAAGAGCTAGCAAGAACACAATCAGAGAGATAAAATTAAAATCAGGCTAGTGTGTGTTGAGGGCCTCTAGAAAATAGTGTTAAAAGAAGGAGATAGTGGTGCTATGACCAAATCAAGACCTGCTAAGACACCAAGCAAGAAGATAGTAGTTCTGGCAAGATGGCAATTACTGGGGACCTTGGTATGAATTGATTCCATGGAATGTGGGGACAAAGCCCTATGACAGTGAGCTGAAGAGAAAGGGAGCCAATGAAGCAGTCAAAGTGATTCTATAAAACTCAAATAGTCTTGATTTAAAGGGTGGCACAGAATCAGGACAACAACAGCTAGAGGAAGTAATGCATCCAGAGAAAGTGTACTTTAAGAGGATAATAATTAAGCCGTATTTTTGTGCCACTATAAATAATCTAGTAAAGAAGGAGAAATTAGGCCAGGCACAATGGCTCATGCCTGTAATCCTAGCACTCTGGAGGCTCAGGTAGGAGGGTTGCTCAAGCTCAGGAGCTCCAGACCAGCCTGAGCAAGAGCAAAACCCTGTCTCTACTAAAAATAGAAAAATTAGTGGAGCATTGTGGCGGGCGTCTGTAGTCCTGGCTACTGACTCCTACTGAAACAGTTGGATCACTTGAGCCCAGGACTTTGAGGTTGTTGTGAGCTAGGCTGAGGCCACAGCACTCTAGTCTGGGCAACAAAGTGAGACCCTGTCTCAAAAAAACGGAGGAAGGGGAACTGATCAGATAGGAAAGAAGAATGATATCCTTGAGAAGACAGGAAGGACTGGATTTAGGGCCCAATAGGACACTATACAGGCTGAGACTACTAGTAACTTCATCTCCTATTTCTCCCACCTTTGCTCTTTTCATTCTGGCAACACTGTCCTCTTCTGCTCCTCACCAGAATAACTTTTTTTGTCTATTTTGTTCCCTGCCATATCCCAGAGTCTAGGATGGTGGCTGGCACTCAACATATAACAGAACCCAAATACTTGCTGAATAAAAAAAGAAAGAGCAAACTGTCAGTAGGTTATAGATATAGAAAGATATTTTTTTCTGTGAATATGGAGCAAGATCATTAGTTAAGTGGAAGAAAGAACCAGGCTTTGGAGATAAAAGATGAGAGAGAAGGAAAGTTAGTAAAACTGTCAGTGAGTTAAGTGCAACCTGAGATTTCAGTCATAAATCTAAAAAGTGTAATAAGCCTTGGTGTGCAATTTTGTTTTCTCCAGCACTATTCAGCCATTCAGGTGTGAGTGTGAAGTAAATGGACAGTTGGGTTTAGGCAAATGAGGGTTTTAAGTGTTAAGGGAAATGGAATCTAAGCTGGGTAAGGAGGGAGACATGAAAGACAGTGAAAAAGACACAGGGTCAATGAATTAAAATTTAAAGGTTAGAGCAGGAGTTGAATGCCTTTTTGGGTTTTTTCTCTCTCAACCCTAAAGACACTCCCATTCAAGGTGATGTGCAATCAATACTGCTTTCTGCTATTCTGTGACTACTGTGAGGCTATCTCAATCTCTGCAATGAGACTTATTCAAGGGTAGAATCATGCCACTCATTTCTCTAATATTCCCCCCAAGAGTATCTGTGCCTAGGACCATAACCTTGGCTTTGATGAAAAGCCAGAAGTAAAACAAGAGATGGTCATAGTAAGCAAGCTGAGAAGCGATGAGGACCTAAAGTATGGCAGTGGTTATGATGAGAAGGAAACATTTATCACAGAGAATCTGTACCATTAGGAAATGGGAAACAATAAGGGGAGAAATACAACAACAGCTACTCTATACCTTCTTCTTGGCAGAGTTCTGATGTGGCTTATAGAATTATATCCAACTCCAGTTTTTTTCTTATGTTAATAATGGGCAGGAGAGGAGGAAGAGGCAGAAGTAAGGAGGGAGGAAAGGAAGGGAAAAGAAAAGAAGAAAGGAAGAAGAGAGGGAAGGAGAAAAGAAGAGAGGAAAGGAGAAGGGAGAAAGGAAAGCGAAAAGCACAAATAAAAATGACCGACCAAGATAACCGTGATGCTTTACTTCCCTCATCTCATCCCTTTAAATTTTTTTTTTTTTTACATTAAAAAGCAAACAAACTCTGCTCCTGATTGAGAATAATAAGTAGAGTTGCATTAGGCTTAGGCTCCTGTCACTGCTTACCAAATTCTCAGCATGTCTGAAGTCAACAGTACCTCGGTTTGCACTTACAAAACAATAAACACAAACCTAGTATCATTTGGGTGTTGTTGGGGTCCGTTTCTGTCTGCAAGGCACCTATTAGTATATTCACAAGTCTCAACTTCAGGGACAGAAAAGTTATTGGTTTATCACAAGAAGAGCTGTCATCGTTACTAAACTTTCCTTCCAGGACCACCTATGAGAAAAACAAATAATATTTAACATCGACTTTTTTTTTTATTTCAGTTAATATGAGGGTACATACAATTAGGCTACATAAATTGTCTTTAGAAGGTTAAACTCTGCATTGTAGCTGTGTCCTTCACCTAGGATGCATGCCATGTACCCATGCAATGTTGCCCGTAGGTGGGAAACATCAGCTCTTGTGGCTCACTATGCCCATGACGGATCTGCTAGAGCAGAGATTTTCAACCTATGTGCCATGAGAAGATCTTAGGTGTGCCACAACATTATTAAAGATCATTAATTAAATTCTTTTTTTTTTTTTTTTGAGTCAAAGTCTCATTCTGTTGCCCTGAGTAGAGTGCCATGGCATCACAGCTCACAATAATCTTAAACTCTTGGGCTCATGGTCCTCTTGCCTTAGCTTCCCATGTAGCTGGGACTACAGGCACCAACCACAATGCCTGGCTAGTTTTTCTATTTTTAGTAGACAGGGTCTCGTTCTTGTTCAGGCTGATCTCAAACTCCTCAGCTCAAGCAATCCATCCACCTTGGCCTCCCAGAGTGCCAGGATTACAGGCATGAGCCACCACACCTGGAACTTTACTCTTTTTTTTGATCAACATAATTTAAGTGTGCCACAGAAGTTTAAGTATAGGTTCAAATGTGCCATGAGATAAAAAAGGTTGAAAAACACCACGCTAGATACAAACAGATCAGTCTAATGAGCAAGGCTTTCAGTCTGATACTTGTCATTGTGCTAAATCTATCACTAACTCATTCACACAGGTTATCAGATATCACTAGCCTACAACTACTTGAAATCATAGGCTAAGACTTGCTGGCAGACTGACAGAAAAAAATAACATAACAAATCAACTTTGTTAACGTACTTGAAATAACTTGAGTTTTTATTTTTTGAACTCCTGCTCCATTTTTAAAACATAATTTGACTTAAATTAGCACACAAAACAGGATGGAGAATATTAAAAACTTTAAAATAGTACCTCTGATTTGACTGTGCCAAAATGATGAGGGAGGGGTAACAAAGAAAGCAGGATGTTAATGGAAGATCTTCTCAATTCTGTTGGATTTACATAGCTTTTGAATTTTGAGAGTTCTCTGCCAAAAAATAAAAAGCTATTAGTATTTTTTAACTAAAGGACATTTCTAGCTATTGCCAAATACATGTTATGCCAATTTCCCACAATCCAAGTATATGTGTGTGAATTTCTGTTAAAATGTTACTAAACTAGAATTTGATTTATTTATTTATTTATTAGTTATTTATTTTTTTGTAGAGACAGAGTCTCACTTTATCACTCTTGGTAGAGTGCCATGGTGTGGCACAGCTCACAGCAACCTCCAACTCCTGGGCTTAGGTGATTCTCTTGCCTCAGCCTCTGGAGTAGCTGAGACTACAGGCACCTTCCACAACGCCTGGCTATTTTTTTTGTTGCAGTTTGGCAGGGGCCGGGTTTGAACTCGCCACCCTCGGTATATGGAGCTGGCGCCCTACCCACTGAACCACAGGTGCCGCCCGATTTATTTCTTTATTTAAAATGTGAGGCCTGGGGCAGCGCCTGTGGCTCAGTCGGTAAGGCGCAGGCCCCATATACAGAGGGTGACGGGTTCAAACCCAGCCCCGGCCAAACTGCAACCAAAAAATAGCCGGGCGTTGTGGCGGGCGCCTGTAGTCCCAGCTACTCGGGAGGCTGAGGCAAGAGAATAGCTTAAGCCCAGGAGTTGGAGGTTGCTGTGAGCTGTGTGAGGCCATGGCACTCTACCAAGGGCCATAAAGTGAGACTCCGTCTCTACAAAAAAAAAAAAAAAAATGTGAGGCCTTCTTGACAAAAGAAGAACTTCTGGGCTGGAGTGCTCTTATCCCTCTAGAACAGACCAGGAAAGATTCAACAAGCCCACAGACAATTCAGAACTGAAGGAGTTCAGATGAAAGGTAGGTGTGAACGTTCTACATTTGCTTAATGTGGCCTGAGTTCCCCTGGACTATGAAGACAACTGGACAGGATACATTAGGAAGGAGGGGAGGAAGCACAAAAACAGACCAGGCCAGACCAGACAACTGATAACAGCAGAGAATGATAGCTTACCTGTCAGGCAAAATGGTTTCAAGAGCTGAAATAAAGTAAGGAACCACAACATCAATCCCTTTCAAGTCACAGCAGAACAAAGGAGGGGAGTTTAGAATAACGCTGGCCAAGACAGGATGGCACACATAATCATTTATCTGCAAACCTTGAATTAAAAGCATGTAAAATCTAGGAAAGCAAGAAAAAAAATTTAAATAAACTGCTTATCAAACGTTTTCATAATTATTATTTTCTACATAGTCATCTAAAAGTCTATTTCTTTTCTTCACTATTTTCTATCTTTTAAAAGATCTTACTGGAATTAAAACAATTCTGATTCACATACAGTAAGAACCAAATTGTCTTTCATAATGAAGAAAAAAGATTCGCGTTTGTTACAACTTCTTAAAGTGTAAGCCTAGCTTCTTGCTTAAGTCAAGGGTCTATGGTTAAGATACCCCTGCCTAGTTCCCTGCATGATCATTCTTTTTCATGTCTATATGCTTCTGCACCTGGTTCTTTCTGAGAGTCAGTTTAATCCTCTCTCTTGAGAACCTAGTAGGTATATAGATACACAAATGCTCTTGTTGATATTAACCTCACTTCAGCAGGTGTATGAAGGATCAGTTGAAGAGGGCAAAAGAGAGCCAAGAAAAATAGGAAGCTATTATTAATTTAGGCAAAAAGTAATGTCTGAAGTGTCATGGTGGAGACAGAGTGGAAAGAGATCAGAAAGAGTGTTAAATAGCAGAAAGGCAGGAGGAGTTGGCTGAGCAACTAAAGACACAAAGGGAGAGGAGTGATTCCTAGGTTTTGGCCTAAGCAATTGACCCGTTCACAAAGATAGTTGATGCCAGAGATTTGAATAAGATGACACTACCCAACTACCTAAAATAGTCTAAATGCTCTCCATCCTTTGTAAGTATGGCACAATCATCCAAGACTCCCTAACTCTTTTTTTGAAGGCCCTGCAATAAATGTGTACTGCTTCTTCCTCTGAATGCCAACAGCACTTTATCTGTGCCTCTCTCCCATCAACTTCTTATTCCTATTGGATCATTGTTACTTGAGTTCCTTGCTTTGTTCACTCTAGAAAATAAGCTTTTTGGAGGCAGGATTTACAGCTGACTTTTTCTGCTGTCTACATGCCTAATACTATACTAAAAATTTATTCACAAGTTATCATCTTTCCAAGTCTCTCCATAACTAATAAAAGTCAAATAATAAGGAATAAATGACACTTCTAAATAAAAAAGTCTTTAGGAGTCTTTACTGAATCTGATGAGGCAGGTAAAATGGAAGAATTCAAGCAAAATTCAATTACTTACAGATAACATTTGTGGGTATTTCACACCAACATTTTTTATCAATTCAGTCTATCACGCCATGCTACAATAGTTTTATTATCAAAACTATATAAATGGAAAAACAAACAAAAAATTCTAAGACCTGGATAAATAAGCTGGCAGAATCTCTTCTCCAGTCTTCTTGCTACAAAAAATCCTACACAGTGTCCCACAAGCCTCAGCTCTTCCTGCTTCATAGTTATCAGGAAATTCACTTGCATCAAACATAGGATTGGAAACCATGGTGTCTGTGGACATTTGTGACCCTTTCCGTCGAAACTCCATGCTAGCTTGTGTTGTAATGGCTGGGGAGAGAAAAGGAGTGTTTTATTATGTTTGTCAATATGCCAAATAGGCTCATGGGACCCTGGACACAAAGATCAAATGTTGGTGTTATTAAATAGCTACTTGAATCCAATAATGCTTTTATTTAGCAACTATGTCTTAATGTTTTTTAAAAAGGGCTCTCTGAAATCTTCTTTGAAAATAAGTAAAAATTAATTTACAGTGGCACTGTCAGTTTAACAGATTCTACAAGAAGCATTTTTCAACTGAATTTTTAATCAGAAAAGACATTTGTATATATCTGTATTTACAGATATATAATACATAATTTGGCTTTTCTATTATTTTCTATTTTTTTCTTCCCTCTATGGAATGATAAACATTAGCTACTGTAACTTACACATTACCCTATATGGGCATCATAATTAAATGGGCAACCCCATGCCAGTTTGTATACTTTAGGGAGAGGGCAAGGTTAGAATAAGAAATGGATAGGGAAGAAGAGAAAGCATTTCTACCCACCCACCCAACTCCAAAACACACACCAAAGAATTGCCCAACCAAGCAAAATGAGAATGAATTTTAACAACCACAGACAGCAGCTAACTTGAGGTTGATAAATCAGAAAATTGGATTGATAAGAAAGATTATTATGATCATTCGTTATCACTGAAACAGAAGCCCTTTGAAAGTTGCTTTTATTTTTAACAAAAGATTTCACAGTGTATTGAAAATCACTCTGAAATCCTTTATTACTCCACATGAAATGCTTAAATTATTTTGTAATAATAGATTTGATAAAATGCAGAGTCAAGCATAAATCTTTATGCAACTTCCCATGAGCCATTTTTAGTCCTGAATAAGCTATCCAGCAATAATACATTTGAAAAACACTACATGCAGAATGCATACAAATCAAACACTAAATCTGTATAAAAATAAGCTTAAAGCTTTAAAAAAAAAAAAAAAAAGCCAAAACACAGTTAGTGCAAAGTCCTGGAATTCATGACATGACCAGACTAGTATACAGAAATAATGGGACTGATTCAGGCAGATTAATTTGCTTTTGCCAACAATCTTCCCCATTCAAAACACAGAAAAGTATTTTTCTTCCCAAGTGCAAAAACTACAAGAGACAATGACATTCAAATTTTTTAATGGAATTATGAAAAAAATAAAAACATGACTGCAATTAAGGAGAAGCTTCTGGTTCCTACTTACAAGATTTATAAGAAAGAAGAATTTGGATAAAAGATGCTGCAAGATAATAGAAATAAATGGAAACAAATCAAAGGACAGCAGTAATTATAAAATACTTTAAAGATGGTGAGATTTTACAATAAGTTAAGAAGCTTTTTAGCTTTTTAAAAGTTAGATTAAAAGCTTTACGATACCACAAGCTAGTTCAAAAACATAGGAAATTGTGCATTCAGGTCCAAAATTATGATTTTTGTTATCATGCAAAACAATGAACAAAGAAAATAACACAACTACAAAGAATTGAGGTTTTGAACTGCCCATAACGTGCATTAAAATTTTAGTTCATTAACCCTTCCCAGCTCAATGTTACTTTTACAAAGCACAGTATATAAATCTAAAGCTATCCAGTTCAAAGAAGCAAACATTTTAAGGTGAACTACATGGCAGAATTCCTTGATGGCAGCCAGTATTTTAAAAAGTCAATATACCCAAACCTCCCCCACACCCAAAGGCATTCTAACCCCTTCAACTATTTGAACACCTCGTATCTCCTGGGTAATGTAACAGCCTTTATCATCTCTAAACACTATCAGAAGAGATTTTATCCTCTCCTCAACAAGGAACATGTTAAAAGAGTTAAATGAATTCTGGTTTCTGTATTCTGGTACAAGAGGGTGAGCAAAGCTGTTACAAATGCCCTAAGAGAGTGGAAAAGATCTGCCAATCCCCTATAAGCAAGCCCAGCAATGAAGAAGCAGGTTAAGCCATTCTAGATTCAGGGATTTCAGTATCAACAGCTCTATACCCAAAGTTACATTGTAAGAATTACATCTTAATAAAAATTTTTTAAAATATGACTGATTCATTCTAGAAAATACAACACAAATTAATAAATATAAACATGGTTCAGAAAACTCAAAATATAAGGCACATAAACATAAAGTAAAACCCCAAAGTGGTTTTTAAAAAAGTTTTCATTCAGTCATTATAAGTACATTTACTTATCCATAAATAAGCACTGCTTTCAAACTGGTGAATAAAATTATAATATGGAAATGACAGAATATAAAGAGTCTGAATTTGAACAGAATAAACAAAGGACTCCCTAAACTAAACCATGTAATTCTCAATTTATATTCCTAAAAATCTTTACATTCACAACTTTTCTAAATTATTTAAAAGATTTATAAGAACATCCAAAATAATGACATGTGAATAATGTTCACAGGCACAGATCCTGGTTCTGAGATGACACGTAACAGCTAAGAGTACATCTGAGAGACAGCAGAGACCCCTGCAGCCGTTAAGTTTTATCCTTGGAATTAACATTCTCCCTAGAGATGCATCTTTTTATCTTAATCTATTACTGACCCCAGTAGAAAAATGCGTTCTTACTAAACAACCAATACACTCATTAATGCATACACCACAGTACCTAGCGCATAGTAATAGCAGCTCAATAAATGCCAGCCAGTATTATTTTTCAGCTCTGAAAGACGTATCATAAATATTCAAAACACTGAGCTCCACCCCGTCCATCCATCTTGCATTCTATGACACTACTGCCAAGTATAATGGCAAGATGGAAAAAATAAATCAGATTTTATTTAGTTTCATTTTGTTAATAAAATCTAAATGAAAATGAGGTTGATTTATTAATTTTCTGCCAGTTATTAAGTTACAAAACAAATGGTATTTTGCAATATGCCCTTGAAATAAAGTTCTCTAGACTAAAATCTGAGATGTTAAAATCTATTAAGAAGCAAAAACTATCTGATATTTACATGTGCTAATGAATGAATATCTATCAAAACCTAAGAAAACACTTCCTGTGATTTAAAATCTTTAATTCTTTTTTTTTTTTTTTTATTGTTGGGGTTTCATTGAGGGTACAAAGAACAAGGCTACATTGATTGCTGTGTCAAATAAAGACCCTCAAAATCTTTAATTCTTCACATAAATATTATTATCCTGGCTGACATGAAGGGAACTTCCAGGCCACCTACTGAATGGAATTTGATTCAACAAAAAATGACTAACCTGAAGTGTATCTAATAAAAACAGACAAAAAAGCCAAACCTCATAGAACATTCGTTAAAAAAGACAGAAGGAAAACTTCCAAAGTTCTATTACTTCAGCTGGAAGGGGTTAAGCAAAACACAGTGCTTGGTCAGAAACAGAGAGCTTTTTAAGATACATATTAATCTTGCAGGTAGGAAAGACTAAAAAGAAAAAAAAAAAGGAAAGGAAAAAAATGATAACATATTTCTTGAGCAATATTTACCAGTCATGCTGCTGTCTCTGTTTATCCCATTATGAAGTTTACAGTGAACAAATGCTGCATCAAATAACCATGATCCAAAGAGATTCAAGATGCTGTTAACCTTTGGTCTCCGAGGGGCAGGCAGTGGCCGGGGTTCTGAACTAGTCTGATTTGGACTTGACAGAGGAGAGGTGGAAGATGCCTGGTGCTGAACTTTTGAGGCATGAGCAGTACTAACCTATTAGAAGAACCATAAGAACACATGCATCTATGAAAAGTCTGAGAAAACAGGAGGACTTTAAAAAGAATGGCAGATTAAAAAGCCAGTCTTATAGAGCATAACGATGGTAATGTAAAGTCTTACCGTGCTTGTCTTCATGGTGGCCTTATTCACAGTAACAGCCCGGTGCCTCCGGTTATGTGGTGGGGTAGTATTGACAGCAGCACTTTGAGGCATACTTAATCTATTCACAGGTGTTGGAGGAGCACTGTCTGATCGGGGTCTAGAAATACCTTTAAAAAAAAAAAAAGACAAATGGAGTTATTCTTGATAGTTCAAAATATGTGATCAGGAAACCTTCCTCAAGCAACACTAGCAAAATCTTGGGACACAAAGACTAATGCTACAGCAGAGAATGTTAATTGCCTCCTAATATCCATTCACCCTTTCTTCCTGGGGAATAGAAAATTTTAGCTGGACATGACTACACAAAAATAAATGACTCCATTTTCAAGTTGCTCTTGCAGCTAGAGTGGCCAGCTTTGACCATGGAGAGGCTAATGATTGTTGAGTGACTCTTCTGAGAATTTTTCTTAAAAGGATCAATCAGCTGTAGACTCTTCTTCCTTCCTATTTCCTAGAGAAGATGGCTAAAACTCACTCAACCATCACGGCTTACAAGGCAGTGCACAAAGGATAGGGAATCACAAGATGGAAGAAAGGCCTAGGATTCCAGACAGTGGTACTGCCCTAAACTGCCAAGCCCTGGAATTAATGTATGTGAAAATAAACTATCTTATGTATACTGGGATTTTGGCTTGTTATGTGGCAGCAAAACTGTGTATATCAGAATATATTAATTGCATAATATATTAGTAAGAGCATATAACAAATGTTTTAGAAATAAATAAATAATACTGCCTTTCAAAAGGTTTAAAAAAGTTCTGACTTTTGATGTGTGTACATCTAAAATGTGAAAAACAGGGTGGTGCCTATGGCTCAAGGAGTAGGGCGCCGGTCCCATATGCCGGAGATGGCAGGTTCAAACCTAGCCCCGGCCAAAAACCAAAAAAAAAAAAAATAAATAAATAATGTGAAAAACAGTTTAAAAAAGCAGTTCACAAAAGGCATAATTTGATTTCAAATGATATACATGAGATTGGTCCCTAATGTATTTTAATCCTCAGATAACTAGTGAGCATGAACATTTTTCTTTTGTAATCATTTATTCATTCCTTTATTCATAGATCTATCAGAAAAAACTCTTTCTTTTAGCATTTTATTTGTTCTATTTATATAAAGACAAAAATAATTTTCTAGCTACTATATTTATTGCAAATAATTTTTCCTAGTTTGTTGTCATCAAATCTGTTTATCTTTTCTTTTGGGTTTTCTGTAATAGCTTCTATTACAACTCTAGTGTTATCTAAATGTAGCTCTTCATACACCTAGCAACATATATAAAATTCACCTAAGAATGCATCCACCAGACAGCTGATTCCACGCATGGCACGAAAAAATATTTGAGGCAGATGTTTAAGGCAGGGATACTGATTCAATTCTTGCGGCATTCCGCTCACATTCAAGAACTGTTCCTGAAATTTGGGGGTAGAGCTTATAATAGCTGGATTACTCAAATCCACAGGATTACTATCAAAAGAGAGAGAAGAAATAATTACACATTTAGAAATTTCTATAGCAATAAAATACATGCAATCTTAATTTAAAAACAGGACTTTCATGCCTATTTCTTTGATTCAGAGAGGAGACTAATCTGTATTAAACGGGCTAGGGATTTAAACATTAACACTTATACAGAAGATGTGCAGTGTATTTGCACAAACTCATTCCTTCTATTCTGAGAATGAGAATCAAAGTAAGACTAGAAAAGGTTTTAATATTTTAAGAATACACATAGGTATTTTTCCCAATATATTTGGAATTAAGCAATGAAATGGTAAAACTATAAATAAATCAACAAGAAATCCAAAGAAAAAATTTTACTTTAATATTAACATTTCACAGTTTTATGTATGTACTAAAACCATACATCTCAGGCAGCGCCTATGGCTCAGTGAGTAGTGTGCTAGCCCCATACACTGAGGGTGGCAGGTTCAAACCCTGACCTGGCCAAACTGCAACAAAAAAATAGCCAGGCGTTGTGGCGGGCACCTGTAGTCTCAGCTACTTGGGAGGCTGAGGCAAGAGAATCACCTAAGCCTAGGAGTTAGAGGTTGCTGTGAGCTGTGTGACGCGAGGGCGATAAAGTGAGACTCTGTCTCTACAAAAAAAAAAAAATACCTCTCAAAACAATTTATTAGCTTTGCCCAGTAGCAGTATCATAGTCAATGAGGTTCATCTGAGGCACGATTATTGTTAATTGAACTTTTCCTATACCCCACCATGATGACTTGAAATACACTTGGCATTGGTAATTTTTGACAGTCTCTACAAAGACTGAATTTAGTAAAAAAATTTAAAAAATGTTTTTAAAAACCAATGCATTAATATTTGAGCTTGAGTTATATTTTATGTACAAATAATTTAAAATTTTTCCATTAAAAAACAGATTTATATTTCTACTCAAAACAGTCTGCTTAGCTGTTAATTCAATAGCTTCTCCAATTCAGGGTGATATTGATAACCTACAGCCAGTAGAATTTCCACTAGCTACAAAGCAGAAGAATTAAGGCTAAGAAATAGAAATTCATGGCCTATACATGCTCTGCCCTTTGAACCCTTTTTTCCCACCCACCAAAAGACCCTTCAATTTTAAATAACACTAAGTAGGAAACAGGACATGTGTTAATGCATGAAAAATGGGTTTCCAATGTGTCCACAGAACAGTAATCCATCATGTGGGGCAGAGGAGGTAAGAAGTCTCTAGCAGTAATATCTGCTGGGGGTTGCAGTTTATCTACTCAGAAGTTAGAAAAGTAGGAAGTAAGGTTGAAATGGACTACACTTAAGTCCAGCAGAGCTCTGCTAAATTCATGTCTATTACCTATCGAAAATTGGGGAGAGAAAGGCTATATCAGCTCCTCCAAATGTAAACCAGAAATGATTTACTGGCACCCAAATATTCAGAGAACAAATTCAAGAAAATAAATAAAATTTGGAATGAGAATGGTAACAAAAGATACAAAACATATCAGAAACTGTATTCCTGCAGTTCCCAATGCCCTTGTGTAACTGACCCATTTAGCGAGCCTGTTAAAAATCCAGATTCCACCTAAATTTACTGAAATAGAATCTTGGGCAATGCCTGTAGCTCACTGAGTAGGGTGCCAGCCCCATACATGGAGGGTGGTGGGCTCGAGCCCAGCCCGGCCAAACTGCAACAAAAAAATAGCTGAGCGTTGTGGCCGGCACCTGTAGTCTCAGCTACTTGGGAGGCTGAGGCAAGAGAATCGCCTAAGCACAAGAGCTGGAGGTTGCTGTGAGCTGTGATGCCACAGCACTCCACCGAGGGCGACATAGTGAAACTCTGTCTCTTAAAAAGAAAAAAAAGAAAAAGAAATAGAATCTCTAGGTAAGGCCTAAAGGGCAGGTGGTCACAAACAAGTCCAGGGCAAGCATTTGAATATTCTGGTTCTCATGCTACAAACAAAAAAGGAAACAGACAAAGTTTTGATGTCTGTCTCTCCCATCATATTCAGTCCTCATCCCAGGAAATTTGCCAATAACCATAATAGCCTCTTCTGAATAATCCTCACTTACCTGCCTCCCACCTATCCACAGCTCATTTAAGCGAGGTAAAACTGTACTAAACAAGTGTATCCAGATGTCTGCTGGAGACCTAAAACTAACATAGCCTAATTAACAACAATAATTTGATCTAATTTATCTCTTTTGAGAATCTGAGCAAAGGGAAAGAAAGCCTAAGTGAACGGAAAGGACTAGAGGTGAAGTTACACAGTGTCACACAGTATCACAGCTATTGACACCACTAGGCAGTTATCACAGGGTAACATATACCTCCCAAAGGCAGAAAAAGAACTCAGGAGAAGCCTGCTGGAGAAGGAGAACTGCATGCACAAGAGCATAAAAAAAATTAAGAGACAGAGGAAAGAGCGGCTTGTCCCAAGGCTGCCTTGATTCCTCCCCAACATGAAAACTGCTTGTTTTTAGAGCCCTGTGAGACATCTGTAACTTCACATAAATAACCTCTTTTTTACTTGCACCCATTAAATAGACACTCATTCTTTACATTCAAAAGAAGGCTGATTAGCCCAGGAGATGGAAGTTGCTGTGAGCAGTGATGCAACGGCACTCTACCCAGGCACTCTACCCAGGGCAACAGCTTGAGGCTCTGTCTCAAAAAACAAAACAAAACAAAAAAAAACATGTAAGAGCATAACAATAAACAGAAATTATAAAAAGGAAAAAAAAAACGGGGGTGGGGTGGGGTGTGTCTGGAATCTTTAGAACTCAAATCTCAGATGCTAATACTCAGTGTACAAAAGAAGGCTGATTAAAATACCAAAGTCAGCTCAAAAAGAAAGACTAAGCCTGAAGAGATTAATTAAGGAGCAAAGAAACACAAAAGATTACCCAAGAACTACCTCTAAAAATAGATTCCAGAACTAGAGTTTTATTGCATTTATTTCAAACTCTTAAGAAACACAAAACTTTCACACAATATAGAAGAAGATAGGAAGTTTTCTTTCCTTTCCTTTTTTTTTTTGTTAGAGTCTTGCCCTTGGTACAGTGCATCACAGCTCACAGCAACCTCCAACTCTTGGGCTTAGGCGATTCTCTTGCCTCAGCCTCCAGAATAGAAGGGACTACAGGCACCCGCCAGGTCTGGCTATTTTTTGTTGCAGTTTGGTAGGGGTTGGGTTCAAACCCACCACCCTTGATATATGAGGCCAGCGCCCTATTCACTGAGCACAAGTGCTGCCCCAGGAAATTTTCTTATTCTTTTTTGTTTAAGTTACCAAAACACAATTTAGTCAAAAAAATAGAACTAGAGACAACTCAGGAAAACATTAAAAGAATAGCATTCCATAACCAAGCATAACTTTTCTCTCAGAAATAAAGGATGGCAAAAAAAAAAAAAAAAAAAAAGAAATAAAGGATGGCTCAACATTGAGAAATTAATGTATCACATCAGTCGGTAAAAAAAGACAAACCATTTAATTATATGATTTGAAAAAATTCAATATTATTCTTGATTTTCTTTATATTTTTTAAACTTCTAAATTGCTTAGGAAACCAGGAGCGTAAAAAAGAATATCTAGGCTCAGCGCCTGTGGCTCAAGCGGCTAAGGCACCAGCCACATACACCTGAGCTGGCGGGTTCGAATCCAACCTGGGCCTGCCAAACAACAATGATGGCTGCAACCAAAAAATAGCCTGGCTTTGTGGCAGGCACCTGTAGTCCCAGCTACTTGGGAGACAGAAGCAGGAGAATTGCTTGAGCCCAGGAGTTAGAGGTTGCTGTGAGCTGTGATGCCACAGCACTCTACCCAGGGCGACAGCTTGAGGCTCTCTCTAAAAAAAAAAAAAAGAATACCTAACATCGACAACCAATATCCTACTCAAAATTCCGTATGTTAGAGGCATTCCAATGAAAATAAGAACAAAAGGAAGTTCAAAACATAATTGTTTTATATTTATTTTATTTTTTTTAAAGAAAAAAGACCGAGATCTTGCTCTGCCGTCCAGGCTAGAGTGCAGTGGCACACGCAGCCTCAAACTCCTGGACTCAAGTGATGAGCCTGCCTTTCCCTTCCAAATTAGCACACCAAGTCTAGCTAATTTTTTTTTATAATTCATGGTAGAGATGGGACCTCATTATGTTGCCCAAGATGATCAGAATACAAGATATGTTTTTTTTTTTTGAGACAGTCTCACTATGTCACTCTTGCCAGAGTGCCGTAGCGTCACAGCTCACAGCAACCTCAAACTCCTGGGCTCAAGCGGTTCTCTTGACTCAGTCTCCCAAATAACTGGGACTACAAGCGCCCGCCACAACGCCCGGCTATTTTTGTTGCAGTTGTCATTGTTGTTTAGTTGGCCTAGGCCAGGCTTGAACCTGCCAGCCTTGGTGCATGTTGCGAGCTCTATAACCACTGTGCTATGAGTGCTGAGCCAAGATATCAGCTTTTAAAAAAAAATTTCAGAGTATCAGTGGGGTACACACATTTTGGTTACACAGTTAGCTTTTGTATATTTTAAGTCAGACTTATAAGTGTCCCTTTCTCCTAGAAAGTATGTAATGTATCTGTTAGTTGTGAATTTACTCAACTTTCTTTCCCCTCCCACCTTCTCAAATTTCACTAAGTTTTGCTTTTATAGGAACACATTAAGTGATGATCGACTAGTTCCAGTTTAGTATTGAATACACATGGTGTTTGTCTTTCTATTCCATTTTGAAGGAATAGTCTCTAATTCCATCCAGGTCGTTATTAAAGATACCAGACCACCATCTTTTTAATGGCTGAATAGTATTCCATAGTATACATAGACCACCATTTATTAATCCATTCATGTACTGATGGGCACTTGGGTTATTTCCACATCTTTGCAATTATAAACAGTGCTGCTATAAACATTTGAGTGCAAGTGTCTTTTGTATAAAATGGCTTTTTTCCTTAGCTTTTCCTCAATATAAATTCAGGCTTAATATAATTCTCATCTTTGGCAGAGTCTCTTTTCTCTTGCAATTAAGTGTGGTGTGTGTCTGAGTTCTGGCCAACGGAATGTGAGTAACAATGATTTACATCACTTCAAGGCCTGGCCCAGAAAGAAAAACTCCCACACAATTTTCTTACTTTCTCTTCCCTATCTGCTAGCCAGATACAAAGGCTCTTGCTTATAACATTGAGGCCCTAATGGAGTCATATGAGGAAGATGGGAGAGCCTCTGCCAGGCCAGATCCCTGAATGAGTATGACCAAAGCTACTCCCCACTTCAGGTTCAAGTACTAAATAAAGCAGGACATGTTCCTTACCCTAGTCAACAAACAACCCAAACCCCAAAAGTTCTGGTGTTTTTTTGTTTGCTTATATATTTTTAACTTAACAAATTGACTCTGAAATTCATCTGAAATGTTAAACAGAAGAAAAGAGGGGAAAAGTCATTAAGCTTACCAGGTAACAGTAAACATAAAGTTAACAAAACGTAAAGTGTGAATCTGGTATATGAATAAATGAAGAAATTAATGGAATAATATGTAAACTAGAGACAGATTCTGGTCTATATAACTTATTATTACACAGGAAACAAAATGAGAAAAAATCATAGGCAAATATCAGTATCTATTTGATCAAAAAACACAGACTTTCTTTTTTTTTGTGGTTTTTGGCCAGGGCTGGGTTTGAACCCACCACCTCCAGCATATGGGACTGGCGCCCTACTCCTTGAGCCACAGACGCCACCCAAAACACAGACTTAATAATCTTAAAAAATACATAAAATGATCACAGAAAAAGACATCCAAAAACTAAAATCACTTCAAGCTAAGAAACACGAACTGTAACTACAAACTAGAAAGAAATGACAGAAAATGGTTAACTCCTCTAATTTATAAAAAAAATCTTGTAGAAAGTAATTTAGAATCATCAATATGCAAATAGAAAAAATGAGGTTAATCAGGTGGTGCCTGTGGCTTAGTGGGTAGGGCACCGGCCCCATATACCGAGGGTGGCGGGTTCAAACCCAGCCCCAGCCAAAACTGCAAAAAAAAATAGCCAGGCATTGTGGTGGGCACCTGTAGTCCCAGCTATTCGGGAGGCTGAGGCAAGAGAATCTTCTAAACCCAAGAGTTAGAGGTTGCTGTGAGCTGTGACCCCAAGGCACTCTACCGAGGGGGATAGAGTAAAACTTTGTCTCAAAGTTCCAAAGAGCACATGAATGGGGTTGGAAAAGGGCAAGTAGGAAGTGATGAAACTAAACTAAACAGAATTACTACAAAATAGGAGTATATCCTTCTTTGAAATTTTAGGACATATCTCTCAGTGAAATTTTAATCAACAGGCCACTAGACGAAGGCCCAAAAGAGGCAGAATAACCAGTGAGTGCAGGACAGAGAGGAGCCTTTACCACAAGATGTTACAAAGTCCTGGAAAAGAGATCAGCATCCAGGCTACAGCCACAGGCAAGAGAACAGGGCTGCATCTACCACAGGAAACAAGTTCTTAAATCGTGTAAACAACAGCAGCTGAGGACGGCCTAACACTGTGAGGTGGGGAGAGCGAGAAGACTTGATGTGGATGTGTTTGTCGTCTACTCTGGTTCCATTTAATGGACTGAGCTTTATGGACTGTGGATAGTGTACCCATTCTGAATTCAAACCAGAGAGTTCCATCCAGCATGGTTCCTGCCCTAAGACACTTACTGGGTAAAGAGCACATGAGATAATAAAATAACAATACCTTAACATATGTAAAAAGCGAAACCAAGTCTGTGCAACACACTCATTATCCATTTCTGGAGGTATTAGACTGGCATCTTCATCGGGAACTTTAAATGGAGGAAATGAAGGACCATATGTAAAACGCAGCAATCTAAAAAATAAAAAAATACACATCACTGAGCTCAGTTCTTAAAAGAATGAAAAAAACATTCAAGCATAGAAACTTAAGAGAAAATAGATGAGAAGTATACCTCACATTAAGTGAACAAAATACATGAAAATCTTCATTTATAAACAAGGCAAACCAAAAGGGGATTTCTAGTTTTGTATGTTTGAGATGATGAATATATGAACTACCCTGATGTGTTCACTGTATATTAATGCATCAAAACATCACTATATACCCCATAAATATGTATAATTATGTGTCAGTTAAAAAAATTAAGATACTTTATTTACAACATTTAAATTATTTAAACGTTGTATTTAAATATGTTACTTATAAATAAAATTATATATTATATAATGGTGTAATTTATTCATAGTAATTAAGATAATATAAATATTATTTAAATTATTTTGGAAAAATTCATCCCACTACAAATTTCTTCAATGTTAACTAAGCTATCACTTATTGGTAACAATTTTATAAGAAATTTAGAATTTATGGTACAGCATAGAAGGAATTCAATTCAACAACTGAATTACTCATAGTATTATTTTATGCTGGGTGAGGTGGCTCACCCTTATAATCCTATAACTCTGGGAGGCCAAGGCAGGAGGACTGCTTGAGGCCAAGAGTTTGGGACCAGCCTGTCCAAGAATGAGACAAAAAAATAGAAAAAAGTTAGCCAGGCATAATGGCATGCTACCTGCAGTCCTAACTACTTAGGAGGGTGAGGCAGGAAAAGTGCCTGACCCTAGGAGTTTGAGGTTGCAGTGAGCTGTGATGACACCATTGCACTCTATCTGGGATGACAGAGGGAGACAGTCTCAAAAAAAAAAAAAAAAAAAAAAACCCAAAACAAACAAACAAACAAAAAAAACTGTAATAGTCTAAATGTATTAAAACTGTTCAAAGTCCTTCAACTCAATCATTCTACAGCAAGGGATTTTATCTTAATAAAAATAATAGAACAGGCTCGGTGCCTGGGGCTCAAGAGGCTAAGACGCCAGCCACATACACCTGAGCTGGCAGGTTCGAATCCAGACCAGGCCCGCCAAACAACAATAATGGCTGCAACCAAAAATAGCTGGGTGTTATGGCGGGCACCTGTAGTCCCAGCTACTTGGAAGGCAGAGGCAGGAGACTCGCTTGAGCCCAGGAATTGGAGGTTGCTGTGAGCTGTGATGCCATAGCACTCTACCCAGGGCGACAGCTTGAGGCTCTGTCTCAAAAATAAAATAAAAATAATAGAATACATACAAAGCCTATGTATAAAGTATTCATATCAACTATGTGTGTATATATAATATATATTTATAGATATATTTACATATATATAGATGAAGGCCCTAATGAGGCAGAATATATATATATTTATATATAAGTATAAATATATTTATAATATATATACACACACATTTATATATGTAGACGAAGGCCCTAAAGAGGCAGAATATATATATTTATATGTTAAGTATAAATACATATATTTATTATATATACACACACACATATATTTTGAGCCAGAGTCTCCATATGTCGCCCTCATAGCTCACATCATAGCTCACAGTAACCTCAAACTCTTGGGCTTGAGCAATTCTCTTGCCTCAGCCTCCCAAGTAGCTGGGTCTACCAGTGCCCACCACAATGCCCAGCTATGTTTTATTGTAGTTGTCATTGTTGTTTAGCAGGCCCGGGCTGGGTTCAAACCCGCCTGCTTGGGTGTATGTGGCCAGCGCCCTAACTACTGAGCCATGGGCACCAAGCCCAACAATATTTTCAAAGTAAAACACTGGGAACAATATACATATCAAAACAGAGAAATTATTAAATTAATAATTCCATTTATATAATGCCAAACTACAAAGCCAATGAAATATAACCTTAAGAGTTATTTAACAATGAAAAAAAGCAAATGTAACTAAAGTGTCAAGTATCAGACATCATCAAAAAAAAGAGAGAATTGGCTCGGTGCCTGTGGCTCAAGTGGTTAAGGTGCCAGCCACATACACCTGAGCTGGTGAGTTCGAATCCAGCCCGGGCCTGCCAAACAACAATGACAGCTGCAACCAAAAAGTGGCCGGGCGTTGTGGCAGGCGCCTGTAGTCACAGCTACTTGGGAAGCGGAGAATCTCTTGAGCCCAGGAGTTGGAGGTTGATGTGAGCTGAGATGTCATAACACTCTACCCAGGGCGAGTGAGGCTCTATCTCAAAAAAAAAAAAAAAAAAAAAAAAACAGCTAATAAAATTCATATATTCATGTGGATTCAATGCAGTACTTAGTACACAGCAAATTCAAGTTTTGCTTTTTGGAACTTAACAGAATTCTTTTTCCAAATATTTTGAAGCCATGAATGCAAAACCCATGAATACAGAAGGCTGACTATACAGGGAAATTTGAACACTAACCAGCTGATATGTAAGAACATCTTTAGGTGTGATAAGAGTATTATAATCATGTTATTAAAAGATTCCTCATCTAGATCTAGTGTTATACAGGCATACGTGGGAGATAATTCAGGTTCAAGTTCCAAATACTGCAATAAAGCAATTCACATGAATTGTTTTGGCTACCCAGCACATATTAAAGTTACTTTTACACTATTACTATAATTTATTTAGTATGCAATAGCACTATGTGTTAAAAAAAAAGAAAAGAAAAAGACTGGGAAAACAAAAAATAACTAGACAAAGATCAGAATCAAAACATAAATCACCTAAGGAAAAGACTGGAAAGGATTCTGGTAACTGGGATACTGGTGGCAGTGAACCAAGTAAAAGGGGACTGGAAAAATGCAGAAGAACCCTTTTGGAGAGAAACTGGATGATGATCAATAAATTATACCAAACATTTGAAAAAATCAATATATATATACTTTATTGCTAACAAATGCTAAGGATCACCTGCGCCTTCAGCAAGTTGTCATTTTTTTCCAGTGGAGGGTCTTGCCTTGATGGTGATAGCTACTGACTGATCAAGGAGGTGGTTGTTGAAAGTTGGGGTGGCTGAGCAGTTTCTTAAAATAAGATAACCATGAAGTTTGTCACACCAATTTACTCTTCCTTTCACGAGTTTCTCTGTAGCATGTGATGCTGTTTGATAGCATTTTACCTACTGTAAACTTTCTCCAAATTTGGAGTCAATTCTCTCAAAAATATTCTTAATTATTCCAAATTTTATGTAATAGTCTAAATCCTCTGTTGTCATTTCAACAATGTTCAAGGCATCTCTGCCAGGAGTAGATGCCACCTCAAGAAACTACCTTCTTTGCTCATCTATAAGAAGCAATTAATAATTCCTTATCTATTTGTTTTATTATGAATTACAGCAATTTAGTCACATCTTCAGGTGCCACTTCTAATTCTAGTGCTCTTGCTACTTCCACCACATCAGCAGTTATTTCTTCCACTGAAATCTTTAACTCCTTAAAGTCATCCACAACACTAACATCCAAACTCCTGTTAATGTTGATTCTGAGTCATGAATGTTCTTAATCAATGATGACTCCTTTCCAGGTTTTCAATTTACTTTGTTTAGATCCATCAGAGGAATCACAACCTATGGCAGTTATAACCTCATAAAATGTATAGTTAATCCCTGAACAACACGGGATCAGGGGTGTCAACCTCCACGAAGTCAGAACTCCACATATAACTTTTTACTCCCTAAATCCTTAACTACTAATAGCCTACTTTTGACCAGAAGCCTTATCTATAACATAATCAATTAACATATATTTTGTAACTTAATATATACATATAAAATACACCCTATATTCTTACACTATAATAAGCTAGGGAAAAGAAAATGTTTTTAAGAAAATCATAAGGAAATGCCAGGTGTGGTGACATATGCCTGTACTTTCAGCTACTTGGGAAGCTGAGGCAGGAGGATGTCTTGAGCCCAGGAGTTTGAGGCTGCAGTACACTATGGTCACACCTGTGAGTAGCTACTGCAAGTCACAAGGAAAAGAAAATATATTTATAGTACTATACTATATTTATTGATACCATAAGTTCACATCATCTGTTTACAAGATGAAGCATCTGTCTGAAATGGCAGGTAACTGCAGCTGCAGACCTCAATCTATAGTACATATCAAGCAATTTAACTTTTTCTTGTAATGTCAGAATTTGCTTTTTGGGAGCACTTTCAGCATCACTAGTGGCACTTCATGTGGGTCCTATAGTATTACTGATTCAAGGTTTATGGTATTGCACTAACACAATAAAAAATACCCCCAAACCACGAAAATCGCTTTTTACCGTGATACGCAATTTACTGGAGAATGAATTCTTCACACTGAGATAATTAGCATCACATGGCATTTTAAGTGGCTATCTGCTACATTTTAGCTCCCTGAAACAGCAACAGGAGGTGGCTACGATATTAGTATAGTAGTACAGCCTGTACTATAGTTAATTTTGAGCAGTTATAATTTAATACTACATCTTTGTTTATATTTCTTTACATGTTTACATTGCATTACTGCAAATGGTGCCATGTACAGTCTGTTTGTTTGCATAAGTTTTGATAAATTTTAACTTTTTATAATAGATTTGTGTATAATAGTATCTGTATCTATTTTATGCATTGATGATGTAGTTTTTTTAAATTTTTTTTTATTAAATCATAGCTGTGTACATTGATATGATCATGGGGCATCATTCACCAGCTTCACAGACCGTTGATGATGTAGCTTTTTCTTAATTTTTTCAGTATTTCTAGGCTGCATGATTTATCTGCAAGTTTTTCAATAGCTGCAAATCTCCAAACATTTTTTCCAATATATTTATTGGAAAAAATCCAAGAATAAATGAACCCATACAGTTCAAACCCATGTTATTCAAGGGCCAACTATTTCTTAAATAATAAAACTTGAAAGTCAAAATTACTCTTTGCTCTATGGACTGGAGAGAATCAATGTGTGTTAGCACCTACGAAAACATTCATCTCGTACATCACCATTAGAGCTCTTGTGACTGGACAGACTGTCAACAAACAGAAGTATTTTGAAAAGGATCTTTTTTTAAACAGAAGGTCTCAACAGTGGGCTTAAAATATTCAGCAAACATGCTGTAAACAGACATTCTGTTGTCAAGGCTTGTCTTCCATTTATAGAGCACAGGCAGAGAAGATTTAGCAATTCTAAAGGGTGATTTTCTGATTTTCAAAATAGTAAATGAGCATTGACTGCAACCTTACCACCAGCTGCATTAGCCCCTAAGAGTCAGCCTATCCTCTGAAGCTTTGAAGCAAGGTACTGACATCTCTCTAGCTGTAAAATCCTAGATGTCATCTTTTTCCAATAGAGGATGTCTCATCTATACTAAAAATCGGTTGTTCAGTATAGCCGCTTTCATCAATATTCTTAGCTAAATTTTCTGGATAACTTGCTACAACTTCCACATAAGCACTTCATGCTTCACACCTTATACTTTCATGTTAAGGAGACAACTTCTTTCCTTAAACCTCACGAACCACCCTCTGCTACCGTCAAACTTTTCTTGTGCAGCTTCACCTCTCTCAGTCATCATAGAATTGAAGAGTGAGTTAAGGCCTTGGCTTCAGGGAACACTGTGGCTGGTTGTATCTTCTATCTAGACCAAACTTTTTCCATATTAGTAATAAGGCTATTTCACTTTCCTGTGTACACTAAAGTGGCATTTTCAATTTTCTTCAAGAACTTTGCGTTTGCACTCACACTTGATTGTTCGGTGCAACAGGCCTAGCTTCCAGCCTACCTCAACTTTTCACACACATTCCTCACAAAGCTTAATCATTTCGAGCTTTTGATTTATAGTGAGAGACACGCAATTCTTCATTTTACTTGAACACTTAGAGGTTATTAATTGGACTAATTTCAATATTATTTTCTCTCGGGGATTCAGGAGGCCCTAGAAGAGGGAGATAGGTGAACCGCTAGCTGTTGAGCAGTCAGAAGACATAAAAGACTAATCAATTAAGTTCACTGTTTTACATGGGAGTGATTCGGAACACTCCAAAACAATTACATTGTTAATATCAAAGATCACAGATCACTATAACAGATATAATAATAATGAAAAACTATGAAATATGCAAGAATCACCAAAATGTAACACAGAGACACAAAGTGAATACTTGCTATTGGAAAAATGGCACCAGTAGACTTGCTTGAGGTAGGGCTGCCATGAGCTTTCAATTTGTAAAATATGCAATATAATAAAGTGAAGTATAATAAAAAGAGGTATGCCTATATATTAAAGTATGTAGGGTTGAAATGAAAAAACAGGTCTGAAAAAAATGTACCTAACAGGTTACTCATAGAATAGTGAAAAGGGATATTATACATAAATGGTAAAAAAAAAAAAAAAAAAAAATACAATTATTATTATAAAAAACTGCCTTTGGCTATAAAGTAGCATAGATAGCATGATCTCATTTCTGTAAAATTATATGTAAATATATAGAGAGAGAGAGCACGCAGGATTTCTAGAAAACTTAACTTTTTCTCTTATACCTTTCTATGGCTTGTTTTTTCAAAATAATGATCATGCCTATTTCAACAATCAAGAGTAAAAGTGAGATTTGGGGGTGGTAGGGTGTAGAATTTGCTTCTCTTCGTTTTTTTTTTTTTTGTTGTTGTTTGTTTTTTTTTGTTTTGGTTTTTTTTTTTTTTTTTGTAGAGACAGAGTCTCACTTTATGGCCCTCGGTAGAGTGCCGTGGCATCACACGGCTCACAGCAACCTCCAACTCCTGGGCTTAAGCGATTCTCTTGCCTCAGCCTCCCAAGTAGCTGGGACTACAGGCGCCCACCACAACGCCCAGCTATTTTTTTTTTTTTTTTGATTGCAGTTCAGCCGGGGCTGGGTTTGAACTCGCCACCCTCGGTATATGGGGCCGGCGCCTTACTGACTGAGCCACAGGCGCCGCCCTAGAATTTGCTTCTCAAAAACACTTGATTATATAGCCAGGTGTTGTGGTGGATGCCTGTAGTCCCAGCTACTCGGGAGGCTGAGGCAAGAGAATCGCCTAGGCCCAGGAGTTGGAGGTTGCTGTGAGCTGTGTGACACCACGCACTCTACCGAGGGCAATAAAGTGAGACTCTGCCTCTACAAAAAAAAAACAAAAAACTTGATTATTCTGAAAGGTTTTAGACAAGGCATTAGCCAAACTGTTTCATCTATTTTTTATTATTTTTTTCACTGTTTTTTTTTTGTTGTTGTTGTTTGTTTTGTTTGCTGTTCAGACTGAGTCTTACTCTGTTGCCCTGGTTAGAGTGCTATGGCATCACAGCTGACAGGAGCCTCCAACTCTTGGGCTCTAGTGATCCTCTTGCCTCAGTCTCCCATGTAGCTGGGACCACAGTTGCCCACCAAAACACCCACATAGTTTTACTATTTTTAGTAGAGACAGGGTCTCATTCTTGCTCAGGGTGGTCTCAAACTTAAAAGCTCAAGCAATCCACCTGCCTTGGCCTCCCAGAGTGCTAGAATTACAGGCATAAGCCACCCTGGCGTGTTTCTCTACTTTTTAAAAGTAGCTCAATTCTATATCTAAAGTATAGTAATAACAGACCCAGGTTTTTTAATAATATCTTCCATGAATCCCAGAAAGACACAAAACCAGGGAAAAGTTCTTAAGGTTAGTCAGGTGAAGGAAGGCAAGTCAATGATGACAACCTACCTGGAAGTGAGAGCACAGATGACCTTGCTCCACTGCTCCACAACTGCCGGGTGGTGCCTCCAGTTAGCCACCATTTCCTTGGCTGTTTTCCAGTAAGGAGGTGTTGGGAAGCACCGAGTACACGCTAGTAACCACACCTCAAAGAGAACACCAATCAACTTCTCTGCTAGATTCTCAGCAATGCCACCTTTCCAATAAAAAGAAAACATATCTTTGGTAAACTTATTTTTAAAATAGAATCTTTAATTCACCGAAGAGTTACAAGAGGTAGAAAAAATTAAAATAACTGCAATGTTAAGTTTTGACTTTCAAATAATCACTTAATAGTAAAAATGAAAAGTGATTCTTAGGAGATCCTGTGAAGAAAATCATGGATACATAAACAAATTATTACTTTGAAAGTTTTCAAATGGTCCTGCTCAGTTTTTGTGTGATCTGAAGAGAAACCAGAGTATTTTTTTGTTGTTGTTGTTGAGACAGAGTCTCATTTTATCGCCCTAGGTAGAGTGCTGTGGCATCACACAGCTCATAGCAACCTCCAACTCCTGGGCTTAGGCGATTCTCTTGCTTCAGCCTCCCGAGTAGCTGGGACTACAGGTGCAAGCCACAACACTCGGCTATTTTTTTGTTGCAGTTTGGCTGGGGCTGGGTTTGAACCCACTACCCTCCGTATATGGGGCCAGCGCCCTACCCACTGAGCCACAGGCACCGCCCCTGCTCAGTTTTTACTGAAGATATTCAACTTCCAAGCAAGAGGGCAGAGGCAACCAGGAGAGAAGGAAAAGGATGAGTGCCTGTGATGCCTGTGAATGACTATTTTCTGTGCCAAGTAGTTCATACATATGACCTCACATAATCCTCACATAATTCTGCAGGATAGGCAAGTTCACGCAGCCAGTAGGAAGCAAAACAAACATCCAGGTCTTTCTACCACCAAACTTTGCCATAAAATGCTCCAGGTGTTTAAAAGCCACCCTTCAAGGGAAAGACAGAGACAAATACAGGAGCAGACAGACTGGTGCTGGGCAGGACAAAGGCTTAACCATGAAAACAGAGCCATTCCTCTGTTACAAGCCCTGGAACCAGGAGGAACAACAGCAGTGGTCTTTAACCCCATAGCTCCAGAAGGCGAAGTTGGAACTAGTAGGAAAAGTTATAAGGACATGTGTTTCAAATAAGCACAACCAAAGTTTCAACAACAAAGAGCTCAAGAAGGGGATGAACTGCCTGCCTCATGCTGCTGAGATCCCTGGAATGAGGAGTGAGTAGCAAAGAGCCAATTAATCAATGGCCAGCTACTGTCAAAACCAGACAGACTACTCCTATTATGGGGTTCCTACCTACACTAAAATTCTCGACACTGCATCTGTATGAGAGTACAAGCACACTCAGCAAGAGTGTCAGTAGAGAGAGTATACAGATGAATAAGCAACAAGAGAACTTAGAACTAGATGATCAATCTACAGCTCCTGTACACTGTGCTATAACACACAAAGCAGGGTTTCTTATATAAAACTGAAAGCTTTTTAATGACTAGCTAATGAATGATACATTGGTATATTTCCAAATAGACCACATAAAGACTTTAGAGTGGACTTGTTTTGCTGAAATACTTCCCATCACTATCAAGTTTTCAGATCCTACTTTGATGACTACTTTATAATGAGGTACATTATCCATAGGCTCTAATTTAATTAGTTGTTTCTTATACAGGCTCTATCCTAATATACTAAATATGCATCCTGTCATTATCAAATATGCATAATTCACTCAGCCCCTCCCTACATTAACAAAATCATAACAAATTAACTTAAGGTAAATTTTACTTAAAGGTAAAATAAGTTCATTGGTACTGTAGTTATATTGCGCTTTTGAGGGTTTGCATTCTAAAAATTATTAACCTTGGCTTGTAAACTGTCGTGCCAAATCTTAAATTCCCCAATGACTCTATCATTGAGTTGGAAGATGAATCGTATTTGAAGCTCAGAAATAAATTAGAAAAATAAACAAACCTTGAACAGTTGGTGGGGCCAGAAGTATGTCATTAATCTGCAGAAGAAACAACAGTAAGACTTCCCAGGTTTCTCGGGCCATGATAGATGACTCACGGGCCAGTTTCTGAATGGCTCTCAGGACCTGTAAGCATAGTCGGATCTGACTGGAACCCTGTTCCTGCCTGAAGAAGACAGATAGAAAGATATCACTAACAAACCTGGAGAAGAGATAGCAACAGCTTAAAGACAGGTGATTTAGGGATGCAGCAAGCAGTGGTCTGAGATGTTCCCTAACAGTCAGCAAAGAGGCACACCCACTTCACTCTATAGCTACTTCTTCCCTATTGTACAGTTTGGCACTCTCAGATGTCAACCTAGCATTCCTGAGAATGTGGAAAGCTTCTGAGAGAAAGGAAGGAATACTAGAACGTGAACTTCACTTTTGGAGTTTCTATTTCTAAAATGTCTAAAACATATAATAGCAGGCACTCAATAGGTGTCTGCTGAATGAATGAGTAAACACATACAGCTACTCCACCTGCTCTGAATTTGAATAGCCTTCTTTTGAAGTTTTGTTAAACATACATTCACAAGAATTCTGCATGTGATTTCACAATGCTCACATTTCCCCAAAGCGAATTCTGCTAAAGAAGAGCCTACTGGCCCAATGGAATAGCCTAACAAGTCCCCAAGATTGAAGAGGCAGGTAGGTATTGCCTCAGAAATGAGTATCTCCCTCTGCTGCTCTAATAAAAAAATCAATGTAACCAAAAATATTGTGCTCCGAAGGTTTCAGAGATACCCACAGGGATGTCCAAGCACAGCCCATGGCTGGATATGACTGCTTATCTGTGATGGTAGGTATCACAAAAATTATGCATGGACCTTTTTTGTTCATCAGTTTTCATTAGTGTTTGTGCATTTAATATGTGGCCCAAGACAAACTCTTAGATAAGCATTCAAAGCCAGCCGTGGGCCACAGCTGGACACCCCTGCTCATTTCAAAACTCTCTTTAGTCTACAAGACCATTTTTTTTTCAAAGGGAAATCTCATAAAGAAGGACAGTCTATCAAACAGATCAAAGCATTCTGGCTAGGATTGAAGAGGAAGATAAAATGAACCACCGACAATTTTGAGAATAGTGGAAAACTCACTGTATTAGCAAATGGTGAGATGGCCTCCAGACTTCTTAGGTGAAACCTCAGACAAGTACCCAGTGTTATTAAAATAAATCTTTAAGCCAAGTTTCTATACATTGTAATTTGTCACAACTAATAGAAACCTGCCTAAATCAAGGTAAGGAGTCTTAGAGCCTTCTCAAGAAATTCCAGAAAATGAAGAGATTGACCTTAGAACCCTCACCCCAACCTTAGAATAGAGATTCTCAGATTCTAGGCTATGATCCAGAAAACTGGACACTTACCCTAGAGTTGCAAGTAAATGACACTACTAAAGCTTTCCCTAAAGAAGTCAGACCTAAAGTAAAATGATGAAATAATTGCCTAGGAAAAGCCAAGCACCTTCAAGAACAGCAACATGTTATACATTTAGTTAAAAGTGAATCTAGTCCACATAAAACTGTCTGTTGCTCTGATTTACTTGAAAGAAAATAAGCTATATACTAGCCCCAAACTTCAACTAACCATATAAGAGAAAGCCCAGAAAAAAATAAAAATACCATTAGTGGCTCTGGAACTGACATTCTTCCAAGCTGGCAGTAACACTGTTTGCTTCCACATGGTAACCTAAGCCTACCCACAATTTCCAGGTACCTGCCCAGGGGCAGGAAAGGAAATACCTGCTCCTTGGGTGCTGAGGATCCTCCTCACTCAGAAGGCCTAAATTCAGGAGCAGGGTCCAAGTTTCTAAAGCTAAGAGAAATAAGGTAACCTTTACATAAAAATAAACAGGAAAAGTCTAAACACCAGAGATTTTCCTTTCCCCCCAATTTTTTTTTTTTTTTGTAGAGACAGAGTTTCACTTTATTGCCCTCGGTAGAGTACCGTGGCGTCACATGGCTCACAGCAACCTCCAACTCCTGGGCTTAGGCGATTCTCCTGCCTCAGCCTCCCGAGCAGCTGGGACTACAGGCGCCCGCCACAATGCCCGGCTATTTCTTTGTTGCAGTTTGGCCGGGGCTGGGTTTGAACCCACCACCCTCGGCATATGGGGCTGGCACCCTACTCACTGAGCCACAGGCGCCGCCCCTTCCCCCAATTTTTTAAAGAGTAACTTGTGATCTTTAGAAAAACTACTTTAAAACAAAGGCTGATGAACTATGGCCAATATGTCAAGTCTGGCCTGCCATCTTTGTAAGTAAAGTTTTACTGGAACATAGTCACGTTCATTCATTTACATACTGTCTATAGCTGGCTGCTCTGATGCCATACCAGCAGAGTTGAGTAACTGTGACACCATATCACCCATAAAGCCCAAAATACTAACTATCTGGCTCTTTACATAAAAAGTTTGCCAATTGCTGATTTAGAACAATATATTTTTCCAAGTACTACATATTTGAACAATTAAAATCTTAATTTAAAAAAATGGTTTACTGGGCGGCGCCTGTGGCTCAGTCGGTAAGGCGCCGGCCCCATATACCGAGGGTGGCAGGTTCAAACCCGGCCCCGGCTGAATTGCAACCAAAACAATAGCCGGGCGTTGTGGCGGGCGCCTGTAGTCCCAGCTACTCGGGAGACTGAGGCAAGAGAATCGCTTAAGCCCAGGAGTTAGAGGTTGCTGTGAGCTGTGTGATGCCACGGCACTCTACCCAGAGCCATAAAGTGAGACTGTCTCTACAAAAAAAAAAAAAAAAAAAATGGTTTACTATTCACTCAATTATGAAAAATATTAAACTGATGGGCAAAAGAAAAAGGTTACATCTGGGCAGTGCCTATGGCTCAGTGAGTAGGGTGCCGGCCACATATACCAAGGGTGGCAGGTTTGAACCTGGCCCTGGGCCAAACTGCAACAACAACAACAAAGATAGCCAGGCATTGAGGTGGGCGCCTGTAATCCTAGCTACTCAGGAGGCTGAGGCAAGAGAATCACCTAAGCCCAAGAGCTGGAGGAGCTGTGACACCACGGAACTCTACCAAGGGTGACAAAATGAGACTCTGCCTCTAAAAAAAAAAAAAAAAAAGAAAAGAAAAGAAAAAAGAGGGCGGCGCCTGTGGCTCAGTGAGTAGGGCACGGGCCCCATATGCTGAGGGTGGCGGTTTCAAACCCAGCCCTGGCCAAACTGCAACAAAAAAATAGCCAGGTGTTGTGGCGGGCGCCTGTAGTCCCAGCTACTCGGGAGGCTGAGGCAAGAGAATTGCATAAGCCCAAGAGTTAGAGGTTGCTGTGAGCCGTGTGACATCACGGCACTCTACCTGAGGGCAGTACAGTGAGACTCTGTCTCTACAAAACAAACACAAAAAAAAAAAAAGAAAAGAAAAGAAAAAAGAAAAAGGTTACATCTACTCTGACTTAATCTCTAGCAAAATGGTAAAGGCAGTTCCCTCTATTTTGAGCATTAGTTCTTATAAAACAACTAAAACTTAGTTGAATCAAATGAGTAACTGCAATTTCAAATAACTGGAGTCATAACACCACTACTTAACATTGAAAATATTCAGCAGGGTGGCACCCGTGGCTTAGTGAGTAGGGCGCCAGCCCCATATACTGAGGGTGGTGGGTTCAAACCCAGCTCCAGCCAAACTGCAACAACAACAAAAAAAATAGCCAGGTGTTGTGGCAGGCACCTGTAGTCCCAACTACTCCGGAAGCTGAGGCAAGAGAATCGCCTAAAACCCAGGAGTTGGGAGGTTGCTGTGAGCTATGATGCCATGGCACTGTACCACGGGTCATAAAGTGAGACTCTGTCTCTTAAAAAAGAAAAAAGGAAAAGAAAATATTCGGCAAATCTTCTTAAGACATTACTGGGCAAGAAGAGAACTCTAATTCTCAGTTCTATACCCTCTCAAAATTTACTAACCCATATGAATATATGCTTTGGAGAAAATAAGCTAATTATCAAAGAGTAAAACAAACAATTTATATGGTAGTCATGTTTTGCAAAAGCTAAAAGTAAAAGCAAAAGCCTAGTTAACTCAAAGGCCATTAGGTTTTTTTTTCTTTTTTTTCTTTGTAGTTTTTGACCGGGGCTGGGTTTGAACCCACCACCTCTAGTATATGGGGCCAGCGCCCTACTCCTTAGAGCCACAGGCCCCACGGGTACAATGGGAAAAGAGACACAGTGACCATACCACTCATAAGACTGTCCTAAGCAAAAAGAAAAAAAACCCTACAAATTAGTCTCCTAAATGGGATAACAGAAAGCTTTAAAGCTATTATACCATTACAAAAGAACTTGCTTACCTATAAACGACATGCTAATACTGCCAAACATTTCCTATTATTTCTATTTGAAATCAATAAATACAAGCAACAAGCACTTAATTCCCATCTTCAATAATACCAGTACTGTACTAGGTACTATGGAAACCCAGTATCTGCTTTCAAGTTGGTTAGATGGGGAAAGGAAACATTTTTTTTGTTTGTTTTTTAAGACAGTCTCACTCTGCTGCCCTGGTAGAGTGCCGTGGCGTCACAGCTCATAGCAACCTCAAACTCCCAGGCCTGAGCAATCTTCTTGCCTCAGCCTCCCAAGTAACTGGGACTACAGGTGCCCGCCACCATGCCCGGCTGGTTGTTCAATTTTTAGCAGAAACGGGGTGTCTCACTCTTGCTCAGGCTGGTCTCAAACTCCTAAGCTCAAGCCATCTACTAGCCTAGGCATCCCAAAGTGCTAGGACTACAGGCATGAACCACGGTGCCTGGCTTGAAGACATGTTAAAAGATAAGCAATAAAACAGTAAGAGATACAAAAGTGATACAGGAAGTCCCATACAGGTTCAGAGAAGGTGTGATCACTGTGGGTCTGGGTGGGTGGTCAGGTAAGACTTCTTGCAAGGCAGAATTTAAGATGAACTAATAATACTGAGCTGTGGATAATGAGGAGATGGAGAAAAGGGAAGACAGACGATGATGGGAAAGATCTTCAAGAAGTCAGTCCTAGCAAAATGTTTAATTTATGAGTCTGACTAAAGAACAAGGCTCATGCAGAATTAGCAGAATCTAGACTCGTTAGGGGCAAAATTATAGCAGGCATTTCATGCAAGGTAAGTTGTTTACACCTAAACCAATAAACAGACTTCTTAATGGAGATTTCTTTTTTTTCATTCAGTTTCTAAAGCCATTTTCCTTCTATATTTAGGAAGTTAAAATTTAGAGCTAGTTTTCAAGATCCCTCCCCATCTGACAGACCAAAATGAGAACTTTTCCAAAAGGAGACAAGTCCCACTGACCCTTTCACAGGCATAAAACATGGCTAAAAACAGATCTTCACAAACAGGTAGAGAACTAATGCTTTCTTGGCTACCCTTTTTTTTTCTTGAGACAGAATCTTGCTCCGTTGCCCTGGCATCAGCCTTGCTCACAACAACCTCAAACTTCTGAGCTCAAGCAATCCTCTTGCTTCAGTCCACCACCAAACTCAGCAATTTTTCTGCTTTTAGAAGGGATAGGGTCTTGTTCTTGCTCAGGCTAGTCTCAAACTCCTCAGCTCAAGTGATCCTCCCATCTCAGCTTCTCAGAGTGATAGGATTACAGGTATAAGCCACTGCACCCAGCCCATTCTTTTCTATATTTCCCAAAATCTTTACAATGACATGTAGTTCTTTTACAATCAGAAAATAAAATTTAAGCACAAATAAGACAGATAATCTTACATTATTATATTAAGGCCCCTGCCTCAGAAGAAGGAAATAAAATCAGTAACAATCCATTAAGAGCACTCTTTTGGCTTACTATAAATTTATAACAATTTCAAATGTCTTCATTCTCTTACGAGAAAGATTCATTTTAAGGTAGAAGGCTTAGTTGCCTTTTGCTTAAGGCAAAAATTATGATAGGCGAAAGTATGCTTTTTTGAGAAGGAAAAGATGTTACAGTATTTTAATATCTAACAGCTATCAGACTGTAGAAGCTAACACAAAAGCCTATAAAATGGGCTCGGCGCCTGTGGCTCAAGCGGCTAAGGCATCAGTCACATATACCTGAGCTGGTGGGTTTGAATCCAGCCTGGGCCTACCAAACAACAATGACAGCTGCAACCAAAAAATAGCTGGGCATTGTGGCGGATGCCTGTAGTCCCAGCTACTTGGGAGGCGGAGGCAGAAGAATCACTTGAGCCCAGGAGTTGGAGGTTGCTGTGAGCTACGATGCCACTGCACTCTACCAAGGGCAACAGCTTGAGGCTCTGTTTCAAAAAAAAAAAAGGGGGGGGGGCAGCGCCTGTGGCTCAGTCGGTAAGGTGCCGGCCCCATATATAGAGGGTGGCGAGTTCAAACCCAGCCCCGGCCAAACTGCAACCAAAAAATAGCCAGGCGTTGTGGCGGGCACCTGTAGTCCCAGCTACTCGGGAGGCTAAGGCAAGAGAATCGCCTAAGCCCAGGAGTTGGAGGTTGCTGTGAGCTGTGTGAGGCCACGGCACTCTACCGAGGGCCATAAAGTGAGACTCTGTCTCTACAAAAAAAAAAAAAAAAAAAAGGGTGGTGCCTGTGGCTCAAGGAGTAGGGTGCTGGCCCCATATGCTGGAGGTGGCGGGTTCAAAAACTGCAGCCAAAAACTGCAAAAAAAAAAAAAAAAAAAATGCCTATAAAATGAACATATAGGGCCAGGCATGGTGGCTCATGCCTATAATCCTAGAACTCTGGGAAGCCAAGGTGGGTGGATAGCCTGAGCTCAGGAGTTCAAGTCGAGACCAGCCTGAGCAAGCACAAAACTCCATCTCTACTAAAAATGAAAGACTGAAGCAAGAGGATCACTTGAGTTCAAGAGTTAAGGTTGCTGCGAACTATGACACCACAGCACTCTACCAAGGGTAACAAAGTGAGGTTCTGTCTCAAAAAAAAAAAGAACATACACTTATTAAAAACTCTTAGTATACAATTATATAAGCCCATCTCTCCTATCATTCATATTAATACACTCGGTAATTGAATGAGTAAAGTCTCTGTTAAGACTAACAATGAGATCAGATATAAAACACTAACATATGAATATTTTGCTATGATCCTAATAATGGGCCAGATAGGTATAGCTTACCTTGGTACAAAAAGATTTTGCAGGTGTTTTAGTATACTTTGAACATATAGATTAGGTTCTTTAATAACTGGCAATGGAATAGAATCTTTCGGCAACACTAACGCCATAATCCAGTCTGTGTATACATCAACACAGTATTTTACAGTCTCTCCATCCAACGGAAGAGTCAGTCCATAGCAAATTACTTCCATAGTCCATTTTACCTAAACAAAATAAAACATCCATAGAGAATTATTACACATTCCTATCTATAGCTCAGTAGACTGATTTAAAATGTTAACCTCTTTTATTATCAAAAACCTCTAAATTGACAGTATATTCATCTCAACATACATGTCAAATTTATTCTAGAGGATGCACTTTTCACATGTCAACCAGACTCATACAACATTTCCCAAGCAAAACATCTAAGAAGACGATAAATTACTTATTTTTAAATACAAAGCCTAGGTTGGCTTTTACCCCTTAGACATTGTATTATTTGCTCTGTGAAGTAAAAAGTAAAGAGTCATTTCAATTTTCCATAGAGATTAGAGGGGCAAAAACAGAAAAGTTCAGATTGTTTTCTCCATTTAATTTGTATATGGGTATGTGTGTCATTTAGGAAGTAAAATACATAATAAATTCAGTTACATTCCATCTCCATGTTATGCAACAGAAATAAACAATAGGAAGGAAGATAAACTGTTTAACTCTTACTTTACACTTGTTTTCCCTGCCAAAGAAAATAATACTTAAAATCAAGAATAAACACAGGTAAGAAGGGACTGACGCTAGATAAGATCTTTTTTTTTTTTTTTTTTATTGTTGGGGATTCATTGAGGGTACAATAAGCCAGGTTACACTGATTGCAATTGTTAGGTAAAGTCCCTCTTGCAATCATGTCTTGCCTCCATAAAGTGTGACACACACCAAGGCCCCACCCCCCTCCCTCCGTCCCTCTTTCTGCTTCCCCCCCCATAACCTTAATTGTCATTAATTGTCCTCATATCAAAATTGAGTACATAAGATTCATCCTTCTCCATTCTTGTGATGCTTTACTAAGAATAATGTCTTCCACTTCCATCCAGGTTAATACGAAGGATGTAAAGTCTCCATTTTTTTAATGGCTGCATAGTATTCCATGGTATACATATACCACAGCTTGTTAATCCATTCCTGGGTTGGTGGGCATTTAGGCAATAACCAAAGCAAAGAGACAACCTACACAATGGGAAAGGATATTTGCATATTTTCAATCAGACAAAAGCTTGATAACTAGGATCTATAGAGAACTCAAATTAATCCACATGAAAAAAGCCAACAATCCCATATATCAATGGGCAAGAGACATAAATAGAACTTTCTCTAAAGATGACAGACGAATGGCTAACAAACACATGAAAAAATGTTCATCATCTCTATATATTAGAGAAATGCTAGATAAGATCTTAACAAGGCACTTAGCTACACTAAAGGAGTTCCAGCCTCCTGACCCATCTGAATCCCACAGAGACTGCTAAACTTCCGCCTGTAGTAGTAAAGAATACAGTACTATGATGAAGTAGAAACAGCCCAATTTACAAAAGATGAAACTACATTCCAGACACTGTGGACTGGAAAGTTTAAGTAAATTCCAGACAAAAATTTTAGACAAATTTCTAAGCAGATGATCAATGAACCCTTATAAAACAGAAGCATAATCCCTGAGAACCAGCTTGCTGAAAAATCAAATCATGCCGGACAAGCTTCATTCCTTTATTAATAGGGTTACTATTAAGAGAGCTGACAACTGTATATACAGTTTACAAAGCACTTTCATAAATATCATCTATTACAATAACCCTATGTAAAAAGGGCAAACTATAGAGTACTTACTTTATACATAAGAAAACTGAAGTTTAGCAGGATTAAGCAATTTAGCCCAAGTCAGTGGTTTATATAAGGTAGAGCTGAAAACGGGAACCCTGGTCTTCCAATGAGGAAGCTAGAAACATGAAGCTATTCTCACTATGCCATTAATGACTTCCCTCGCAAAGGGGTATCTGGGCTTTAGCAAGCAATCTGGACAAAGGCAGGATATCTTTGTGGACAAGATGGAGACATATGGCCCAGTGAACAGCAGAATGGCTGGATTTAAGTCAAAGTACTGCATGACAAAGTAACAGTGGATTAATGTACCAAGATCATTTTGGAAAAAGGTGCCCAGTGGCAATGCTAAAGGCCCTATTAAGATTTTTTTTTTTTTTTTTTTTGAGACAAAGTCTTGCTCTGTTAGCTGGGCTACATGTGGTGGCATCATCATAGCTCACTGCAATCCCAAACTCCTGGGCTCAAGAGATCCTCTTGCCTTGGCCTCCCAAAGTGCTAGGATTAAGCCAAGATTTTAACTTAAAAGAAAAGAAAGGGGGCAAGACATGATTGCAAGCAGGACTTTACCTAACAATTGCTATCAGTGTAACCTGGCTTACTGTACCCTCAATGAGTCCCCAACAATAAAAAAAAAAAAAGAAAAATACACCATAATCATCTGTAGATACTATAAAACTAAAAAGGATGGCAAGTGCTTGCCTAGGCAGCACATAGACTAAAATTGGAATGATACAGAGAAGACTAGCATGGCCCCTGCACAAGGATGACACGCAAATTCGTGAAGTGTTCCACATTTTTAAGAAGAAATAAATAGGCTCGGCGCCTGTAGCTCAAGAGCTGGTGGGTTCGAATCCAGCCTGGGCCTGCTAAACAACAATGACAACTACAACCAAAAAATAGCCAGGCATTGTGGCGGGCGCCTGTAGTTCCAGCCACTTGGGAGGCTGAGGCAAGAGAATCGCTTAAGCCCAAGAGTTTGAGGTTGCTGTAAGCTGTGACACCACGGCACTCTACCCTGGGGCAACATAGTGAGATTCTGTCTCAATCAATCAATCAATCAATCAATAAAATGGATGGCAAACCTGTTGGGTAAAAATTCAGGATTCAAAAAGACTTCAACAGGGCTAGGTGTGGTGGCTCAGGCCTGTAATCCTAGCATCTGGGAGGTTAAAGTGGGTGGATCCCTTGCCCGCAGGAGTCTAAGGCCAGCCTGAGCAAGAGCAAGAGCCCATCTCTTCTGAAAATAGAAAAACTAGCCCAGCACTGTCCCAGCTACTCAAGAGGCTGCAGCAAGAGGACTGCTCAAGCCCAAGAGTTTGAGGTTGCTGTGAGCTGTGAAGATACCATGGCACTCTATCCAGGGCAACAGACTCTGTCACAAAAAAAAAGAAGAAAAAAAAAAAAGACTTCAATAACAAATGTCTACATACAATAATTAAGAAAATGCCATGAAGGCTACATTGAACAGTTTGATGAGAATATTTCAGATTGTATATGAAACCAGCACATTATACCCCTTGATTGCACTAATGTACACAGCTATGATTTAACAATAAAAAAAAAAAAAAAAGACTGGGCCTGTGGCTCAGTCGGTAAGGCGCCGGCCCCATATACCGAGGGTGGTGGGTTCAAACCCAGCCCCGGCCAAACTGCAACCAAAAAATAGCCGGGCGTTGCGGCAGGCACCTGTAGTCCCAGCTACTTGGGAGGCTGAGGCAAGAGAATCTCTTAAGCCCAGGAGTTGGAGGTTGCTGTGAGCTATGTGAGGCCACGGCACTCTACCGAGGGCCATAAAGTGAGACTCTGTCTCTACAAAAAAAAAGACTTCAATAGTTTAAAACCAAAGTCGAATCTAAAAACATAAATACATGTACTAAATTTGTCAAGCTCAAAAACAACTACAGAGGCTAAAGGTAGAAAATACCTTTAGGTTTAAGGCTAATAAATGTTAAAGTCTGTAACAGCAGAGTGAAGCTGTGACAAATTTGGAGAAGGGGGTAGCTGGATTTAACCACACAAGAGAAGGTATTTTAAAAGAAGGTGCAGGCCCCTAATTATCAGATGAAAGATAAAGAAGATGTCTTTGGTGATATCTTCACACAGTAGCTTAATTTTATAATTTTAGAGAACACCAAATTCGAGGATTATTCTCTCATATACTCTTGAGGGTTGGAAAGAAGAATAAACAAGTGCAGCACCCGAAGACCTCAGTCTACCCACGTGCCATCTCTCCCCAGGAGAAGGCAAGTGATTACAGGCACACCAAGAGGTGAGCACCAAGGCCAGTGCTGGTCCTCAGGGGAAAGTCTAGGGTTCTCCAAAAAGAGGAAAATGCTCCTCAGACTGAGGGCCTTCACCCTTCAGTGACCCTGAGGGAGGAACATTACCTTATATCTAAGTCTAATCTCACCTTGATAAGAACCCAAAAAGTAAAGAGAAAAAACAAGGGTCTGAGAAATAGGGTACAGGTCTTAGTAAACATGAAACCTGAAGGCTGCATAAGCTTCTTCAACACAGTTGTAATCCTACATCTTAGCCAAAACTCATACTAGAAAGTTCCTGTATCACCTCATTCTCAGGAGTCTTTCATGACTGCTCACTGGCAACTTAACTGCAGCCTAGGCCCCTGGATCCCCAAACAAAGGACCAATTCCAACACAGGTCCAAAAGCCCCTGCCTTTAGAATAGTAAACACAATCCCAACCACCTGGGCTCATAGCCAAAAGAGCTTAGATGCTCTGCAACACTCTGAAACCTGGAAACCAGGCAAGGGTAGGCAGGGACAGGGACATGGGAGAACTGAAGTTCAGTTAATATGTGTAAAGACTTGATATAAAATAGGCCTTGAGACAGAAGCCATCTTGAGATAGGAATGAGGCCTTCCAAACACACCTCTATTGGAAATCAGAAGACTGCCTAGAGCTTAGGGGAAAGGGCCTGACACTAAAGTCTCTGACTAGACACTGAGCTCAAGTGGAGAACTGGGCATGGCTGGTAAGAAGTCCCAACAGCAAAACGGTATACAACCCATTCCTATAACCCCCCCACAAACTCTGAGTCTGTACCCTCAACCCAAATAGATCAAAATTGAGAAGATGCACTACAATGGCAGAAATCCATTTAAAAAGTCAACATTGATAAATTCTTAACAAATGCACATTTTCATACAGTAGAATGAAATGAAGAAACACTTACTTCTTTGTCAGTTTTTAACAAACTCTCACTGCCAGCCACTGAAGGGGTACCTAATGCCTGCCCAAGAGGACGGACCACAGCATTTGCCACCTCTCGCCCGACACTCTCTGGATAGCTGTGCAGCACACTGGTATGGCCCTGATCATTCTGAATCACCAAATGCAGTGACCTCCACTCAGAGTACATTGTGCCGCTAAAGTACTATCCAAATGGCACCTGAAAAGATAAAACAGAAATGTATGTCAAATTATACTGCAAATTAATAAAAATGAGTATGATGCACATTTACTCTAGATGGCAAGATAAAACTATCAAGATATTACCTCTAGAAGACAGGAAAAAAAAAACAACATTGTGGAAATGTTCAAAAACCTTAGGGTGAGATTAGATAGGAAGGCAGACTCTGAGAAACAGCTCTCTGAGACTCCCCAAAAGAGCCCTCACAAGCTCTGGAGCAGAGCTGGGAAGATGGCTATTGTGTAAAGGAATAAAATGACCAGATGTTAGATACTCACAGTGTAAGGGTACTCTGTTCCAGGAAAGAAAAACATGAAAGACAGGAAGGACAGATACAGAATAGAGTGCCCTAAGTAGGAAGGGGAGACAAAGCCCTAGGATCCAAGTTTTCCATGAAGTCAACAGTTTCCAAGTACCTACTATGTGTTAGAAGCATATCTCTTCAATTTCTCAGCAATGCCCTCAAATCGGACTTAAAAAATTCCTTGAGAAGATTTTATTCACCACAACAGTGGTGCTCAAACTTCCTCTAATGGAACACTGAGAAGTCACAATGCTCTTTAGAAAACATATTAAGAGCTGCCACTTAGTAAGCATTTATTATAAACATGTTATGTCTATAATCACTATAACAACCCTATGAATATTCAGTAACATTACCATTGTTTCATAGATGAAAAATGAAGGCATAGAGGGGTTTCCTTCATACTTACCTTCTAACAGGGTAGAGCCAGGTTTTGAATCCACATCTGTTAGGCTCCAGGGCCTATGCTTAGCCATGGCATGTACTACCTAGCCTCATGCTACACACTCTCCATAGCATGTACTGCCTCTCCCTATGCTGTACACTCTCCATGAAATGATATTTAAGTCTATCACACAAATGAGGAATTTCATTTGCAAAACAAACCTGTATGAATGCAATATAAATATTACAAGCATAAATCCCATACTCATAAAAAGAGTCAAGGATGGTTGGTCCTTTCCAATTCATTTCTGTTAAGTTCCATTTTCCACTTGTTCTGAAATCTGCTTGCCCAGCCAGCAGTTCAAGCAAAATACATGGGTTCAATTAATCTATCCTTTAAGTTACTTTTTCTTCAAACTGGGAAGAGACCAGTATTTTTAATTTTATCCTGAAAAACTTCATTCCAGCTCACTAAACATTAATTTTCAAGAGATGACATTTGAGGACCTACAGAAAAAAATCAAACTCCTGGGCGGTGCCTGTGGCTCAAGGAGTAGGGCGCCGGTCCCACATGCCCGAGGTTTCGGGTTCAAACCTAGCCCCACCCCCCAAAAAATCAAACTCCTTAGCATGAGAGTAAAAGCTATTCACTGTCTGGTCTCAAACTATCTTTCTTTCTCCTTTCCATACACAGCAATCTACACTTTCTCTTTTCCTTCTGTTTTTCCTCTCCCATCCTATTCAATCTATTCAGCTTCTTCTTTTTTTTTTTTTAACAGTCTCATTTTGTCACCCTCAGTAGAGTGCCATAGCATCACAGCTTACAGCAACCTCAAACTCTTGGGCTCAAGTGATTTTCTTGCCTCAGCCTCCCAAGAATCTGGGACTACAGGCACCCGCCATAATGCCTGGCTATTTTTAGAGATAGGGTCTCACTCTGGCTCAGGCTGATCTTGAATTCATGAGCTCAAGCAATCCACCTGCATTGGCCTCCCATAGTGCCAGGGTTACAGGCGAAAACCACCTTGCCCGGCCCTAATCTATTCCGCTTCTTTTGCAGTCTGAGGAACTCTGGGCCCAGATGATATTCAGTGACCCTATACGGATCTTGTGACCTATTCTTCCTCCTTTGGAACTTTCCCTGAAAATGGGAAGGCAGGAGATATGGACTAGCATCTAACAAGGTACCTACAACTCAAAGGAAGGACAGATACATCTGACTACAAAAACTGTCTGTTTCCTCATGGATATTCCATAAGGATTCCCCTAAGGATATCTTGGTGCTTGGAAATAAGCACTCTCATATCATGGCCCATGCCTGTAGTTCCAGCTGCTTGGGAGGTTGAGGCAAGAGGATCACTTGAGCCCAAGATTTTCAGGTCACTAGGAGCTATGATGACACCATGGCACTCTACCCAGGGCGAAAGAGTGAGACTGTCTCAAAAAAAAAAAAAAAAACTCTTATAAATAAAGTACTCTTAAAAATGGAAGGGAAAAAAGGAAAAGCTCTGCTGATAGGGAGCCCTCACCATCAGGAGACAACTTACTCCTATACCACATTTTATCCTTTTTTATTAACACGTACACACATATAACCCCATGTATATACACATAGTGCATGCATATGTAGTATATATACAGTAAATATACACCCACTACATAGTCTTATATAACTGCACATGAATATTACACTATAGAAATTTTTGTTTCGTTTTAGTGTTTTTTTACCCCTTTCACTTTCTGGTTGGCTTCATTCTTTAACCAAACAATTACTTCCCTGGATAGATACTCCATGTGATGAAAGGGGCAGCCTTAAAGATGAAATGTCTTTGAGGTGGGCTGGGTGCAGTGGCTCACACCTGTAATCCTGGCACTCTGGGAGGCCAAGGTGGGTGGATTATTTGTGTTCAGTAGTCTAAGACCATCTTGAGCAGGAGCAAGACCTCGTCTCTACTAAAAATAGAAAAACTGAACCCAAAGAGTTTGAGGTTGCTGTGAGCTATGATGCCACAGCACTCTACTCAAGGTGACGGAGTGAGACTCTATCTCAAATATGTAAATAAACAAACAAAGAAACAAATAGATAAATAATTTATATACAAGCATAGCTAAGTTTGCATACATTTATCTTGTTTTCTTTTTTTTTTAATTTTGCTTTCAATTGTCTTAGTTTGAAGGTTTTTTAATTTTCTTTTTTCCTTTTATTTATTTATTTTTTATTGAGACAAAGTCTCACTTTGTAGCCGTAGGTAGAGTGCCATGGCATCTTAGCTCACAGCAACCTCCAACTCTTGGGGTTAAGCGATTCTCCTGCCTCAGCCTCCCAAGTAGCTGGGACTACAGGCACCGCCACAACACTGGCTTTTTTTTTTTTTGGTAGAGAAGGGGGTTTCACTCTGTGGCTCAGGCTGTTCTTGAACCTCTGAGCTCATGGCAATCCACCCGCCTCAGCCTCCCAGAGTGCTAGGATTACAGACATGAGCCTCCACGCCTGGCCTCTATCTTGTTTTTTCATTCAGCAGTACCTCATGACTTTCTAACTAATAAATTCTTTTAAATGGCTGCATAATATTTCATGACATGGGTGTGGCATGCTTTACTCAACCTGTCTTCTCTTCACTTCATTCCCCACTTTCTTGTCACCAGGAAATAATGACACAATAAGCATGCTTGTTCATATATCTTTAAGCAGTGGTCTTTTTATTCCTATGAAATAAGTTCCTAACAATGAAACTCTGGATCAAATAATATATAAATTTTTAATGTTACTAGATTTTACCAAATTGGGTCCTCAAAAAAACTTTAACAATTCTCACTTATGTTAGGAACAGATGAGATCCCTTCCAACGTTTCACCACACCCACCCCTGCCAGAAATCAACATTATTTATTTATGCTCAATGAAATTTCAATTGTTCTCATCAAATATTTACTTTCACTTTATACCTTCTAGATTTTAGTGCAGCTTACAATGTTTCTCCCTCCCATACGTGCTATCATTGTTTTTCAAACTGTGCGTCATAAGAAATATAGTGGGTAATATTTCTGTTTTTATTTATATGGAACAGGATATATAAGAACATCACACATAGTAAAAGTAGGAATGTTCTGTGAAACTAGGGAACATTTGTAATATGTGCATATGTTCTGCATCACAATGTAAAATACATTTCTACCATAGATCTTAGTTTAAAAATTTGAAAACCCTAATGTTAATATGTAGTCTCTCAGATTCTCCTGTAAGGTCATCATTTAATTCTTCACAACTAACAAATATTTAAGTTTTATATTCATCTGGAAATTTCTTCTATAAGTGGTACAGGAAAGATCCAATTTTATTTTCCTCTAAATGTGTGGTCAATTATGCCAGCATCATCTCTTAAAAAATACATGCTTTTGGCTCTGCGCCTGTGGCTCAAGTGGCTAAGGGGCCAGCCACACACACCTGAGATGGTGGGTTTGAATCCAGCCCAGGCCCGGCAAACAACAATGATGGCTGCAACCAAAAAATAGCCAGGCATTGTGGTCGGTGCCTGTAGTCCCAACTACTTGGGAGGAGGCGGCAGGAGAATCGCTTGAGCCCAGGAGTTGGAGGTTACTGTGAGCTGTGATGCCACGGCACTCTACCCAGGGTGACAGCTTGAGGCTCTGTCTCAAAAAAGAAAAACAAACAAAAAAAAACATGCTTTTGGCAAGGCCACAGTGGCTCAAGCCTGTAAATCCCAGTACTCTGGAAGGTCAAGGCATGAGGAATGCTTGAGCTTAGCAGTTCAAGACCAACCTAAGCAAAGTGAGACACCATCTATGCTAAAAATAGAAAATTAGCCAGGCATGGTAGTAGGTGCCTGTAGTTGGCAGCTACTTGGGAGGCTGAGGCAGGAGGATCACGTGAGCACAGAAGTTTGAGATTGCAGTGAGCTAGGCTGGTGCCACAGCACTGTAGCCTGGACAAGAGAGTGAGACACAGTCACTCAACAACAAAAGTCCTCTTCCCCCTGCTCTGAAATTTCTCATATATTAATTTCTCATTTATTCTGGAAATCTATTTATAAATCTGTTCTGTTCAACTATGTGTCTATTTCTATACCAACACCATAGTGATTTAATTTCTTTAATTTCAGTGGCTTTATAGAATGTCATAATATCCGGAAAGGAAGTTCCCTCCACTCCCACTATTCTTTTTCAAACTTTGTTGGTTATTTTAGGCATTTATTCTTCTATATATAATTTATTATTTTACCCAATTAAAAAATAATTAACAATAAAACCTTGCTAGAATTCCAAGAGGAATTGTTGATACCATCTTCCCAGCCTCATATTCTACAGCCACTTTCCCATAACATTCCCGACCTACAGCCACAAAGAACTACTGATGATTGCTCAAACCCAACATAATCTTTCATATCCTATGCTACCACCCATGTTATTCCCACTGACTGAACTGCCATTTCCTGCCTTGACTGACCTTATGAAGTACTCACCCTTCAAAGCCCAGCTCTTTTTTTTTTTTTTTTGTAGAGACAGAGTCTCACTTTATGGCCCTCGGTAGAGTGCCGTGGCCTCACACAGCTCACAGCAACCTCCAACTCCTGGGCTTAAGCGATTCTCTTGCCTCAGCCTCCCGAGTAGCTGGGACTACAGGCGCCCGCCACAACGCCTGGCTATTTTTTGGTTGCAGTTTGGCCGGGGCCGGGTTTGAACCCGCCACCCTCGGTATATGGGGCCGGCGCCTTACCGACTGAGCCACAGGCGCCGCCCTAAAGCCCAGCTCTTTGTAAAACTTTTCTTTTCTTTTCTTTTTTTTTTTTTTTTTTTGAGATATTGTCTCACTATGTCAAGTGCTGTGGCTTCACAGCTCAAAGCAACTTCAAATTCTTGGGCTTAAGTAATTCTCTTGCCTTAGCCTCCCAAGTAGCTGGGACTACAGGCACCCACCACCATGCCAGTGTCACTATTGTTTAGCTGGCCTGGGCTGGGTTCAAACCTGCCAGCCTCGGTGTATATGGCTGGCACCATAACCACTGTGCTACATAACCACTGTGTGCCAGGTAAAACTTTTCTTAAACTTCTCAAACCAGCTCCTCCCAATTGAGTGCAGCTTACAGGCTGTTAAAGCTCCACATTAGATTACTCGTTAGCTCTATCTTTATCACAAGAGTACTGTCCTTTTTTGAATGGGAACCTCACCTCCTGGCACACAGTGGATACTGAATAAATGTCTGAGAATGACAAGGTTTTCCAAATGTAAAAAGGAAGACATCAAAAATATTTCCTCTATTCCACTAAAGTATATCCAAAATTTTGTATGTCACATATAAATAAAAATTGAAAAATGTTCAAGTTAATTATTAGAAAAAATAAAAATTGAATGGTTTCCAAATGTTAAAGGAGTATTTAATTAATATTTAGTGTCTGTTCTAGACAGCACATTAATTAGAGAAAAAAAGCTTTAAAAGGCAAAAAAGGGTGAGGGGCAGTGGCTCACACCTGTAATCCTAGCATTTTGGAAGGCCAAGGCAGGTGGATAGTGTGAGCTCAGGAGTTCAAAACTACCCTGAACAAGAGCAAGACCCCATCTCTACTAAAAATAGGAAAAGTAGCCAGGCATTGTGGCAGGTGCCTATAGTCCCAGCTACTCGGGAGGCTGAGGAAAGCAAGACCTGAGTCCAAGAATTTGAGGTTGCTGTGAGTATGCACTCTACCCAGGGCACAGAGTAAGACTCTACCTAAATAAAGAAAGAAAGAAATGGCAAAAAGGGAACAAATTAGTTCTCAAATTATATTATACAACCTTGATCATGTAGGGGGAAAATCTAGTTGAAAATGCAGATGCCCAGGCCTAAGCCATAGAAAGCTCAATTCTGTAGATCTGGGCTGAAACTTGAGAATCTGTATTTTTAAAAACAGCTACAACTCTTCTCAATTCTGAAGTAAAGAGAGAAGTATCAGTCTTTTAAAAATACTATGAAAGACCAATCAAAACAGGTTATATGCTCCATGCCTGTAGCTCAAGCGGCTAAGGCATAAGCCACATACACCAGAGCTGGCAGGTTTGAATCCAGCCCAGGCCTGCCAAACAACAATGATAACTGCACCAAAAAATAGCTGGGCGTTGTGGCAGGCACCTGTAGTCCCAGCTATTTGAGGCAAGAGAATGGCTTAAGCCCAGGAGTTGGAGGTTGCTGTGAGCTGTGATGCCACAGCACTCTACCCGGGGCGACAGCTTGAGGCTCTGTCTCAAAAAAAAAAAAAGTTATAGCTCTTAAGTCCTTCTGTAAGGCTGGGCATGGTAGCTCATACATGTAATCCTACCAATTTGGGAGGCCAAAGAAGGAGGATAGCTTGAGGCCAAGAATTCCAGCCTACCTGGGGGCCCAGACACAATTATAAGGGGGACTTCATCTAACAAATGCAATCAGTATAACCTAATTCTTTGTACCTTCAATGAATCCCAAACAATAAAAAAGGAGAAAATCAATCTATCTATCTATCTATCTATCTATCTATCTATCTATCTATAAAGAATTCAAGCCTAGCCTGAGCAACACAGAAAGACCCCCTTCTCTCCAAAAAAAAAAGAAAAAAATAGACAAATTAGTTAGGTGTGGTGGCATGTACATGTAGTTGTTACAGCTACTCCAGAGGCTGAGGCAGGAGCAGCACTTGAGCCTAGGAGTTTGAGGTTATAGTGAGCTAAAGATGCCACCACACTCTATGCTGGGCAACAGAGCAAGACCCTGCCTCAACAACAAAACGAAGTTTTCATTCTCTAAACATATTAATGTTTGAATGATTCATTATATGTAAGAAAATAAAATAGGGCGGCACCTGTGGCTCAGTCGGTAAGGCGCTGGCCCCATATACTGAGGGTGGCGGGTTCAAACCCGGCCCCCGCCAAACTGCAACCAAAAAATAGCCAGGCACTGTGGCGGGCGCCTGTAGTCCCAGCTGCTCAGAAGGCTGAGGCAAGAGAATCGCTGAAGCCCAGGAGTTGGAGGTTGCTGTGAGCTGTGTGAGGCCACAGCACTCTACAGAGGGCCATAAAGTGAGACTCTGTCTCTACAAAAAAAAAAAAAAGAAAAGAAAAGAAATGCTTTCAAGAGACATGTAAGGTAGAAAAGTATAAAAATAATACAAAGAAAAAGTTGAATTAAAATATTAAAATGTATGTAACAGAAAAAAATAGATGCTAAGTTTTAATAAAATACAGAAACAAAAAACATTAAGACAAAGAAGTACATTATGATTATAGGCATATTAAGTAAACAACGAAGATAAAATAAAAAAGAGAAACAAACTTGAAGAAACACAAAGCAAGCAAGTAAGGTGTCATTTCGCACCTATTGAGTCAGCAAAATAAGTGATACAAACCAACTGTGACTAAGAGGTAAGGACACAGTCAAGAGCTTAGAGCAGTGGTTCTCAACCTGTGGGTCGCCACCCCTTTGGGGGTCAAACAGGGTCACCTAAATACATCCTGCAGATCAGATATTTACATTACGATTCATAACAGTAGCAAAATTATAGTTATGAAGTAGCAACAAAAATAATTTTATGGTTGGGGGTCACCACAACATGAGGAACTGTATTAAAGGGTCATGGCATTAGGAAGGTTGAAAACCACTGGCTTAGGGCAATGGTTTTCAAGAGAAAAAAACCTGCCCCCTAGAGGCACTATGGAAATATTAATCCTGAATGTGCTTTTGTCAACACAAGGATTGGGGTGGGCTATTGGTATTTACAGACAGGCAGGAAATCTAGACATCCTGAAACGCATGAGACACTCCTACACAATGAACAATTATGCTACATCTCTTGTGACTTTTGAACATCTGCCAAAAAAATCACTCTTTTCTCACTGGCCTAAGCCTAAAAATTTTAACTCCACTTTACATAAATACAAAACATACTGTGCTATTCTAATACACTGAATTTTCCAGTAATGCAATTAATTTTGTAACTTGAGGCAAGACTAAGCTTTATTATGTTTAGAACCTTACAATAGTCAAGAAAAATCACATCACCAATGACTATGCCACCTGTGATATCTGAGCTGCAAATACCACACATTGCTGCCAGGAACACAATCACAGGGACTATATATGTACTCATTTAGCCCTTATTTCAAAATGTATAAAGGAAAATATGGCAAATTATTATCTTACTCCTCAACTTATAAACAGACAAAAGCACCTGACTACTTTATTATGCCCTATAGTATATCCGTACGCAAGTATTTTTATTGAAATACTAATTAGAAAGACAGTAATCTATGTTTTTCATTTGATAGAGCTTTACTGTTTTTTTTTAATTCTGTGAGTCAGTAGGTTACATACTGTCTGTTAATTTCAGGATAAAAATATAGTCATTACCAAGTATTAAATCTGAGAAGATTGAAAACCACTGATGTAGGAACCAAATGTAATAAGAAGTAAAGTGGGTAGGGTGGGCATCTGTGGCAAACTAGAGCACACAGGCTCTGCCTATGGATCATCATGAAAGTTTTGAGATACCCAAAAATCAAGAAACATAAAATCCATGCAGATGGAAACAAATGACACCCTCCCTGCAAAGTGTAACTTGCACAGGTGAATGAGAAAGGATGCTATAGACTATTTACTTTACTATGGGAAGTAAAATAACAGATCCTAATATAGCCTGGCTCATAACTTTCATAGTGACTCACATAAAGTAGCTCTATTTAGACTGTGGGTCCTGGAGAGAAGGGGAAGGGGAAGGGAAAGAAAGGGAGGGGAAGGGAAAAGGAAAGGAAAAGAAGTTCTATTTACAGCTACCACTCAGCCCCAAACAACTATCACTGTGAAGGAACACAGACCCAGAACTGCCAGATAATCCAATGTTTCAAGAGACAGAAAATTTGGACATTCTGTGAAGTCTACTCTTTAAATGCTGTCAACTAAATTCAAATTTTTAAGAAAGCCACAATGTAGGGGAATAAAGAACTTATCTATAGTTCAGTTTATGCCTCTGATCTAAGATAAAAACATACTCTAGTTGGGGTAACTGAATTAGCACAATTCTAGTAGAAAGAGAAAGTGAGGCATATAACATGGATAACTGCTGTTGCCCTGGAAGTCACCCAACCCACCTGTGCTGAAGGGGTTGGGCTTATAACCCATCCCTGGAGTCCTATAACTTCATTTCGTTTCATTTTTGTTGCTGTTAGGGGGGAAAAAAAGGATAAAGACAGAGTGTACTGATAGATTTCATAGCTGAGTTCCCTTGGGCCCAGTTTTGTCAGTGGCCAGTAAGAGGCTACTCTTGCTATTGCAGCTCAAGTTGTCCAAAGCAACAAAACTCAAGACATCTCAGAAAACATAACTTTCCAGTAAGCAGAACCACCAAACAGCTCAGGCCCTCCTAGGGGAGGATGTCCATATATGCAACAACGTCTCAGGACAGCACCATGACACAACTCTGCTGTGTCTTGATCACCTGGTCCACTTGCCATGGGGCTATTTGTAACTTCGTCCTGTCAATAAAATGGCATGCTTAAAGGCAGCTCAGGCTTATATACCATTTTCCTAACCATTTATCCAGGAAAGCATGCACGTTTGGCCGGCATACAGCAGGTGACGCAGTAACATCAGGTGCCGTGACCCATAATAAGACCTACTTTTACCCTTACAAAACAATTCAAAAAACAAAATTAACAAGATGTTCACTGTAGTATTATATATTAGATGGGGACATGGATGTAATTAATTTAACTGTTCATCAATAATGGGATGACTTTATAATTAGGACATATTAACACTATAAACTATTACGTAGCCATTAAACATTGAAATTACATAGAAGCATGAAAACATACACAAGAGTAGCTAAGGGCGGGGCAGCGCCTGTGGCTCAAAGGTTTGGGCGCTGACCCGTATGCTGGAGGTAGTGGGTTCAAGCCCAGCCCCAGCCAAAAACTGAAGAAAAAAAAAAAAAAAAAGAAAGAAAGAGAGTAGCTAAGGGCCAGGGCTCTGGAACTAGACTTCTTAGATTCAAATCACAACCACGCCTTTTTCAAGCTGGGTGACCATGCCAAAGTTACTCTACCTCTCTGTCTAAACATCCTCATCTGTAAAGTGGGGATAACAGAATAACAGCCTACTTCAGTGTTGTGGTGATTAAACAATCACAAATGTAAACTGCTTAGAACATGCCCTTGTCCACAGTAAGCAATCAGTAAATGATAGCTATTAAATGGTGGGAAAAAATACATATTATGGGCCAGCATAGTGGTTCACGCTTGTAATCCTAGCACTCTGGGAGGCCGAGGAGGGTGGACTGCTTGAGCTCACAAGTCTGAGACTGGCCTGAGCAAAGGCGAGACCTTGTCTCTACTAAAAAATAGAAAAACTGAGGCAAGAGGATCACTTGAGCCCGAGTTGGAAGTTGCTATGAGCAATAATGCCATGTCACTCTACCCAGGGCGACAGCTTGAGATTCTGTCTTTAAAAAAAAAAAAAAAAAAAATTATGATTACAACTAGATAAAGATATATACATGACTAAAGATTATAAGGATCACCAAGAACAGTTGACCCTTGGACAACACAGGTTTGAGTTGCATGGTTCCACTTATATTCAGATTTTATTCTGCCTCTGCCACTCTGAAAGAGCAAGATCAACACGTCCTCTTCCTCCTCCCCATCCTATTCAATATGAAGCCAAGGACAAAGACCTTCATGGTGATGCACTATCACTTAATGAATAGTAAATATATTTTCTCTTAGAATTTTCTTAGTAATACCTTTTTTCTAACCTACTTTATTGTAAGAATACAGTATATAGAGTCGACAGTAGGCTATTGGTATTTAAGTTTGGGGGGAAGTCAAGAGTTATATTTCAATTTTCAACAGCACAAGGGGGTTGGCGCCTCTTACGCACATGTTGCTCAAAGGTCAACTACAGTTTTAACTGAGTGGCAGAACTGTTGGTACAATTGATATAACTTTTTATTACTAAATCTTCATATCATATAATTTGGTAAGTATATGTCAGCATCCTGACTATACATGTGAAAATTTGGACATTGACAGGGACCACCAAGTTGACTCACTCAACGAATAGTTATTAACCATTTACTTTGCACGTCAAAGCATTAAGACCATGACGGAGAAAGATTTAAAAGGCCTTGGTTCCTGTTTTCCATTAGTTTATAGTTTAGTTAGGAAGACGAAGACTTATACATAAATAAGTTAAAACATTAAATTGCTTATTTTTTTTTCCTTTGGGACAGGGTCTTGCTCTGTCACTGGTGCTATAGTACAGTGGCATCATCTGGGTTCACAGCAGAGCCCTCCAGCTCCCGGGCTCAAGTAATCCCCCTGCCTCCATACTGACTAATTTTTCTATTTTTTTGAAGAAATTGGGTCTCACTTTTGAACTCCGGGGCCCAAGTGATCCTCCTGCCTCAGCTTCCGAAAGTGCTAGGATTACAGCTGTGAGCCACATCTGGCCACAAAATGGAATTTTTTTAATAGCTATATAGGCAGATACTTTGGAATTCAGAAGAAAAAGACTACTTTTGATTGAAAGACAGGTTAAGGCTCAGTGCCTGTGGCTAAAGTGGCTAAGGCGCCAACCACATACACCTGAGCTGGTGGGTTTGAATCCAGCCCGGGCCCACCAAACGACGGCTGCAACCAAAAAATAGCCGGGTGTTGTGGCGGGTGCCTGTAGTCCCAGCTACTTGGGAGGTGGAGGCAGGAGAATCGCTCGAGCCCAGGAGTTGGAGGTTGCTGTGAGTTGTGATGCCATAGCACTCTACCCAGGGCAACAGTTTGAGGCTCCATCTCAAAAAAAAAAAAAAAGAAAAGAAAGAAAGACAGGTTGAGCTGGCAAACAACAAGGTAAGATCAATGAAGACTACAGATACGGGGTATATTAACTGCAACCTGAAAGGAGGTTATGATTTTGATGGAGATAAGAAAATTGAGTAGGTAAGAATGAGAATTTTAAAAAGGGCAGAAAACGGTGGTGCCTGTGGCTCATTGGGTAGGGCGCTAGCCCCATATACTGAGGATGGCGGGTCCGAGCCCAGCCTTGGCCAAACTGGAACAAAAAAATAGTCAAGCATTGTGGCGGGCGCCTGTAGTCCCAGGTACTCGGGGGGCTGAGGCAAGAGAATCGGCTAAGCCCAGGAATTGGAGGTTGCTGAGAGCTGTCGCACTCTACGGAGAGCGACAGAGTGAGACGCTGTCTCTACAAAATAAATAAGTAAATAAATAAGGGCAGAAAAGAAAATACATAAGAGGAAAGGCTTCAGGTAGTAAAGAAAAAAAAAAAAAAAGCACCAGAAACTAAAAAACTAGAGTGACAGGAAGGCTACCTGTGGAAGGTGGTAAGGTTAAGCAGTGACCAATTTTGAAGGACTTTGAATGCTAGAACTGGGTATTTGTAATTAATTCAGTAAAAACTGGCCAGCCATGTTGGCTCACTCCTATAATCCCAACACTTTGGGAGGCTAAGGTAAGAGAGTCACTTGAGACCAGGGGTTTGAGACCAGCCTGAGCAACAGAGTGATACTCATTTCTACAAAAAAATGTAAAGCCTGGCGCGGTGGTTCATGCCTGTAATATCCTAGCACTCTGGGAGGCTGAGGCAGGTGGATTGATTGAGCTCATGAGTTCGAGACCAGCTTGAGCAAGAGCAAGACCCCATCTCTAAAAAAAAAAAAAAAAAAAGCTGGTGTTGTGGTGGGCGCCTATAGTCCCAGCTAGTTTGGGAGGCTGAGGCAAGACAATCACTTGAGCCAAGAGTTTGATGTAGCTGTGAGCTATGACACGAGGGCACTCAACCTCAGTGTGACTGAGTGAGACTCTGTCTCTAAAAAAAAAGAGAAAACAACAACAACAAAAAAACCCCACCAGGCGCTGTGGTGGACACCTGTAGTCCCAATTACTTAGGAGGCTGAGGCAAGAGGATCACTTGAGCCCAGGAATTTGAGGTTACTGTGAGCTATGACGCCATAGCACTCTACTGAGGGTGACAAAATGAGACTCTGTCTCAAAAATAATAATAATGATAATAATTAAAAATTAGCCAGGCATGGTGGTGCACATCTTTAGTCCTAGCTATTCGGAAGACAGGATCTGTTGAGCCCAAGAGTTTGAAGTTGCAGTGATCTATAATGAAACCACTGCATCCTAACCCAAGCAACAGAGTGAGACTCTGTCTCAATCAATCATTCAGTGAAAAACTGGAGGCAGAGAATGAGAGAAAGTTTAACTTTATCATAAGAATGATACAAGAGAACTAAATTTCCATTAATTTGATGAAAGTGTCCAAGTAGGCTGAAGGTACAGTAGAAAAGCAAACTCCCACATGGTTAATATACTGGGGATGGGGGTTGGGCACTACAATGAGAAATACAGATATAACTGAAGTCAGATGATTAAGGGCTTTGACTGCTGTGTTAAAGATCCTATGAGTCTCCTCCCGAGATAGGCTATCTACTATCAATCTGAGCTGCTAATGGAGAAGTTTCCAACTTCAGTTCTCCAGAAGTAAATATTATAGGAGGAAGAGGAAAAAGATGACAATGCTCCCTGCAATTTCCTTAACATTCTTCCCAATTCTACATACATGTACCCATTAGGTACTCCCTCTGGAGATTTCTATTATCGGGTGACTGTGCACTGGGTAACAACTTCTGGTTTGTAAGCACCACTGCAGAGTAACTTGCAAGTTTGGTCTAAATGACAAATTACTAAAATAATCAATACAGTGGTAGACATACTAAGACCGCAGCCTGACATTAATTACATCAATTGATTCAACTATTATTTATTATATGTCCTCTATGCACCAAGAACAGTGAATACAATAGTGAATAATGTCATCTTTTTTCCCAAGGAACTTCAAGTTTAACTACAGAGAAAAAAATGTTTTTAAAACTTTGTAAAGTAAATCCAAACATGTTATTTAATTAAACAAACATATAAACACCTGCTACATGTCAGGTTTGTCCTGGGATTGAGGAATGCAAATATAAATAACATAAGGGTTGCCCCAAGAGAAAGTTTCACAGTGAGGAAGAGAAATCAATGGCACCATACTACGGTAGTATTCAACATGATAACTGATGTGATGAGTTACAAAGTCAGCATGACAGAAAAACTGCTTGAGTTCTTGCTTGATAACAATGTACCTCTGTATAAATGATCATTCTCAAAGAACTTTTACATGTTACTTCATTTACTCTAACAACTCTTAACCTGGAAGGTTAAGTAAGACAGTCATCAATAGCCACTAAGCAAGGAAACAAAACAAGGCTAAACAAAACAAATCAAGTAAAAGCAGACCTAGGACAAGCAACTCTACTTCTTGCCTCGATGTGCATTACTGCTTCCTTTTAAACTGATTTCACACCTTACCATATGACCTTGAACAAGTCACGTGGCATCTCTTTATCAGTTTCCTCACCTATAAAACAGGGAGAACACCTGCAGTGCTAGCTAAAGTGACTTGAATCAGATAAAACACCATAAATCAACACATTCTAAGACACACAAATGTAAAGTATACATTATAAGATATGCCTATTTCTCTTAGGGAAAAATAGGATACAGAGCACCAAAACACTAAGCAGATAAATGAACTGTGTGGGATTTTAAGGCACACAGATACACTCAAGTTCAGCCATATAACTTTATGATTAATAAAGGCAAAAAAGACCAGAGTTCAAACATCTGTCGTAGACTCATAAGGCAAACATCAATTATGTTGGCAAAAAAGGAATGTACTCACCTATGCATCAGGTAACCATTAGGAATCCTATCAAACACCTGAATTATGAGGGGAAAAGACAGATTCTGCAGGTATCTCTCCCCAAACATGGAAACTGGTGGCTTTTGCCTAATCTACCCAAGGAAAATTGTCTGCCCCTCACCAGTACCACCACAGTTCTCATCATCTGTGCCTCAGATCTGCTGTCCACTGCAGTAGCCACATGTAACTACTAAAACTTAGGTTTTTATTTTAATATTTTTAATTTAAAAATTTTTAAGCAGCACATGCCTGTATTCCCAGCTACTTGAGAGGCTGAGGTGGGAGAATAACTGGAGCCTAAGAGTTCGAGGCTGCAGTTAGCTATCGATACAATCATACCACTGGATGCTAGCCTAGGTGACAGAGTAAGACCTTGTCTCAAAATAATTTTTTTAATTGTTCTAAATGTAAACTATTTAAACAAAAAACCTACTTCCTTAGTTACACTAACCACATTTTAAATGCTTAAGAGATATTTGGCTAGGGCTACCATATTGGACAAAGCAGGCATAGATACAGGTCTATGACTGCAGAAAATTCTAATTGACAGAGCCAGATGAGATACTGTACTATTATTTCTGTCACAACTTTGATTAGACTACAGACTCCTTGAGTACTGGGGCTGTGTCTTATTTATCTTCATTTTCTCAGTTTATATAGCAAAACGTCATGCACAAAGCACTCACTATACAGACGGTCCTTGAATTACAATGCTCAATTTTACTGCGATGTAAGAGTAATACTCATGCAGTAGAAACTATACTTCAAGTATCCATACAACCAATCTGTCTTTCACTTTCAATACAATGTTCAATAAATTACACGATATATTTAATGGCGTATTATAAAACAGGCTTTGTGTTAGAGGATTTTGCCCAACTATAGGTTAATGTAAGTGTTCTGAGCACATTTAAGGTAGGCTAGGTTAAGCCATTATGTTCAGTTGGATTAGGTGTATTAAATGCATTTTAAACTTGTTTTGGGCTGGGAACGGTGGCTCACACCTGTAATCCCAGCACTTGGGAGATCTAGGTGGGTGGATTGCTTGACCTCAGTTTCGAGACCAGCCAGAGCCAGGGCAAGACGCTATCTCTTTTTTTTTTTTTGGCAGTTTTTGGCCGGGCCGGGTTTGAACCCGCCACCTCAGGCATACGGGACTGGCGCCCTGCCCCTTTGAGCCACAGGAGCCGCCCCGAGAAAAATAGCTGGGCATTGTGGCAGGCACCTGTAGTCCCAGGTACTTCGGAAGCTGAGGCAAGGGGATCACTTGAACCCAAAAGTTTGAGGTTGCTATGAGCTAAGACACCATGGCACTCTTCTACAGGTGACCAAGTGAGACTGTCTCAAAAATGAATAAATAAATAAACTTACATTCTTTTCAATTTATGATAGGTTTATCAGGATGTATTCCAAGTCAAAAAGCATCTGCATATCTAACTGCATATCTCAAACATAGGAGACCACTCTCTCCACTTCCCCATCCCATACACAAACACAAAGACACTGATGTGCACACACAAACAACAATAAACAAGACATCCTCTCTCATGAAGAGGACTGGTGTGAAAGGGGGGCACTATGTCCAGAGAAAGAAGGCCTACAGGGGCTAGAAGCTAACTATGTAGCCTTGAGCAAGTGATACACTTTCTTCATATACAAAAAGTTAGAATGAAACTCCATGTACCTTAATTCTAAAACTTTAATTATTTTGCACCACAGAAAAGCATGTTATTCTGTCCAGAAAGCCTTTGCACATGTCAGGAAACATACCTGTTAACACTGATGGGTACCTCACATTAAATGAGATCCATTTCTAGGTCTCAGGCTGTCATGATTAGAGTCATTTTTGGTCTTTAAGCATGTGGAATTTTACCTTTACTTTGAAAGTCAGCTAGAGACTTAAGCCTCAGGCTTAAACACTGAGTTTCTTCCATGCGCTTAGGCCAGAACTGGATACTCTGTCCATATCTGATCAGAGAAACAAGGGCAAGTTTCTTGAGTATCTGTATTGAACATGAATTGTCCTATTAGTTCCATGAGTGTTAGCCTAAAACTTGAGCAAAGAGCATAAAACTGAACCAAGAAAATATTTCTGTAACAATCCTTACACTTTACAGAAGATTATATAAAATGTGTACTTTTAAATTCAATCTACATACTTTTCCATATTTAACTGCTATAAAAAAAAACTTTTTTTTTTTTTTTTTTTGTAGAGACAGAGTCTCACTGTAGCGCCCTCGGGTAGAGTGCCGTGGCATCACACAGCTCACAGCAACCTTTTAACTCTTGGGCTTACGTGATTCTCTTGCCTCAGCCTCCCGAGCAGCTGGGACTACAGGCGCCCGCCACAACGCCCGGCTATTTTTTGGTTGCAGTTTGGCCGGGGCTGGGTTTGAACCCGCCACCCTCGGCATATGGGGCCGGCGCCCTACTCACTGAGCCACAGGCGCCATCGGGCGCCTGTGGTCCCAGCTACTTGGGAGGCTGAGGCAAGAGAATCGCGTAAGCCCGAGACTTGGAGGTTGCTGTGAGCCGTGTGACGCCACGGCACTCTACCGGAGGGCGGTACAGTGAGACTCTGTCTCTACAAAAAAAAAAAAAAAAAAAAACTTTATTGTCTAAAAACCTCTTCATAATGACCTTCACACACACTCACCTACTTTTATAAACCTTACACTGTTTTAATCCAAGCCAAGAACAAATACAATTAGAATTATTGGGCTAACACCTTTAAAACTTGTAAATATGTGGGGCAATAGCAGTTCAGGCATTCTGTAATAAATACATCTGCTAAGTTTATAAATTCCTCTGACATCATAATTTTACTCTTCATTAAGTACTTATGTCATCTCTCCTAGTAAACAGGATCAACTATTACCAATAGCAATTCCATCTACCTGTATTTTCTTATTTTTATTTCTTTTCTACTTGTATTTTCCAGGTATCAACAATAGCATTTAGTGGAGGACAACTAAACACCTTTTCAGATAACGATGTGGGGAACACATGCAAAGGTCTAAGGGCTTTTGCTAAAAAATTGACTGTTAAAATCAGACATTAAAAATCAACCCATATTGAATGCACATGGTTAGACTGATATAATTAATGCCTTATAATTAGCAAGAAATCAATGTGCAGAGTGGGTAAATTAATGAACCTAATGAAGATTCCCGAGCAAAAAAACCCCCCAAATTCTGTAAGCTAAGAACTACCAAACATTTTTTACAAAATGAAAAATAGAGAAGAATCTGTTTGCAACATGGTCTATCTGTATCATAAAAAGGACTCAAACATTCTATTCAGTAAAAACTTTGTGAGTCTGTATGTGAAAGCACAGAAAGGAATACAAGGTTCAAAAAAACTTTCTCTGCACTGAAGCTGGTTCATAATTTAGTAGAAGGAATAGAATTTCAACACAGAATAATAATAGTATAGGGAGTTCCATTAGGATGGTACCAAGAGCAGACAGAAAGGGCTCAAAGTGGGTGGGGATCAGAAATAGAAGCATCTTGAAGAGAATGTTTGGAATTGCAGCCACAGACAGGAAGTAAAAGATAAGTGGATGTTTATGAGAGACAGCAGAAGTGTTGCATTTGGGTGAAATGCCCAGAAAGTGTGGACAGAAGACGACCTAGACAGAGGAAGAGCATATGCCAACAACACCCAAGGTTAGACATACTACACGAGTACTGTATATTCAGGAAAGTTGCAAACCAACAGTTCTCTATGAGATGTATACATTTTAATTAGCCCAGCTTACTCAGAATTCCTGCCGAGAAAGTTACTTCCCAGCAACAGCCTTTCACAAGGTGTACTTTGTGGGCCTAATGAAAAGATCTCTTGCCAGTGGAATGTGCATTTTTAACAAGCTCCTGTCGGAGAAACACTGAGACACCTTTTGAGATGCAGGAACATCATGTTACATGCAGTTCCCAAACTTTGCTGCACACTGGAATCACTGGGGCATCTTAAAAAAAAAAAAAAAAAATGATGTCTGTCTTTCACCCACCAGACAGACATTCGGATTTAATTAGCCAGCGGTGCTACATGGACACTGGAAATCTTTAAAAGCTCCCAGGTGTTTCTACCAGGCAGGAAAGTTGGAGAGCCACTGACCTAATTGTTAAGAATTTGGACTCAGGAGTCTGACTACTTGGGTTCAAATTACCAACTGTGTGACCTTGAGCAAGTAAGTGACTCAGGGCCTCAGTTGCCTCGTCAGTAAAATGGGGATAATAATCCAACCTAAAAGAGATGTGAAGTTAGACGTGGTGAACGTAATGGCCTGGCACAAAGCCTCACCGATAATAAGCGCTTAAAGGGGGTTAGGTGTTTATGCTCATCATTAACTCTTCTTCATCTGAGTGTCACTGTGCAATGGGCAGCATCATCCCCACTGGGCGGCAGCAACTCGCCCAACCTTCCTGCTGGACCAAATTCTTCGCCGGAGTTGTCTCGTTCAGCTCCAGACCCGCCCCCTCCCCCAGGTTGCCAGGAAAGAGCTTTGCCGGGCCCGAGCAGCTCCCAAGGAATAGACCGGGTTTGCACAAACTCGACAGAAGCCGCCGACTCCAGAGCCAAGCTTCCCCCGCCCCGGTGGGTCCAGCAAAATTCAAGGATGCGCTTCCAAAGGCCGGGCCCCAGGACCACCCCGAACACAGAAACGAGCCTCAGCCGTCCCGGAACCGCCCGAAGGGGAGGAGGGAAATGGAGAGGGGAGGGTCCGGCCGCGGGAGGGCCAGCCGCCCAGTTACCTGAGGCGACGGGCGGGGCCCGCATCGCTGGGGCGGGCGCCACCGCTGCCGCCGCCGGCCGCACTTGGCCTTCGGCCTCACGCGACCCGCGCCATAGGTCCGGCGCTTTCACCGTCCGGGCCGGCCGTCCTCAGGCGGTCGGTCTGTCCACCCGTCCGCGACTCCCCCAGGGCGCCGGGGGATGACGAAGGCCAGTCGGGCCGGCCGGCTGAGATCCACTCAAGCAACTTCCGACTGCCAGGGGCGGCGGCGTCAAATAACTCCCCAGCCAAGTGGGCCACTGCGCGTGCGCGGTGCGCCTGATCAGAGACTTCCCAGAACCGGACAGGTGGCGTCAAATAATTCCCAAGACATAGAGCCGGAAGCTGCGCGTGCGCAGCTATCCCGGCTCGCCGCGCGGGGCGCATTCCCTCTTTTCCTTTCCGGACCAAATGGAGAGGGAGGAGTAAAATGACGGAGGCGCCTACCTCATCGCAGTACGGGGGAGGCACTCCACCTGCGTCCCTGTGAATCTTATGACAAGCCAAACTCTACCTGTTTTCACCGCGTACGTAGTGAGGGACTTCTCTTCAAGAATCTGGCCACCACCCAGGTTCTAGGAATTTTTCACATCTCTTCCATTATAGTATTTTTACTTTGAAATGAAGCTCTATCGTTATTACATGGGCACAGCATTAATTATGAGCAATGCTGTATGCCAGGCCTGGTGTAGGTTACAAAGATGAATCAGACATATAATTCGGAGCCTCCCATTAAGAATCTGCGTCTGATGAAGGAGATAAGACATTAATAATAATAGCAAGACAATAATAATAGCAAGAGTTACTAGTTTGAGCACCTGCAATGCACCAGACCTTTTGTAAATAATACAATTTTCAATAATTTAATTATGTATCTTGGGAAGAAACTCGGGCTAAGAGAGAAGAGGAGGGAGGTATGGTGGAGTTCTTCACCAAGGACTTATCCTTGAGATTGACCTTGGATATTTAGAGAAGGAGGAACAGGGTGTTAAGAAGTGCTAAAGGCAGGCTGTCTGAAAAGAGCAGAAGAAAGCAAAGAAGATGCTGACTCCTCCTTACTCTCAGAAGAGACCATGGAGATAGGTGTAAAAAGGGAACTGATATCTTCACAGAAAGGATAAAACAGAGGAGTGTTTCCTTAAGCAATCCTCCCTCAGCCTCCTAAGTGGGGACTACAGGCACATGCCACCATGCCTGGCTAAATTTTATTTTTTTTCTCTAGTGACTGGGTCTTGCTACCTTGTTCAGGCTGAACTCGGACTCCTGGGTCTTATTGGCCAGAATTCTCTGCCTTGAAATTTTCCAAGTCTTTCTCCAGTGATTGGGACTGGCCAGGGACAGCAGTGCCATCCAGGCAGGGCAACCCAGGCCCAGACCAAGTCCATCCCCTGTGTGTCCCATTTGCCATTTCTCTTCTTCAGGGTACTCTTACTCTCTTCCTTAGTCTTGTTTATCTCTCACATGTATGGAGGGTCGACCAGATGCCCTGAGGAACTCCAGGACTCTGATTCATGAAGTCATCACAGCCAGATCTCGTTCAAAGAAGACAGCCTGGCAAGCAGCTCATTCCTGCTGGCTGGGACAATGTTTCCCTCACCAGAGTATATGAGATTAGGCTGTCAAAAATGGTGGTGACATGCTGATTTGGGGTGATTCTCACAATGGACATAGTCCACTGCAAATGCTCCTTGTATGGGTCCATGTCTTAGCTTGTACCTCTGTGTTCAGACTGAAGTGATACCTCCAGCCTAATGTAGCCAGGGTGATGTTTAGGAGGGGGATGTGTGGTGGCACACATACTTTAGTTATGCACCCCCTTTCTCCGCTGGTCTCAAGGTGGTCACCTCATCCCCTCTGGCATACTCCATATCACTTCTCAGTCTGTCCTCCAGGATGGGACATGCCTATCTTCTAGTCTGCTCAGATTGCTATAACAAAATATCACAGATGGGGTGGCTTAACCAATAGACATTTATTTCTCACAATTCTGAAGACTGACCAGTCTTAAGATCAAAGTGCTGGCCCACCTGGTTCCTGGTAAGAGTCCTCTTCCCAGCTTGTCTTCTTGCTGTGTCATCACATGGTAGAAAGAGAAAGCTCTGGTATCTGTCTCTTCTTCTTACTGGGGACTAACCCAATGAGGGCTCCACCCTCATGACCTTATCTAAATCTACTTCCCAAAGCCCCACCTCCTAATACCATCATATGAGAGTTAGGGCTCCAACATACGAATTGTTGGGGTTGGGGTACACATACACACACATTCAATTCATAACATCCTCTGAGGGCTTTTCAAATGTTCCACAACAACATATGCACTTCCCATTAATGTGCTTTCATGCCTCCGCTCCAAGTGATGACATCATTCTGTCATTGGTATTAAGCCATGGAGAATAAGAGATGGAAGTCTCTTAGATGAATCAGACTGCTTTTCTCACTCTGTTCACAGGCCCCTTGATGTACTTCCCACTGTGGCATGTGGAAGGTGGGGATACAGTCAACATCAAAAGTGACTATATTCAAGAAATGCAGCGATTTTGGCCAAAAGAGGTCAAAACATGATTGGAAGACATGGTATCCTACATTTATGAAACGAAATTCCAAATGGTCAATTTAACATGATGAAAAGATAGCTTATTATTCACATTTTCCTACATATGCGAGGTAAGACTAATATTTATAGTTCTTATCAATGAGGCACAATCTCTGAGAACAAGTTATCCACCTATGGGTGATGTAAAACCATATATCTGACAACCCAAAATAAGTGACTGAGGCCAACATCTTAATCAATGGAGGTTTACTAAGCCAAAGTTTGAGGATGAAGCCAAGAAAAGTACAACCCACAGAAATATCCATGACTTGTAGGGCATCCCAAAACAAAGAAAAAGCCCAGGGTCAATGACTCAAGCCTGTAGTCTTAGCACTTTGGGAGGCTGAAGTGGGAGGATTGCCTGAACCCAGGAGTCCCAGACCAGCCTGAGCAACATAGCAATACCCTATCTCTAGATAAAAATAGAAAAAAAATTGACCAGGTTTAGCGGAGCATACCTGTTTTCCCTGTCTCAAATAACAAGACGAACAAAAAACCCACCCCATTACCACCAACCAAAAAAACAGTCAAGATCATGAGAAACAAGTAAAGACTAGGAAACTGCTCCAAATTGGAAGAGATTAAGGAGACACAATGATTAAATGTAATATTCTGGATGAGGTCCTGGCAAAGAAAATTGACATCAGTGGGAAAACTGACGAAATCCAGAGAGAATCTGCTGTTCGGTGAATGATAAGGTTTTTGTCTTTTTTTTTTTTGAGACAGAGTCTCAAGCTGTTGCCCTTGGTAGAGTGTTGTGGCATCACAGCTCACAGCAACCTCCAACTCCTGGGCTCAAGCGATTCTCCTGCCTCCGCCTCCCAAGTAGCTGGGACTATAGGCACCCACCACAACGCCCAGCTATTTTTTGGTTGTAGCCATCATTGTTTGGTGGGCCCGGGCTGGATTCGAACCCACCAGCTCAGGTGTATGTGGCTGGTGCCTTGGCCACTCGAGCCACAGGCGCCAAGCCAAATGGTAAGGTTATTGATGTTGATTTCTTAGTTTTGACAAATGCACCCTGGTTACATACGATGCTATATTAGGGAAAGCTGGGTGAAGGGATATGCGGACTCTCTCTACTAGGTTTTAAATTATGTAATCTAAACTTATTCCAAAATAATTTTATATTTACAGAATCATTACTTGTATAGTTCAAACTTCTAATAAAATTAAGGGAAAAAATGAAGGAAGTGAGTCTGACTCTACTTCTCTAGAAACTTCTACTTTGAGGCCTTCAGCCCCGAAGTCCCCAAGTCAAGGTAAAAAACACAAACCTTGGCCATCTTCTTGGCATGGTGCAGAAGCATGTTCAATAAATAACAAGAGAAATCAATAATTTAACAGTGGATGGATCAGGCCATCCACCACACCAAGAGCTCTGATACATCAGTCAGTTTAATCTTTGCCACATTCCTGTAAAGGAGATAACTGAGACGCAGAGAGATTGAAACTTGCCACCCCAGTTCACTATCTGAGTTAAACCATATCTGTGTGATTCTGACACCAGTGCTCTGACACCGCTCCAGGCTGCACTCCGTGCACATTGGCCAGCATTGCACTCCTCCCCACATCCTCCATGCTGCTCTTGTGTGTGAACCACTTTCCTTTTTTTTTTTTTTTTTTTGAGACAGAGTCTTAAGCTGTTGCCCTGGGTAGAATGCCATGGCATCATAGCTCACAGCAACCTCCAACTCAGGCTCAAGTGATCCTCTTGCCTCAATTTTTCTATTTTCAGTAGAGACAGAGATCTCGCTTTTGCTCAGGCTGGTCTCAAACTCATGAGCTCAAGCAATCCACCTGCCTCTGCCTCCCAGAGTGCTAGGATTACAGGTTGACCCACCGCGCCCAGCCATGGATCACTCTCCTCTTTGGTCAGTTAACTCTATTTCCTTGACTCCTAAGAGGTCAAGTGTTCCTGTTTAATCTTGCAGCACCTTTCACACTTCCTCTGTAGCATGTCTCACGGTTTTTAACGATTACTTTGTAGATATGTGTCCCTGTAGTTAACTTCTTTAATTTGACTGTGAGCTAACAAATGGCTGTGTTTACAGTGTGTATTTCTAGTGCTTAGCATAGAAGGTAACACTTAGCAGATGCACAATAAACAAGTATTGACTGAATGAATGAACAAACTTTGGGCACACTCAGGTTAACCTGAGTAGGGAGGGCTTGCACAAGAGAAACATACCCAGGTCTTGGTGTCCTGTGTCCAGAAGGCACTGGAATACAATATGGGATTCCATCAGGCACACTCATTATATACCTGGCCCTGCTTTACCGGGATGAGGAAGAGGGGTTATCAGAGAATAGGAGACCCAGGCTGGAGCAGCTTCTTTTACGCCCCCATAAGATGCAGCAGCCTTCCTGTAAAAGGAAGTATCCTCAAACCCCTTCTGGTCTAAATGTATGATGTCTAATAAGGTATACTAGTCACATGTACGCACCCTAAATGTGTCTAGTCTAAACTGAGATTTAAAATATATATATCTCTTTACATGAGATATAAAATACACACCAGATTTCAAAGACTTAGTTTGGGGGAAAAAACCTTGATACTTTTTAATATTGATTACATGTTGAAATGAAAATATTCTTTGATGTAGTGCATTAAATAAAATATATTACCAAAATTTATTTTCCCTGATTCTTTTCATTTCTTTAATGTGGCTACTAGGAGATTTTTTAATTATATAGGTGGCACACATTATGTTTTTATTGGACAGCGTTGTTCCATAAACCTCATGAGACTGGTCACCTTGTTTGGGGGTTTTCCTTACTGTTTTTTCTTTAACAGATGCGGTTTTGCTCTGTTAACAAGGCTAGAGTGCACTGGCATCATCATAGCTCACTGCAACCTCGTACTCCCAGGCTTAAGTGATCCTCCTGCCTTTGCCTCCAGAGTACCTGGGACTACAGGCATGTGCTGCCACACCCAGCTAATTAAAAAAATTTTTTCGTTGTTTTTTTGTAGGGACAGGGTCTCACCTTGTTGTCCAGGCTGGTCTCAAACTCTGGGCCTCAAGTGATCCTCCCACCCCAGTCCCACTAAGTGCTGGGATTATAGGTATGAGACCACACGCCAGGCCCTCATCTGCTTTGTTCAGAGCTGTATGCCCAGCTTAGAGCAAGGCCTAACACATAGTAACTACTACATAAATATCTGCAGTGTGAATTAATAGAATTATCTATATATTGACACTTGTATGTGATGTTCTTGAGGGCAGAAACTTTCTCATTCATTATTGTTTATCTATTCCCAGAACTGTGCCTAATAAATTATTTTTGGATGAAAAAGAATTATTTTTGGATGGACAAATGAACCTTCCTCTGTCTAGCTCTCCATTCTTGTAGCTTGATTCTGCTATGGAATCTGCCACCAACGGCTTTACCAGGGCCTCTAGTACTAGGCAACAGTTTCCTTGTAGGATCGGGCTTCGTTCTGATGCTAATCTGTTTCTGGGGTAATACCCTTCTCTGGTTTCCTCTAGCTCTAGAGACCTAGGATGACTCCGGTTTCAGACACAATAGTAGTGGCAAGGACACTTGATATTTTGGTGGGGGCTAAAATGTGGCTACTGTCCCTGTACATGTCAGGCGCAGGAGTGCAGTCTGCAAGACTGTTGATTTATATGGGGACTATTTTAGGAAGACTGGATAATAGGCAATAATTTGAAGCAGATGAACAGAATAGTAAAATATCCCAATTTCCAGTTCCCCAGTACAAACAAGCATCTGACAATCTGGTATGCTCATGCTATTTGTGAAATCAACCTGAAACATTTTTCACTACTTAATACACTAGGAAATGGAAAGCCAACTGAGCCACTCATTAGGTGTGAGGCAGGTTCCTTCTTTTCTCTGAGTCTTGGTATCCTTGTTTGTAAAATGAAGGATAATTAAATCTACCTCGCTGGGTTGTTGTGAAGATTAAATGAGGTAATTATATATATGGGCTTAATACAGAGCATGGCATTTAATAAAAGTCCAATCAATGGTAACAGTGATTAACACCAACCCCACTGGGATGTCTGCAGATTAGCAAACAAGAAAGATTCCTGTCTCCTTAACAGATGAGTCTGTCATAATGACATTTTATATTTTGTTCATTTTAATTATCAACAAGCTATACCTGCTCATGAAATAAAAATAGCTGACATTTATTGAGCACTTGGAACAAGGCAGGTACTACGTCATGCACTTAACATGCATCATTTTATTTAATCCTTGCTATTTGGGGTAAGTGCTATTCCGATGGTCAAATTATAGCTAGAAACTGAGGTTCCGGGAAGCAAAAGAATGTGCCCCCCCAGCAATTACATGACCACATCAGAAGTTGACAGGCTCTTTAATGACTTCACCAGGCCACCTCCCAATCCGATGCAGGTTAAGTGAGTGACATGGCAGTTGTAGTCTCAGAGAAAGAGGGTCTTTTTTTTTTTTTTTTTTTTTGTAGAAACAGAGTCTCACTTTATGGCCCTCGGTAGAGTGCCATAGCATCACACAGTTCACAGCAACCTCCAACTCCTGGGCTTAAGCGATTCTCTTGCCTCAGCCTCCTGAGTAGCTGGGACTACAGGCGCCCGCCACAATGCCCGGCTATTTTTTGGTTGCAGTTCGGCGGGGCCGGGTTTGAACCCGCCACCCTCCGTATATGGGGCCGGCGCCTTACCAACTGAGCCACAGGTGCCACCCTGTTTGTTTTTTTGAGACATTCTCACCATGTCACCCTCGGTAGAGTGCTGCGGCATCAGAACTCACAGCAGTCTCAAATTCTTGGGCTTAAGTGATTCTCTTGCCTCAGCCTCCCAGTAGCTGGGACTACAGGCACCTGCTACAACGCCCAGCTATCTTTTGTTGTTGTTGTTATTGTTGTCACTATTGTTTAGCAGGCCCCAGCTGGGTTCCAACCCACCATGTGGCCGGAGCCCTAACTACTGAGCTACGGGCGCCAAGCCAGAAAGAGGGTCTTGTCTAAGCTATTCCTAGTGCACGTTGTAAAGACCACTGCCATCTCCTTCTTCATCCCCAAAGGTCACTAAGCAACTTCCCCTTGTCAGGCACCATGCTGGTGAACTTTCTACTGAAATGAGCAGAGACTCATTTTATTCACTTTAGTAATGGGGACAGTAGTGGTGAATTTAAAGTGTTTCATGAAAAAAGGCAAAAGAAGGGGGCAGCACCTGTAGCTCAAAGGAATAGGGTGCCAGCCCCATATGCTGGAGGTGGCGGGTTCAAACCCAGCCCCGGCCAAAAACTGCAAAAAAAAAAAAAAAAAAGGAAGATTCTTGGTCCAGTGGCCAAGCCTTATAAAAACTCAGGGAAAATTGAACCCCTGCCAAGTTAGAGTACTGCTCCCGGTCAGGACTTGTGGAGCACAAATGTGGTTTCTAAATTGGAATATCATTTTCCAGCTATAAGAGTTGTAGAAACAATTCTCTTTCCCACAACAGGAGCTCAGGACTCAGCGTCCTTGGGCACTGCTGTTAAGATTTAATTATTCTGTCTTCCTGATTCTGTTCCTACAACCAATCACCGAGCTCCTTGATATAATCAGAACATCCCAAGAAGATAAATGGCCCGGCTTAGTTATCTCTGCTATTGGTCCTGGACCAAGGTGCTAGGTTAGGCCCATCAATGTCTACCCTTGGGTAACTACATGTCCCTAGATCACTGAGCTGTGGTTGGGAGCCAGGGGATGGGGACCTGGTAGGTACAGAGCCTGACCTCTAGACGTGCCCACCTGGTGCTCACCAGTTCATTCTGGCTTAACTCGGCTGCCCCCTCGCCACAGCACAGCAGATGATCCTAATCAGGAGCAGCACTGCAGTGGCCTCAGACGCCTGTCATCTCTCAGTTCACTGGGCCTGGTATCCAGGAGAAAAGCTTCCTACCATCCCTGGTCCCTGCTATGATAGTGGCTTGAACAGGCTGTGGTAAGCCGAAAGGTGAGGGCTCCTCACTTTACTCTGGTCACACGTCCCAGGTGTGGCCTTTCTGGTTACTCACTTTAAACTGCCACTCCCCGTGCTCCCCCTGCTGTCACCCAGCCGACCTGTCTTGTTTCCCTGCTTTGTGACTTTCCCCTTATCACTTCTCTAGCATACCACCTATTTGAGCACTTCGTTTTGGTAGTCCCTGTCCTCTAAAATGTGAGTACTCAGCAGGGACATGCTCTTTTGCCTGTTTTGTTTACCACTTCCTAGAATTGTGGTGTGCATAATTTATGCTTGATAGGAATGCAAGGAGAGGCAGTGAATCCAGTCTGGGTGGAGATTTAGCCAACAAGGGCTTCCTGAAGGAAGTGACACAGCTCAGCCTGCTGAGTCGCAAGTGGAGGGTGCATTCCAGACCCACTGGCCAGAGGAGTACACAGTCAGGAACCTTAAGTGGTAGAGTGGCTGGGGCCCCCGGCTGCTTGGATGTGAGGGTAGCCAGGCAGGTCATAGACAGTGAGCAAGCCCTGGCAGGTCTCCTCTGGAGAACAGGAAGTCCAGGCTAGAGGCTGAGGGGTGGGTGGGGTGAGGGTGGTAGAGGACAGGGGAAGGAAGGCCTAAGAGGCTGGGCTGGCCATAAGATCACTTAGAATTCAGAAGTGACTAAGTTAAAACTGAGAAGAGCTATTCTTTATTGAGTGCTTATTGTGAGCCACGTGCTATGCTAACAGCTTCCAACACAGTAATTCACTGACCTTCACATCCAGCCAGTACAGTAGAATGCACAGAAACAGCAAGAAATGAGGGACCCCTCCACAATCAGCCAGTCTGGCTTACTAGTTAGATTTTGGTGATGGTGGGCTGAGCCAGGCACGATAAGCATCCTACTCCTACAGCCCTGAGACTCCCATCCACCACTCCATGACAATCTCACCTCCTCCCTCTTTCTTAGTACTCCATCGCTGTCCCCTCCTATAAGACAGATTAAACAAGGCATCAGGGACACCTCCCACGCTGCAGGACTGAGGTAGTAAGTCAGGAAAACTATGACATGAGAAAGAAGGGGAGACAGACAAAAAGGAGGAAGGGGTGTGCTATAGATATGCTCCTAACAGCTGAAGTGAAGCTGCCTAGCAGTTTTTGGCTGCGGCTGGGTTTGAACCCACCACCACCGGCATATGGGGCCGGTGCCCTACTCCTTTGAGCCACAGGCACTGCCCATTGCCTAGCAGTTTTTAAGGAGAGGTCTATCAATGTCAAGGCACCAATCAACAAGACAACTTCATTAAAAATAGTGAGCTAGGGCCAGATGCGGTGGCTCACACCTGTAATCCTAGCACTCTGGGAGGCTGAGGCGGGTGGATTGCTTGAGCTCACAAGTTTGAGACCAGCTTCACCAACAGTGAGACCCTGTCTCTACTAAAAATAGAAAAACTGAGGCAAGAGGATCGCTTGAGCCCAGAGTTGGAGGTTGCTGTGAGCTATGATGATGCCATGGCACTCTACCCAGGGCAACAGCTTGAGACTGTGTCTCAAAAAATAAATAAATATGCTATGAAACTAATTTTAGAAATGAAAGCTATAACCCAATTATAGCCTAAGAATATGGGGAAAGGGGAAATGGAGGGGTCGAGGGAGGATGATTGGTGGGACCACACCTACGGTGCATCTTGCAAGGATACATGTGAAACTTACTAAATGTAGAATATGTATGTCTTTTTTTTTTTTTTTGAAATGAATGATTTATTAAGGGATGGCTGGTGCTCGCTCAGGCACAGCAGCCAGATATGTATGTCTTAACACAATAACTAAGAAAATGCCAGGAAGGCTATATTGATAAATGTGATGAAAATATTTAAAATTGTATATAAAACCAGTGCATGGTACCCCATGATTACATTAATGTACACAGCTATGATTTAGTAAAAAAAAAATACAAAAATTTTAAAAAAGAATTTAAAAAAAATTAATTAATTAAATAAAAATAGTGAGCTCAGCAAAGGAGGGAACTTTGGCCAAGTTGGAGAAAATGTGTTCATTTCTCACTAAAGGAAAAGGGACACAGTTGGATGAAACTGGCCAGAGAAGGGTTGTGGTAGGGTGGGGAATCTTCAAGGGAGTAAATGGGAGGTTTCAGACAGTTCCTGGGTCAGAATTAAGGCAGGGGGCAAGACAGAAATAAGGCTCTCTGCTAGAAATGATCGCCAGAACTGACTCTTCAGCCCCCAAGAATGTCTTCTACTGGCAGAAGCCATCAAGGTACCTGATTGTTTGGTTTCCATTTCAGCTCCAGTCACAATGCTATCAATTTCGACTGAAGGAATGGGACCAATTGCCCACTTTCTACCATGTGTGGGTGTAGCTGAGGAATGAGGACAGAGTAACACGTGCTCACAGGTAGTGATGTAAACGTGTGCTGAGCACATCACCATGGGAACTGCTACTAAACATAATCCCTAAAGACCAAATCCACCTGTGGTAACAGAAACACCAATGGCAGGCACTTGCATGCCACGGGCAGCTATTCCTCATCCACCTCACTCTCACCTCTGCTCCAAATCATCTCCCTAAATTCAGCTCATGTACTTTCACCAGCTGAGCTCAGGGCACTCCTGCCTTCCTAAAGGGCTTTACCCTCTGCCTTCATCTCTAAGTCCACCCCTATCATCATCCCCTCTTCCAAGCCCTGACTGATATGTTCCCTTGTCAACTCAATCTAACAGTTCCTTTCTCTTCTAAACTCAAGCCCCCGGACACACTTGGGATTGTTAACTCTAGTCTAAATCCTACATCCCATCTTATATCTCCTAAGTCAAACCTTAGGAGTGTGCCAAGTGGAAAGTCTCAATGAATGAAAACCTGCCCTTGTCACCCACTTTCTCTCCACCTAGGCTTGCTGGCACATGGAGGTACCAATAAAAAAAAAAAAAAAGGCAGCAGCAGCAGCAGGGCATGTTTACAGATTTATTAAGGTAAGTAAGAGGACAATGGTGCAGAAAACCTCAAACGTCAAACCAGGAGTAGGCAGAAGGACATCAGGCTGGCCGAGACAAGAGAAAACCGGTCTTCCTGGATCATGGTACCCTCTGGCATAGTTGGACAGGCTGAGCCAGCTGAAGGGTCTCCTACTCTGGACCTCAAGTTCCCAGGGTCCCAGGGCCTCTCTGCGGAGCAAAAAGTTGATCCATGTTGTGCTGAGGCAACAGGGGCAAGAAGGTCTGGAGACACATCATGTGGCAATATCATTCGTCACTCTCTATTATGGCGGTGTCCATAATCAACTCCCAAATAATCTAAGAGAAAAGTCAAATGAGCAGGTTGGAATTTCCATCTCAGAAACACAGGTTGACTTAATGTCTTGGCATTAACTCGCCCTGAGGAGGGGGCTGGGATCCCCAGGTCATCATCCCAAGAGGGGCAGTGCTCCCATCCCTGGGGCTTCCTTCACCATCTCCAGGTCTGAGGTAGCATCCCTGAAGTGAAGAGAGGCCACAGAGCAAGGGGTTACCACAAGTACCTGGTCTCAAACATTATGTCATCTTTCTCCAAGCTAATGTCAACATGAATACCCCCATTAGTCCCGTATGAGCTGTCAAGTTTTCTCACAACAAATTCATCTCAAAAAGGAATTTCAATGCTTCCAGAGAATAGTCAAAATAAAAAATGTCTTAAAAGTCTAAAACAAGCTGTGTTTATAGGGACCTATAGTACCAGCTGCTTGGGAGGCCAACGCAGGAAAATTACTTGAATCCGAGTTTAAGACCAGCTTGAGCAACACAGTTAGACTCTGTCTCAAAATAAAATTATCTAAAATAGCCCTTTGCAGGGCAACCCAGCAGATGTATAATGGCAGAAAGACAGCTTGAGAGCTCGCTCTTAGGGCTCCTCCCACTGAGGTCCCACTGTACCTTCTTGGAAGCACAGGATCACCCCAGTATCCCTCTCTTCCATGCTGTTCTCACCTGCCTGCACATCTGTCTCCCCAGGGGACTGGGGGCTCTTACTCACTGTAACCTCAGAGGCCTCCCCATGTTGCTACCCCTCTCTGGAATAGCTTCCTACTACTCATCACATCCCATTCCTTCCAAGCCCACCACCTCCAGAACGCTGCTTTTCTGTGAAAATCTGACAGCAGTGACTATATACCATTCAACATCACACTTACTTGCTAATAATAATTCATCTTGGGTTGGATGCAGTGGCTCACACCTGTAATCCTAGCACTCTGGGAGGCAAGGCGGGAGGATCACTTGAGGCCATGAGTTTGAGATCAGCCTGAGCAAGAGCAAGTCTTCGTCTCTACAAAAAAAAAAATAGAAAAATTAGGTGGGTGTGGTGGCACACACCTGTATTCTCAGCTACTTGGGAAGCTGAGGCAGGAGAATCACTTGAACCCAAGGGTTTGAGGCTGCAGTGAGCTGTGATGACACTACTGTACTCTAGCCTCTAAAAACCTGCCTCAAAGGGCGGTGCCTGTGGTTCAGTGAGTAGGGCGCCGGCCCCATATGCCGAGGGTGGCGGGTTCAAACCCGGCCCCGGCCAAACTGCAACAACAACAACAACAACAACAACAAAAAAAAAAATAGCCGGGCGTTGTGGCGGGTGCCTGTAGTCCCGGCTGCTCAGGAGGCTGAGGCAAGAGAATCGTGTAAGCCCAAGAGTTAGAGGTTGCTGTGAGCCGTGTGACGTCACGGCACTCTACCCTAGGGCGGTACAGTGAGACTCTGTCTCTACAAAAAAAAAAAAAAACCTGCCTCAAAAAAAAAAAAAAAATTCATCTTGTTCATCTTGGCTCTTTCTACCATCCAAAGTACCTAAAACTTGACACTGACATAGCCTGGAGAAAGGCCACGCTGAAACATTTCCCATCACTGACTCCCACAATAGCCTGCAGTGCCCGTGAGACCAGAAGATGATGGCAGGAGAGAAGGAGTGTGTGAAAGCACCAGCATTTGAAAGGGACAGGTGTGAACCCTCCAAACACGGGAAATGGCTTTCAGCGATTCCTCTCCCTGCATTTTTGATGACCAGAGCACAGACAGCCCGTGATCACTTTCGGATGCAGGTGCACACAAGGGCAGAGAGACCCAGGAAGAAAAGCAGATGCCAGCAACCTGGGGAATAGGTTGAGCCCAGGAAAACAACCAAGCCAAGCACAGGACCCCAATAGTGGCCCTTCTTTCCTGAAAAAGCCCCATAGAACCCTCCTGACACAAAGAATCAAAGAGATGTCATGTTGTGGAAGAATACTGGGAAAATATTAGGTTTGGTAATGACAGGAATCATGTCATCTAAAGGATCATAAAAGTCACCTCTGTCACAATGTTTTCTTTTTTTATAAATCCTCATTTGCAAGTGAAAACAACTTTCTTTTGAGACAGAGTCTCACTATGTCCGCCTTGGTAGAGTGCCATGGCGTCACAGCTCACAGCAACCTCAAACTCTTGGGATTAAGCAATTCTCTTGCCTCAGCCTCCCGAGTAGCTGGGACTACAGGTGCCCACCACAATGCCTGGCTAAACAACTTTATTTTTCAAAAGAAGAAAATCAGGTTCTATTATTGGTCATCGACTGGGAGAGTGGCAGAAGGGGATTCAAAGCCAGGGACCAGAGTCTCTGTTACCTAGATCTGCCCATTTTACATTATAACATGCTGCTGCTGACACCAGGGAGAGATGGCAGATACCAGACACCTCTCATTACCCATGTGAGACTCTGCAGGTTTCTCCCCTGCAGCAGCCACTGAAGACACGGGAAGGACCAGGGGTGATCTAGGTCAGCTGGAGTGAGCAGATCTGGGGACCCATGACATCACCATTATCTCACCCCTCAGCCTCCCTATGTCATTCCCCCAAAGTCCCTGGGAACATGCACAGGGCTGTACTAGACTCAAGGAACCAAGACTCCAGATATAGACCAGTTATCTTACTTACGAGGACACTGAGGTCTAGAATGTTCCTGACATGACAACTCCCATGATGCTTCTACAAACAGTGGACTCATCTGCAATAGAAGAGAAGCAAGAAATCAGCACCCAGCTTGTCCCTGCTCATGATGGGGTGGGGCATGGTAGGCACCCAGAAAGGACTTAGCACAGTAGTTACCAGACAATAAGCACCCCCAAATGTTGGCTGCTATTATTTCCTGAGTAAACACTATTTCCTCATGGAAAAGAAAGTAGTTAACTCTAAAGAGAGAAGACAGTCTATTGCAAGGTGGCCAATGTTTACTTTATAAGCAACAGGCAGAAAAGGATGCCAAAGCCAGATTCATAGGAGTGTTCCACAGCTGAATGGCCTTGACTTTGCTGGTCATCAGGGGGAACTTAAGCAACATACATAGTCTGATCCCAACAGCAGGGAGCAGGAAGTGAAAGCCCCAGTAATAATGGTAACACACCAGGCAGCCCCCTATACCCTGAAAGTCCTCAAGATGTGAGCAGACTTGAAAAGCAGTTGGGAAAGTTCCCTCCCAGTGCCAGGCAACCCTTCCTATATTTCCTCTGCCTCTACCATCAATGACCAGGACAAGGGCAGCCTGTGATTGCTCATGAAAGCAAGGGCAAAAACAGGCAGAGAGAAAGCCAGAAATAGAGGCCAAAGTTAGCAGCCTTCAGACTGCCCAAAAGTCAAGCCCCAAAGACCCTGAGAGCTATCACTACCTAATGCAACATAAAGAGCCCATTCGCTCTCATCAAGAGAGTAGTGCACAGCAAGGCCAACTTCTGGTAAAAATATTTAAATTGTTCACTCACCCCACAAATACTGGGTATCTACACGGGGCCAAGCACCATAGGTTCAAAAACAAGTAACAGTCAATGTCTCTGCCCTCACAGATATCTGGCAGCTTCTCTACAGGAAGTCAAGCTGGGGAGAATGAAGTAATGTAGCCAGGATGTTACCCCCCCAAACCCGGCCCCCCATCTGCTACACCAGGCTCTCCAGACAGGTCGCAGACCTGCTTGAGCTCCACAACCACCTGCCCGCTGGTGCCAGCCGGAGGCAACCCGGAAGGTTGCCAGCAGCACTTACCCAGGCGCCCACCAGGGAGTGTGCAGATCAGGTTGACGCAGGAGACCAGGGGGCGCTGGCTGCTGCAGAACCAGCAAAGCCATCCACGGGAGAGTTTTCATCTGTCTCCAAGAGAGCCCCATATCCTAGAAGGCCTAGGCAGAGAAAAAGCACCAGAAACCGACTTTAGGACGGGGGTGGAGGCAGACTCTGTCCTCTGGAGCCCTGGGAGCATCCTCGACTTAAACTCCAGCCAAATGGTCTGTAAAGTGGAGTTTTTCACACTTTTAACGGTTATTGAGGGGATGAGTTTACTGTCAAAAGGACTTTGAGAATGACCGGCACTTGGTCAGCACTTTGGGGGTTCCAATGCCAGGGTCGCAGGTCAGGGACGGGGGCATGAAAGTCACGGGGGCTCTGGCGCCCCTCAGCCCGGGTACACCGCCCTGGGTACAGCGTCGCCGGCCTCAGTTTCTAGTTACTGACACGCACTTTTCACTTCCGCGGGGGTGCTGGGCAGACACGGGGGCTTGACGTCCCAGGGGGTCGGCTCAGCCCAGAGGCGGCCGAGGGCGCAGCTGAACCACCGATCTCTTCCCCGAGGACACGCGAATCTCGAGGGGCCAAACCCGGCGCAAGGGGACGCGAATCTCCAGGGAACGCGGCATTGCAGCAGGGCCGAACCTGCTCTCCTTGTCCCCGGGGGTTCTTCGTTCCTCTTTTCTAAGGGAACAGGGACGCAGAACCAGCCTTGAGAAGCCGCCGGGGATCCCTGAACAGATGATGCCTCGAGCTCTGCGCCTGAGTGACCGATCCATCCAGGGCCCCGGGCTGGCTTGCCAGTACACAGGTCGCTGTGCCTGCAGGGGCGAGAAGCCTCAAGCCCCAGGCCGCACCTCCAGGAAGCTCTCTCCCAGCCCGGAGTCGGCGGAAACGCGGCCTAGAGCGGCACCTCCCCTAGCCAAACCCGCGCAGACGCTCCTACAGCGCCACCTGGCGGAGCGAGTCAGAAATTCTGACCCTCCACTAATGCCCTCCTTCATCCGAGCTTGTATCCAACCGAGCATCTCTTCTTTCGCTATCATTCCCACTGAGGCACCCATCCATTTATCTTGGAAATATTTATGGAACATCAGCTTCATAACCCACCCAACTGTTCATCCATCTCCCATCAGGACATTGAAATATTCATCCATCCATTTATCCACTCATCCATCCATTCATCCACCCATCTGTCCACCAATTCATCTAATAAATTTATTCATCTAGACTCCCATGCATCCAGAAAGTCTACAGAGCTACTATTTCATATCAGGGACTGGACTAAGCACTGGAAATGTAACAAAGAAGACAGACATGATCCTTGATTTTTTTTTTTTTTGCAGTTTTTTGTTTTTGGCCGGGGCTGGGTTTGAACCCGCCACCTCCGGCATATGGGGCCAGCGCCCTACTCCTTTGAGCCACAGGCACCGCCCATGATCCTTGATTTTATGTTGGTTACATTTCAGTGGGAATAATAAACAAGTGAGCCAGAAATATGTAGTAATTAAAAATCATGGCCAGGCATGGTGGCTCACTCCTGTAATTCCAGCACTCTGGGAGGCCAAGGTGGAAAGATGGCTTGCACTCAGGAGTTCAAGACCAGCCTGAGCAAGAGCTTAGTAGATCCCGTCTCTACTATAAATAGAAAAATTAGCTGGGCATTGTGGTGGGTGCCTGTAGTCCCAGCTACTTGGAAGGTTGAAGCAGGAGGATCACTTGAACCTGGGAGTTTGAGGTTGCTGGGAGCTAGCCTGGGCAACAAACTTAGACTCTGCCTCAAAAAATATACTGTAATAAGTGCTACAAAGGAAATGGGTATGGTGGAAGAAGGACAATGACAGTGGTGACCTGGGTAGCCAGGATGAGCTAAATAGAGCAAAGGCCACTCTGAGGAAAAGTCATTTACTCTAAAACCTGATGGAAAAGAAGGAGCCAGTCATGAAAAGATTAGCAGATTATATTCAGGAGTATATATAAAAGATAAAACAATGTGAGAGAAAAAGTTCATAGGCCCAGGTTGACAATGTTTTTCATAGTATAATGACTATGTCACTACACATGTCCCAGCAATGCTACAGAGGACTACAATTATAATGTTAAATAATGACTAATATTTTTGAGCACACACAATATTTCAGGCATTTGGATCCATTTAGTCAGTATAGCAACTGTTATGGACTGAATGCTATGTCACACCAAAATCCATATGTTTAAACCCCACCTCCTAATGTGATGGTGTTTGGAGGTGTGGTCTTTGGGAAGATAGCCAAGTGAGGTGGGCCACATCTGTAATCTCACCACTCTGGGAGGCTGAGGCAGGTGCTTGAGTTCAGGAGTTCGAGACCAGCCTGAGCAAGACTGAGAGTTCTGAAAAGGGTGAAAGCATCTATCCTTTGACCCAGCGAGTAACTCTGAGTATCAAAGTTTGTTTAGTTGGCTCAGCACCTGTAGGTTAGTGAGTAGGGCGCCAGCCACATACACTGAAGCTGGCCACTTCATGCCCAGCCTGGGCCTACTAAACAACAATGACAACTACAGCCAAAAAATAGCCAGGCATGTGGCAGGTGCCTGTAGTCCCAGCTGCTTGGGAAGCTGAGGCAAGAGAATCGCTTAAGCCCAAGAGTTTGAGGTTGCTGTGAGCTGTAGCACCACGTTGACAAAAAAAAAAAATAAGTTTGTATAGTTAAGGACAGCATTTCTCCAAAAGCCCCCCTGATGCTTATAAACCTTTCTTCTTTTTTAATGCCCCTGTACAAGTTTCAGTGTCACGGGTTTGAAGTCTTCTGCTTGATTTCAAGTAGCTTGGGGGAAAATTTCCCCCAAAGTATTGCCTTCTTGGAAGTATCATCATGTAAAGGTTACATGGTATAATATAGGGTCACCCTACTGTGCCAGAAAAGAATGTGCAAGAGAACACCTTTCCTTTAAGTCAAGTGCTTTCTGAGCCATCAGCTCAGCCAGGCATCCTCAGCATCACTGCTTCTCAACTGTAGATTATGACGTAAATGGTGCTCCCATGAGTTGTGTAGTATATAACCCGCACAACCATATGTTGTGTCCTGTCCACCCTCGGAGTAGACTTGGCATATGTCCCTCACCATAAGCAAGAAAGCAGAGCAAATGTGAAGTCAGAGGTCCACACACAGAGGGAGGCAGAGATGCAGGACAGGCATGCCATTCTGGTCCTAGTGTTTGTTGTCTTGGAGACTCAGCTTGACCTCTAGCCTTCCCTTTGTTTGATTACATAAGTTTCCCAATAATGTATGTCTTTTTTAGCATATGTCAGGCTTCTGTCACCAACACATCCCATCTAAAAGTCCAAGTCTCTTCCTTAACTTGCCCCCAGATGGTCAGTTATTAAGGAATTCTCTGGAGGGTTTTGCTGTTGCATGAAGCGCTATAAGAATTTTGCTTATTTGGGTTGATTTTCCCACCTGGGACACTGGCCTATGTAATGAGAGAGGCCAGCAAATAGGGCCGCATGCTGAGCTCTTGAAATAAATGTGTTGTGACATGCTTTGCTCACAGCCTTCGGACAACGGTCTCTTCTCAACGGCTGATCCTTTATTTGTCTGCTGCTGTAAGAAACAACAAAACTCTCAGAGAGACAGACAGACTCTCTGCCAGCACTAGAAGGGATGCGTGTTTGAAATGGATCTTTTTGGCCTAGAGTGGGTATGTTGAGGGCCTATCCAGCCAGGGGTACACTGGCAACAGGGGTTGGCAGCTAAATCTGCCTGGACCATCGCTCTCTCAGAAATGGGCATGAGGGGCTCAAAAAGGATATAGAGGTAGGAGGAGGTCACCGGCCACTCAGAGCCACTGGTCATCAAGACAGACCAGTAGCAACAAAAAAGGTTGAGGTCACTCCTGAGCCAACAAATATTCTGTTCATTTACTCATCTATCATTCAAAACATGGTGATTGAGTGCCTCTGCATTATGTGCCACGGTGCTGGGGCTCAGAAACAGAAGTAGGTGCCCGAAAGATGTGTGAACTAAATAAAATCTTAAGTCCCCCAGCTGATTGAATGGACCCCTTCTCGACCTGGCGGAATCTGAGAAATACCTTAAAGCCATGAGAAGGGAGGTCAGACACGCCTCATTATCCCCCCTCCCCTCTTGGAAATATCCTTTGCAATTCATCAACGGGTCTAAGGCTATACAAGGCAAAGCTTAAACCACACCTGCAGGTCATCAATTTACTTAACACATCACTGTCTGGGTATATGTTCAGTATATGTCCAGTGGCTTGTGTCTGACTAATAAACTTTCTTATCTTAATTTAAAACATTCCAAGCATTTGGACAAAGCTGCATTTCTTTAATCAATCACAAATTAAAGAATCTGTAGGCTTGGCGGCGCTTGTAGCTTGGCGGCTAGGGCACATACATCAGGGCTGGCGGGTTCAAACATGGCCAGGATCTGCCAAACAACAATGACAACTACAACAACAACAAAAATATAGCCAGGCACTGTGGCGGGCGCCTGTAGTCCCAGCTACTTGTAGGCTGAGGCAAGAGAATCATTTAAGCTCAAGAGTTTGAGGTTGCTGTGAGCTGTGATGCTACAGCACTCTACTGAGGGTGACAGAGTGAGACTGTCTCAAAAAAAAAAAAAGAATCAGAATCTGTAAACCTACCTATAACCTAAAGCCCCTGGTTCAAGATGTCCTACTTTTTTTTTTTTTTTTGTAAAGACAGAGTCTCACTTTACTGCCCTAGGTAGAGTGCCATGATGTCACAGGACTCACAGCAACCTCCAGCTCTTGGGCTTCCGCGATTCTCCTGCCTCAGCCTCCCAAGCAGCTGGGACTACAGGCACCTGCTACACCGCCCGGCTATTTGTTGTTGTTGTTGTTGTTGCAGTTTTGCCGGGGCTGTGTTTGAACCCGCCACCCTCGGTATATGGGGCCGGTGCCCTACTCACTGAGCCAAAACCCAAGATGTCCTACCTTTTAAGGCTAAGCCAGTGGATGCTTTCCATAAATTCATATTTATGACTTTACATGTAATAATTTCTGTCTCCTTGAAAAGTATAAAACCAAACCACAGTGAGACCACTTGATCAAGGCTTCTTTCTTTTTTTTTTTTTTGAGACAGAGCCTCAAGTTGTCACCCTGGGTAGAGTGCTCTGGCATCACAGCTCACAGCAACCTCCAACTCCTGGGCTAAAGGACTTCTTCTGCCTCCCCCTCCCAAGTAGCTGGGACTATAGGCGCCCACCACAACACCTGGCTGCTTTTGGGTTGCAGCCGTCATTGTTGTTTGGTGGGCCAGGCCTGGATTCAAACCCGCCAGCTCAGATGTATGTGGCTGGCACCTTAGCTGCCTGAGCCACAGGTGCCAAGCCAGATTAAGGCTTCTTCAGCATGGTTCTCCCAGCCATAGTCACACATATTTGGCTCCGAATAAACCTCTTTAAATTACTTATGGAGTTTGGAACAGTGGCTCACATCTGTAATCCTACCACTTTGGGAGGTTGAGGTGGGTAGATTCCTGGAGCTCAGGAGTTCGAGACCAGCCTGAGCAAGAGTGAGACCCCCCATCTATAAAAATAGGTGTTGTGGCAAGCACCTGTAGCCCCATCTACTTGGGCAGCTGAGGCAAGAGGATCACTTGAGCTATGCTTCCACAGTACTCTACTGAGGGTGACAAAGTGAGACTCTGTCTCCAAAAATAAATAAATAAATAAATAAAGTCCAATATCATTATCTTTTTTTTTTTTTTGGCCGGGGCTGGGTTTGAACCCGCCACCTCTGGCATATGGGACCGGCGCTCTACTCCTTGAGCCACAGGCACCGCCCATTATCTTTTTTTTTTTTTTTGAGACAGAGTCTCACTTTATCGCCCTCAGTAGAGTGCCATGGTGTCACAGCTCATAGCAACCTCAAACTCTTGGGCTTAAGCGATTCTCTTGCCTCTGTCTCCCAAGTAGCTGGTACTACAGGCTCCTGCCACAATGCCTGGTCATTTTTTTTGTTGCAGTTGTTATTGTTGTTTAGCAGGACTAGGCCACGTTTGAACCCGCCAGCCTGGGTGTATGTGGCCGGCACACTACCCACTGAGCTACAGGCACTGCCCAATATCATTATTTTCAATGCCCAAATTTTTAGGCAAGAAAATTACAATTCTCAAATCAGGGAAGTTTAAGTAATTAGTCAGAAACATCTCAGTTATTTAGCAAGGAAAGTCCAAAGCCATCCAGGGAAACACTGATTAGCTAAGACCATCCTGATTCAATAGCCAAGAAGATTGTTTTCCTGGTTTGTCCTCCCTGGATAGAAGGAAAGTCCAATGTCCCTGGCTGAGGCTGTCAATCTTTAGTTAGGACTCCAGTTCTGAGAGTCCAGAGACTAAACAAGCTATACTTTAACTAAGCTCCACGTTGATCCCCTCTCCAGAGTCAACAGCCTTCACCCTATGACAAAAATGAACCAGAAGCAAAACCAGTGACAGAGAAGCTATAGGGGTTCAAGGATACAGCCAGGGCACCTAGGGAGGAAGAGATGCTGAGACCTCAGTGGAAGGTTGTGCAGAGATCCCCTGTCTCATCTCAGTCTGCCAGAGCATCCAGTGAGGGCCAGAGGAGAAGAGCCAACCCTGAGAGGCCTAGAAGGCTGGACTGGCCAAGACTTCCATTGAGGCTCAGTTCCAGCCTGCAGGAGCCCTGGGATTATTGCTCCTGAAAGATGCAATAACAGAGGAGCAGTAAGAGGAACAGGGGAAGGAAGGACAGATACAGCAAACTCTCCGGCATGGTGCTTCTCTTCCAGCTCTGAAGGACTGATAAAAACCACATCTCCCTAGACCTGCATGGTCAAGCACAGCAGCCACCAGCTAGCTACGTGGGGCTCAGAGCACCAGAAATGTAGCCAATCCGAATTGTAATGTGCTGTAAACGTAAAACTCACATCAGATCCCAAAGACTTCACACAAGAAAAAGAATAGCAAATATCTCATTAGTAACTTTAAAATATGGATTACATGCTGACATGATAGCATTTTGGTTATGTTGGGTTAAAGGAAATATATTACTAAAATTAATCGCACTTTTTCTTTTTACCATTTTAACATGGCTTCTAGAAAATTGAGAAGTACATGTGGGCTAGGCATTATGGTTCACATCTGTGATCTTTGTGCTTTGGAAAGCCAAGATGGAAGGACTGCTTGAGGCCAGGAATTCAAGATCAGCCTGGGCAACAGGGCAAGATGTCATCTGTATAAAAAAATGAAAAAAATTATCTGGGCCTGGTGGCCTGTACCTGTAGTTTTAGCTACTCTGGAGGCTGAAGCAGGAGGATCACTTGAGTCCAAGAGATCAAGGCTGCAGTGCGCTCTGATCATGCATGCCACTGCACTCTAGCCCTGGTGACAGAGTCAGACCCTGTCTCTAAAAAGTAAATCCATATGTAGCTTCCATGATATTTCTACTGAACAGTGCTGCCTTAGACTTTTCAAACAAAGCACATTTCTTCTGCTCCATAAAGAATCCCACAGTGCTAGTCGCAATGGCTCAGGCCTGTAATCTTAGCATTCTGGGAGGCAGAGGCAAGAGGATCCTTTGAGCTCAGCAGTTTGAGACCAGCCTAAGCAAGAGGGAGACCCCGTCTCTACTAAACATAGAAAAAAGTAGCTGGATGTTGTGGCAAGAGCCTGAAGTCCCAGCTACTTGGAAGGCTGAGGCAAGAGGATAGCTTGGGCCCAAGAGTTTGCAGTTGCTGTGATGTATGATGCCACTGCTCTCAGGGCGACTGAGACTCTGTCTCAAAAAAAAAGAAGAAAAAGACTCCCACAGCGTCCTCACAGTGACAGAAGTTCTCAGCTTCTTCAGAAGTACTAACATACAACAACTACCATGCCTTGGACATTAGCTCTGTGTTACGTTCTTTATATAATCATGTCACTAAATTCTCACAGCAATGCTGTGAGGCTATGAGCAGGGAAATGTGACTTTGCAGTTTTACTTTTTTTTTTTTTTTTTGTAGAGACAGAGTCTCACTGTACTGCCCTTGGTAGAGTGCCGTGGCGTCACACAGCTCACAGCAACCTCTAACTCTCGGGCTTACGAGATTCTCTTGCCTCAGCCTCCCGAGTAGCTGGGACTACAGGCGCCCGCCACAACGCCCGGCTATTTTTGTTGTTGTTGTTGTTGCAGTTTGGCCGGGGCCGGGTTTGAACCCGCCACCCTCGGCATATGGGGCCGGCGCCCTACTCACTGAGCCACAGGCGCCGCCCGACTTTGCAGTTTTTAGGAAGTGGAAACCAAGGCAGGGCAGAGAAGTTAGGTCACTTAGCCAAGGTCACATGGAGAGCTAGAGCAAAAGCAGGAGGCTCTAAGTATGCACACCTGACCCCCTTGTCCAGGGTCCTAACCGCCACAGCATCCCAGGGCTCCTCCCCATTACAAAGACCACACCTCCCCTCCCCCCCATTTCCTCCTGGTTGCATAGGTGAGGCCTGGATCCTCCTGACCTAGAGAGTACCAGGCATCTGAGTGGGGGAGGCCCCTCCTCAGGCCTGAGGGTGGGCAGGGCCAGCACAGGTCCAGGAGGCACACCTGGCCAGCATATAGGCAGTGTGAATGCTTGTGAGGATTTAGGGCCTGAGCCCCCTCCCAAGTCTGCCAGGAACACAGGACACAGCTCTCTGGAGCTACACACATGTGATCAGGTTTCTTCTGCTTTAAGGACTAACTCCACCCCTCAATCCTGTGCGCTCAGAGGACCAAGTTTAGGGAAGCATTCATCTCCTGCCCACCTCTGTGTGCTGTTCTCCTCACTGTCACACTCCAGTTTCAGGCCGTGACTCAGACAGCTCAGTCTGCCAGCATCCTAACAAACAAAGAAAGGAATCCTGGTAGAATTCATTCAGTCATTTAACTGTGCTAGCCCTGAGCTAGGTACTGTGAACAGTGGTCACACAGGTGGATGCTGGTTCCATCCTTGCAGAAAGAAGTTCCAGCTGAGCACAATTCGCAAGTTCATTCTAAAAACAGCTACTGCCGGGCGCGGTGGCTCACGCTTGTAATCCCAGCACTGTGGGAGGCTGAGGAGGGAGAATCGCTTGAGCTCAGGAGTTCGAGACTCGCCTGAGCGACCGTGAGACCCCGACTCAAGAAAAAAAATGGAAAAACGCAGCCGGGCGCCGCGGCGAGCGCCTGTAATCCCAGCGGCGTCCGGAGGCTAAGGCAGCGGGGTGCCAAGCCCGAGTCTGAGGTTGCGGTGAGCTACCACGCCCACTGCACTCTGCTCAGGAGCAAAGGGTGGGACCCTGTCTCAACAACAACAACAAAAGTAAAGAAATAAAAAATAAGCAACGAAATAAAATAAAAAAGCCTATATATATATATATATATATATATATAAAACAGCTATCGTGGAAGACTGAGCAACAATTCATACCGATTAGTGACGAATGAACACCTTCAGAACAAACAGAAAAACAAAACAAGTGAGGGAAGCTTACTACCAAAATCTTACACTGCCTTTGAAAATTGGGCGGCGCCTGTGGCTCAGTGAGTAGCGCGCCGGCCCCATATGCCGAGGGTGGCGGGTTCAAACCCAGCCCCGGCCAAACTGCAACAAAAAACCAGCCAGGTGTTGTGGCGGACACCTGTGCTCCCAGCTGCTCGGGAGGCTGAGGCAGGAGAATCGCCTAAGCCCAGGAGCTGCAGGTTGCTGTGAGCTGTGTGATGCCACGGCACTCTACCGAGGGTGACAAAGTGAGACTCTGTCTCTACAAAAAAAAAAAAAATGAAAGAAAAAGAAAATTATCTCAAACCCACCAGAGTCCGAGGTTGAGCTCCGCCCCGCCAGGGGGCGCTGCAGGGCCGCTCGCGCAGAATCAGCCCGGCGAAGGCGCCGCTCTAGGCCGCGGCCCGCGCTGTGGGCAGTACTTCCGCCCTAGCCAAACGAGTGGAGCTACCTGGTGGTGTGGAGGCGGGTTAGCCGTTCTTTGTTCCTCACCATCTCCCGAAATCTCCAACCGTCACGCGTTTTCCGGTACCGTCTGCCCGTCCCTGCCGCCGCTCGGCGCTACGGCGCCGGGGTGAGTCCACTGCGGGCGCTTGTTCTGCTCTTCCCCCGCGGGGGATACTGAGGCCCCTAGGGGCTGGGGAAGCCGGGCGCAGGTCAGGTCCGGCCCTTAGTCCGGGCCTCGTCCGCTCCGCCGGGATGGGCTCCTTGGTATTCGCGTGTCGTCGGGGAAGAGATTGGCAGATGAGCCGCGCCCTCGGGCAGCTGCTGGGCCGCGCGGGCCACGTGTTGGCGTCAGCTCCCCTGTCAGCCCAGCGCCCCCGCGGGAAGGTCAGTGGCCGGTCAATGACAGAAACTGGGGCCCGGCGACGCAGTTCCCAGGGTGGTGAACCTGGGCTGAGGGGTGCCAGGGTCCTGAGACTTTAACGCCCCGTCCCTGACCCAAAGCCTCTTGTCAGTGGCTGCCTACAAAGTATCAGTCATTGTCCAAGTTCTTAAGACAGTTAACTCATTTACCCTCAATGACCGTTAAAAGTGTTAAAACAATCGAGGACGCTCCCAGGGCCCCAGAGGGCAAAGTCTGGACTCCTGGCCCCTGGCCTTGTTCTAAAGTCCCTTTCTGGTGCTTTTTCTCTGCGTAGGCCTTCTAGGCTATGGGGCTCTCCTGGAGGCAGATGAAAAGTCTCCCTCGGACGGCTTTGCTCGTTCTGCAGCAGCCAGCGCCCCCTGGTCTCCTGTGTCACTCTGATCTGCACTCCCCGGTGGGTGCTACTGTCCCGCGTGTGAGGATGTTCCTGGGTAAGTGCTGCTTGTGAACACCTTGAAGGAAGTGGGGGTGGAGGGTGTGCTCTCTGGGTTGCCTCTAGCTGGCACCAGCTCAGGCAGCATCTGAGACCTGTCTGGAAGGCCCTGGTGCAGGAGGAAGCCTGGTGTAGTAGATGGGGGGCTGTGTTGGGGTGGGGAGGCACATCCTGGTTAAGTTGTTCCTGCATTCTCCCCAGCTTGACTTCCTGTAGAGAAGCTGCAAGATGTCTGTGAGGGCAGAGACCTGGACTGTCTTGTTGTTTTTTTTTTTTGTTTGTTTCTTTTTTGTAGAGACAGTTTCACTTTATTGCCCTTTGTAGAGTGCTGTGGTGTCACACAGCTCACAGCAACCTCCAACTCCTGGGCTCAAGCAATTCTACTGCCTCCGCCTCCCAAGTAGCTGGGACTACAGGCACCCGCCACAACGCCCGGCTATTTTTTGGTTGCAGCCGTCATTGTTGTTTGGCAGGTCCAAGCTGGATTCGAACCACCAGCTCAGGTGTATGTGGCTGGCACCTTAGCCGCTTGAGCCACAGGCGCCAAGCCTCCCTTCAACTCTTGAGTGGCAAATGATCTCTGTGAGAATCAGAGGCAGCTTCTGTAATCTTAGGCTGTAAGTCTGGTCATCATCTGGGATGAAGGTACTGGCCTTCCTTCTCAGCATGTCCTTTGCCCTTTTCTGCCCTGCATTCGAAAGTGATTGTGGGCTGCCCGTGCCCTGGTCATTGATAGTGCAGGGAAAGGAGTCACTGAAAGCATTTCCCCGTGTTTGGAGGGTCCACTGCTGTCCCTTGCAAACCCTGGAGCTTTCCCACACTTCCTCCTTCCTACCACCTTCCAGTTGCCTCCTGTGCCTGTGTCATTTTTTGAGTTGCTCTTTTCTCTGGCCCAGGGCAGGTTACTGTGAGACGGACAGGAAGGGTGTGGGAGCACAGGCTCAGCCTTAAGGAGTAGAAGAGCCAGGTGTGGATCTGTGACAGGGCCACCGATTCCTTCCTCCTGGAAGCTTCTGCTCCACACCTCTCCTTCCACACCCTCAGTCAATCCCCTGAGCACCAGGAAGACCCTGTGGAGGTCGTTGCTTGACTTGTCTCCTGACTGTCTTTGCCATGATCTTGAGGGCTGTGTCTGAATTTGTGTCTAGTTTTGTTCTGTTTGTCAGACGGTCAGTGCTACACAGTGTGTGACAGATGAAAAACAAGAAAGGGAGGGCCCCTTTGTTGCAGGGGGGTAGGGCTCATTGCATTGTACAGTGTTGCGGGAAAATACTGAGTAAGCAACTTGTGCAGGGGTAGGGCGGGGCGGACTGGGTGATTTTTCCCCCCTTCGAAGAATTCATCAAGTGACTTAGTCGTGTTGGTCCTGGCCTTGTGTGGCCACTGGGGTAGGATTTTCCCTCCAGTCTGGGTACAAAGGTAAGGACCAGAGATGGGCAGAGAAGAATGAAATTGAGGGATCTATGGAATCAGCCCTAACAGAGCCCTGCTACTTCCCCAGGTCTGTGCCAGATGCAGCTAGGGGAACATGGCATATTCCCCAGAGCGCTGTGGCCCCACTTGTTTTGAAGGAGCCCTCAGTAACATTTGGCACAACAGATAAAATGAATGTGCTGTTCCTGCCTTAGAAGTTCTCCAGTCCCTTCCCTAGAGGTAAGCTGCTTTTCTTATTCCTAAAAACCATCTCGTGACTGTTCAGATGATAATAGTTAAGTCACCATTTATGTAACACTGGACAGAGAGGCCTGGTGACAGGTGTCGTCACGCAGGAGACTGGCAGACCACAGGGCCTGGGGTAAGGTTTCCTGTCCATTCTCTGGAGTTTTGACTTTTTGCACCTCTAAAGTCGTGCTCCCTTTCTCTGGTGCTTTGGGTAGTAATGTAGGCGGAGGTAAGGATGAGAAGAGAGGAATGTCCCCTGGATTCCCAGATCCAGACTCTACCCTGGGAAACCTGAGTCACCACCTCTGGCCACTCCTCACATGCCTTTAGGTGCTGCAAAGTAGGAGGCGCCTCTGGGGACCCAGGTGGTTGAGAGCACTGGCACTTTTCCTATATTAGAGCAGCAGCAGGGTATTAGGGAAAGTAGGTGGGTTTGGCATGTAATTCCTCCTCTGCTACTGTCTGGTTCTGTGACCATTTTCTTTCTAGTTGTAATCACTGATAAAGATTTATCAAACAACCTAGCAAGGGTACACAGGCAGCAGGTGATAAGGAGAAACAGACAAGTGTTAGGTCTGGAAGAATCCACTTACAGGCTTTCTTATGCAGCCCCCTGGAGCCCACTCTCCCTCCAGCAGTGAAAATACATTCAACATAAGTGCAGTATTTCTGATTTGGGGTGCCCAGGGTTTTTACTTGAGGCTGGTCACGTAGAGAGTTTATGCCTAGCATGTTCCAAATGCCAGGCGTTTTGCCTAAACCACATTCTTTGCCAAAGAATGAGCATGAGCTCAGTGAACTGCTCTGATCAGTTATCTGCTCACTGGGAACACTGACAGCCAAGTCCCCAGACTCCAGCCAAGGACCTCTGACCTGCTGTGAATCTGCTTCCTGATTTGGGAACAAAGCTTTGACAGAATGGCTTTTTATGGACATGACCACGAAGTCCTGATCTTCAGCCCCTGGATTTTTCCAGTGTTCCCATAAAAAGTGCCTTCCATTGATTCTTCATGGTTTAGGTCGGGTCCTCAAACTACCACCTGTGGGCCACATGCGGCCCACTGAGGACATTTATTTGGCCCACCGGGGGTTTTGCCACAGCTGCGTGTCCTGCTTAGTAGCCGACTTGTCCCGGGCTGCAGTGCGCATGCGTGGAATGTGCACCAACTCTCTGACTCCGCTCCTTCTCTCCGTCTCACCCCGCCCCTCCTTCTCTCTGTCTCTCGACTCCTCATCTCAGTCTCTGGTGTAATCGGAGGAGTCTCCAGGTTGCCTGTGCAGAGCCTGCTGCTGCCTAAGGACCGAGGTAAGAACAAGTTAGGATTTTTTTTTTTTTTTTGAAGTTAGGAGGTCTTTTATTTTCATTTTGCAGTTAGTAGGGCCTTTTTTTTTTTGCAGTTAAGGGGGGCCTTTTTTTCCTGAAGTTAGGAGGGCTTTTTTTTTTTTGCAGATGGGTGCACCTTTTTTTGAAGTTAGAAGAGCCTTTTTTTTGAAGTTAGGAAAGCCTTTTTCTTAAGTTGGTTCGTTTGTTGGTGGTAGGTTCTAGGGGAGTTGCATCACAGTGATAATGCAAATAGTCAGCGCTCAGAGGTAATGCAAATAGTCAGTGCTTAGTGGTTATAATAATTGTAAGAGCTCAGTGTTAATGCAAATTGTTAGCACTCAGTATTAATGCAAATTGTCAGCAGTCAGTGTTATTGCAAATGGTCAGTGGTCAGTGTTATCGCAAATGGTCAGTGCTCAGTGGGTTATCGCCTGAGGGCCCCAACCTGGTAATCTGTCTAGGGCCCCATGGGAACTTAATCCGGCTCTGCAGACAGCCGAGGAGTAGGAAACCCAATTTAATTGCCAGTAAGTGCATTTATATTCAGATTGCTATTCAGTTGTGTATGATGTTGTATGTTGTGTGCTGTGTAAGCCCCGGTTCACAATGTTGCTATCTCTGATCAGTGCAAGTTCAGCCATATGCTTGTATGGCTGAACTCGCATTAGATTTGGAAGAAAAAAGGCATACGTGCTTTCTTTTTTCCTGCTGTAGAATCTGATCACATTGGTCTTCTCACCCATGCGATCAGATTCCTGTGCAAGTTCACAGGTCACAGTGCGGTTCACACAGGGTAGTGTGAACTGGAAAGGTGGTGGCACTGACCATTTGCATTAACACTGACCACTGACCATTTGCAATAACACTGACTGCTGACAATTTGCATTAACACTGAGCTCTGTAATTATGCCTGTTTTCGCACCGCACCAGTGTGAGCCTGAGGTAAAAGCGGAGTTCCACCATATGGGCACTGGCGAGGCTGAAATGATGTGGACTGGCAAGGCTGCACTGATGGACACTGATCAGGCTGCATTGATGAGCACTGATCAGACTTCATTGATGGGCAGTGCAGTCTATATGTCTCTGTGTGGGCAAAGTTATTGCTGGTATATTGTTTTTGGAGTGCTGTATATATATTGGTATTTTACTAATAGCAATTTGGAATTCCTAGGAAACAATGATATCAAGAAAGAAAAATTGACTCGGAGTATAGGATATTCAAAGCACAGTGGACTTACAATTACTTTTTCATGCAGTACAAGGAAAGAGCTGTGTGTTTGATTTGCCAGAATATAGCATCTGTGTTCAAAGAATACAATTTGCCTCGACATTATCAAACTCAACATAAAGATAAATATGATAGTTTGGTTGGAGAAGTGAGAAAAGATAAAATATTAAAATTGACAACTCAGCAAAATACTTTTGTGAAGCAGAAACAGCTAAATACTTCATCACTGTGAGCAAGTTTTCAAGTTGCCAAGATAATAGCGTGCACTGGCAGACCATTCGTGGAGGGAGAATTTGTTAAAGAATGCCTTCTTTCTATTGCCAAAGAGATGCGTCCAGAGAAGGCTGATTTATTTAGTACAGTGAGTCTTTCAGGACCCTCAATTACATGAAGGATTGAAGAAATGGGAGACAATTTGCATCAGCATTTGCAAAACTCCACAAAAAACTTTTCCTATTTTTCCTTGGCACTTGACGAAAATAATGATGTTCATGATTCTGCACAACTTCTAATTTTTATTCGTGGTACGAATGACTATTTGGAAGTCACAGAAGAGCTTGCTGCACTGCAAAGCATCAAAGGAACAACTACAGGAGAGGATATTTATGAAAAGGTTTGCCAAACTGTGAATAGTTTGGAGCTGGACTGGGCAAAATTAGCCAGTGTGACAACTGATGGTGCTCCTAGGATGGTGGAGTCTAAGAAAGGAGTAATTGCTCGCATTAACCAAGAGATGGACAAACATAACCATTCTCATCCAATAGCCATACACTGCCTCATCCACCAACAAGCGCTGTGTAGTAAATCACTGAAGTGGGACTCTTACTATGAAAAACTGGAATCTTGTGTTAACTTCACTAGAGGTAATACACTAAACCACAGACAATTTCAGGAATTTCTGTCTGAGCTAAATGTTGCCTGTGAAGATGTTCCGTACCACACAGAAGTCCATTGGCTGAGTCGAGGGAGAATTTTGAAACATTTCTATGACTTACTTCTACAGATTACAGCTTTTCTGCTTTCAAAAAACAAGTACCAGAGCTCAATGATGCAGAATGGAAATGGCACCTTGCCTTTCTGACAGAGGTAACAGAGTTACTCAACAGTTTCAATGTGCAACTTCAAGGAAAGGGAAGCTCATCTGTGCTATGCAATCACATGTGAAAGCATTCGAAGTAAAATTAGGCCTCCTGATCAAACAAGTGAAAGAGGAAAATTTCTGCCATCTCCCCACAACTCAAAATCTGTTAGTGGAAAATCCATTGGTTGCATTCCCAAATAAAACATGTGGATTCACTGGAAAAGTTGCAAAAGGAGTTCCAATTTAGATTTAAAGAGCTTCATCTCCATAAACAGGACATACAGCTTTTCCGTAACCCATTTTCTATTGACATTGAAAATGTGGATACGATTTACCAAATCGTATTTTCTGCTGAACTGCAGAATTGTGACTCTCTGAAAGATGCATTCAAGTCAAGCAGCCTGCCTAATTTCTATGCACCTCTCCCCTCTGAGACATATTCTAATCTCAGGAACCATGCACTCAAAATGGCAACCATTTTTGGTAGCACTTATGTCTGTGAACAGACTTTTTCCAGAATGAAACATCTGAAATTTCCAACCAGATCTAGACTAACTGATGCATACTTGCATCACTTGTCACGACTAGCAGTGACAAATATGGAACCAAACATCGACCATCTCATTAGCCAAAAGCAGGCCCATAGTTCCCATTGAAATACTGGTAAGTTTGTTGATTTAACTTTACTTGTTCTTCATTTTAAATATTGTATTTGTTCCCGTTTTGTTTTTTTACTTCAAAATAAGATATGTGCAGTGTGCATAGGAATTTGTTCATAGTTTTTTTTTTTTTTTAAACTATAGTCTGGCCCTCCAACGGTCTGAGGGACAGTGAACTGGCCCCCTGTTTAAAAAGTTTGAGGACCCCTGGTTAGGTTTTGAGGGGTTCTGCAGGACAGATGGCAGCTGCTGGAGTCCTGTGCTATTCTGCAGGCCCTGTCATTGGCCTCCTGTCCTTCCTGACTCTCCTGTCCTTTCCTGCACCTGCATCCAAAAGTGAGTGTGGTCTGCTTGTGCCCTGGTCATTGGTAGTGCAGGGGAGAGGAAGCTGAAAGAGTTTTCCCCATGTTTAGAGGGTCTGCTCTGTCCCTTCCAAATCCTGGAGCTTTCACACGCTCCGGTTTCTCCTGCCAGCGCTGGAGGAATCTGGTGCTTTCTGGGCTGCCAGAAGAGTCGGTGGCAGGGGATGTCACATCTGGGTCCTTCTCATCCTGGCCTCCTGTTCTCAGGTGCCTATATGGAGGAGGTGTTGCCCAGCACAGACTGATACTGTGAGGGAAGGCTCAGGAGTCTAGAGCAGCAGGCCTGATCCTGGGAGGGAGGTTGTATTTAAGGAGTCACAGTGAATTGCAGTGAATAGCACAGTTAGGGGTAAGCAGAATATTGGCACATACACAATTTTCAGAGAACAGCTGCCTAATGGTGGTATGTGGGGCAGGTCTCTAAAGCACTTACATAGCAGGGGTGATGAGGAGGGCATTTGCCAGGGAAGATGGGACACCGTGAGGGAGACCTTGAGGCTGGAGTGAGCAGGACTGGTGGGGGCGGTGCATTGTAAGTTTGGGACAGGATAGGGTAGCATCTTTCTGTATCACTGGCCTGAAATAGAGGGCCAAAAATGTTTGTAGATAGGAGAAGAAAGGGAAAGTGCTCATTGCTACAAAGGGAGTACAGCTCGGTTTTGAGATAGAAAACTATTCCTTGCTTCCCACCTGAGAGCTTTGCCTGCTCTCTTGGCCGTGTGAAGTATGCCTTGATGAACTCTGGCCATTTGTCCTGGCCTTTGGGGTTCCCCTTAGAATGACTTGTTCTCAGGCTGCCCCTGGAGGAATGTGTGAGGTTGTAAGGTAAAGAATGGAACAACAGAGGGAAGACCAAAGAGAAGCCATTGACGCAGCCACCATCTAGCCCCTCTCACTCTCTCATCCTCAGCTGAGAGGTATTTTTTTATTCTTGAACATCTTGGGTAGTTGAATATGTTACATGAAGTGACATGTACAGCTTCTTATATTGCAGGATTATCAGCTGGCCCCTGTCCCGTGTGTCTGGCTGGACCCCTTGATGCTTATAAGGTATGAATCCTGGGTGTTTCTCTAGAGAGTGCACTGATGTTCAGGCTGCAAGGCCAAAGGCCTCAAGGTCCTGGGAGGGGAGACAAAGGCTGCTTCCCATTGCTTACTTCCCCATTGAGCCCACAGATAAAGGGAGCCCCTCTCTTTTGCTCACTTAACCCTTCACAGTATGAAGCACAGCAAGTGTGTACCTCGCTCCCCCCAGGGTTTCGAGTACTCTGGGGAAGCCAGGTGCCCTACATCCCGGTGTGGGTGGGCAGTAGCTTGTTGAAGTGGGAATAGGGCTGTGTTTTGGAGCCTGACAATTAGCGTGGGTACTATCACACAATCCAAGACTTCCCAACCCATTAGATTTGCAATGTTCCCCCAAAAGTTGGTCTTCCCTCTTATTCTTTTAGCAGGGAAGCATTAATTAGAGCAGTGGTTCTCAAACTGGTCCCTGGACCAACCACCGTCAGCTTAGCTGGGAACTTATAAGAAGTAGAAATTCTTATGTCTTACCCAGACCTGCTGAGTCAGACACCTAAAGTTTGAAAAGTATCATGTTAGACAATCTTTGAGAATCAGAGGCAGCTGCTGGAATTATAGGCTGCAGATCTGGTCACTAACTCATCTCCTGGTCTCTTATTCCAGCTTGGCCCTTTTCTAAGCTGCTGGCAATGCCTTACCTCCACGTTCACTCTGCCCTTTTGTGCCCCTGCATTCGAAAGTGATCGTGGGCTGCCTGTGCCCTGGTCATTGATAGTGCAGGGAGAGGAATCACTGAAAGCATTTCCCCGTGTTTGGAGGGTCCACACCTGTCCCTTCCAAACCCTGGAGCTTTCAAACATGCCTTCTTACCAGCTTTCCTACCTTCTGGTGTCAAACACTCTGGTTTATTGAGTGCCTTTTCTGACCTGCACCGTGTGAGGTACTAGGAGGCTTAAGGAAAGGGTGGTGAAACAGGGCCCTGCCTCAGGGAGTTGATGTTTGTGGGCTAGTTTTAGAGCCACTGTAGCGGTCACCCTTCTCCTAGGGCTCCCCCTAGAAGATTTTTCTGCCTCCCCATTCACCCCTTTCCACGTCCCCAGCCCCACCTCTCAGGAGTGATCGTGAGAGTTGTTAGTTTATCACGCCCCCTGTGCTATGAGCCTGTTGAGGGCAGTGCCCCTTTCTTGATTGATGTTGTGCCTGGTGCCTAATATGTAGCACCTGGGCAAAAAGAAAACAAGAAGACACGTCATTGTACGGTGACAGGGCCCATCCCGTTGAGCAGTGTCAGGGTGGAGAATGCCCTTCGGCAAGCCGGCTGTTGCAGTCCACCTTTAGTCCTGGCCATGGGAAGGGCCACGGTTGCCCCAGAACCCCCAATCCCCCAGGATTTTATCTCTGCCTTAGATTAAAGTGGCAGGGGCTGGCATTCTTCCTTTCTTTTTTTGGGATGCCACGCCATTCTCTTGCTCCTTTTCTCCTCCCCCATCTTCCCTTCTCTCACTTCCTTTTTTTTTAAGAGACAGAGTCTCACTTTATCACCCTCGGTAGAGTGCTGTGCCGTCACAGCTCACAGCGACCTCCAACTCCTGGGCTTAGGCGATTCTCCTGCCTCAGCCTTCAGAGTAGCTGGGACTACAGGTGCTCACAACACCTGGCTATTTTATGTTGCAGTTTAGCTGGGGCTGGGTTCGAACCCACCACCCTTGGTCTATGGGGCTGGTGCCCTACTCAGTGAGCCACAGGCGCCGCCCCCTTCTCTCACTTCCTTCTCTCTTCTCTTCTCCACACTCTCTTCCCCTTTCTCTAATATTAAATAAACTTATACTTTTATATTAAAAAGAAATAAAAAGTGGCAGGGACTAGAGTAGTAATCAAAGTGAGCCAGGCACCAAGTGGTAGGACATAGTGACACGGCCCTTACATGCTAGACGGTGGGCCTGGGCCTTCTACCACCTGTTACCTATCCCAGGTACCTGCTAGTTGCTGCCGGGCACAGGCCACTCCCCAAAACTTCCTGGCCTCAGTATCCTGGGTTCTTTTGTTGTTTTAAATAAATTTTAGTGTTAATATTTGAGGTTTATAACATGATGTTATGGGATAGTGGGTTACATATCAGAATGGTTACTATAGTGAAACAGATTAATCTGCCTGTCTCTGACATAGTTACATGTTTCATATGTGATGTGAGCAGCTAAAATTTATTTAGTTAACAAAAATCCCTAATACAGTTTTGTTAACTATGCGATAGACTGTTCATCCTACGTATCTGCTACTTTGTACCCTTTGACCTCCATCTCCCCACTCCTCTCCTGCCCCCATTTGTAATCACTATTTTTTATTGTCTATGTGTGTTGGACTTTTTTTTTTTAACATTCTGCACAATGTAACTAAGATTGTACAATGCTTTTCTTTCCGTGTCTGGCTTATTTCACTCAGCATGGCGTCCTCCAGGTCCATCCACGTTGCGGCAAATGGCAGCATCTCTCTTATTTGTTTGCTTCTTTATTTATTTATATTATTTTTCTACTAGGTAAGCTTTTATCCCTTTATCCCTCATCCCCCAGGTCTCGCTTTCCGAAGGCTGAATGACATTCTGTTGCATACGTGCAGCACGTTTTCTTTATCCGTTTGTTATTGCTGGACGCTTAGGTTGTGTCCACTTCTTAGCTATTGTGAATGTTGCCGCAGTGATTGAGGAAGTGCAGACATCTTTACAAGATTTCTTCTCCTTGGTAATGGCCGGAAGAGGGAGTGCTGGGTTTCAGCATCCTTTTAACTTACACTGATAGGTAACAAATTGATCTTCCTTGGCACATAGAAGTCGTGGATGTATTCATGTCAGATGGTCTCCAGCCCCTTTCTAGTTAGATTTTTCTTGTTCTTGCAGCTGTAAAGCTGTGAGGGTCACAGGCAGCATTTGTGGGCTGCTTATAGTCTGCCAGCCCCTGTGTCAGATGCACTTTGTGTGTCTGTTGCAGGTGGACATACTGTGTACACAGCCTCCGTGGGGTATGTCATCTTCATAGCAGCAGGCCCCGTGGCGTGGGGCCCTGAGGTAGGATTTTGGACTGTTCTCTAGAATCTTGTCTCTTTGTGTCCTCTAAAGTGTTGTTTATGTTTCCTGGGGCTTGGGTGATGACGTAAGGGGCAGTGAGGGGGCAAGCAGCATCCTCTGTTCCCTATTGTGTCCTGCTGTGGGGCCAGTCCCATACATGACTTTAGTATGACAGAGGAGGGGCCTTCAGAGACCTCATGGTAAAGAGAGCGCATCAGCCCCGTGGGAGGCTGGGAGGTGTGTGGATACGGCACCAGGGACTCTGGTCCCACCTCTGAACCTGTCTAGCTCTCTGACCTGTTCTCAGAGCTGTTCCACCCGTTCCACTTCTTGATTTGACAGGCAAGTCTGGATTAGTAATGGGCTCTGGTTTGGTTTGCTTTGCTTTTTTATTTGTGTGTGTGTGTTTATGACCACATGCTCCTGACCTTTTCCAACATAAAAACATTTCCTTTTTTTAATGCCAGAAGTGTCTCTTGGGAGGACACATTTGCAGCTGCTGGAGCTCTGTGTGCAGTTGGGCTATATACTCCCTGACTTGAGCAATTCTCCAGACTCCTCCCCTCCCTGGTTCTCCCTCTGTCCTTTTCTGTTTCTACATCCCAAAAGTGATCATAGGCTACCCAGGCCCTGGGCACTGATAGTGCAAAGAGAGGAAAACTGGAAGAAGTATTCCCCATGTTTGGAGGTTCCAGCCGTCCCTCCCTGATGCTTTCACACTCCGGCCTTTTTCCTGCCAGCCCTTTGGCCTTTGCAGGCCCCCGTGCAGTATGGTGATTAGAAACATTTGAATCTCCTTGCTAAAAGCCAGTCTATGCATTTCTACTTAAACTCCACACTAGAATGAATTCAGATAGTCCTAAAGGGCACATGTGAGAATTGTAAATCACAGGTTCTGCTTTATGAAATGTGAAATGTGTGCTGCCTGCGTCTCCAGGAGCCATCAGTGATTTCGAATAAACAGAAAAATAATAGTGAGGCCAGGATATACTCCTGTGGATTAGTGTCTGGTCAGTTGTCCTGATTGTGAACTGTTTAAAAGAAAATAATTTCTTTTTTTTTTTTTTTTGTAGAGACAGAGTCTCACTTTATGGCCCTCAGTAGTGTGCCATGGCCTCACACAGCTCACAGCGACCTCCAACTCCTGGGCCCAAGCGATTCTCTTGCCTCAGCCTCCCAAGAGGCTGGGACTACAGGCGCCCGCCACAACACCCGGCCATTTTTTGGTTGCAGTTTGGCTGGGGCCGGATTTGAACCTGCCACCCTCGGTACATGGGGCTGGCGCCTTACCGACTGAGCCACAGGCGCCGCCCGAAAATAATTTCTTTTAAAAGCTGAAAGACGTTTTTGCTTTTTTACCATTTTTCTTGGGATTTCTTATTTGGTGTGCGTAAACTAGGAGCCTGGTTGATTGGGATCATCTTGGTGATGTTAGCTTGGGGACAAGAGGTGGTGATCAAGACTAAATACTTCTATGCTTCCTCACCTTCTCAGCCGTAGATGCAGACTCTATCCAAGGAAGTCTCAAGGCCATGGAGTCGGTGATCCTTGGAATGATCTGGCATCTGGATTTGCTGATATTTCTCACCATGGTGAGTTAATGCCAAGGGCTGGGAGTCTATAGCTAGAGGTCTGCTATGTTTTTGCAGATAGGTACCCTGAACCACTGGTCTCACCTGTCCTTTCTTTTAGAATCTGTTGGATAAAGAGGAACAGAGAATGGAGTGTGAGGTTGTCATATGAAACATCACCATAGCTGCTGCCTGCTCAGAGCATTGTGGAACAACTGTTCACTCTGCATAGGAATTGGGTTCCAGACTTCAGCTGGTTCTGAATTTTGACTACAGTGACTCTGTGGGGCCGTGGAAAGGGAAGGCCAGCCCTGTGTCCTTCTGCCTGTGCCTGGAATGACTTTTTAATAACCAAGGATTTTCTTTTGAATTTGTAGCTATTCTATAAAACTTATAGACTTGCTCTGCCTGCCTTTTAAATCAGTGACAACTCAAGAGCCTGCAAGGCTGGATTGGGAGAAAGTAGGCTATAGGCCCAATCTTACTTTCACTCTTTGAGCCTTTCTTGTTTTTAACAATCCAGAGGCTTGGCACATAGGACATTGTTTGAGGGTACATTTGGGACTAGGAGGTAAACAAGTGCTAGGAATTGGCTCATAATTAGGATCCATGAGAATTGAGGACATTGTAGGATAGGCAGGGGTATGGAGTGAGACAGTTCTGATGTCATTAAGGAAGTTTCGAGTGCCCTGGGGATCTAAGACATGGCTCATACATAAATGCTCACTTGTGTGACAAACTGTCTTTAGTTTGCTGGGATTGAGGGGTTTCCTAGGAAGTGGGACTTTCATTGCTAAAACAGGGAGGTCTCAGGCAAATTGGGATGAGTTGGTCAGACTATCTGGGAGGTAAAATAGATGGTGTCAGCTTGATAGGAAAGATTACTAAGTAAAGTTGGGAGAAGGATGGCCATGGAGCAGCTGCCACTGATAAAACAAGGGCTGCCCTCAGGGCCAGGCTTTGGAGATAACTGGGGTAAAGTCAGTTGTAACAGTGAGGTGACCTGCTAAGGATGTGCATGCTTCTTTTGTCCATCTTACAGAGGGAGAGGTCTGTGATGAAGGGGCACAGTTTAGGTGCCTCATTTCTGCATTTGAAATTGAAACCATGAGGCCAGGTGGTGGCTCATGCCTGTAATCCTAGAACGCTGGGAGACCAAGGTGGGTGGATGCTTGAGCTCAGGAGGTTGAGATCAGCCTGAGCAAGTGTGAGACCCTGTCTCTAAAAAAAATGCCAGGTGTTGTGGGCATCTGTAGACCCAGCTACTTGGGAGGCTGAGGCATTGTACCCAAGAGTTTGAGGTTGCTGTGAACTATGATGACATGGCACTCCACCGAGGGTGACCAAGTGACACTCTGTTTCAAAAATAAATAAATAAATAAATAAACCTACCTTGGCTGCAGAGTTCAGGCTGCCTTGATGAGTTTGGCACCTTGATGGTTTCTGCAAGGGAAAGGCAGTCTTGCTGGTTCAAATGCTCCACCCTGTCAACCAGTTTCCTGCAGGAGCATGCAGAAGTCAAAGGTCCTTTTTCTGCCCTGCCTTTCCCTTCAGGGACTATTTTTCAACTTAAGTTTGTCCCTGTAGTCACCTGGTTATAACTGGCTGAAAAGATACCAGGAGAAGGAATCTGGGTTTATAGGAGGAAGCCGGGACAGCTGATGTCTGCTGCAGTGGGGCTGGAGGAGAGATGTAGCAGCAGAGCACAGACTGGGACTGAGTAAGCCTACACATTTCACCTGGGTCCAGATCACACATGCCTCTAACCCCAAAGGGTCTCTCTGTGGTCTCCAGGAAATTACTGTTATATGAGTATTATATCTATGCTAACATGTATAAGGAGGCATTGTTTGGAAAATAAGGACAGAAATTTATATACTAGAATTTGTGTAAGAATGTAATTTTATATTTTGGTAGCTTTTTTTTGAAATAAGAATCTCAAAAATAGAAATTTTTAGGCTTGGTGCCTGTAGCACAGTGGTTATGGTGCCAGCCACATACACCAACGCTGGCGGGTTCGGACCCGGCTTGGGCCAGCTAAACAACAATGATAGCTGCAACCAAAAAGTAGCTGGGTGTTGTGGTGGGTGCCTGTAGTCCCAGCTACTTGGGAGGCTGAGGCAGGAGAATCACTTAAGCCCAAGAGTCTGAGGTTGCTGTGAGCTGTGACGCCACAGCCGTCTACTGAGGGTAACATAGTGAGACTCTGTCTCAAAAAAAAAAATTTATTAAGGGCGGTGCCTGTGGCTCAAAGGAGTAGGGTGCCGGCCCCATATGCCGGAGGTGGCGGGTTCAAACCCAGCCCTGGCCAAAAAAAAAAAAAAAAAATTTATTGAGGTTATCGACAACTTCTATCATTCCCACTGTAGTGGTCAATTCTCTTTCCTCTTGTTCAACCTCTCACTAGCATTGGAAACAGTTGATGTCTCCCTGCTCGAATCATTTTTCTTTACCTGGTTTCTGGGACAAGTCCTGGATTCCCCCACCTCACCGTTCCTTCTCAGGGCCCTTTGCTCACACTTGCTCCTCTGTCCAGCCTCTAATATTGGAGTGTCCCAGGCTCCCACCTTGTTCTCCCTCTCCTTTCATTTCCTAGGTAACTCATCCAGTCTGTTGGTTTGAAGTATCTTTCCCACCTATATTTCTATCTCTTCCCTGGGCTCCAGGCTCAACAGCACCAAATATGTTCCCAGTGCACTTGGATGTATGCCAGGCATCTTAAAATTTGCATGGACAAGCTGGGACTCCTGATTCCTTCTCCTCATGGTGCCAACATCTCTTCTCATTTTGGTAAATATTCCATCCCACATCCATTCCCTAATCAAGTCAAATCCTTAGGGGTCTTTTCTTCAATCGGGCCCTCCCCCAGCCTGCAGACCCTAGCAAGCCCTGTCAGTGCTAGTGTCCACAGTTCAGCCACTTCCCACAATACTGCTCACACAAGCTACCTCATGTCTTCCCTGGACTAGCGCAATAACTTCTTTTTAAAATTTTACTTATTTTTTTGTTCTATCCCATCTAGGTTTTGTTCTATTCCATCTAGTAACAAATGACTTTTTTTTTTTTTTTTTGCAACAGTCTTACTCTGTTGCCCCAGGTTAAAGTGCTGTGGCATTGGCCTACTCATAGCAACCTCAAACTCCTGGGTTCAAGCAGTCCTTTCTCAGCTTGAGTAGCTGGGAATACAGGTGCCCACCATGATGCCTGCTTAATTTTCCTATTAGTGGAGGCAAGGGTCACATTCTTGAGACTTGGTCTTGAACTCCTGAGCTCAAGGGATTCTCCTGCCTTGGCTTCCCAGAGGGCTAGGATTATAGGTGTGAGCCACCGTGCCTGGCCAACGGGTAATTTCTTGGCTGTAGCTGTCGCCGTGGTTCCCTCTTATTCCCTAGCAGCCAGAGTCATCTTTTAAAAAATGTTAATCAGATGTTTAAAACTCTCCTGTGGGTCCTCATCTCCCTTAGGATAAAGTCTAAACCGCACACAAAAAGTGTTAGGCTGACCCTGGGAAAGAGGTTGGCCCCTCCCATCTTGGAGACTGGCTAGCACAGTCCATTCCCCAAGAGATGACTCAATTTCTTCACTCCTCATATCTGATCAATAAAGGGATACTGAAACGTGTGCGAAAGGGGCCTGTGGGTGTGTGGGAATGAGAAAATTGGCGTTACTCTAAGGTGAGGAGGTGGGCAAGAGTTATGTACTCTTCCAGTTAGAAAAGTTTGATTTCCCCCTCTAATAATAAATTTAGTGGTTCCTTCACTATTGTCTGTATTAATAACACTTGATCACAATGTTCCATAGTCCTAAAATAAGCTTAGCAAGCAGTAGGGTGCATAGGGGTGGCTGGTGGTGGGAAAAAAGGGCCATTTTGGCTGGGCCTCTTTTTCTCAAAGGGCCTCTCATTTAGAATCTGATGTTAATCCTCAAAGATACATTTGTCAGTCTTTATAGGACCAATATTGGCTGTGGTGCTCTGAATTTATTAGAAAAAAAACAAAAAACAGTTCAGGTGTGAACTATAGTTCTAGCACTTTGGGGGCTGAGGTGGGAGGATTGCTGAGAACAGGAGTTTGAGACTGGCCAGGGCAACATAGTGAGACCCCATCTCTACAAAAAAATAATAGATGGGTGCTGTGGCACACACCTGTGAATAGCTATGGGGGAGGCTGAGGCAGGAGGTGACAGTAAGCTATGGTTGTGGCAGTATGCTCTAGCCTGAGCAACAGAACCAGACCCCATCTCTTAAAAACAAAACATCCTACATTTATCTTGTAAATAGCACAGTTATTTTGCATAGTATTTTTGTGTATTTGAATAGTGTTTGTTAAATATCTAAATCTTTCTATATTTTGTAAATTAAATCTATGAACCTATTTAGAGTTTCTTCTTTTTCAATATTCCAAAAGCCCCAGTGGAAAAGATCAGAGCTTGTTAAGAGGCTCAGAATTGTTTTTGGAGCAGGATTAGGGGTATTTAGGGGATGATGAAAATGTTCTGGAATTAAATAGTGGTGATGGTCGTACAACTCTGTGAATATGCTAAAAACCATACTCAAAAAGGATGAATTTTATGTATGTGAATTATATCTCAATAAAGTTATTATTTAAAAATGTACAACTTTGCACAACTGGCACATGTTTGACATTTGGTGCCTCAAAGATGGTGCTCCTCAAACCTCTTGGACTTTTTTTTTGGTCAGTGCTGTGCAGTAGAAATATAATATGAGCCACATCTACAATTTAAAATTATCTATTAACTGGGCCTGGATGCGGCGGCTCACGTCTGTAATCCTAGCACTCTGGGAGGCTGAGGGGGGTGGATTACTTGAGCTCAGGAGTTCGAGGGCGGCGCCTGTGGCTCAGTTGGTAAGGCGCCGGCCCCATATACCGAGGGTGGCAGGTTCAAACCCGGTCCCAGCTGAACTGCAACCAAAAAATAGCCGGGCGTTGTGGCGGGCACCTGTAGTCCCAGCTACTCGGGAGGCTGAGGCAAGAGAATCACTTAAGCCCAGGAGTTGGAGGTTGCTGTGAGCTGTGTGATGCCATGGCACTCTACCGAGGGCCATAAAGTGAGACTCTGTCTCTACAAAAAAAAAAAAAAAAGTTAAAAAGGAGTTCGAGACCAGCCTAAGCGAGAGTGAGACCCTGTCTCTACTACTCTACTAGAAATAGAAAAACTAGCCAGGCATTGTGGCAGGTGCCTCAAGTCCCAGCTACTCTGGAGGCTGAGGCAAGAGGATTGCTTGAGGCCAAGAGTTTGAGGTTGTGAGTTATGGCGCCACAGCATTCTGTCCAGGGCGACAGAGTGAGACTCTGTCTCAAAAAGAAAAAATAAAATGATCTATTAACCACGTTAAAAATGTAGAAAAATAGGTAAAACTAATTTTATTTTTTTATTATTTATTTAATTATTTATGAGACAGAGTCTACTATGTTGCCCTTGGTAGAGTGCCATGGTGTCATAGTTCACAGCAACCTCAAACTCTTGGGCTTAAGTGATTTTCTTGCCTCAGCCTCCCAGGGAGCTGGGACTACAGGAGTCTGCCACAATGCTTGGCTGTTTTTTGGTTGTAGTTGTCATTGTTTGTCAGGCCCTGGCTGGATTTGAACCAGTTCTGGTGTATGTGGCTGGCACCCTAGCTGCTGAGCTACAGGGCTGAATCTGGTAAAACATTAATAATGTTTTCTTTAACCCAATATATTTGAAATACGTCATTTCAACTTGTAATCAATATAAAAACTAATGAGATACTTTACATTTGTTTTGTATTAAAAGCATCAAAATCCATTGTGTATTTTACACTTACAGCACACTTCTTCAGTTAGGACTGTCACATTCCTAGAGCTTAATAGTGACACTTAGTGCAGGTTCCCGTGGTAGCCAAGCTGAGTGCAGCCTTCTGGATTAAACTGGTTCCAGGTAAAATACTGATTGAGGGTCTAAGCTATAGCTGCCTGTCTTCCTGCCTTGTTTTATGTTTTAGTGTCAACAGTATTCCGAATATTCCCACACACCCAACACTTTTCCTCATCCTAAAATAAAACACCAATGGTACAGTTTAAACAACACAGATTTTATCTTCACACCAATTTCTAATTTCCAGTCTGGTTAGAATCTTGGATATTGACCAGAAAGAACTTAAGAGTAAACCTCACTTGATTTGGATTGACTAATATATACAGGTGTGTACCTGATTTAATGAGATGCCTGAAAACAACAGGACCTTAACTTTCTCCAGCCACCACCTTCAAATATAATCTCAGTTTGGTAATTAAGACTCACCTTCAGGAACGGAAAAGTCCAGTCCATTCTTAGTCACCTCTAATTTACACCTTCACCTCCAGGCCTGCAGATTGCAAGGGACCACGGTGTGTTCTTTCACTTGTCTTCCTCCTTCCACTCATCTCTTCTGACTCCTCTTTGTCCCCCCAGTGGGAGGGGAAAAGGTAAAAGTTTTCATCATTGGTATTGGGAAGGGGAAAGACGCAAAAGTCGTATATAATTGACATTGGTCACCAGATACTGGTGTTCACTGCTGAAGCCGCCCGAGGACTTCATCATCACACACTTCCCACTGTGGGCAAACTGCCTGCAGGACAACCTCCTGCCTCCCACTCCTGCCCCACTGGGGAAACTCCACTGCCTCCCAGCCTCCCACTCCTGCCCCACTGGGGAAACTTCAAGGCAGCCCAAGCCTGGCTGTTTGACCTTTGAGAAACTCACACATCCCTCACCCAAGACACTTGCCATCACAGGGGTCTCGGCCACTCTGCTGCCTCCTGATTTCTCTAGACAAGAAAAAAGCACTAGTCTCTATTCATATATGTCCCAAGCTCCTAGGGAGGGAGATGCCATCTTCCCTTAATCTGGGCTTTTTTTTTTTTTTTTTTGGCAGTTTTGGCAGGGGCTGGGCTTGAACCCGGCACCCCCAGTATATGAGGCCGTCTGTCTTTACGGGACCAATATTGAGCCACAGGTGCCACCCATGTGAGCTATTTTTTTTTTTTATGCCCTTTGTCTTGGGTAGGAATAGGAGGGGGAAAAGCCACTTGGTTTGTTCTCCTGGGTCACTTTGCCTCTCAGCTAGGTCTACCTGAATTTTCAGTCTTCTCTTTATATAGGCACAGTGGGGACAGTGGGGGAATGGAGATGGAATTGGTTCCGTCACCTTGGCTTTTGCCTTAAATGTGAGGATACTTAGCACTCTTTGTCTTCAGCTTTGAGGTTTTGGCCACAATCCAGAGACAATATGAAATATCTCATTCAGCATCCTGTTACCTCCAGCATTTTGTAAAATATAGTAGAAATAATGGTATTGCAATTGCTTTTTATTATACTTTATCCTGTCACTTTTTTCATACCATATCATCATGGACTCCTGTCTTTATTGCTAGACTGACATTTCCCCCAATAACTTTAAATTGTCACTGCTTGGACAAAGACAGCTCTTACTCTGGGCAGGGTTGACCATTGCAGACATCTCTGAAAGTATCTCTGAACACATTCTGTGTTCATCTTGCTTTTTGAACTGCTGAACACATGTTCAAACATATGACATAGTGCCTGGCCAGGATTCTCTCTCACCTGTGCATGACTTTATAAAGAAATACCTTATTTTAAAAGTAGAAATCTATGATTTCATTTAAATGGTTTTAATCGACTGCTTAGAAGATTCCCCATCAAGTAATCTTTTCTATAACTTTGAAACACCTGATCAATCATTTTGAGCCAAATTATTTCCCAATAGGTTGGTACTACTTAGAGTGTCGAATTAGAATCCTTAATTCAAAGGTACAGCCTTTAAGAAAGAAAAATTAAACATGCCTTTGTAGTAACTGACAGGCAAAATTCTATCTGGCAAAGTAGTATTTGTACAATTTTTAAATTTTTTTTTGAGATACAGTCTCACTATGTCACCCTCTATAGAGTACTTTGGCATCACAGCTCACAGCAACCTCAAACTCTTGGGCTTAAGCAATTCTCTTGCCTCAGCCTCCCAAGTAGCTGGGACTACAGGCACCTGCCACAATGCCTGGCTATTTTTTGGTTGCAGTTGTCATTGTTGTTTAGCAGGCCTGGGCCAGGCTCAAACCTGCCAGCTTTGGTGTATGTAGGCTGCGCCCTAACCACTGAGCTACAGGCGCCAAGCCAGTAGTTGTACCATTTTTTAAAGCTTTTTTTGTAATCACTCTCCTATTTAATTGCTCTTTTAGGGGTGGCCAGAAAATTCTCCAACATTTCTAGTAACCTTTCCACCTCTTTTCTTTCTCTTTCCTCTTAAATGTTCTAATAGAGGAATTTGGCAAGGCCTGGAATCTATGGGAACACTGGACTGGTGTGTCTCTAGGTATGCAAATGTGCCATTATCATGGTTACCTTTTCCCTTCATACATACATCCAATTAATTATGACCTGACAAGCACTCACAGCCTGTGTGACAGATATAGAGGGCTACATTGGGCAGGATGATACCATTTTTTTGTTAAAAGATATGTATGTTTATATACAAAATGGGGCGATGTGTTTTTATTTTAATGTACTTTTCCTTTTTGTCTTCCCCAGAACATAATCTTTTCTCTAATAAATCTTGGATATCCTTTTAGCTGGGAGAAGAAAAACCAGTGCCAGCTTTTGTCATTCAAAAATAGGTGTATTAAACAGGATAACAGCCTTGCAAGGCAAGATTCCTCAAATTATTATTTTTAATTTTAATTTTTTCTATTGTTTGGGATTCATGGAGGGTACAAGGAATTAGGTTATACTTCTTGCATTTTTTAGATAAAGTCCTCCTCAAATTAGTTTGTTGCTCTTTTATGTCAATAAATAAACTTGAAGAATCTATTCCCATACGATTTTTCAAGGATGTGAAATAGACGTTTCTGTTCACCATTAAGGTTTAGCTAAGTCAGGAAAAATAAAGATATAATTAGGAGTCACAAAAGAAAAGCTTGCTGCTTTTTTGACCTTGAGGGATTAAGAAAGAAGAAGGAGAACAGAGAAATAGGCAAAAGACTAAGGTGGGTGTCCCAAGGGGGACCAGAGAAGCAGGAAGTAAAAAGATAAAATGGGCATCCCAATTTTCTTCTCTGGACTTTGGCTAGAAGAGGGTACATGTGCATTAGAACGCTGAAGACAAAAAGGGGAATCACTGAGTTTGCTTCCCATTTAATATTTTTCAAGAGGCCACCTCTTGGACTGTCCCCTTCCCTAACTGGAGCATAGCAATGACAACTTAACAGGTTAATGTGGTTGGGCAAAGGGAGGTGTCTTAGACAGATTGGGTTACCATAACAAAATACCTTAGACTGGTAGTTTAAACAACAGCAATTCATTTTCTCACAGTTCTGGAGGCTGGGAAGTCCAAGATTGCAGCACTAACTAGCTGATTGAGTTTCTGATGAGGATTCTCTTCCTGGGTTGCAGGTAGTTGTGTCCTCATAGGGTGGAGAGTATGGCTTCTTGGTGTCTCTTCCTGTAACAACACTAATTCTATCAGATTAAGGCTCTACCCTTATGACTTTGTTTAACTGCAATTACCTCCTTAAAGGCTCTATCTGTAAATAGTCCCCCTGGGGGTTAGGCTTTGACACGTGAATTTCAGGGACACAATTCAGTTTATAGTAGGAGGCCTTGAAATTTAGCATCCCTGAGCTGCTCTGGCAACCTAGAGGCAGCTGAGAATGTTGCCAATGAGCTTCCTAGAAGGGACCACAGTATCAGAGTGAGGTACTGTGGTTAAGATCCTACATGTGCCATGGTGAATTGCTGGCCCTTGGCAGATATTTATTGAAAGCATCAGTTGGGCTTCTTTATGTGTGTGTAACATGAGTGTCCTTTGTTCTCTGGCCTTCAGAAGTCACCCTTTCTTCAAACATTCACTGACGCGATCAGCCCTACCTCTATAGGAGATCCATTTAGAGTCCCCATAAATGCTGATGTGTCTTAACACACCCCATCTGCTGGCTCTTTGTTGTGTTTTTCTCTGATAACTCCATTGCTTCAGGCCTCCTTGTGGTCATGTCTTGCTACTTCTTAACCTCTTCTCCCAGGTTCTTTTCCTATGCCATTTTGCTCCCAACATCCTTATAATTGGCTCAGTCTTGCTCCGGGACAGCACAGGCTCCACACTCTGGCCTGGTCTTGTTTCTGCCTCATCAGCCTGTGGAATCATGGTCTGAGGTGGCCGTGGCCAAGGAGGCTTCTAACTTGTCCAGGCAGGTCTTAGATATTCAGCTGGGAGAATGCAACAATTTTCTTGAGCTTGATAATCTTCCTTCTTGCTTGGTTATCCATCAAAAGGTTTCACAACCCAGCTGGGGCACTTAGATTGAATTCCTGGGGCTTCTGAGAAAGTGTGGCTAGTTTGTGGGGGGAGAAAGAAGGGAGAGAATAGAGAGGTAAAGAGAAGATGCTAGGAAGTGAAATAAGGGAAGGGGAAAAGATATTACGACGTAACCCAACCTAACTCAACCTCCAGAGTGCATCTAAATCACATACAAGGCTTAGTAAAACACCCATCGCAGGGTTTCTGATTCAGTACGTTTGAAGTGGGAACCAAGAATTCCATTTCTAACAAATTCCCAGGTGATGCCGATGCTGCAGGCCAGAGGCCCAACTTGGAGATCTGTTGACCTCACCCCAAAGCAGCTTGGAGGCGGCGCATCCCAATGTAGCAGTTTGTTCTTTCCCATCTGTAGGCAGATGTGCTTTTTCCAAAATATCCTTGCAGCCAGCAGCCAAGTCCATCTGTTTGTTCATACAGTAGCAGGATGTCCAACAGATCCCTCAGGAAGTTCTTGAGCAACTTGGATCCATTTCTTTATCATTTGTCAGAGGAAAGGCATCCATACTTGATAATGAGCGTTGGTCTACTCTATCAGGCTCTGTGGCCAGAGGAAAGCACTTTGTCATCTAACTGGTAAGGACCTTACTTTATGATATTGGACAGAAAGCCTAACTAAGTCACATTCTCCCAAATCGCTCATACTTATATGCCACTAAATTGGGGGGAGCAGGTGGACAAGGCCTGGGGCATGGTGGTCACTACTCCCATTCATCCATCCCATCAGCTGTTAGTAGCCACCTGCATAGTCTTACCCTGAACTGAGTGGGAATGGGGGCGGAGTGGGGTCAGGACCTGCTTCTGAGCTAAGCCTGTGACATGGCTCCAAACTGGGTTGATAGTGAGGACTCAAGAATTGTCAGCCATGGCTCGGCTTGGGTGGCTCAAGCGGCTAAGGCACCAGCCACATACACTTGAGCTGATGGGTTCGAATCCAGCCTGGGCCTGCCAATCAACAATGACAGCTGCAACCAAAAAATAGCCAGGTGGTGTGGTGGGCAACTGTAGTCCCAGCTACCTCGGAGGCTGAGGCAAGAGAATCGCTTGAGCCCAGGAGTTGGAGGTTGCTGTGAGCTGTGATGCCACAGCACTCTACCTAGGGCAACAGCTTGAGGCTCTGTCTCAAAAAAAAAAAAAAAAAAAAAGAATTGTCAGTCATGACTATTATGGGTGTGATTAAGAAAAGAGTGTCCCGATCACAGTCCATGACATAACTCTCTTTCATGATGCAATTCACAACCTCCTTCTGGGAGGACATTAGCATTCCTGATAAATGCTTAAGCAATTTTCTGATAAACTTTAACAAGATTAAAACCCCTTTAGGGAAATCAGCTACCTAAACACTTGGCTGATTAACAGACATTCTTTGTCTTGTATTCTGTTTAATAATGATTATCCAGCCATTCTCTTTTCCTGTGAAATGTCCTTAACAAAAGGGAATTGTTGACTTCGCTTTGCGGCAAGCTTGGAGTTAAACTTCCGCACATGCTTATAACTCATTTATGTGAAAAAAACTTAAAACAGTCATTATGGAGAAAAAACATAAAGATAGTAGCTAAGGCTTTATGAAGTCTTTGCTGCTTGCCAGTTTTGTTAACTATTGACCAACTCTTTATAGTATTGGGTTATAACAGCTCTATTTTATGTATAAGTTGCTCAGAGAACCGCAATGACTTGCCCAAGATCACACAGCTGGGACGTGGTAGAGCCAGATTTTGAATCCAAGCCTGTCTGAGTCCTGAGCTGGGGCTATCATCTCCTCTCTTTGCCATAGGAATCCTAGTGGGAGATGGAGAGTGGGATAGTCCCCGAGAGAGGGGTGGTATAGGACTGTGGGACTGCAGAAGAGGAAAGGGTCCTCCCAGGTAGAGGACCCGTGAAGGGGCCATGGGGGAACAAATGGCCTTTCCCAGAAGAGGTGGGAGGGGAGGACAGGTGAGACAGTGAGCAGGGATGCCAGGGGAGCAACGGTGTGGGCAGAGGCAGAACCAAGGCCTGTGTGGAGGAGCACGTAGAGCCCCATCTGCGAGGGGAGCATCCTTGCAATAGTGAGAATCCCCTCTCCTGGTGTTGTGGACTATCCCTACTACTAGTTAGATTTGTTATTCAGAAAGCCTATCCAGTTCCATCACCTATTAGCTGTGTGACCTTGGCAAATCACTTCACCTCTCTGAGGTGAAGATTTGCTCATCAGAAAATTGGGAGTAACAATAGCATCTTTCTTATAAGATTGCTGTAAGGACTCAATAAGGTAAACCTTGAAAAGTTATTAGCATACACCTGGCTTGGCGCCTGCAGCTCAGTGGTTAGGGTGCCAACCACATACACCGAGGCAGGTGGGTTTGAACCTGGCCTGGGCCTGCTAAACAACAATGACAACTGCAACAACAACAACAACAAAAAGAGTGGGTGTTGTGGTGGGCGCCTGTAGTCCCAGCTACTTGGGAGGCTGAGGCAAGAGAATCGCTTAGGCCCAAGAGTTTGAGATTGCTGTGAGCTGTGACGCCATAGCACTCTACCGAGGGTGACATAATGAGACTCTGTCTCAAAAAAAAAAAAAAAAAAATTTAGTACACACCTACTAAGGGCTTCATAAAAGGCTAAGAGCTTCATAAAAAGATGAGATATTACTGTTTTCTTGTATAACTGAATTGATGGTGGCATTTTAACATTTTATTATTTTTTTTTCTGGAGGCTTGTGAAAAAGAACTGGCTTTTCATTTTTGTACAAATTCAGACTTTAAAAAAGTTGCCAAAATAGTACAAAGAATTTCTGAATACACTTCACCAAGATTACAGAGATATATACATACATATATAGAGATATATACATATACAAGTATTCCCCTGACCCTGAACCATTTGTGAGTCAAATACAAATCTGTTGGCCTTTTACCCTAAATACATCATTGCTTTCCCAAAGAGAGGGACATTCTATTTACACACAGTAAAGTAATCAAAATCATGAAATTCACATTGATACAATACTATTATCTAGTTAGCAGACTGTGGTCAGATTTCCACAATTGTCCCACAGAGTCCTATACAACAAAAGAAAATCTCTGGTCATCTGTTGCATTCATTTGTCCTGTTTTTTAAGTCTCCTCCAGTCTGTGACAGTTCCCCAGTCTGTCTCTCATTACCTTGACATTTTTGAAGAGTGAATAGGCTGGTCACATCCTGGAGTATTCCTCTCTGTGGGTTTGACTGATGTTTTCTCGCGACTAGAATCATGTTAGGAGTTTTGAGCAAGAGTACCACGGTGACCTATTCGGGGCATCATAACCTTGTGAACATTTGAGTTGATAACGCTAAAATAGGATTCTCAGACTGGAGAAGGAGGGGGGAATCACTGGACCATTGCATGAGAATACTCTGAGGGATCTGCAAAACACGTGGGTTCCCCCACCCCCCTGAGCCAGTAGGCCTCTAAGAGCACACCTAGGAAACTGCAGGGTGACCCAGTGGGGGCGAATATTCCTCCCAGCAGCGAACTCCAAGACGCAGCCAGAAGATGGCGCTGCAGCCTGCGCTTTCAACGTGGTTGGCTTTGTGGAGACGCTAAGAGCCCGGCTTCAGTTGAATTCAAGCTAGCACCTGCCTGCAGCTGCTTAGGCTTTCTGCCTCCTCCTCTCCTGTCCCTGGAACGGGGCTTCTCACCCCGACCCCGTCCGTTCAGAAAGACTCCCTGGATGCCCCACGACTTCATAGGCGTTAGAACTCCACTTTGGTGTTCCCAAGTCAGAAATGATTCACTCCTAAGTTTTCTGAAAACGAAGCCTCGACCTATAAAAATAATAATGGCAGTAATACCCCCAACTCCCGTTCACTGGGGGTTCCCATTTACTTTCTTACTTAACACTCTCTGTGACACCTGAGAAGACGATTGTTCTAGACTAGAGAAGTAACCTTCCCAAGGTCACACAGCACGTCACTGTCACCACCCCCTGGTTCCATCCTGGCTGGAACTTGGTCGAGTTAGAGGAAGAGTGGGGAGTGATGTCAGCCCTGCAGGCCTGTGCTCTGAGCACTCTGGGCATCCGGAGAAAGGAGGGGACACATTCTTTCCTTCTGGTGGTGGCCAGGGTGGCTGGGCAGGGAGCTGCAAGGCACAGGACCAGTCCCCTGTAAAGGGCAGGCTGAGATGGTCAGGGAGGCACAGAACGTGGAGGGCAGACTCTAGGAGGCGAGAGGGCCTGCAGGGCTTTGAAAGATTGGGGACAAGGGGATACTGTGCAACATTCAGTCTTTGTATTGTCCGCTGTAGAGAGAATCATACTTATTGAATTTGTTTCCACTTATTCGATCCTTTTCTAATAAGTTGCACTGAAGGGGTTTTCAAGGGAGGGTATCCAGAGTGTCTGGGAGGATGAGCCTGGGGAAATGGACAGGTGGCCATTTTTACCTATGGGCGTGGCCAAGAGAGGGGTCCTGGAAAACAGGGAGACGCTTGCCTGGAGCTCTGGAAGCCATCCTGATCCAGATTTGTTGCTGTGGAGACAGACACTGCGGGTTGCCTATTGCAAGACCTTGTCTCCCTTATTAACAGAATCCTGCTTTAGTTGCAGCGGCCACATGCGCAGCTAAATCCTGCATTTTCCTGCATTTGCAGCTAATCCTGGCTGATAAAATGTGAGGCAACAATGCTCTGTGGGAGTGTTGGTTTGGGTCCCATCAGAAGAGAAAAACCACATGGTAATTTGAATAAGGAAAGTTTAATATAAAGGATTATTAACTAACAGAGGATGAGGTGAGGAGGAATTAGTTAGAAAGAGGAGAGCTCTGAAGAATCCAGGACAAACAGACATAAGAGCTGCCACTAACTACCCTCAGGGTTAACATAAAGTCCCTTCTTCCCCCATTCTCTTAAGGCAGAGATCTAGTTGTGGCTCACTGGATGGCAGAGAAGTCAGTGGGGTCTGTGTTGATAGAACCTTCTAGAAATCTGTCCTCTGGAACTAGACCAAAAAATGCCCTCTATGGTGTCAAGGAAAGCTATCTACAGGGAGGTGTCTTACTAGAGGTGCTCTGCTACGAAATCTCCAAAGAGGGGCTACTCGGGGGAGCTGCTGGCCTCTTGCCAGCTTCCGAGTCCTGTAGGAACTGAGTCCTGGAGTAGCCGCCTGCACTGTAGGAGGCTGCTAGGCAACCCCATCTGAGCCAGGGAAGGGTGGACTCCTGGGAAAACACTTTAAAAGGGATTAGGTTTCTCTAACTTGTTCCTTTTGCCCTTTTATCTTTCCTTTCTTTCTACCTGAAACATAGCTATGATGGCAGGAGCACAGCATCCATATGTTAAGGATGAGGAAGAAGCCACATTCTCAGATGATGGAGAGGAAAGCTCGAAGGCTGGGAACCTGAGGTCCTACTGGTGTTGCCCTATAAACCCCTGACTGCCTTTCTGAAGACTCTTCATTACGAGAGGGAAAAACAAATCCTATCTTGACTGAGACATTTTTACGTGTATGTTTTAATTCCCTGCAGTTGAATTTTATTCCTGATTAACTATGGTTAGCGCAAAAGCTCAGGTGGGTATGATTGTCATGAAATCACTTTAGACAGTGAACAGAAATCATGTGAAGTCACTTTTTACAATTTACACACATTGACTTCCTACGTTGACAGGTGATTAGTGACTATAAGAACTATGAGTGTTTTTGAGCATTTATTGGCACAGAATTTTTTAAAAACTTCTAATTGAATTCTAACACATACAAAAATGCAGAAATTGTATGTCATGCCGCTCAAAACATTTTCACAAGGTTGACCCTAAAACCACTGAGATTGAGAAACGACATTACCTGCCCCCTGTAAGATCCTCTCATTCAGTCACCACTCCCACAAAGGAAACCACCATCCCAACTTTTAATGACATAGATTAATTTTGTCTATTTTCAACATAACACAAATGGAACCATATAGCATGTGGTTGTTGAGCCAGGATGCTACGTTGCCCATGAAACTGCCAGGACGTGGACCGCTGTACAAGCTCGCTCGGGGTATGGCTCCCCATAGGTGCTGGGGAGCCCATTGTCTCAGTCAGGGAAGGCTCCCCATCAGGAGGTGCCGGAGCGCCTCAAAGGTGCAGCAGTCATTCTTAGTAGGAGCCCCAACTAACTTCTCCCGTGGTTTTTTAGAAGTGATCCTGTGGCTGTTTATACCACAGGTGTGGAGACTGCCAAGCAATGATGTGTGTTTTACGTGCTCTTGTGCTTTTTAATGAGAGACCAATCCCTTCCCCATATCCTTATTACCAACGTGTTTCTTTTTGGGTGTCTCCCACCTGTGGTCTTTTGTGTGTGGCTTATTTCTCTTGACATTATGTTTATAAGCCAGGCATGGTGCCTCACACCTGTAACCCTAGCACTCTGGGAGGCTGAGATAGGTGCATTGCCTGAGCTCAGAAGTTTGAGATCAACCTGAGCCAGAGTGAGACGTGAACAAGAGCAAAACCCCGTCTCAGCTAAAAAAAAAAAAAAAAAAAAAAAAATAGAAAAACTAGCTAGGTGTTGTGGCAGGCGCCTATAGTCTCAGCTTCTTGGAAAGCTGAGGCAAGAGGATCTCCAAGAGTTTGAGGTTGCTGTGAGCTATGATGACACCATGACACTCTACCCCAGGGCAACAGAGTAAGACTCTGTCTCAAAAAGAGAGAGAGAGAGAGAGAATGAATAGACTTTTTGAATGGCTAAGTGCGAGATCAATTTAAAGCTCTCTAGCCTTTTTTATGAGAATAATTTTTTTTTTTTTTTACAGTTTTGGCCGGGGTCGGGTTCGAACCCACCAGCCCTGGTATATGGGGCCAGCGCCATACGCCTTGAGCCACACATGCCACCCTAAGAGAATATTTTTAAAAATATGTGTTTTGTAAAAGAAAGACTATGAAGAGGAAGAATTACAAAGAAAGAGTTAATAATGTCTTGGGCAGCACCTGTGGCTCAGTCGGTAAGGCGCCGGCCCCATATACCGAGGGTGGTGGGTTCAAACCTGGCCCTGGCCGAACTGCAACAAAAAAATAGCCGGGTGTTGTGGTGGGCGCCTGTAGTCCCAGCTAGTCGGGAGGCTGAGGCAAGAGAATTACTTAAGTCCAGGAGTTGGAGGTTGCTGTGAGCTGTGTGATGCCATGGCACTCTACGGAGGGCCATAAAGTGAAACTCTGTCTCTACAAAAAAATAAAAAAATAAAAAAATAAATAATGTCTTATTGAAAGGAAAAGGGAGGCTCGGTGCCTGTGGCTCAAGTGGCTGAGGGGCCAGCCACATACACCTGAGCTGGCGGGTTCGAATCCAGTCTGGCCACCAAACAACAATGACGGCTGCAACCAAAAAAAATAGCTGAGTGTTGTGGCGGGCACCTGTAGTCCCAGCTACTTGGGAGGTGGAGGCAGGAGATTTGCTCGAGCCCAGGAGTTGGAGGTTGCTGTGAGCTGTGATGCTACGGCACTCTACCCAGGGTGACAGCTTGAGGCTCTGTCTCAAAAAAAAAAAAAAAATTGCAAGGAAAAGGGAGTCATAAGTGTACCTCCTGGACACTGGAAATGTTGGTATTTAAAAATTGGTTACAGGATAAGAAGGAAAAAAAAAGAATAAAATAGAAAGAAGGAAGAGAAAGGTAAAATGTTAAAGGAAAAGCAAAGAAAATTTGAGAATATTGTGTTTACCTACAATTCAACAGACTCCTTGATGTAACACTATTAAACCAATAAAGCTGGTTTGGTGCCCATAGCACAGTGGTTATGGCACCAGCCATATACACCAAGGCTGGCGGGTTTGAACCCAGCCCAGGCCAGCTAAGCAACAATGACAACTGCAACAGAAAAATAGCCGGGCATTGTGGTTGGCACCTGCAGTCCCAGCTACTTGGGAGGCTGAGGCAAGAGAATCGCTTAAGCCCAAGAGTTTCAGGTTGCTGTGAGCTGTGATGCCATGGCACTCGACTGAGGGTGACATAAGACTCTGTCTCAAAAAAACCCCCAAACAATAGAGCCTTGTGGTTGCTGCTCACCCTGAAGTCAAGTAGAGTTGCCCATATGAGTACAGCTGGGAGCATCTATCTATCCTTGGGAGTTATGATCTGAAGCCACTCTGTTGTCTACCAACCACATTGTCATACACATACCCCTCATCTGTCCTCCTCTCCAGGCACACAGGGGTCCTATGGAAATCCAGTTTCAGAATGACCTTTGAGGTGACCCAGCTATCCACAAAGTCAATGGCTTTTGAGTCAGACAATTCAACACAGTCTCCCAGTTTGGTGAGGACCCAGCTGTCGGGTTTCATAGAATGTGGCAATAGACAGAAGCAATCGGCATAGACCGGTATGCGGAGGAAAAGATGGCAGAGTGAGAGCCCCTTGTGGTCCTCCCAATACTCCTTAGGTGAACAACAGAAGTAGCTCCAGCAACAAAACGACAGAGCAAATTACAGAAGAACACTCCATCCATAATAAACTTGGCACATTTGAGCAAATTGGCAAATGTATCTTTTCAGACACACAGAGATATTTTCAAAAATTTAAAGAAGATCTCAATAACCCTTATTTTTCCCCAGATCTCAAGTGGAACACAGATTCCTTAAGTGTGAATGACGTGGTCCTGAAGAGTCTGGCCAACATCCTTACTTAGAAATAGAAGGAATCAGATCAGGGTAGAGGTGGATTCACGGGAATTAGAGAAGGTCATTCCTTGGGCCTGTCTTTAAGCCCTGGGATGGGGGAACTTGGTCTGTCAGGAGGACCCAGTGACCTTGCCACTTTATTTTCTCTGAGCTTGGCTAACCCAAACCAACACAACCTGAAGGCAAGTTGGGAGAAAAGAGATGGGAATGACACTGACACTCTGACATCACCTTTGCACAAGCTTGGTTGAGAAAAGATAAATAAACTGAATCACTCCGTATGAAGGGTAGCCGAAGGCTTCATCGTGAGTCACAGATCACAAACTGTTACAGAGGATCTGAATGAAATAACTAATCAGGTTGATGTTGACATAACAAATAATATTGCATTGTATGTCCTGCAAAAAGAAAACATACCTCCTAAAGGGACACATATGAAAACATTTACAAAAATTGGCCATACTTCTAAAGAAAGTATTAGCAGCTTTTCCCATGATAGAAATAATAGAGACCTCTTTGACCACCAAGCAATAAAACCAGAAATTAAAATAAAAGTAGAAATGGGGCAAAAACTTAACCACATGAAAAGTTTAAAATCCCTTCTTCAACTCCATTTGAGAAGAAAATGTTAAAATTGCAAGTTCAAACCAGATTGAGGAAAGAAATGAAATTACTGTGTATCAAAAGTGATGTGGTACTGTTGATGGAATTTCTTTCTGCAGTAGGTCCTTGGTCTTGGGAATTTGAAGAATGAACCCACAGACCACAGATCAGTGGCAAGATAGGATTTATTAGATCAAAGGGAATACAGAAGGAACAAAAATCACCAGAGCTTCTGGCAGAGGGAAAGACCCAAGTGGGAAGTCTCCAGGTAGGTCTTTTGTTTGGGGGTATAAGGTATTGAGAATTGCATTTGACCAGGACTTGATAGATAGAAGACACCTTTTCAATGTTAATGAGTATATTCACAAATGAATGCAGTCCCTCCAGCTCAGGGCAAAAGGCAGGGAGACCTCTTCTGAACAACCCCAACCAGTTTACATGAAATTGCTCAGGCCTAGGAAACTGGGAGCTCCCTGTCCAGCCTTGCATGGGGGAACCGTGTATCAATACAGCTAAAATCATATTGAAAGGAACATTTAGGCTTAAATACTTATATTTCTCTTTTTCCTTAAAATTAAATATTTTATTAACAAAGTAGTTGTCTTTGCAACATGTACACACACACACACATGCAAAATGATCGGCCTGGGGAAGAACATTAAATATGCCTAAGGGAAAAATGACAAAATAAACTGCTGAAGGTTTTCATTATTATAGGTGATTACATCCACATCACTTACAAAGCTATTGCCTGATATGTCCAAGGAAGCAATGTTTCTTTCTTTTTGAGACAGAGCCTCACTCTGTCACCCTAGGTAAAGTGCCATGGAGTCATCACAGCTCACAGCAACCTTCAACTCTTGGGCTCAAGAGATCCTTTTGCCTCAGCCTCCTGAGTAGCTGGGACTACAGGTGCCCACCACCACACCCAGCTAGTTTTTTTATTTTTTGTAGAGATAGGGTCTTGCTCTTACTCAGGTCTTGCTCTTGCTCAGGCTGGTCTCAAACTTCTGAGCTCAAACAATTCACCCACCTTCGCCTCCCAGAGTGCTAAGATTATTGGTGTGAGCCACCACTTCTGGCCTGAAGCAGAGTTTCAAAAAGGAGTGGAAAATCTTGGGAAAAATTCGACAGTTAAACACTTATTTGTGAAAAGATAAAGGTGTCAAGCATTCAACTCAGGAAGATATAAAATGAGCAATAAAATAAATCCAAGAAAAGAACGGAATGAAGACATGTAGAAATTAATGAATCAGAAAACCAAACAAAGGTAGAATTGATAAATTGAAGAGCTGATGCATTGTGGAAAAAACCCACACAGTGAAATAGATTAGCCCACAAACTAGCCTAATCAAGGGGGAAAAAACACAGACAGAGAAGGCACAATTAGGGATGAGAACAGAAAAATAAGCGTGATAAGAGGACATTTTAATATGAATTTCTTAATTGCATAAATAATTCATGAATACATATGCATTAGAAATAAAAGTCAAATAAGAAGAAAAATAGAGCAAAAAGTTAAAGTCTTGTGATTAGTTTGCTAGGACAGGCATAACAAAATATCACAGGCTGGGTGGCTTCAACAGGAAATTTATTTTCTCAGATGTCTGGAGACTAGAAGTCCATGATCAAGGTCTTGGTTGGCTGGGTTTCTTCACACCTCTCCTTGACGTCCAGATGGCTGTGCTCCTGCTGCCTCTTCATGAGGGTGCATGAGTCCTCACGTGTCCTGCTGGGTGTCCAGATTTCCTCTTCTTTTTTTTTTTTTCCTTTTTCTTTTTGAGACAGAGTCCCCTTCTGTTGCCTAGACTAGAGTGGTGTCATAGTTCACAGCAACCTCAACTCCTGAGTTCAAGCAATCCCCCTGTCTCAGTCTCCCAAGTAGCTGGGACTATGGTGCCCACTACAACACCCAGCTAGTTTTTCTATTTTTAGTAGAGATGGGGTCTCACTTTTGCTCAGGCAGGTCTCAAACTCCTGAGCTCAAGTGATCCTCCTGCCTTGGCCTCCCAGAGTGCTAGTGAGAAAGGATACCCAAGAAAAGTAAGGTTTGAGAAAACAAAAGTCTTCTCACAAAAGCCCCAAAGACACACCTACAAAGTTCTCTCCATAGTGACTTGGCTGTTAGGAATTTTAACTTCCTAGGACCTTGAAACTAATGCTTGCTTCTGCTTCTGTAAAAGCCTGCACCTGCCTTCTCTAGCTCAATTCAAACTGACCAAAGAGAAGGGTACCCGTGGACGAGGAACCCTTGACTGGAGATAAAAGGGAAAAGACAGAGCCAGTCGGGGAGCTTGGCCATTTTTGGAGTCTAATCTGCTCTGCTGACTGAAATAAAGCCTTTTCTCTGTTAAACATGGGTGTTTGGAGGTTCTTTCTTTCTTTCCATCCATCGGGCCTTATCTTCCTGCAACACGAGGACTCCAGGGGTGAGCCACCATGTCTGGCCCAAGTGTCCTCTTCTTATACAGACATCAAATTGAATTAGGACACACTCCAATGACCTCATTTTAACTCAATCACATATTTAAAGGCCCTGTCTCCAAATACAGTCACATTCTGAGCTACTGGGATTTAGGGCTTTGACATACAAATTTAAGGATGAAGGACAAATTCAGCCCAAACACCCTTTTCCATCTACTTCTCTTTAAGACCCAGCATCTCCCCAGATGTCACATGATTCACAGGCCTGCTGGTGATATTGATGGGACCTACAATGAGTCAAACTGAGGCCAGGTAGGTTTAACATAATTTCTACATATCGTGTCTACCTGCTTCTTGTAAACCCAGCTAACAAACAGTTGAATAAAATGTTCTGTCCTTGATTCAACAAACACAACTTCAAAATGACCTGGAAAACCAGATCTGGGTTTATAATTCTTGGACTCTCCGGAGCTCCTTGCCAGAACGTGACAGTGAGGCTTCTCTCCCTTTCCCATGCCTGGCTCTATCTACACCATGAGAACCTCATGTGCCCCTGTATGGAGCCTCCAACCTGCATATCCAAGTTCTTCCACACCCTCCTCAGCCACCCTTTGGTTAATGGTTGGACCTAGCAGTGGTCATGAGAGTGGGGTACTGTATCCTCAAGAGGACACAGCTGGAGTGAGCCCCTCACATGCCGTGGAAGGAATTTTAGGGTCTCAGCCACATAATCCTCATCTAGAAGAAGGCCTCGGCTCTCTCTGGTATGGGTATAGGGATAGACATGTAAATCAAGGGAACAGACTAGAGAGTCTAGAAATAGACCTACAGAAATGTGGCCAAGTGATTCTTGACAAAGATATAAAAGAACCTCAATAATGGAAGGCCCATCTTTACAATGGGTGCAGTTGGACATACATAGGCCAAAAAATGAAGCTTGACTAAAACTATACATTGCATGTAAAAGTAAACTCAAAACTAATCAAAGATCTAAATATAAACTATAAAACTATAAAACTTTAAGAAGAGGGTGGTGCCTGTGGCTCAGTGGGTAGGGCGCCGGCCCCATATACTAAGGGTAGCGGGTTTGAACCCGGCCCCAGCCAGCTAAAAACAGCAGTGACAACTGCAACAAAAAATAGCCGGGTGTTGTGGCAGGTGCCTGTAATCCCAGCTACTTGGGAGGCTGAGGCAAGAGAATTGCCTAAGCCCAAGAGTTGGAGGTTGCCATGAGCTGTGATGCCACAGTGATGCCACAGAACTCTATCGAGGGCGACGGAGTGAGACTCTGTCTCAAAAAAAAAAAAAAAAAACTTTTAGAAGAAAATATAGGAAAAAATCTTCATGAGCTAGGGCTTGGTGAAAATTTCTTAACCATTACAGCCATAGTACAAGCCACCAGAGAAAAATAATAAATTGGACTTCATCAATTGCAAATAGCGGTATGAACCCATGGTCTTCAGTAAACGTACAGATGGATATAGAAATAAATACGGCTCTGTGTGTGTGTGTGCGTGTGTGTTAGTCTTCCCCTGTGAATTACCTAGTCTGTCATCTCAGAATACCTAGAGGTAATGACCCCAGTAGCAATGAGCATATCTAGATATCTAGCACCTAGATCCTGGTTCCTAAATACCAATTTTCAACAGAATTTTCTTCCTTGGAGAAATGGTAGATTCCAAGGATTAGGTAGAGAAAGTAAAAAATGGGCCTGGCATGTATTATGGTGCTGGAGAGCAAGGAAGTGCTCCGAAAATGATGAGGCCACAGCCAAGGACACAGGAGCCATCTGCAGTCGTTCAAACGAAAGCTGGGCCTATTGCAGCAACTCAGTAAAGACTGGATTATAACCCTGTTCCATTGTTACCAAGAACCATTATCAACTTGTAACTTGTTATCTAATTAACTTACATTTTTGTTTACTGTCTATCTCTCCCCCAACTAGAATGTAAGGTTTACCAAGGTGGGGATTTGGGGGGGGCCTATTTTGTTTACTGATATATTCCAAGTGCCATTAACAACACATGGCATATAGTATGTCCTCAATAAATATTTGTGGAATGAGCAAATTTTCTCTCCTTCCCCCTCCCTCATGGCACAGAGACTTGGGAAATTGAATATTCTAATGGAAATCAAGAGAATTTATCCAGACTGTTGAACACCAAACATCAGCAGCCATGATTGTCTAACTCTGCCTCAGCACATCTGAGACTCATCTAAGCAGGCAGGGACAGTCTGGAGGGGGCTAAGCAGTCTGGAACATTCCCCCAAGAAAAGTGCTTGGCAACCTGGGAACCCATCCCCCAGGGATTGAGTCTAACGGTTTTTTCTCTCAAAAGGACGCTTGGCACAGCTGCAGTTACTCTGGAAACTCAGTAGGAAGCTAACTTTTTTTGTTTTTTTTTGCAGTTTTTGGCAAGGGCCGGGTTTGAACCCACCACCTCCAGCATATGGGGCCAATGCTCTACTCCTTTGAGCCACAGGCGCCGCCCCAAGAAGCTAACTTTTGTGTGGCTAACTTAAAACCCACTGGGTCTTTATCTCAGGTGAGACCCTCCCACACGTGTGAGGCTGACATTAGGTGCCCATTCATGAGTAAGGAAAAGGAAGCGTGGAGAAGGTAAGTGAATTAATATTCTAGGGCTGCTGTAAAAAATTCACAAAGTGGGTTGGTTACTTAAGACAGTAGAAATTTATTTTTTCACAGCTTTGGAAGCTAGAAGGTGGAAATCAAAGTGTCCATAGGTGACCTTCCCTCTGAGACTCTGGGTAGAATCCTTCCTTGCCTCTTCCTAGCTTCCGCTAGCTCATGCAGCTCTTGGCTGGCAGCAGCATCAGTCCAGTCTCTGCCTCGGTCACCAGGTGACTGTCTTCAGATCTTCTCCCCTCTGTTCATATCTGTGTCCAAATTTCCCCTTTTTATAATGACACCGGTCATTTTGCATTAGGACCTACCCTAATGACTTCCTCTCTCAAGACCGTATTTCCAAATAAGGTCACATTCTGAGTTCCTGGGTACTAGGACTATTTTTTTGCAGGGACACAATTGAATCTATAATAGTAAGTTACTACAAAAATCATGGAATGTTAGACTAAAAGGGACTTTTTCAGTTGACACCCCACTCTCTATTTGCTGTCTGTCTGACCTCAACCATGCCCAGGCTTTCCTGGATTGGGAAGTTGCCAAGGACATTCACCAAAATATTAACTGTGATAAAGGTCACCAGGTCACCTCAGACTGCCAGGTCTCCCTTCTCGGTGGCCTTGATTACCCTCCGACATGTAGGCCCTTCAGGTCTTGTTTCTTGCAGCCTATAGGTTTCCCCCTCCTGACTTAACATTTCATGACTCATCTACCTCCCAAGTACTTTCGAAGCTCCAGTAGACGGCGTAGAAGCATCAGAAAGAGAACAGGGGGAGATATCCTCTGGCGGGGGGCTCTGTGATCTGAACAGGAGAGAGACGAAAGTGGGAAGCAGGGGATGCTGAGCAGGTGTACCACCATCAGAGGCAAAGACATGGATAACTAACAGTTGGCTGTAAATTGGAGGGGCCATGTGATAAGGGCCCGGAGCAGCCCATTAACTGGAGAAAAGATTGGAGCATTAGGTTAAGTGACAAGAGACTTCAAATCAAATCACCAGATAACTTATTAAGTGCCTGACTCAGTATTGCAAGAAACTGTGGGTGATACAAAGACAAATAATATCTGGTTCCTGCCCTCAAGGTAATCATAATCTACTTAGGGAGGTTAGACATAAAACTCAGGAGAAGTTAGGTAAGACAATATTTAAATAGCAATTCATGGCTCAGCGCCTGTAGCTCAAGCAGCTAAGGCGCCAGCCACATACACCAGAGCTGGAGGGTTCGAATCCAGCCTGGGCCTGTCAAACAACAATTACAACTACAACCAAAAAATAGCCGGGTGTTGTGGTGGGCGCCTGTAGTCCCAGCTACTTGGGAGGCTGAGGCAAGAGAATCGCTTAAGCCCAGGAATTGGAGGTTGCTGTGAGCTGTGACGCCACAGCACTCTACCCAGAGCAACAGCTTGAGGCTCTGTCTCAAAATAAATAAATAAATAAATAAATAAATAGCAATTCAAAATACCACATGTTCAGTTGCCAATGAACTGTAGGGCTGATCACAAGCTTTAGTGGAGTTTTGAACAAGGAGAGATCATTTGCTTATTTATGATGTAGATAGATGCCTATTTTCTTGCTGTGGGAAAGGAAGAGTTAACCGAACAGGACATACTATGGAAGCTCTGGGAGGGGAGGCAGGGGAGAAACCTGATGTCCAGGACTGTGTCAGGAATAATAATAGCTTCCATTTATTGAACATTTACTACCGACTCAGCAATTTACATACCTTAATATACTTACATTATGTTTTAAGTCTTTCAACAGTCTCATGGGTTGGTATACCTTCTGTACCAATTAAAACCAACAGTAGCTTCTGTAATAGATAAATACCCAAATCTCAGTGGCTATGACAGAGGTTTATTTCTGCTCTTGTAAAGTCCAAATGATGGTTGTGGTGGGAGCTCTGCTCCATGCAATCATTCAGGGCCCCAGGCTGCTGCCAGAGGCTCTGCCATCTTCAGCACATTTATCCCAAGTCACCTTATGTGTCAACATCCAGTTGGCAGGCAGACATTGAGAGAGAGAATCATACCAGTGGTGGTTGTGGGTCACATCTGGAAGGGGCTCAATCACTTCTGCTCACATTACATTTGAGCTTAATCATTTGATCACACCCAGCTGCAAGGGAGTCTGAGAAATGTAGTTTGGCTATATGCACAGGAGAAAAGAAATGGCTTGGGGGACGGCTAGCTAGTGAGACTCCTACACATGTGCCTCTTTTTCAGATGGGGAAACTTAGCGTCGGAGAGAATTTACCAAGGTCACACAGTGAGTAAAAGGAAGTCATATATGTATAGCTGATAGATCAATAAAAAGAGTATATAAATACATTACCTAATTTTTTTTTTTTTTTGGAGACAGAGTCTCACTTTGTCACTCTCAGTAGAGTGCTGTGAAGTCACTGAAGTCTTGGGCTTATGTGGTTTTCTTTCTTCAGCCTCCCAAGTAGCTGGGTGACCACCACAATTCTCTGCTATTTTTACAGATGCAGTCTCACTCTGGCTCATGCTGGTCTCGAACTTGTGAGCTCAGGCAATCCACCAGCCTCAGCTTCCCAGATGCTAGGATAACAGGTGTGAGCCACTGCGCCCGGCCCCAAATTGCTTTGATATACATCTAGGGTCAGTAGAATAATGACCTTACCAAAGAGGTCCATGTTCTAATCCTTGGAATTTAGGAATATGTTACCTTATATGGCAAAGAGACTTTTTAGGTGTGATTAAGTTAGGGGTTTTGAGATGGGGAGATTATTTGGGGGGATTTCAGTGGGCCCAGTGTAATCACAAGGGTCCTTATGAGAGAAAAGCAGGAGGATCAGTGTTAAAGAAGATGGAAGGCTAGCAGTAGAGGTCAGGGAGAAGATGCTAGATGCTGGCTTTAAAGATAAGGGAAGTAGTCACAAGCCAACAAGTGTAAGCAGCCTCTCGAATCTGGACCAAGCAAGGGAGCAGATTCTCCCCTAGAACTTTCAGAAGGAATTCAGCCTTATTGACCTCCAGTATAGACAGTATGTTCATTTTTGCTTTATGTTACTAAGTTAGTGGTAATTTGTTACAGCAGCAATAAGAAACTCATACATTATAAATGTTTATTTTTAAAAAGTAGAATTTTCTTGTATAAAAACTATCCAAATATATTTTCTTGTATAAAAAAAATCCACTCATAGCACAGTGGTTACGGTAATAGCCACATACACCAAGGCTGATGGGTTCGAACCTGGCCCAGGCCAGCTAGGCAGCAATGTACAACTGCAACAAAAAAATAGCCAGGAGTTGTGGCGGGTGCCTGTAGTCCCAGCTACTTGGGAGGCTAAGGCAAGAGAATCGCTTAAGCCTGAGAGTTGGAGGGTGCTGTGAGCTGTGATGCCACAGCACTCTATGGAGGGCAACATATTGAGACTCTTTCTCAAAAAAAAAAAAAACAAAATCCAAATAGTACACAATGGTACAAGAAGGAAAGAAAAATTTCCCAACTTGGCTCAGCGCCTGTGGCTCAAGCTGCTAAGGCGCTAGCCACATACACCTGAGCTGGCAGGTTCGAATCCAGCCCAGGCCCACCAAAACAACGATGGCTGCAACCAAAAAATAGCCAGGCGTTGTGGCAGGCATCTATAGTCCCAGCTACTTGGGAGGCGAAGGCAGGAGAATCGCTTGAGCCCAGGAGTTGGAGAGTGCTGTGAGCTGTGATGCCAAGCACTCTACAGAGGGCAACATATTGAGACTCTGTCTCAAAAAAAAAAAAAAATCCAAATAGTACACAATGATACAAGAAGGAAAACAAGAATTTCCCAACTTTATCAACCTTCATTCCTATTTTCCAGAGGGAATCTCTATTTCCAGTGCCATATCTGTACACATGTACGCATACATGTATGTGTCTAAAGGGTGTCCCAAAGGTTGCCAAACACACATACACAGGGAAAATGGAAAATTATAGATAAATATACCTGTATTTATAAAATATTCATTATAAAATATTTACAAAATATTTATGTGTTGATATAAAAATTAAAAATATGAGTTTGTTAATTTTTCCTACTCATGGTGACACATGGGACACTTATACATCCTTTTAAATAAAAGGAGATTATATAGTATCTACTATTCTGATAATTGTACACCTACTGTACCTACTATTTTCACCTAATAATACCTTGATGTTCTAATATGTCGATACATTGTAGATTGGCCTCATTCTTTTCTTTCTTTGGGGGGGGGGTTGACAGAGCCTCAAGTTGTGGCCCTGGGTAGAGTGCTGTGGCATCACGGCTCACAGCAACCTCCAACTCCTGGGCTCAAGTGATTCTCCTGCCTCCACCTCCCAAGTAGCTGGGACCACAGGCACCCGCCACAACGCCCAGCTATTTTTTGGTTGCAGCTGTCATTGTTGTTTGGCGGGCCTGGGCTGGATTTGAACCCGCCAGCTCAGGTGTATGTGGCTGGTGCCTTAGCCACTTGAGCCACAGGCGCCAGGCTGGTCTCATTCTTTTTAATGGCCACATAGTATTCCAGTGTAGCTGTACCATCATTTATCTATCAGTACACAGGTTGTCTTCAGTTCTTATTTTATTGAGTTCTCTTATTATTTTGCTATCACAAGTAAAGGCATAAAAAGCATTCTATACAAGGTGTATATCTTAATATATTTGGATGAACAAATATGAAAAATGGAGCTTTCTTTATTGTGAGCCTAAGTAATAAAAGACACTCTAAGAAGTCTCATAAATACAGACACACTCCTCTGATACTTTTTTGGAAGTATAACAAATATACAGAAATGTATACAGACAGATGTTTCCGAAGTGAGCTCATCCATGTAACTAGCACATGGATCAGGAAGCAGAATGTTTCCAAAACCTGAGGAGCCCTCTCATGTGTTTTTCTACTCACTATCCCCCTGATCAAGGCCTGAGAGCTCTCCTGACTTTTGCCCCCAGGAATTAGTTTTGCCTGCTTTTGAGTTTTGTGTCAAGGGAATCATGCCAGCCTTCTTTCACTCAGCATACCATTTGCAGATTCATCCCTGATGGTGTGTGCTGTGGTGGTCCATTTATGCTTGTTGCTGTTTAATGTTCCATCATGTGAATATTCCACAATTTATCCACCTACTGGAATGGGTGTTTGGGTTACTTCCAGTTTGGGGTTACTGCGAAACGAGCTTTATGGACATACTGGCACACGTATGTGTTCTTCCATTGAACATGTGTAGACATTCCTGTTGAGGATAGACCCAGGAGTGGAATTGGTGGGTTGTGGGGATTATGCGCGTTCATCTTAAGCAGATACTGCTAAGCCATCTTCCAGTGGCTGTACCAGTTTGCAGTCTACTCACGACTGGATGTTTATGTCCCCTCCCAATTCATATGTTGAAACTCTAACCCCCAATGTGATGGAATTTGGAGATGGGGACTCTGGGGGGTGATTAGGCCACATGGTATTAGAGCCCTTATAAGAAAGATATGAGAGAACTTGCTTCCTCTCTCTCTGCTCTCTGCCATGTGAATAACCAATGAGAAAAATGTCATCTACAAACCAGGAAGAAGGCCCTCACCATTTCTTCTGGCATCTTGATCTTAGAGTTCCCAGGTTCTAGAACTGTGAGAAATAAATGTTGTTTAAGCCACTTACTCTATAGTAATTTGTTATATCAGCCCAAACTGATTGAGACACACTCCCACTACAAGGGGGTATGTTTTCCATTTACTCCACATTCTTGACAACAATTTGATTTCAAGTGTATTTTTATTTCAGCCACTTTACATTAATTCTCTCTCTCTCTTTTTTTTTTTTTTTTTTTTAAGACAAAGTCTCATTCCCTAGGCTGGAGGCCTGTGGCTTTGGGCTAGCTCACAGCAACTTCAAGCAACCAGTTCAAGCAATCTTTCTGCCTCAGCCTCTCAATTAACAGGACACCTGGCTAATTTTTCCAGTTTTAGTAGAGACAGGGTCTCACCATTGCTCAGGCTGGTCTTGAACTCCTGAGTTTAAGGGATAGGCCTCCCAGAGTGCTAGGATTACAGGCATGAGCCACTGTGCCCAGCCAAGAACTATTCTTGATCGATCTGCCAATCTTAGAAATCTGACTGGGAATGGAGGGGTGGGAATGAAAGAGTTGGGTTTAATTGGGTCTGGGGGATGCAGATAATAGGCCTCAGAATACTCCTCCAACTCAAGGTGAGATGGCTGTAGGTAAGAACATCCTTTTAAAAACAGCTCACCCAGCCCTAGGATTTCTGCCACTCTGTCTATACTAATGGCCCCATGAGATCACTCAAGACAGGAGAAAAGCCTTCTCTAAGGGAAAGTGGAGAATTGAGCACTGGATTCTTTAATGGCCCCGGGTGGGAAATTGTTTTCTTCTGGCCCATAAAGCAGCCGTCTGTTCCGCTGTGTTTTACTACCAGCGTTCCCCTGTGGCCTGGGAGAAGCAGACCTAGGTGGATGTGTTGTGAAGGATTTATGCACAGACTCCAGGAGAATTCCTCAGGATGCCTTACCTTTTCCCTGGCACTCCAGCAAGCTGCAGCCTCCCCAGATCCATGTAGCCTGAGGGGAACACCGAGCCTGTAGTCAGGGGACAGGCCGCCATCTCAGGAGAGAAGGCTGGACTGGAAACACATTGCAACCAGGGATAATCTTCAGAGTCTTGGAGGCTAACATCCCCTAGGAAATGAAGAGGGTTCAGGTCCAAGTACAAGGGACCTGCCCAACATGGAGCCCTGTGTCCTGGAGCAGGGAGAAGTTGGGAAGGCAGCCAGGAAGCAGCCCTAGGGAGTAATCGGAGGAGTCTGGGGAGCAGCCCAAGTGTTATTTTTATTATAAGTGTTAGGAGTCTGTTGGGCATGTATTTCCCTGATGGGGAATTTTAATTCTCCAATCACTGCTGCTTCTCATAAGAGAACCAAGGCCGGGGATGGTGACTCACACAAGTAATCCTCGCAGTCAGTGAGGTCAAGGCTGGTGGATAGCTTGAGCTCAGGAGTTTGAGACTAGATTGAGCAAGAGTAAGACCCAGTCTCTAAAAAACAGCCATTCGTTGTGGTGGGGGCCTGTAGTCCCAGCTACTTGGGAGGCTGAGGCAAGAGGATCTCTTGGGTCCCCAGAGTTTGAGATTGCTGTGAGCTATGATGCCACGGCACTCTGCCAAGGGCGACAAAGTGAGACTCTCTCAACAACAAAAAAATTACTAAGAGAACTAGCCACCCACTAACGTGTCGGGCACACAAAGAGGACCTCATTCCTATGGAAGAGACAGGTGGAACACCTAACCCTCTTCCTGTATCTGTGGTGCAAGATCAGTTCTCTAAGGCCTTTGAAACCCTATTCTGTAGATTCTCAACTTCAAAGTAGCCTCAACTAATGATCTATTGGTGGACTGAGCTGATAACCTGCGCTGCCTGTAATTTCCTGAGTCTGTGATCGGTGACTTCTGACTTCACACCTTCTGCCACTTGGAAATTTTTTTCAAGTTCTTTTTTTTGAGACAAGAGTCTTACAATGTCGCCCTTGGTAGAGTGCTGTGAAGTCACAGCTCACAGCAACCTCAATCTCTTGGGCTTAAGCAATTCTCTTGCCTCAGCCTCCCAAGTAGGTGGACCTACAGGCACCTGCCATGATGCCTGGCTATTTTTTATTGCTGTTGTCATTTTTGTTTAGCTGGCCCAGGCTGGGTTTGAACCCCCAAGCCTCAGTGTATTTGGCCAGAGTCCTACCCTCTAAACTATCGGTGCTGCTCAAGTTCTTTTTTAATTTAAATAAACTTTTTATTTTTAAATGGTATTAGATTTGTAAAAAAATTAATAGTTTTAGATTTCTTTACAAATAATTTTAGATTTATAAAGATTGTAAATAGAGTTCCCACATATTTTGTCCTCGCTCTCCCTCTTATTAGACTCTCATATTAATATATTTATTACAGCTAATGAATAAATATTGATACATGATTATTTTTTTTTTTTGGCCGGGGCTGGGTTTGAACCTGCCACCTCCGGCATATGGGACTGGCGCCCTACTCCTTGAGCCACAGGTGCCACCTGATACATGATTATTAACTCCATACTTTATTCAGATTTTGTTACTTTTCTTCCTAATGTCCTTATATTTTCCAGGGACCCACCCAGGATACCTTATAAAATTTAGTCCTTATGTCTCCTTAGGCTCCCTGGGTTGTACCAGTTTCGCATATTGTTCTTGTTTTGTTTTGTTTTTTGAGACAGGATCGTGCTCTGTCACCAGGCTGGAAAACAGTGGTACAATCACAGCTCACTGCAGCCTTGAGCTCCAGGCTCAAGTGATCCTCCTGTCTCAGACTCCAGAGTAGCTGCGACTACAGGTGTGTACCACCACAACCTGCTAATCTTTCTATTTTTTGTAGAGGTGGGGGGAGGGGCAAACTTGGTTTCCTAGGCTGTTCTCAAAGTCCTGGTCTCAAGTGATCCTCTTGCTTTGGCCTCCCAAAGTGTTGGGATTATAGGCGTGAGCCACTGTGCCAAGCCTGTTAAATAAATTCTGTATGCCTTTTTCTTTTATTCATCCATCTATTGTTAATTCATTCTTGGGGAACCTTCAGAGGGCAAAGGTGAAGCTTTCCCTTGGCCCCTACCACACTCCAACTCAGTGTTTTTTTTTTGTTTTTGTTTTTGTTTTTTGTAGAGACAGAGTCTCACTTTATGGCCCTCGGTAGAGTGCCGTGGCCTCACACAGCTCACAGCAACCTCCAACTCCTGGGCTTAAGCGATTCTCTTGCCTCAGCCTCTCAAGTAGCTGGGACTACAGGCGCCCGCCACAATGCCCGGCTATTTTTCGGTTGCAGTTTGGCCGGGGCCGGGCTTGAACCTGTAACCGTTGGTATATGGGGCCGGCGCCCTACCAACTGAGCCACAGGCGCCACCCCAACTCAGTGTTTTTCAATCTTTTTATCTCATAGTACACTTGGACCTACAGTTAAACTTCTATGACACACTTAAATTATGTTGATCGAAAAGAAAAACGAGTAAAAAAAAAAAAGAATATATTCACTGTGCTTTGAACTTCTTTTGAAAATAATTTAATTAATGATCTTTAGAAACTTCCATGGCATAGCAGTGTGTGCGGCATACTGATTGAAAATCACTGCTCTAACTTGAGGCTATTACAAAATGAATGTTTGGTCCTCACTGGATGAGAATGGTCTTTCTCTGATTCATGAATAACAAACATTTTGTCCTTGTCACAAATAAGTGTTTTCCCCCTGTCTCATAGAAAGCCTTGTTGCCTCATACCCATCAAGGACTTCCCTGGGATTCCCTAAGCCTTTTCTTGAAGCTATCCCCTAGAATGTCCTGGAATGTCCCAGAATGTTCTAGAATACAAACATGCTTGCAAATTTGCCTGAGTTTCTTAAAATCCGCACAGGTGAACAACCCACAGCTTTTCTAGGCAATGTGGCAGCTTCATTGCACATCCAGGTTTTGAGTTGGTGATTCTCACCCTACTATAGAATCGTGCATAGACCATGTCAGCCCCCTACATGTATATCTCCAGCCATCACCGCATCAGTGCACACCAACCTGACTTTTGATTTCCAGTGCTTGCGTTTCTTTACCTAAGAGATTTCTATGGCTTCTAGAGCCTTCTCTGCCCAGACTACAAGAAGCAGAAAACTAACGACCCTTAGGAGCTCCCCTCAACCAAGGACTGATGAGAGATGGTGTGTAAATATCTCAGCTCCCTTGGCCCTCAGTGGGATCCTCCAAGGTATGTTCTATGTTGACGCTCAGAGTTTCCCTAATAGGATTAAGCTCCAGGCTCCTCTAGTAGTACCTGGTGTGATCATGCTCTGTTTACCGGCTGCCTCCTCTCCACCATTCCTTTTCCATCCCCATTTAGTACTTTTTGAGACCTTCTTCAAAATAAAGTTCAAACCAAACCAAAGTTTTATTTCCTGAAACTAAAGTTAAACAGGTGATAATCATATCAGCCACTTATTTACCAGAATCTGTCTATCCCCCGGGTACCCTTAGACATTTGACATGAACCCCATGTCACCCTGTCAGGAGCCACCTCCATTTGATAGGTGAGAACACTAAGGGTTAGAGTGGCCCTGCCCAGGGTCCCATAGCAGGTAGGTTGGATTAAAACTGGCTCTTCTCACTATACCTGAGGCAACGCTCTTAATAGCAGGAACTGGGGCTCAGTGCTTGTAGTTTAGCTGCTAGGGCGCCAGCCACATACACCAGAACTGGCAGGTTTGAACCCAGCCTGGACCAGCTAAAACAACAATGACAACAACAACAACAACAACAAAACAGCCAGGCGTTGTGAGAGATGCCTGTAGTCCCAGCTACTTGGGAGGCCGAGGAAAGAGAATCACTTAAGCCTGAGCGTTTGAGGTTGCTGTGAGCTGTGATGCCACGGCACTCTACCCATGGTGAGATAGTGAGACTCTGTTTCAAAAAAAAGCAGGAACTGGGGTCTGTGTTGCCTCTGTTTCTCCCCAGGCTGAGGGCCCAGTGCCTGGTAAACAGGAAGAGGCACCCAGCCAATAAATACTGAAGTGCACAGTGATGCTAAATGAATCTTTCTACATGTATCATCTAAGACAGGCATTATAATAGCTCCAGAAATTGACTATTATCATCCTCATTAATTTACTTCATGTTATTACTATTATTTTTGAGACAGAGTCTCACTTTGTTGCCCTTGGTAAAGTGCTGTGGCCTCATAGCTCGTAGCAATCTCAAACTCTGGGGCTGAAGAGATCCTCTTGCCTCAGCCTCCCAAACAGCTGGGCTATAGACACCTGCCACAATGCCTGGTTATCTTTTAGAGATGGGGTCTCTATCTTGCTCAGGCTGATCTCGAACTCCTGAGTTCAGGCGATCCACCCGCCTTGACCTCCCAAGGTGCTAGGATTACAGGTGTGAGCCACCACACCGGGCCCATCATCATTATTTTATAGAAGAGGACCCCAAGGGGAAAAGTGACCTGCCCAAGAGCACATGGCCATTGGATGAAGCCTGAGCTGTTCACCAGCCAACCATAGGGATGGATGACGGTGGTGAAGGAGTGAACAAAAGCAGAGAGGAGGAAGGAGGCAGAGCTGTGGCTTTTCCCACCACCAGCTGGGTGACAACACATTGTCCCATCTTGGAAAATATTTCTGTCACACACAGGGTAAATGGGTCTATTCCCTGTGAATTATTTGCTAGCCAGCAGCTTCGACTGCCTGCTCATTAACACAATTAGAAAAGTATCAAAGAAGCCTCTGACTCCTGTCTCCAGGAACCCAACTACATAACTTGGAAATGACTCTTTATTACGTCTGATCAAAGGCTCATTGTTCAGTAATTAGAAATCATGGCCTCTCCCTTCAGGCTTTTGGCTCATAAACAACAGTTGGACAAGAATTTCACTTGGGTTGGACCCAAAACCTAGGCGGAGCCATTCGCTCTTATTTTCCTGCTTCAATGGGGAAAGCAGCAGGAGGCTGTTTTTTCTCTGGGAGACTCACTGGTTCCCCTGCTTGCAGCAAAGAGTGAGAGAAGGAACAATATCAAAGCCGGCTTCTGCCTGAGACAGGGCAAGGGCCTCAGAGACGAACATCAGTGCCAGGTCCAGGGCCGAGTGTGTGCAGAATCCCCGGTCTCTCATTTAGGCTCCTCGAGGAGAAAGTGGAGGGTGACCAACATCTAACCTTGGAGATCACAGACGGAATTGACCATATAAAGACTGCTCTGGTCAGAAAAGGGTGGGCAGAGGAGGTTCAGCCAGAATACCATGATTCCTTCATTACATCATTCAATAAATATTTATTGAGGACCTACTAAATGCCAGCACCCTGCTAGGCACAAGGATCAGATGACAAAAAAAATACAATGCCTGCTCTTAAAGACATTCCAGGCCAGTGCGGGATGCTGGGCCTTCCTGGAAGAGAAAGTGAGGTTCAGAGTCAGAGAGGGCATGCGTGCTCCTGGGGAAGAGGAGGCAGGTAGGGGCAGAGGCCAGGCAAACTTTGCCTTCAGAGCTGAGAACAGAAATGTCTTCATCCTTTGAGAGAAACTCTGGAGAAACGCTGCAAATCTGGAATACAACATGTTGATCTAACTCCAAGCCCCGTCTTTCTTCTCGTCCTCAGACTCGCATGTACTTGACATTGGCACCCACAAACAGGAAGTCCTAAAAGAAACAGGATGGGACAGCATGGTCAAGAGCATCATCTACTTCAAAAAGATACATCTGCGATTTCAAGGGAACCCATGTCTTGAGAAACGCAAGCTCTGACAGATACCTAGGTCAGTGCATAAATCACCAATGTGCCTTGGTCCCCAAGGTCTCCATAAAGCACAGCTTTTGCCAGATGCCTTCTCCAAGGCAGCGATTTATCTGTCATTTCCAAAGCCGCTGCTTCCTGGCAGGCCTCTAAATGTCCTTTATATCACCTAAATTTTCTCTCCCTGCTGAGTAATGTAAAATCCTGAGTTGCTGGAGTTTACCTCCTGCTCTTTTTTACATCTCCAGCATCCAGAGAGGCAGGAATTCTGAACTCAAGACCAAGTCTAATTCTTTCTCACAGTGATCAATCCAATGCCTTTGGTGGTCAGAGAAATTGATGGACAAAGTTGACCGCAAAATTCTAATAAATATGATAATATACAATAGGTTTTTTTTTCCCTCTCTCTTTTTTTTTTGAGACAGAGTCTCACTGTGTTGCCCCAGGCTAGAGTGCTGGGGTATCAGCCTAATTCACAGCAACCTCAAACTCCTGGGTTAAAGTGATGCTCCTGCCTCAGCCTCCCAAGTAGCTGGGACTGCAGGTGCCTGTCATGACACCCAGCTAATTTTTCTATTTTTAGTACAGATTACATGGGGAACCACCATGCTCCGCTAATATATAATAAATTTGTTAATCACTTTCTATGTGCAAACATTGAGCTAGAAGCTATCCTACTTGGCCTCTAATCTTTACAAAAGCCCGATAAGGTTTGGGCTACACTCCATTTTACAGAGGAGAAAACCGAGGCCAGAGACCAACTGAGTGAATTGTCATTCGGTCTTTGCTTTGAACATGATCTGTCTGACTCCAATTGTAAACACGCAACAGTAGTTAAGTATTGTGTATCTCAGGGGCCAAAAAAGCTTTGGACCTTTGTTTCTTAAATATAACAGTTGATCAGTGTTTAACATTCCTAACCACTTTGCCCTTCATTCCTTTTAATAGCTATTATTTTATGGATGTTGACGGTGTCCCAGGCATAACGCAGCATCTCCTGATCCTCATGAGTCTGCCTACCCAGGCATCTCACCTGAAAAGATAACTGAAACTTGGTGTGCAACAAAGGACCGCTTTGGTATAGTAATAAGTGTAGTCTACTTGGTCAGAATAGTAGTAAGGATAGTGAAAAATCAGACATATTTCTTGGTGTTAACACAGTCAAGTAAATTATCATCCATCTGCTGGAGGGGCCTGTACACAGCTATTAATGTTGGGGGGAGGAAATTAGTTTGCAGCAAGGGAACAAGACTAAGGGTGATGCTAAGTTAAACCAAAAAAAAAGAACAAACAAGCGTGCGCAACAAAAAAAACTTTTTTTTTTTTTAAGCTTCAAAAAAATGCACTGGAAGGAAGTACACCAAAATTTAAACTGTGGCTGCGGCGGAGCAAAGGGTTTATGAATAATTTTTTAAATGTAAATATCATTATAATATTTATTTTAAATGAGGAGGGCATACCAAAATAGAAATTTAGAAGAACATTTTGGAACTTACAAATGGCTTTTAGAACCTGACCAACATGGGCTTGCAGTATTTTCAAAATGAGCTCATCTTGAGGTTCCCTCAGGTGCCCCCCAAGGGTGGAAGGCAGTGTTGGCACAGGGCTGTGTCAAATGCCCCCTGCCCCAACAGAGGTGCCATTTCTGAAGGATATGCAGGTGACTTTGTAGCATATAGCGATGCCTGGGAGCTTCCTGCCCCAGCCAGGCTTTGCCAGCTGCAGGGCTGGGCTGGGCTGGTTCCCACCCATGACTTATGGCCTGCAAACCTGCCAAGCTAACCAATACCCACGCCTCAAATCCTCTAAGACCCCACTCCTCAAACCTACTGACCTGATAGATCTGGAGAGCAAGGTCATAGAGGTGGACACGCTTCAGCAGAGGGAGGGGCAAGCCTATGATCAGTTTATCTGGAAGTTGAAGCATAATGTTGAGAGAGATTTGTTAATAAACAATAATTATAGAGAAATTTTTTTGCCTTCTGCAAATTCTATACGTAGTGTATTCCCATTTAATGATCACCAAAGACTATCAGGTAGGTGTAATTATTATTCCCATTTTACAGATAAGGAAACCGAGGAACAGTGTGGCCAAGAGACTTGTCCTAGGTCATGCAACTAAAAAGTGGCAGAAGTGGGATTCAAACCCAGGAATTAGAGTCCTGGAGGGAGATAAAGGAACCTCAATGATTCTACCTCACAGACAGGCTACAGACACTCCTAGAGAAAGGACTTGCCCACAGTCACACAAGTCCCAGCAGAGCCTTGTTTCCCAACTCCAAGTCCAACTCTCTTTCCACCAAAGAGCAGTTGTCTACTCTTGACTTGAAAAAATCCGTAACGATTCTTACCGTTGACCTCGCGGTAGAGGGTATTGAGAAAGTAGTAGTTGAGGAATGCTTCTAACAGCTCCATCTGGTGGGAAACAGGAGAGGTTCATTATGACCACCTGGGCCATCTTGCCCACCAGCAAATAGCCACACAGCCACCCTGTGGGTACCGTGGGTCTGTATGTGTTGACATAGCAAAAGGCTTGAAAAAAGCATGTTACAGATGGATACCTACATCATGCTACTATTTTATAAGATAAAACTATTTTCAGATGCACATTTATATATATGCAAATGATAGAACAATTTTAATAGGCTGCAAGCCCTAATATCTTTCCTCTAGGAAAAATAGCAAGGTTTGACTTTGTCTTGAGCCTTACCTTTAGTACATAACATTTTTGCAGCGAGAATGTTTTCCTAAACTACCTGTGTAATTTTTTAAAAGGTTAAGTAAAAATAAAATGGGTTTCCCTACAAAAATTATGAAACACAACTTTTAACACCCACTATATGCCAGACAGAGGGCTCAAGATTTGAATCTAAATTTTTTTTTTTTTGAGACAGAGTCTCACTTCATTGCCCTTGGTAGAGTGCTCTGGCATCACAGCTCACAGCAACCTCTAACTCCTGGGCTCAAGCGATTCTCTTGCCACAGCCTCCTGAGTAGCTGGAACTACAGGTGCCGGCAACACTGCCTGGCTATTTTTAAAGACGGGGGTCTTGCCCTTGCTCAGGCTGGTCTCGAACCCATGAGCTCAGGTAATCCACCCACCTTGGCCTCCCAGAGTGCTAGGATTACAGGGCTGAGCCACCGTACCTGGCTGAATCTAAATTTATCTGGGTCTACAGTTCTAGCTTTTTATTTTTTTTAAAATTTTTTTCCTTTCTTTTTTTTTTATTGTTAAATCATAGCTGTGTACATTAATGCGATCATGGGGCACCATACGCTGGTTTTATAGACCATTTGACACATTTTCGTCACACTGGTTAACATAGCCTTCCTGGCATTTTCTTATTGTGTTAAGACAGTTAAATTCTACATTTACTAAGTTTCACATGTACCCATGTAAGATGCACCGCAGGTGTAGTCCCACCAATCACCCTCCCTCCACCCATCCTCCCCCCTCCATCACCTCCCTCTCCCCCTTCCCCCTATTCTTAGGTTATAACTGGGTTATAGCTTTCATGTGAAAGCCATAAATTAGTTTCATAGTAGGTCTGAGTACATTGGATACTTTTTCTTCCATTCTTGAGATACTTTACTAAGAAGAATATGTTCCAGCTCCATGTAAATATGTAAACATGAAAGAGGTAAAGTCTCCATCTTTCTTTAAGGCTGCATAATATTCCATGGTGTACATATACCACAATTTATTGATCCATTCGTGGATTGATGAGCACTTGGGCTTTTCCCATGACTTAGCAATTATGAATTGGGCTGCAATATACATTCTGGTACAAATATCTTTGTTATGATGTGATATTTGGTCTTCTGGGTATATACCTAGTAGAGGAATTATAAGATTGAATGGCAGATCTATTTTTAGATCTTTAAGTGTTCTCCAAACAACTTTCCAGAAGGAATGTATTAATTTGCATTCCCACCAGCAGTGTAGAAATGTTCCCTTTTCTCCACATCCAGGCCAACATCTCTGGTCTTGGGATTTTGTGATATGGGCTAATCTTACTGGAGTTAGATGATATATCAAAGTAGTTTTGATTTGCATTTCTCTGATGATTAAAGATGATGAGCATTTTTTCATATGTCTGTAGGCCGTGCACCTGTCTTCTTCAGAGAAGTTTCTCTTCAAGTCCCTTGGCCAGCCTGCGATGGGATCACTTGTTCTTTTCTTGCTTATACGTTTGAGTTCTCTGTGGATTCTGGTTATTAAACCTTTGTCGGAGACATAACCTGCAAATATCTTCTCCCATTCTGAGGGCTGTCTGCTTGCTTTACTTACTGTGTTCTTGGCTGTGCAGAAGCTTTTTAGTTTGATCAGGTCCCAGTAGTGTATTTTTGAAGCTGCTTCAATTGCCTGGGGGGGTCCTCCTCATAAAATACTCGCCCAGACCGATTTCTTCCAGGGTTTCCCCTCCACTCTCTTCTAGTATTTTTATAGTTTCATGTCTTAAGTTTAAATCTTTAATCCTGTGAGAGTCTATCTTAGTTAATGGTGAATGGTGTGGGTCCAGTTTCAGTCTTCTACAGGTTGCCAGCCAGTTCGCCCAGCACCATTTGTTAAATAGGGAATCTTTTCCCCACTGAATGTTTTTAATTGGCTTGTCAAGGATCAAATAACAGTAAGTAGCTGGATTCATCTCTTGGTTCTCTATTCTGTTCCAGACATCTAATTCTCTGTTTTTGTGCCAGTACCATGCTGTTTTGATCACTTTTGATTTATAGTATAGTCTGAGGTCTGGTAGCGTGATTCCTCCTGCTTTGTTTTTATTTCTGAGTAATGTTTTGGCTATTCGAGTTTTTTTCTGATTCCATATAAAATGAAGTATTATTTTTTCAAGATCTTTAAAGTGTGACAGTGGAGATTTAATAGGGATTGCATTAAAATTGTACATTGCTTTGGGTAGTATGCACATTTTAACAATGTTGATTCTTCCCAGCCATGAGCATGGTTATGTTTTTCCATTTGTTAACATTTTCAGCTATTTCTTTTCTTAGAGTTTCATAGTTCTCTTTATAGAGATCTTTCACATCCTTTGTTAGATAAACTCCCAAATATTTCATCTTCTTTGGCACTACTGTGAATGGAATAGAGTCCTGAACTCTTTTTTCAGCTTGACTATTGTTGGTATATATAAAGGCTACTAATTTATGAATGTTGATTTTGTAACCTGAGACGCTGCTGTATTCCTTGATCACTTCTAAGAGTTTTGTAGTAGAATCCCTGGTGTTTTCCAGATATACAATCAAATCATCTGTGAAGAGCAAAAGTTTGATCTCTTCTGACCCTATATGGACACCCTTGATCACATTTTCTTCCCTAATTGCGATGGCTAAAACTTCCATTACAATGTTAAAGAGCAGTGGAGACAATGGGTAGCCTTGTCTGGTTCCTGATCTGGGTGGAAATGATTCCAATTTAACTCCATTCAATATGATATTGGCTGTGCATTTGCTGTAGATGGCCTCTATCAGTTTGAGAAATGTCCCTTCCATACCAATTTTCTTAAGTGTTCTGATCATGAAGGGATGCTGGATATTATCAAAAGCTTTTTCTGCACCCATGGCTCAGTGAGCAGGGCGCCGGCCCCATATGCCGTGGGTGGCGGGTTCAAACCCAGCCCCGGCCAAACTGCAACAAAAAAATAGCCAGGCGTTGTGGCGCGGCGCCTGTAGTCCCAGCTGCTCGGGAGGCTGAGGCAAGAGAATCACGTAAACCCAAGAGTTAGAGGTTGCTGTGAGCTGTGTGACGCCATGGCACTCTACCCGAGGGCGGTACAGTGAGACTCTGTCTCTCCAAAAAAAAAAAAAAGCTTTTTCTGCATCAATTGAGAGAATCATATGGTCTTTGTTTTTTAATTTGTTTATGTGCTAAATTATACTTACAGATTTACGTATATTGAACCAGCCTTGAGACCCTGGAATAAAACTGACTTGGTCATGATGTATAACTTGTTTGATGTGTTGCTGGATTCTGTTTGTTAGGATCTTGTTGAATATTTTTGCATCAATAATCATTAGTGATTTTGGTTTATAATTTTCTTTTCTTGTTGGATCTTTTTCTGGTTTGGGGATCAGAGTGATGTTTGCTTCATAGAACGTGTTGGGTAGTCTTCCTTCTTTTTCTACATTTTGGAACAGGTTGAGTAATATAGGTACTAGTTCCTCTTTAAAGGTTTGGTAGAATTCTGACATGAAGCCATCTGGTCCTGGGCTTTTCTTTTTAGGGAGGTTTTGTATGGTTGATGCTATTTCCGAACTTGATATGGGCCTGTTCAATATTTCCACTTCATTCTGGCTAAGTCTTGGAAGGTGACATGCTTCCTAGTATTGTTCAATTTCCTTCAGATTTTCATATTTCTGAGAATAATATTCTCATAATATTCATTAAGGATTTTTTTAATTTCTGAGGAGTCTGTTGTTTTTTCGTCTTTGTCATTTCTGATTGGTGAGATTAGAGATTTTACTCTTTTTTTCCTGGTTAGGTTAGCCAAAGGTTTATCTATTTTATTGACCTTTTCAAAAAACCAACTTTTTGATTTATTGATCTGTTGTATAATTCTTTTGTTTTCAATTTCATTTAATTCTGCTCTAATTTTGGTTATTTCTTTTCTTCTACTGGGTTTGGGGTTGGAATGTTCTTCCTTTTCCAGTTGCTTGAGATGTCCCATTAAGTTGTTAATTCCTCTCTTTCCATTCTCTTGAGGAAGGCTTGCAGTGCTATAAATTTCCCTCTTAGGACTGCCTTTGCGGTATCCCAGAGGTTCTGATAATTTGTGTCTTCATTGTCGTTTTGTTCCAAAAATTTGGCAATTTCCTTCTTAATCTCATTTCTTACCCAGCTATCATTCAGCATAAGGTTATTTAACTTCCATGTTTTTGTACGAGTATGCAGATTCCTGTTGTTAACTGAATTCAACTTTTATTCCAGGTGGTCCGAGAAGATGCAAGGAATAATTTCTATTCCTTTAAATTTACTGAGGTTAGACTTGTGACCTAAGATGTAATCGATTTTGGAGTATGTTCTATGGGCTGATGAGAAGTATGTGTATTCAGTTTTGTTGGGATGAAATGTTTTGTAGATGTTTGCTAAATCCAAACGTTGGATGGTTAGGTTTAAATCTAAAATTTCTTTGCTCAGCTTCTTATTGGAGAATCAATCCAACACTGCCAAAGGAGTGTTGAAATCTCCAACTATTATGGAGCTGGAGGAAATCAAGTTGCTCATATCTGTTAGAGTTTCTCTTATAAATTGAGGTGCATTCTGGTTGGGTGCATAAATATTAATAATTGAAATCTCATCATATTGAGTATTACAATATGAATTGTAACAAATATGAAGTGACCATTCTTATCCTTCCTTACTTTTGTTGGTTTAAAGCCTATTGTGTCTGCAAATAGAATTACAACACCTGCTTTTTTCTAATTATGATATGCCTGGGGGATGTCTTATTTGGATTGAGTTGTGCTGGGGTTCTGAAACTGTCTGCTATCTGAATTTCAGAATCTCTTGGCATGTCTGGAAAATTTTCTTTCATAATTTCATGGAGAATGGCCTCTGTGCCTTGTGAGACCACTTCATCACTTTCAGGGATTCCAATGAGGCAGATATTCGCCTTCTTCAAATTATCCCAGAGCTCTCTGAGAGAATGATCCGTTTTTGCTCTCCATTTCTCTTCCTCTTTGAGAGTTTGGGAGCGTTCAAAGGCTTTGTCTTCAATGTCAGAAATCCTTTCTTCTGCTTGCTCCACGCTGTTACTGAGGGATTCTTCTGTATTTTTCAGATCTTTGAGGGCTGCAAATTCTTACTTCAGTGCGTCAAAATTTTTGGTGGTTTTGTCTTTAAATTCGTTAAATTCTTGAGACAACTTTTGAATTGCTCCTCGAATTTCTAATTCCAAATTTTCCTCCATTCTATTAATCTTGTTTGCAATCCAAATTCTGAATTCGATTTCTGACATCTCGGCCAGCTGTTTATGAATGGGATCTTCAGTTACATCTGCCATATCTTTCCTTGGTGGTGGTGGGGGGGGGCGTTGATCTATTCTAGTTACTCATGTTACCAGAGTTTTTCCACTGATTCCGTCCCATGATTGTTTTACACCGTTTGATTTTTCCCCTGGAGCTTTGTCGAGGACCTATACAGTGCTATGGCCTGAGAAACTGGGGACCTGTTTGGTGTGATGGGGCTAAGTGGTTCTGTCTTGTTTTCAGCTGGTCTCTGTTCAACCCTAGTGAAACAGTTACTCTGTGTTGAAGTCTCGGCTGTGGAGAAATACCAGCAATTAAGTCACCCCGCCCCCCACAGGCAACAATTAGAAAAGGAAAATCAAACCTTCCTACAACCACACACCCAGGGCACCACCTGAATAGTCCTCAGGTGATTGGCTCAGTTCAAAAGGTCCAAATCAATCGTCTCAGTCAGCACCTGTCTCAGGTGGGAGAGTTTAAAAGGTTTCCGGCAACCAGATCACAGGGGTCTGGTGACAACTCAGATATGGCTTGCCCCGGTGCTCCATGGAGTCAGGAGGACCCACTCAGAAAATAGATTAGTCTGGAAGGCTGATGCCTCCTTCCCCACCTTGTACCTCTGTCACACCCAGTCACTGATCGCCCCGCAGGGCTGTGACCCAGTTGCCTCTAGTGAACAGATACTCCAGGTATTTGCACCTGCCTGAATCACAAGGAAATCTATTTCTGCTCAGCCAGGCCATTGCACTCTGCCTATAGCCAGCAGGGGAAGATGAGGCCTGACAACCTGGGTGCTTGATGGAGGCTGGGGGGTGTTCACTCAGTTTCAGCTCTGCCCCGATTGATGTTACTGACAGAACAGAACAGAACAACTTTGTGGGAATTTGTTTCTGACCCTGCTAAATTCCCCTGCAGAAGAGAAGTTGTTTTGAGTTCCCAGAGCCTGCACCTCAGGCCCTGTCTTTGCTTCTGCAGGTTTGTATTCGGTTAGCTGTCAGTTCTAGCCTCCTGCCTTCCTTTGTCTATAGGTTGATGATCCCCTGAGGGCCGGGTGCATCTTAGGCTCAGTAAAGTGGTCCTCTGGGTCAGCCCCGCACTGGGAACTTCCCGGCTCTGCGGGTGCATTTCTAGTCCCCGCGCTCCATCCAGGCTGGTACTGCCTCAGGCATCACAGGGCCTGCATTTCTGTCCCAGATCTGTTCCGCAGTGGTTGCCACCTGAGAAGATGCCCGGCCTCCTCTGGTTGCCCAGGGAGACGGGGGTGTGGCTTCAGAATATCCAGGAATGAGCCCTATTGTTGCCAAAAACGGCTGCTGCTCTGCGTCTCAGGGCACCGCCGTTCCGGTGTGGTTCCCTCTCAGCTGACCATCCTCTCCTCACTCCCATGCCACAGAATCAGCACTGACCAGCTGCAATCTAGGCCTTGTCCACACCCCTTGAGAAATCACCCAAGAATCTGGACTCCTGGGGGACAGGCCTCCAGACCTCAGAGTGAGAGCACAGGGGAGTGCTGGGAGCTCAGAATTGCAGGTAGACAATATATAGTTTTATACAGTTTTATGCCTGGCAGGAGAATGCTGTGGCACCCTAGTAGGGGAGGTAGGTCCAGTTTTTAGGGGTTCTCTCCCGTGGAGTGTAGTGGGAGGACCTTTGAACTCTGCTTGTTTGTTTGTGGGGCACTCTGAGCTGTTCTCATGGGGCAGAGGACTCCCATCTGCTTGGTGATGGATTTTGTACCTTTTGTTTGTATCCTTGGGGTTGCAGCTCGCCTCAGCAGGGTTGATGTGCATTCTTCAATCTTTTCTCTTGGTGCAGCTCTAATCCACCAGGTTCCTTGCTAAATTTCTGTCCTTTAACTCTCCTTCTGGATGGGAGCCTCTGTGGAAAGCTGGCTCCAGTCCCTTCTGCCCTCCTCAGTTCTTGCTTTTTATATTTCAGGTTCTGAAAACCCAATAGGATGAATTTTTGTGAGCTTTACATTGGAATGTTTTGTTTTATAGAGTATTTTTTTTCATGCTGTACACAGATACAATACAATTGTGTCATCATTTGCTTCATCCTTTATTCCCTGGAAGGGGGCATCCTTGAGGTCCCTGTGGGCAGTGTCTCTCCCCACAGTTTATGTGCTTGTTCCCACTTCATAAGTACTTAGGAAAAGTCTGGGAATCAGGGCAGAGGAGGCCAGTGTCATTGGATGGTAAGAGAAAAGACAGCTATTGCCAACTAAAGGCTGTCTTCCTATTCTCTCTTTTCAGAAAGCTCTTCTTTATTGCTTCGGCCCACACTGATCTTCCCATTCTCTTTTCTCCTTTTGCATCATTTCACTTTTTTCCTCCTTGTTGAAATCACCTCTTGGTTTTGACTGCCCAGCATTCAATTTATCTTGTTTTAATAGCAGCGTTCCTATCTTTGGATATAGCTGAATGCAGATCCTGGCTTCAGGAGTGTAGATGACATCCATGCTTGGTGGATGGGGCTTGTCCAACATCTGGCCACAGGGATTGGCTTAAGAATGGGCACGTGACTACGATTAGTTCAATGAGAGCTGGCACAGATAGCACAGAGGGTTTTGTTGTTTTTTCGTTTCTTTTTAATGAGACTATAGGAAACTCTTAAGTTTGCCAGCCAATTGAAGAGCCTCCTGAAGGTAGAGCAGAGAGGTGGACACTTTTGGTACACTAATTTGAGCCCTTGGACATAGCTCTGCCTGAAACCTCCAGTCTTAGTTTTCTGGTTACTTTTTATTTTTTAGTTATATAATCCTATACATTCCTCCTCTTGGCTTAAGACAATTCGAGGTAGCCTTTTTGTTCCTTGCAGCTAAAAGAATTCTGTTCAATAAATGACTTAATTATATGTTGTCTCATATTAGGATATAACTGCTCCTTAGTCCCATGTCTTAAGCTCTTGAGAGCTTCTGCACGTCCATAGGTCAGCAATCAGCTTGTCACCTTTTATGTTTCCTGTTATAGGAGCCATAGCAATTGCTTAAGACACACCTTAAATTGATATTCTAATCATTCTAATCATGTCATAAATAAAAACAATAACTTACATTGAATCCTCCAACTTTGGATTCCTTCAGCTCCACTTGTACCCTATAATGGATCAGAGAAGATTCAGTGATGTGGGCATTGGACCCATGGGAAGTCTTAACCAATGTAGGAATCAGCAAAAATTAGGTGGCACTGGCTTTAGAAGGTGGGAGTGAGAGAGATGGGATTGAGTAACTAAAACCAATGATGCAATGATACTGGGAAGACTATCAGAGAGCAGGTGAGGCAGTGTAGAAGATCTCAATATTTATCATTTCAGGAAGTTAAAGTAGCTATGTTTGACATTCATAGATTAAGAAAACACAGCATTAGTATGTTCTTTAGAAACTTGAAAATTTGGGGGACAGGACCAGTGAGGAAAATGAATTGAGCCAACTGGGGTGAAATTTAAGCATCCTTTCCAAATGGGGGGACCCCCACATGGACAGGAGGATCTCATCATGCCCCCACCCCTGGCTGTGGGGTGCAGACATAGCCCAGCTGAGCACCCCCATGTATGCAGGAGGCCAACTTACTTTCCTGGCTTCAGGACCCCACTGATCTTGCTGGTGTTGAAGGTCAATTCGATGGACACGTTAGTGACCTAGAAATGCCCATAGAAGGAAACAGGTCTAAATGATGGAAGTTGTCATGTACAGGAAGGACAGTGAGGAGGACCAGCTGTCTCCTCTGAACAGTTAAAGCAGGAAATTTGCCCACTAGGCTCTCAGGAGGCTCATTGTAAGTGCTCACTAAATGTTTGAACTTGGACTTGAACACTCTTACTTCAAATTTCTGCCTACAATGGCAGTTAAATTTTGAAAAGACTACCAAGAGAACGTCTAGAGTACCTATCCCTGGTGAACTCTAAAATGGATCATTTTTAGCTATCTCAGGGCCAAGATTTCTAGGCCTCAGGGCTCTAGAAATAATAACAATAATATTTTAATTTAAAACATATTAATACAAAAAAACAATTTTAGTTAACAGTAACAACCATTTTAAATTACAGATATAGCATCTAGGAGGAATTGTTCTTCTAGAGATGTGACTTGCTGAGTTTCAAAAGTCAAGAAACAAGAGAGCAATGTTCTCCATCCTGTGAGCAGGGCCCTCAAAGGACCCCAAATCCCTTCTCTATTAGACAGGCTCTATCAAGAAAGAAAAATCCACACTCAACATTTAATGCAGAGGGAATTTAATACAGGGAATAACACAAGTGATGAAACTGCTGAGAAGCCAGAAAAGAGTTGGTGAGGCCACTCAGAGATTGGCAGAGATGGAAGGCTGCTTTCAGCCCAGGACTAGAGAAACAGAGTGGAGTTGGGATTATGGGAGTCACCACAGAGAGACACAGTCACTGCTGGAGCCTCTGCCCATGGCAAAGGGAGAGGTAAAGATACTCTGGCTTCATCCTTCCTCCTGTCCTTCATTCTCCTGATAGTACCTCCCATAGGCTATGGAAATGCAGTCTTCAGGGAATATAGCTCAGAGCAGAGCAAACAAGACCAAGAGGTCTATACCTGCCTCCTCCACGCCCACAATAGCCCAGACTTATGTAGTTGGAGATACATACATTAAACATGATTTTGCAAGCAGCTAAGTAAGTATCTTTGTAGTAAACACTATGAAGAAAGATAATGGGGTCCTTTAAGAAAAAAGAATGGCAAGAGGCATAAGGTAGATAAGTCAGGTAGTAAGTGGGGAGAAAAGCATGTAGAAAAAGGGAACAGCATTTGCAAACACTCTGAACCTTACCACACTGAGCCGGAAAACAGACTCCCTGGTGGAGCTGGGCAGGAGCACGAAGCCCTCAATCTCCATATGGGGGGCCAAGGACAGATTCCCAGGGCTGAAGTTCAGGAGTGGCGCAGAGGTCACTGCTCCCTGGACCTCCATGTCCATGTTGGGGTACAGCCTGGCTAACTGGGAACAGAATTAGGAGATAACATCAAGAGAAGAAAATATGCAGGTCTTGCCAGGAGAGTCCTGAGGGAGTCAGATAAAACTCGGAAGGCTTTTGGTTGATTTTGTTTCTCACAGAATGTTCTGTGCCTTTTCTGTTAACAGCACAACTGGACATCTTTCTACATCTGACACGCAGAGTCTGCGGCATCTGTTTCATGGCTGCATTGTATTGGCTGTGCACAGGTGTTGCTATTGGTCTGACCCTACTGGGTATTAAGTTGCTCCAAGGTTTTGTCATTAGAATAACCACACCCCTGAGTACCTTTGGTATTATTTCCAGGAAAACGCTCCTAGAGGTGGCATTGCTGAGTCAAAGGGTAGTATTGCGTATAAAGCTTTTGGCAGGCATGGCCAAATTCTCCTCCAGAAAGGTCAGGCCAATATTTTCACTCCCCACCCCTCCTTAGGCAAGGGGTGAGAGCTATTGTTTTTCCATGCCCTCATGCTGGTAACCATGCATGCTGAGATCAGACACCAGAGGTTTTTGAAACATGACACAATTAGATCCTACTATTTCAAAAATGCTAGAAATTTTCTGTTTAACTAGAGGTAGGTACAGAATTTAATTTGGAGCAAGAATATTCTTTTTTGAGGGGAGGAATTGGCAGAAGAACAAGACTCCCATGAGCCTTTTGGTTCTGTAAAATCTACATCCTATTCTAGAAGGAAGAAGTTTGGAAGGTTGAGGAGGAAAACTGCTTTACTAAGAAGGTGGACAGAGTTGCTTTTCTGCCAGGTTGATTATTCTGCAGGCAAGAAGGGGGAAGAGGAGTTTCCTTTTCTTGAGGGGGTGAGGTGGGAAAGCATTGCTGGAGCCAGGGTGTGACCAAGGTGCTCCAAGGTTGGCTGGGACAACATGGCGGTGGCAGGGCCAGCTGAGAGTGGGGCTCTAGGGAGAGAAAGGGCTTGTAGGGGTCGCCTCATGGAAGGGCATGACCCAGACACTACAGAGTAATAGTTTAAAATTTTCCCCACCATTGCAATCCCCCCTCAGCCTTCTGTAAGCCTTCTGCAAGGTATGTTACATACTATCGCCTATCTGAGCTGCATCTTGGGGGACTCAGAGGTTTGGGGAGAGGACTGTGAATTTCTGTAGGATACATGAGAAGGTGCACATGAAGAGGTTAGCCCAGCATGATGGAGCTCACCAGGTTACTCACTGCAACACTGAGGGTGCAAAAGATTAGGAACAACCTACATGTTTTTCCATAGGGACCTGGTGAAACAAGCTGTGGTAAATCCCTACAACAGCAGATGGGACACCCAGGGGAGAAAGACTGAGGAAGTTCTTTATCTATCCATATGGAATGATCTCTCAGGTACAGTAAGAGTGGGGAGAAGGCATAAAATGCCAAATAATATTTGTATAAAAATACCTGGCACTTTGGGAGGCCGAGGTGGGAGGATTGCTTGAGGTCATCCTGGGCAATATAATCTCTACCAAAAAATTTTAAAAATTAGCTGGCATGGCAGTGGGCGCCTCTACTCCCAGCTACTCAGGAGGCTGAGGTGGGAGGACCTCTTGAAACCGGAGTTTGAGGTTACAGTGAGCTATGATGCTGCCATTGCATTCCAGCCTGGGCAACAGAATGAGATCCTATCTCTTAAAAAACAAACAAATAAAAACACCCAAAACACTAAGACCGAAAAATGGAGAAAGAGGTACAACATTTGCTGTAGAAGTTGAGTATCCCTAATACAAATATCTGAAATCTGAAACAATTTGAAATCCAAAACTCTTCTGGTCCCAAGCATTTTGGATAAGAAATGCACACTCTGTGTACACACAAGTATCACCAGAAGGATATGCACAAATCGTAGTAGGGGGGCTGGGTTGATAGGGCTCAGGAGTGAACGGGGGACTTTCCATTCTATAACATCTTATGTCTTTTAAATGTTGAACCATGAGAATTCATTACCCATTCAAAAAATAATTTTTATAAAACACCAAAAATAGGCCCGGCCCCTAGTAAACCCTGTGTAATTGTAACATGTTATGAATTAGGGTGCACTTTATGCCACATGACAGCATTCCTTGGGATCCTTAGACAGCACCAATAAAAGACAGGACGCATTGTGGTCCCAGGAGACATGGGCTCTGGCTTCTGTCATTCAGGAGTTTGAAATCAGCCCCAAAGCCTGAAGGACCTTTGCCTTCACTGAGGGTCTCATTCTTGCAGTTCTGATTCTGAGAGGAATGCAAAAGTTTTTTTGTTTTGTTTGTTTGTTTCTTTTTTTTTTGAGACAGTCTCACTCTGTTGCCCTAGGCAGAGTGCCGTGGCACCATCATAGCTCACAGCAACTTCAAACTCTTGGGCCCAAGCGATCCTCCTGCTTCAGCCTCCTGAGTAGCTGGGACTATAGGCACCCACCACAATGCCTGGCTAGTTTTTCTATTTTTAGTAGAGATGCGATCTCACTCATGCTCAGGCTGGTCTCAACTGCTGAGCTCAAGCAATCCACCTGTTTGAACTAGGAGCGCTAGAATTGTAGGCGTGGGCCACCACACCCTGCCTGAATGTAATGAACTTAAACAGAAACTTCTGAAATTCAATGGGCTTGGTCTGCATCCCCGGAGGGCTGAGAGTCTCCTTACCCGAGAAGTAAAGACTCGGAAGGACTTGGTGGTCAGCTGGATGGGAGAGTCAGGTGGAATCTGCAGCAAAGAGACACAAAGTAATTTTAAAGTGCTCCCACCAGAGCTGAAGAGAAACTGGGGAGCTGGGGGAATGTTCAAGACTGTGACTTCTCAGCTGCCTGGTGACCTTAGCAGTGATGAGATGCATGTCCTTCATTCACCATGAGCAGAGTTCATGAGTCCCCGGGGTCCTGGCTGTGCTCTTTGGGTAGAGGTGATGTGTAGACCCCATAGAGAGGGTCTGCAAGGATGAGGTTTGCAGGACCCTAGGTTTGGGTCCTGGCTGTGTCACTGTGTGATCTCAGGCCAGTCCTTTTATTCCCCTGAGTCTCAACTTCCTCATCTATAAATGAGGAATAACAATAGCTATTGTTAAATGGGGATAACAATAGTTCCCGCCTTCAGGCCATTGTGAGGGCTAACGAGCATCTAGCACAGCCTGGCATGTGAGTGCTTCATGAAACATGCTGTTATCATCCCAGCCACTGACAAGGAGGCCCGTGCTACAGGTGGGTGGGTAAATTGAACATGATAACACCTGTGCAGGTGTGGGACCTCTTTTAAGGTCACTTCCTCCATCTATGATATGGCTGGCACCCAGTTTAAACTAGGGTAAGCCAAACCATCCAAGTTGGACCTCACTGTGTTTTTCCCATCATCCTGTCATCATTCATGAGAACTCTACTAAAGAAACTGGGGAAATATTAAAGATATGATCCACTATAAAATTCAGTCTCCCTTTCACAAATCCCCATTTGAAACAGTTGAGATAAGTGTTAGGAAGACTTTATCCCTCCTTTTTTTTTCTTAACCATAAATCACTTAATCATATACCCTTTTCACTTAGGCTCAAGGGAGTTCCTAGACGGGTTTAAGATTAATAAAAAATTGATTTGTGAGCCCAGTGTCTTCATAATCATGACTTTTCACTTAGTCTTTATTTCTTTTCCTATGTACCTTTCTGCATTTATCAGTATATCTGTTATTCTGCCTCATTCACTAAAATATTTTTAAATAAACCTCCATAAATCATCAGCATGAAAGAAAATGTGAATTAGAATAACAAGTCTATACTAGGAAAAAAGCGCAATATAGACGAGCAAGCTTCAAAGTCTTCCACAGTTGTTATAGGGGAGAAAGAACTTTGGGTTGGAGCTTCCCGTTAGCCAAAACAAAAAGGCAGACTGTGCTAACATATTTTTTCTGATTTTGATTTTTTTCTTAGTTGATAACTTACTATTTTACAGGTGTAAATGGGAGTGGAAAGGAAAGAAATAGGGAAGGATGGGTTATGCTGTCATTTGCCACCATCCTCACCATGTCCTTTGTGATGGAGAAGCTCAGCTCCCCTGCCTCGTGATAAACCAGGCTGGCGGTATTGAAGACGCAATCCGAGATGGCAAAGTAGACCATTTTGTCGTGGTCCTTGGGAGGGCTCATGGCTGGAGCAAGGAAGGCAGCTGAGGAAGGGTGATCAAGATGAAAAATTTCACCCTGGAGAAAGAAACAGGGTCCGATTGGACTTTTCAGTCTATCCTGTGGCTGGACTTCTGAGCTAGGTAGTCACCTACTCAGCCTGGTGAAAGACACTGGTTGGGGACACTGCCTGAAACTCCACCATTAAATACATTTTCTTTTCCATCAAAGAGTTGTGTGTCCTAATGAAAAGTTTCCCAGAAGCTTTAGAATACACAGAGTAGCCACAGGAAAAACTGGCCGACCCCTCTACAGCACCAAGGGCCAGCTCTGGTTGATCGCTCCTTCATAAGGAGCAAGGCAGAGGAGGAAAGGGGATTGGAGGGCAAGTGTTTAATTCCTACGGGTCGTGAGACGCCTGTGGGAAAAGCCCAGCTCTGGGAACGGTTCCCAGCACTCCATATGGTCCTGTTCTCAACACAGAAGGAAGCACTGGGAGATGAGAACAGATCTGAAGGTAGAGGGACAGGTGGCTCCAGGAATGAGCTGACCCTGAGGGAATGGCTTACTGGGGTGGGGCCGACCTGGGCCTCTGCTCCGGGATACTTACCTTAAATGACACATCCAGCATCTGGGATGTGGCCCGAGGTGCATCCACTAAACTGTAGTCAATGCCAATGGAATTGTCAATCTCTACTGTGACTGTGAAGAAGAGACGGGAAGAATTAGGAGATGGGTGCAGCCTTTGGGTGATGGAGAAGGGGTGAGGGCTCTGGCTGACTTGCACTTGCTATGACTTTCACCAGAGGCCCCTATCCCTCTGCCTAAACATTCTTTCTACCTAGCACAGCTCTGGGTCAAAGAACTAATTCTTTATAAAAGAGACTATGTGGGTAGTCCCTTATTGGAACCTGGTGAGTTAACAATCACTATTGTTAAGCTCAGCCTAGGGCCTAAGCAGTTGTCAGGGTGATGCACACCAGGAGGGGCTCGGGTCAGCCCTGGGTCTTCATGCCTCTAGTCACACCTAGAGCTGCATGCTGAACCAAGTAACAAGTAAGGCCAGGCGTCTAAGACACTCCCCTCCAAAGCCCTGGGTGAACAAGTGTTCTACGTCCTGTGTATTGGGCCGGCTGTACCAGCCTTGATCTCAGGCAAAGGGGTGTCAATAGTAACCACACGGGGCTTGCGAGCCAGGGTACCAGAGAGCATCTCAGACAATTTGTCAGGGACTGTCCCTCCAAATGTAACGGACCCAAGAGTTTGAGGTTGCTATGAGCTATGATGCCATGGCACTCTACCAAGGGTGACAAAGTGAAACTCTGTCTCAAAAAAACAACACTAAACAAAACAGTAGAAGGGACAATGCGGGGACAGCTCCATCATGGAATGCACAGCAAGAAGGAATCAACTACACTATACATATGTATACAGGAATATGGATCGACCTCCTAACTTGATGTTGAACAAAGAAAGCCTTGGACTTTTGAAAAAAAGACTCAAAATACTGTCTGATTCCATTCATGTACGAAGTGCAAAACTAATCTTCGCTGCTAGAAGCAAAGAAGCATATGAATGCATAGTTATCTATTTATATTCATCTGCTTCTATATATTTATTGTTGTATAAGCAAAGAAAATATTTGAAAAGATACTCTCCTCACAGCAGAGATCACCTCTTGGGAGAAAAGTTGGAGAAAAAAAGGGCTCCCCCACCCTTTTTTTTTTTTTTTCCTGAGACAGAGTCTCACTCCTTCGCCCTGGCTAGAGTGCAGGAGCACCATCATAGCTCACTGCAACCTCCAGCACATTAGCCCAAGTGATCCTCCCTGCCTCAGCCTCTCAAGCAACTGGGATTACAGGCATCACCACTCCTGGATAAATTTTTAATGTTTTTGTAGAGATAGATGTTGCTGTTTCTCAGGCTGGTCTCAAACTCCTGGCCTCAAGCAGTCCTCTAGCATTGGTCTCCCAAAGTGCTAGGATTATAGGCATCAACCACCGTGCCCAGCCTGGGACTTTTAATTTTTACTTTTTCTACACTTCTGACTCATTTGCTATTTTATAAGGTAATATATGCTCTTGTAAAAATAATAGAAATAAAGTGTCTCAAGGTGTTCAGTGCACTCTACCTGGCAAAGTTTGGAGATAAGGCTGTAGGTCGGAGGTTACTGATTTCTGGATGATTTCACAAATCTGAAAAAAAAAAAATGGGAAGAGAAAGCCTGAGAGAGTCCTCACCTTTGGTATGGCACTGTGCTTGTCACTTCAGTCACATTGTTTTCATGTTTGCTTGGGAATCACTGATTCTACAAATATTTGTAAGTGCTTATCACATGCCAGGTACCAAGGAAATAGAAATGATCAAAAAATATAGGTCTCCATGTGGACCCCAATAGGGTCTGAAAGGATTTTTCAAAGTCTTTCCCAAAGCTGGACATCTGAGCTAGGTATTCACTGATTGCCTGGAGACACTGCTTTGAAACTACCATTAAAGATGTTTTCCTTTGGGTGGTCCTGGCCTCCAAGAATTTAGAGTTTAATACCAGAACTAGAGAGTAACTAGACATTGTCACCCAAATAAACATATAGGTGACGTAGATACTTCCTAATGGTCGTCACTTAACAGGTTTGATTGGATTGATCAATATTCCCCTTTCCCTCTGGTGCCTGTGGAAGACCGAAAGCTGGTGGGTGTGGTCTACTCACACGTTAACTGCAGCCACCAGATGAGTTACTGGCTTCTCAAGAGAAGGAAATGAGCCTTTCCAATCCTGTTTGCTGTATTTGCTCTTATAATCACTGAAATTATTCAATTTGTAAATCAATGCCATATAACTAAGAAAAGAGTCATTTTTACAAAAGCCTAGGATAAATACTCTGGAAAGGTGAGATGCTTTAAATTAATAAAGCCCTTTTCAGTTTGGACAAAACAAACAAGAAAAACTTAGGAGGAAAAAAAATCATAAAAATCTGGAAGGATTTTGCACTTTGTGGCTTTGTAGGTGTCTTCAAATTCTCGTTGTAGCTAAAGAAACCTGAGCTAGAACTTGTAGCAGACCAATGTTTATTCAGGAAAGACCAAAGGCAATGTCAACCAAGAAACTGTCTTCCAAAAATAGTTCGAGGCCCTACATCAAAAGACAAAAACTGAATTGCATTTGTTGTGTCTTAAAATATTTGGGTTCATTCGTAAGTATGTGTGGGCTGCCTTTCAATAGCTCTTTTTGTTAACCAGCTACCACCTATTGTGCAAGGAACTGTGTGTGTGTGTATGTGTGTGTGTGTGTTCCCTCTCCTCCTTCACCACTTTCTCCCACACAGTCATTGCTATAGACACAGCTCCAGCTGGGTGTAGCATATCTTAGAAATGAGGTTTGGAGGTGAAATGAGTGTTTTGTGGAATTGAAAAACTAACATAAATCTTCTTCTTCCTTTTTTTTTTTAGCCAAAGATTGCAAAGTCTGCAAAATCTGGAAATTTCACATTATTTTTAAAAACAGGAAAATCTGGCCAAGTGTGGTTGCCTACTCATGCAGGGGAAGTGGTCATGAGCTTGCTGGGGGCCCATGAAGTTAGCTGCCTGGTCTCTGGCAGGCACCCACCTAATGGTTTACTTTTTTAGCCTTTGTGCAATGCAGGGCAATCTGGGGCAATGAGCAGGGCTGAGCAGGGGGAGGGGCTGGAGTCTGTGTTTGGCTCCTGCCATTTGACTCTTGGCCAGGCACCTGACCATTTCTGTTAACTGAATGGACTTGGAGTCCAGACAACTGAGATTTGCTCCCACCTTTGCCCCACACAAGCTCCATGGCCTGGGGAAATGATTGATCCTCTCTCAGCCTTGGGCACAAGTATGTCCAAATCAGCTGCCATAGCCCTGTCCAGGGCTGGAGGTCAGTGGGTCTTCCATCTAGCCCTCACCAGGCTCAGTGAATGCCCGGCAGCTTAGACCTTCTTACCTTTCTTTCCAACACTCCCCGGAACTTGGACTCAATCTGATTGTGGAAGAGATTCAGTAGCCACCTGGGGAGAGGAGCACAGAGGGCAGTTAGCTGTCTGCCACTGAACTTGGGGGCAGTACAGAAAGTCAGTCCCTGACCCTCAGCCAGGCCAGGCTCCAAAGGGAGTCCTCCCCACCCCGTCCTGGCCCCTGCTGTGCCCCAGAATCCTGCGGGGGAAGTAAAGGCAGAATCTCGGCACACCCATCCTTATTCTGTGCCCTCGGCTTCCCAGCCACCTGCTACACCCCGTCACTGGCAGTAGATATGGGGAGGGGCTTGAGAATCCACATTTTCTAAACAAGGAAGCTGAGACTCAAAGAGATGAAATGACTGCCCAAGACTTTTTTTTTTCTCTTTTTTCAACTTGAATATTTTTCATAAAGTTTCCGTTAGCCAAAACTTTTGTTTTCTTCCAATAGCCAAATTTCATTTACCAGACAAAGGCCCTCTGAAGTTTATTTTTTTGTGGAAATGATATACCAATATCTGCATCTGTTCATCTCGACATGGTCCCCAAAGAATGATCATCATGTGTGCCTTCCACCTGGGTCCTTACAATTATCAAGGCCAGGCAGAGGGCTAGGGGGGCTGGGGATTGTAACCAGCGGTCAAGCTGGCAGTGTCCCTATGGCGACTTACCTCAAACCTCCTGATATGTCCACGTCCACATCACGGATGTGGCCACTGCAACTGGAGGTCGTAACCGTGGGCCTCCCCGAGGGCTCACTGCCCAACTGGAGATCAACGGAAATCGTGATGCCCTTGACACTGAGGTCAAAGGAGTTTTGTAGTTTCCTATAGGAGATCAGAGAAGCCATGGTTGATTCATAGAACAGGGTCTGCCACAATTTGAGGGGAAAGAGTAAAGCTCAGTTCTGATTCCAAAATAAGTGGAGCTGAGTAAAGATTTAAGAACAGGAAATAAGGTCATAAAAGATCTAGAAGAAAGCTTAGATGCAGTATTCATAGTCAGGGATGGGTGAAGTCATTTCCAGGCAAGAGCCAAGTCTCATAAGCCATAAAGGAAACAGTTGATAAACTTGCCAGCACAGAAAATTAAAACTTCGGGGGACAAAAATGCCATCATGAAGAAAAACAAAATAATTTCATCATGGGATACCCAAAGAGCTATTTTCCTTAATGTATGGGCTAATTTTATTATACAAAGAACAAGCCGATTAAAGTTAGCAAGAAAAGGACAAAACGACCTAAAATAAATTAATCAGAGATACGAATAGGAAGTGCGGTGGCAAATAAGCATATAAAAATGACTAAAAATGGAAACAGTGATGCCAGTTTTCGCCTATCAGATTGATAAGATGTTTGATGTTTTAATACCGAGTGCCAGTGAATATTTGAGTAAATGGAAGTTCCAGACACTGTGTTTGGGAGACCCACATAATCTTTTTGAAATACAAATTGGTGGGACTTATCCTAATTTGAACACACACACACACACACACACACACGCACACACATACTCACTCTTTGGCCCAACAATTTGACTTCTAAAATTTTATCTTGTGGCTCTTCCTGCCAAGATAGAGGAGGGAGGCAGCTCACTGAAGAATCATGGGTAATAGGAAAAAAATGAAGAAACAATCTAAACACCCACTAGTAGTGGGGGGTTGGGTAAGTTGGCACCAATGCTATACAACCTTTGAAAACAATGAGGGAAGACGTGGTCTATCCATATGACGAAATGGAACCCATCCCCCACAAGGAATGGAGCACTAATGTGTGCTGTAACGTCGCTGGACCAGTGAGACCCCATCTCTACTAAAAATAGAAAAACTGAGGCAAGAGGATCACTTGAGCCCAAGAGTTTGAGGTTGCTGTGAGTTATGATGATGCCATGGCACTCTACCCAGGGCAACAGCGTGAGACTCTATCTCAAAGACAAAAAAAAGTATTATGCTAAGTGCAAGAGGCTAGACACGAAATATCACATATCTGAGTGATCCTGTTTACATGCAATCTCCAGAATAGGTACATCCATAGAGATACAATGCAGATTGGTGGTTGCCTGGGGCTGAGGCAGAGAAAGGAGTGACTATTTAAGGGGTGTGGAGTTTTCTTTTGGGGTGATGAAAATGTTTTGCAACTAGATAGAGGCAGTTGTTGCAAAACACTGTGAATGACTAAATGCCATGGGATCGTATCCCTTTTTTTAATTTTTTTAATTTTTTATTTTTTTTGTAGAGACAGAGTCTCACTTTATGACCCTTGGTAGAGTGCTGTGGCGTCACACAGCTCACAGCAACCTCCAGCTCCCGGGCTTAAGCGATTCTCTTGCTTCAGCCTCCCGAGTAGCTGGGACCACAGGTGCCTACCACAATGCCTGGCTATTTTTTTGTTGCAGTTTGGCAGGGGCCAGGTTTGAACCCTCCACCCTCGGTATATGGGGCCGGTGCCTTACCGACTGAGCTACGGGCACCGCCCCTGGGATCATATCCTTTAAATGGTCAATATTACATTATATGAATTTCACATCAATTAAAGAAATTACATTTTAAAAAGGTTAAAAATTACCACAAATTCAATGGCTTAAAAAAAAAAAAAAAAAAGTTGGCCACTATGCTCAGTGGTTAGCACACCGGCCTGCACACCAGGGGTGGCAAGTTTGAGCCTCACCTGGGCCTTATTAAGAAAAAAAAAGAAAGAAAGAAGTCAATCTTCATAAGCTTTTATAGAGATTTTTAAGGTACTTCAGTGACAAGAGCCAGGGCAAAAGAGTGTGGCCTGATTATTTTCATAAAAATAGAATGAATGCACTTATTAAAGTTCAAGGAGTAGGGTGGTGCCTGTGGCTCAATGGAGTAAGGCGCCAGCCCCATATGCTGGAGGTGGCGAGTTCAAACCCAGCCCTGGCCAAAAGCTGCAGGGAAAAAAAAAAAAAAAAAGAAGTTCAAGGAGTAAGTTTAAAAAAAAATAAAAAAAATTAGAGTGACTGCACACATTCAGGGGACTTCAGTATTGGGCATCTTTCTAAGGTAGCACTGTCCAGTAGAAATAGAATGTGAGCCATGTATGTGATTTTATTTTATTTTATTTTTTATTGGGGATTCATTGAGGGTACAATAAGCCAGGTTACACTGATTGCATTTGTTAGGTAAAGTCCCTCTTGCAATCATGTCTTGCCCCCACATGTATGTGATTTTAAATTTTCTCAAAGCCATATTAAAAGGCAAAAAGACCTGAAATTAATTTTAGCAATATGCATATAATCCTTTCAATATGTAATCAATATCAAAATTATTATTATTATTATTGAGACAGAGTCTCACTCTGTTGCCCACAGGCTAGCATGCTGTGGCATCACAGACCACAGCAACCTCACACTTCTGAGCTCAAGTGACCCTCTTGCCTCAGCCTCCCAAGTAGCTGGGACTACAGGTGCCCACTGCAGCCTCCCAGAGTGCTAGGATTACAGGTGTGAGCCACCACACCCAGCCTCAATATCAAAATTATTAATGAGAGGCGGGTTTGGTTATAATCTTCACACTCTGACAGGCCAAAGTGGGAGGATCCCTTGAGCTCAGGAGTTCAAGACCAGCCTGAGCAAGAGTGGGACCTCAACTCTACGAAAAATAGAAAAATTAGCTGGGTATCATGGTGGGCACTTGTAGTCCCAACTACTCAGGAGGCTGAGACAGGAGGATCACTTGGGCCCAGAAGTTTGAGATTGCTGAGGGCTAGGTTGATACCATGGCACTCTAGTCTGGGCAACAGAGTGAGACTCTGTCTCATACATATACACATATGTGTACACGTACAAATTATTAATGAGATTTGTGTTCTTCTTTTGTACTAAATCTTCAAATCTGGTGTTTCACCAATAGTAGCAGTACCAGTAAAGACATGTGGTCAGCAGCTATTACATCAGACTGTGCGGGTCTAAAGCATGATGAACATGGTCAGGTCACTCGGCAGAGATTGGCCAATCCTTCTCTTACGGGCTGAATTGTCACCCCCCCACCCTGCCAAAATTCTATGTTGAAGACCTCACCCCCAGTATTTCAGAATGTAACTGTATTTGGAGATAAGCCTTTTAAAAAAAGATTAAATTAAAATGAGACCATTAAGGTGGGTCCAAAATGATCTGATTGGTGTCCTTAAACGAAGGGGAGGTTACGGCACCTGTAGCTCAGTGGCTAGGGCGCCAGCCACATGCCCGGGGCTGCCCGGGCCTGCCAAACAACAATGACAACTACAACAAAAAAATAGCTGGGCGTTGTGGCGGGCACCTGTAATCCCAGCTACTTGGAAGGCTGAGACAAGAGAATCACTTAAGCCTAAGAGTTTGAGGTTGCTGTAAGCTGTGACGCCATGGCAGTCTACCCAGGGCAACACAGTAGGATAGTTTCAAAAAAATAAAATAAAATAAAAGAGGAGATTAGGACATAAGATTAGCACATAGAGGGTTTCCAGAGAGCGGAGGAAAGATGTGAGGACATGGCAAGAGGGAGGGTGTCTGCAAGCCAAGGAGGGAAGCCTCAGAGGACGCCAGGCCTACTGACACGTTGATCTTGGCCCTCTACCTGTGAGAAAATATGTTTCTGTGAGAAAATATGTTTCTGCTTAAGGTGGCCAGTGGGCTTCCATACAAATGCCTCTGAAGTCAGAGCCGTTCAGAGTGCAGAGTTTGTACACTGGAAGCAGTCCTTGACCAAGGGCAAACAGGAAAGAGGGCAAATGGCAGAGCTGGCAAAGCCAAAGGCATGCTCTCCACTGTCCTCGGAGCTCCCCAGGGAGACTGCACTTTTCTTGCCCATCAGGCTGACGTCCTGCCCTGATGCCCCACGCCCCTGTGAATGTCTCACTTCCAGATCATCAAGTACTTGCATTGGAATTCTTGTCGTGGGGTCTGCTTCTGTGGGAAGCAAACCAAGGAGACACAATATGTCGAATTTGCTTCACCCATGACCCCAGCAGGGAAGCAGGCCTGTCCCCCTCAGGATATGAGGAAGTGGAGACTTAGAGAAAGGGACTCATCCCAGAGCCAGAACTCAAACCCCAGACTGCCTCTGGGCTTGGGCTCCATCTGTCCATCATGAGGATTTTCTGATGAGCTGGAAACACTTGGACCCAAGGAGGAAGAGACAGAGCTAATGGCCAAGGGCTTGGCAGTCAGGGAGCAGCATCAACTTACAGGAATGCCTTGCGCACCTTCCACCTGCCCTTGATACGGATGGAGGAGTCAGAGATGCTGAGACTCAAGCCGTGGTCCGGGAGGGGCCTCAGAGCGGAGCCACGCAGGTCACAGCTGTGGATGTCCAGGCTGGAGAGAGACATACAGTGGAAGGTGTCAGTCGGGCCTGTCCCAGCCTCACCAGGGACCTGCTCGAGGTTTGTAGCCCTCTCACCACCATGGTGGCGACTGGACCAGCAGGACCTGGCCTGGGTCACTTATGGAGGTCCCCCAGTTGTGGAATACCTATGTGACCAGGCTGAGCACTTTACCTTCCTGCACCATTTAGGCCTCACAGACAGAGTCACACACATTCTTTTCCCCTTTCCATAGAGAGAGAAATAGAACCTTGAAGAAGAGGTGTGATTGTCCACACTTATTTGCACACTCGGGATGAGAACCCGTGAATCTCATGACCCTGGTGGCATTCTAAATGGAGCCTACTGAGAGTCCCTTCTTCTGAGCTCCCCTCTCTTAACACGTCCAGGTAGATGAATTAGATTCAGGGAAGACAGAGGCAACCTTGAGACGCGACACGAAAAAGGTTGACAAGGCAACTGTGAGTGGAGGAAAATGGTCAAGTTTCAGTTTCATTTTCTTTGCCTGGGACATAGTAAGTGCTCAACAAATGTTTGTTAATGGACTGAATAAAAGAAGGGAGGAATGAATGAAGTGGGAAGGGGTGTAATGAGCTATGGGCCTGATTGCCCTCCCTCCATTGCCCAACCCTCAAAAAAGCACTTCACATCTTTTTAAAAAGCTCAGGTGCTCAAGTCTGGTCATCCTTTAATGACTCGACTCAAATGCCACCTCCTCTGGGAAGCCCTCCCTGAATCTGCCAGGTAAAACTTCAGCTCTAACAGGGGCTCCTATATTTACAGTTTCAGGGCTTTCTTGCTAGTCTATGTCCACTGGCAAGATTGGATCTTAGATTATCCCTCTGAAGGAGGGAGCTGTATCAACCCCACTTTATAGAGAAGAAAACTGAGGCTCAGGTCACACAGCCAGTAGGTCTTCATTAACACTTGCTGAATGAATGAATGGAGGAACTTAAGTCCATCCCTTAATTTCCTTCTGTATCCCTCTAGGAACTATCACACTGTCAATCCAGACTTGGGGCGCTCTCTCTATTCTTCTCCAGCCTCCACCCATCTTGGGGCTCCCAGAAGAGGGAGATTCCCACCTGTGGAATGAATACTGCCCACGGCCGACATGGTCGATCTTGAAGTCCCCGGAGAAGTCGGGTAGCGTGGTCCTGTGCAGCAATGACTGTAGAGCCAGCAGCCCTTCCCTGGCCGCTATGGAAAGGAAAAGGCTGGGAATCAGCTTGGTCCATCTGCCTTTCTCTCTTGCTCTAAGGCGCCTCAAACTGTGGCCCATGGGCCACATGAAGCAGTGTGAATTGTATTTGTTCCCATTTTGTTTTTTACTTCAAAATAAGATATGTGCAGTGTGCATAGGAATTTGTTCATAGTGTTTTTTTTAAGCTATAGTCCGGCCCTCCAACAGTCTGAGGGACAGTGAATTGGCCCCCCGTTTAAAAAGTTTGAGGACGCCTGCTCTAAACCTTTTAGTGGCTCCCACCTGTCCTAGGGAGAGAGGCCGACATCCTTAGCATGAATTATAGTTACAGGTTATTGAACCTCAGCATCATGGGGAACACTTGGGAGCATCCCTGCATTTCATGTGGCTTTGTTAGGTTTGTGCCCATTTTACAGATGAAGAAACAGAGTGCCTTTCCAACAGCTCCCCATGAGTGCCATGTGCTTGGGTGTGTGGTCCTCTTTCCCGTCTCTGTGCCATCTGGCTTGTGTAGAAGAAACTGGAAGGATTTGGTGGACTAGAATCCTGCCTTTGGCATCTTCCTAGCTGGGTGACTAACAAACCTTCACTTTGTTCATCTGTCAAATCTGACAGGCTGGGCATGGTGGCTCATGCCTGTAATCCCAGTACTTTAGGAGGCTGGGGCAAGAAGATCGCTTGAGGCCAGGAGTTCTAGACCTGCCTGGGCAACATAGCAAGACCCTGTTTTAAGGGGGAAAAAAAGATAAGAATGACAGCAATGCTTTCTCACTAAGGTAGCATGAAGAGTACAGGGCATCGTGTCATAACTGCAAAGCAACAAGGGGCTCGGAGGGTACCAGGCACTTGTATCTTGGTGCCTGGCACACAGTAGGCACTCAGCAAATGCCTGGAACAGAATAGCAGGGTTTATATTATAAAAAATATGGAAAGGACCAAAATGTTCTACTTCAGAAGCTTGGTTTCATAAACATGGAAGGTTTGCAGAGTGGAAAAGGAACAAAAAACAAGCCCTCCTCATTTAGGGGTTCAATACAAATAGGACCTGCTGTTTGTCCTGGGGTAAGAGGGATTCTGTCCCCAAGGCAGGCATATGTACACAGATGGCCAGAGGCCTCCCTTTCACTTCTTTCTAACTGGCTCTCTTACACTGACCCTTGTCCCTGGGTAATTCCCACTGTCTTTCTAACTCACCTCCTCCTGGAAGCCTTCCCTGATTTCTCTCTCTCTACCTCTGGCCAGTCTGAACTCCTGACAACCCTACTTGAAGGAGGGTTATTCTATTTCACAGATAAGCCAATTTGAGGAGCACATGCAGTCGGTGTCCACCCATACCCCTGAGTTCTTCCAGGCAGTGACTGTTGACTCCAGGCTGCTAATGTCTGCCTCTTTGAGCCTCTTTGTCTGGGAACTATGGAAAGTTGGTGCACACAGCAGGACCACAGTGCTGGGGAGCTGACCTCCCCCTGCCCAGGAATCTTCAATCAGTCACGGTGGGGTATAAATCCCCCAGCTCCCTTGCCATTTGGATGCCGTAATCTTGAGGCTTTGTTTCAGCATATTTTAAAAAGATAGCCTTACTTTAACACATCATTTTAAATTGAGAAACAACATATAGAAAGTCCCTAATAGGGCTGGGCACAGTGGCTCACTCCCGTAATTCTACCACTCTGGGAAGCTAAGATAGGAGGATCCCTTGAGCTCAGGAGTTTGAGACCAGCTGAGCAAGAGTGAGACTCCATCTCTATTAAAAAGAGAAAAACTATTTGGGTGTTATGGTGGGGGTAGGTAGTCCCAGCTACTTGGGAGGCTGAGGCAAAAGGATCGCTTGAGCCCAGAAGTTTGAGGTTGCTATGAGCTATGATGCCATGGCATTCTACCCAGGGTGATAGCTTAAGTCTCTGTCTCAAAAAAAAAAAAGAAAATGAATGTAATAGTCTTACCACTTGTCCCTACAAAATTAAAAAAAGAAGAAAAAATAATAAAGTGCCTCATGGCACTAAATTTAAAGGTAGTGCTAAGTAATTTTTTTTGTTTTGTTTTTTTTTGAGGCAGAGTCTTATTCTTGTGCTCAGGCTGGGTTTGAGAGATCCTCTTGCCTCAGCCTCCCAAGTAGCTGGGAATACAGGCACCTGCCACCACCCCTGGCTAATTTTTCTATTTTTAGTAGACATGAGGTCTTGCTCTTGCTCAGGCTAGTCTTGAACTTCTGAGCTCAGGTGATCCACCTACCTCGGCCTCCCAGATTGCTAGGATTATGGGCATGAACCACCATGCCCAGCCTATAATTTTTTAATTTTAATACACCCTTGTGACCACAACTTGGATCAAAATATAGCACATTCCAGCACCCCCAGACTCCCTCATGCCCTCCTGAGTCTCTACCTAACTCTAGAGGTGACCATGGTTCTGACTTCTAGTTTTAAGGTGTGTGTTTACAAACTTTAAAGCATTCAAACTTCAAGCATTTTCCCAGCAAACTTGCTTTAGTCCCCAGGGCGGCGGCTGGTTTAATAACACACCCTCTCCCGGCTACCTTCTCATCTCCATCTCATGTTCTCACTCCCCTGCAGTGTCCCCAGAATCGTCTCCCACATCAACAACTTGCACCCCAACTTTTGTCCATGTCTGCTGGCAGGGAACTCAGCTAACACAAGTCTGTGCCCAAGTCACTCTTGTGCCCAAGTCACTCAGCTGATAGATGACAATGTCCAGACTCCCAGCCAGACCTGCCCAACCCAGAAGGCTGCGCCACCTGGGGGAAAGTGCCCTGCTGTGGGCACTTTGTGGGCTCCCTGCTGTGTTCAGAGGCGAGGGGGGTGGGCCACAAGTGGCAGCTTCTTACCATACTCCAGGCCCTTGTTGGTGATCCTGGCAATCAGGCCAGGGTTGGCACTCAGAGACCCTGGGGTGAATGTGAGCAGCAACCCCAGCAGTATGGACAACAGGGTCCCGGGCAAGACCCCCATTCTGGATTCCCAGTGGGTTGTGCCAGGACTGCCACAGATGTGGCTGGGCCTAGCTTCCTTAAGTAGCCAAAGCCAAGGGCTGGGGGCAGTTCCCGAGGGAGGGTGCTTCCTGAGAGCGGGAAGAGGAGGCACGGGAACTGGAACCTGCTTGCGACACTGTTGGGGTCATTCCAAAACAAGGGTCAGGGCAGGCTCTCCGGGGAGGCCACCTGCTAAGTGGAGACCTAAGAATAGGAAGGAGCCAGACTTCAGGAGACCTGGGGACAGGAAGGGGCTCACCGCTGTGTCCTGTGGGGCCTGGGACCCTGCCTGTGCAGGTGGGGAGGACAGTGGGTACCTCATGGGGTCGTGGGTGCCACTCTCTGGCAGCAGTTTGAGGGTGTCCCCAGCTGGGAGCTGTTTGCAGGGGTGGGAATTTCCCACAGCAGCAATAATTGCACCTCAGAGCTGCCAGGTGGCCCCAGGCCAGGCCTCCACCCTCACAGGGGCCGCCCCTGGGTAAGGTTTCTGCTGATGATCCAGGGTCCAGCAGAGGCCTCGGGAAGCAGTGTGACCCCAACGCTGACCAGAACCCCTGGGCTTTTCTCCACTTCCACAACAGGGGCAGCTGTGGCCATTCTGGCCACCTTCCAACCCTGTTGCAGAGAAAACACTTTCTTTTTTAACAAGGAGGGTGTTTGTCGAATTCTGACTAGGGCAGTGTTGATTGAAAAGATTTTGGAAAACCCACAATTTGTAATCCACAGTGTCTGGAATTCTGAACAGCATGTGGTAGATAATTGCTGAAGGAATGAACACACTTTGTTTATCTTCATGGACTCTGGGGCCAGATGGCCTGGGTGTGAATCCTGACTCCCCCACTCTGTGACTCAGTTCCCTCCTCTCTAGTTGGTCTGGGCCAAAGGGGAGCATGGCAGGAGGTCAGGGGTCAGGACACTTTCCCTGCTCCCTTCTGCTCTTAGAACACAGGTTGGGCAGTGACTGTGTTCCCTTGAGAGTCCCCGGCCTGTGGCTCCTGCTCCCTCTGGGCTGGGATACCCAGACACCTTTCTTTGCTGCCTTGAGGCTGGGGATGCTAGTCCATGACTAGTTTCTTCAAGCCTGTCCCCCAACTCTATAAATAGTCCCTTCATTCAAACCCCAAGAGCGGCCGGGTGCTCACGCCTGTAATCCTAGCACTCTGGGAGATGGAGGTGGGTGGATAGCTTGAGCTCACAAGTTTGAGACCAGCCTGAGTAAGAGCGAGACCTTGTCTCTACTAAAAATAGAAAAACTGAGGCAAAAGGATTGCTTGAGCCCAAGAGTTTGAGGTTACTGTGAGCTATGATGACACCATGGCACTCTACCTAGGGCGACAGCTTGAGACTCTGTCTCAAAAATAACAAAACAAAACAGAAACCAAACCCCAAGAGGGCAGGAGTTGGATTCTGGTTTCCTTCTGGACCCTGATGGATGTGATTAGCCACACCCAGCCTTCCTTCTGTATTTACTGATCTTTTTTTTGCAAATGCCTGTTTCCTGCAGACGGCTTTGAATTCTTCTCCAGTCTGTAACAGGTCTTTGAGGCAGTGTGGGACTTGGGGCACACTCCACCCCTCCCCGTTCCTCACTCCCCCAAATGGAGATGAGGGCTGGGACCAGGACAGTATTTCAGAAACTGTGGGGTTTAGGCGAATCTCCAGGGATGTATTGTTTAAATGCAAATTCTGACTCTTTGGGATCCTTCAGGGAGCTGAGCCTCTGCCTTTCTAACAAGCTCCCAGGTGATACCAGGATGCTGCTGACAGTAGATGGTACTTCGGGGAACGAGGGACTGAATGAGCTCGGAGTTTCTTCCAAGCTCAGCGATTCTCTAACTCTGTTCACTCTCATTTTCAATAGTTTTCTGTGACTGTGCCTGCACTTCTGGGAACACAGGCTCTTGTTGAAAGAGAATGATGTTATGAAGACCTGCAGTTCTGAATCTCTGTCTGGTGCTTAGTATTTACGGCAGCCCCCTCCCCAGCCCCATCACCTGCAGATCCACACAACGCACAATGCACCAACGCACGACGCACACACATGTGCACACCAGTTCTGAGGCATGTACGTTTATGAAACAAAAATACTAATGTCAGTGCCAATCTAGTGTGGTTTGAAGAGTGTATGACACCTACCCTTGGGGCAGGGCTGGCCTTGTGGGTACATAGCCCCCCAGGAGGAATCTAAGGGGCTTGAGGACCTCACTTCCCATCTTTCCTCCCCCCCCTTTGCCTATGTAATTGGCAGCATCTAAAATCCCAGGAGTTGCCTCATTCTTAGGACGCTAAGGAATTTCTGTTAAAATGACAATTTCTCAGCCAGAAGAGATTCTTTAATTTTGCCAGAGCTCACTTGATTGAATTCTCTTCCTGAATTTCAGAGAGCTCTTGCTTTTACAGATGAGGAAACGGTGACCTAGAGAGGGAGAAGGACTGGCCCAGGCCACGCTGTGAGCCTGTCACTGAACCGCAGAGGATAAGCCCAGTGACTGCTGGCCTGCCAGAGGCTTTGCGTCTCAAGTCAGGCCCAGGCAGACAGCCCTGGATCGTGTTTTGAGAATCATCGACATAAGGGCTTTGGATCATGCAGATGTTGGTTTAAATCTCAGATCATTTATAAAATAAATGTTTATTGATCACCTACTATGTGGTAGGCTAGAATGTCACTGCAGTATAGTGAGATTAGCGCCAATTGTATACCAATTGTATTTATTATCATCGTTACTCTGATACTCCTGTCCCCTGTTCCATAGGTTTCACATGCACTTGATTCTCATAGCAACTCTATGTGGCAAGTACTATTATGACGTTCCCTAGACAGAGGAGAAAAGTGAAGACCAAAGAATTAAGTAAACTGTCCGAGGTCACATAGCGAGTAAGTGGCAGAGCTGAGATTTGAATCCACGATGTCTGGGACCACAGTTGACGCTCTTAAGCACTGTGCCATGAGCTCCCCATTTATGCCTCTGATTCCTCCAATGACCCCACACCAAAGAAGATAGCAAGGCTTTGTCACTCCTTTTCAGAGGAAGAAGTAGAGGACCAGAGAGGTTTGCACCATCACGCAGCTCCTGGGAGGAGTGAGGGCTAATGTCTGAAACTAGGGTCAGGCGACTCCAGAGTTTAGGCTCTGAACACTGAGCTGAGCCACCTAGGGCAGGTCAGCCACATTATCTCTCTGTAGAGTCATCTGGAAAATGTGAGCCACGCTGTCTACCTCTGGAAGTTATCGTTAGGACTAAATGGGTTAGTAAACCTGAAGAGATTGACCCAAGGCAGGGTCAAATAGTGAGAAATTACGAAAGGGTGAACACAGTGATTAAATCTTCCTGTGACCCTCCTTTCTCTCCCACTATTGGGGTATCCTTCCCTCATATTTAATAAATCAGCATTTCCAGTATGCCGAGAGGGCAGTGTTCATTCTGGAAGGGAAGCTGCTCAAATGGTGAGTTTTCAGGCAGTTTGGAGTGGACAATTCTTTTTTTTTCCCCCTTTAATTTCTTTTGCCACTTTATTGATATATATTTCATAGACCATAACTTTCATACAGTTCAATGGTTTTTAGTATATTCACAGAGTTGTGCAACTATTACCACAGTTCTAATTTTGGAACATTTGCAACACCACCAAAGAAACCCCCATTCGCATTAGCAGTCATTTGGAACAGACAATGTTTAGCCTGAAGGGAGAAGCTGCTCAAACAGTGGTTCCAGTGGCAGCTTGGCAGGACATCTGGAGTGAGCTGGAGAATGCTTCTCAAATCCTAGCCCAAGAGCAACTGCCTTTTCTCAGCCACTAGAGAGAAGGTCCCAGGCACGATGTGTTCCTCTTACCACCTTAAGGTCCAAGAAATAAGTTTTTCTGTAGAGAGTGGAGCGGGGGCTGCCAGGATGTTTTAGAAAGTGGGGGGCAGGTGTAGGAGGGGCCAACTATCTCCCAAGAGAAAGATGGGACAGGAAGTGAGGGTGGAGGAGGAGGGGAAGGGGGGGCAGGGCTGTGTTTCAGTATCTACCAGTTATTCTCCCCACTGCAGCCAAAGGGGTCTTTTAAAATCTGAGTTGGACTGTGACAGTTTCCTGCTCAGGACTTTCCAATGGCTTTGCTTATCTTTTGGAATAAAACTCAAGAGTCCTTAAGAGTCTTCATGGACTCCCAGCCTCAACCCATGTGAGCTTCCCTTTGCTGTCTTCTTTAGCCTTGCTGGTGGCTCTCCTGGGTCCTCCACTGGCCTCTGCCAAATATAAAAATGTGTACTCTCCTGGGGGACAAATTAGAGAAATATTTTTGTTTCCTCAGCTGAGTTCCCTTCCTTCCCTCTTCCTCCCTCCCTCCTTCTCTCTCTCTTTTGCACGACCTATGCAACGGAACACAGCCGTCCTGCCTTAACTATGCCAAGACTCTAAACAGATAAGATTTGAAAATCTGGGAGAAGTTGAAAGAGCATAGACTCTGATATCAGATAGGATTGGAATTTCAGCTCTGCCACGTGCCAGCTGTGTGATCTGGGGAGAGTAATTCAATCTAAAAATATCGAACAATTCCCACCTTGGGGTAAGGAGAGTGTTATGATGATCAAGTGAGATGATTCACGTGCTGTGCTTGGCTCCTGTGTTTGATCAATGGCCCTCCCTTCCTGTGTGGCCCTGGAGCTTCTACCTCCATTTAACAGAGAATCAGTGATGTTAGCAGAAGTGTGTGCGTTTTTCTTTAAGAAGAAAATAAGATAAATATCTTTTATATGCCTTTGCTCACTACAAATGCTTCTCTCCATTTTTACCATCACCAACCTGGTTGAAGGCTGAATAACAACAAATTGCTAATTTACACCCACCCTTTTCCACTCTTGCCCTTCTGATGCTTTCAGAAGTCACAACAAAACATTTTAAAAACTAAATCTTGCCATGTCATCCCCCACTCTACCATCTGCATCAAATCCTGCTGAAGTACTGTTGTTTATTCTCTGGTCTCAGACCAAATGCCAAAGGCTCAGAGAGGCCTTCCAGGACTCAATCAGTTTGAAGCACAAAGCTATAAAGATGCATCTAATGGTTTAAGATAGTCCACTTAATGTCCCATGTCAGGAAATGGACCAAAGCTCCCAAGGAAACTCACCGTAAATCCAAACACAGTCTGGGCTGGTGATCTTGCTTCCGCACTGGGCCAGGAGAGTCATTGGGCAGTTCTAATTGCACCCAAAGATGTGATTGAAGCTAGAACCTCAATGGTCTCTGTCACCTGGCCCAGTGTTCTGCTTTGGGCATAATGGCTGGGAAGAGAGTCTGGACTAAGGGAGTCATCATCACGGAGCCCGATATGGGGCAGGGAAGACAGGCTGTGCCAGACAGCTATGAAACAGGGACACTGTGTGGTGATGGCAGGAGCAACAGTCCCAGCCAATTGATGACTGTACTGGCAAAAGTCTGTACAGCACCACTATTCAACAGCGCCACCATGTGGCAGTCCAGTGGCATATATATTCTCTAGACTACATGGCATTAGGAATTTGGACTAAGAAAATCCCAAGGATGCTTTGAACAACGAGACTTTCTGCTAATGTAGGCATGTGGGGACTTCAAGAGATTAATTACAGAAATAAAAAGAAGTGATTGTAGCTGTGCTGTACTCTGCTGCTGCAGGCCGCACTGGTTACAGCCAATGAATAAATAAATGAACAAACATAAAACAAGAAACGATACCAGCACAAGGGGAAAAAAAACAACAGAATTTTGGTTTTTTCTTTTCTTTTTTTTTTTTTTTTGTGAAGCATATAGGGAAATATCTTGGTTACAACTGAAACACAATTTCTGGGGAAAACGTGCACACAGCCTTCACCCTTGTAAGAAGCTCATAATCCCTAAAATACACACCACACACTTTTCCAGTGAGCAAAGTTCTCCACGTTTACATCATTTCTGAGTATGAGTTCAGAGAAGTTTGTGAGGGGTTTCTTAGTGAAGAGGATTCCCTGGAGAAAGGCGGCCTGTGGCTCGAGGCCCATCAGGAACAGGTGCCGTGACAGCCTTCCACACCCCCCGCGACTTCAGTCATGACGAACATCTGCACCGAACAGCAGGAAATTCTAGGGAGAGAGGGGAGGTGCTGTCATGCACCCCTGGTTTGTGGGTGGGGGGCTGCCTATGGAGCAGAATGGGGGCTGCCCGCCGAGGGAAAGCCCAGGGCTGGTGGTGGGGGCCTTCCGGGTCTGGTCATTGGGGTTTGCACATCAGCAGCTGCTGATGCTAGTGGCTCTGTCAGCAGCGTCTCTGGCAGCAGCTTCCTTCCAGGCGCGGAGCCCCCCGGGGCTGTTTTGGAGGCCTGCGTTTATCATCGCTGTCTCCTGGCAGCTCAAGAGAGCCCTTGCTCCAATCAAGGCTGCAAAAGCACTTCTCTTTGCTCCTTTGTGTCCTTCGCTCAGAATTTTCAGAAACCAAGAAATTAAATTGTGCCATGGGGTCTTAATTTTTTTTTTTTAATGGATGAACTTAGTAAAATGTGGGAAACACAGAGAATGCGTTTTCTCTGCTCTTGTGGCTATTTTTAAAAACTGGGGATTGATTGATGACATTGATGGCAAGGGAGAGTGAGGAGGGTGATGTGGAGGCTTCTCATGAGTTATTGGGAAAGCCCTTGACCAAGGTAAGGTCTGCTGTGCTGGGGGATGGTTTTGTTGCAAAGATAACAGCTTTGTTGGGACATGCTGGAAACTAAGAGAAGAAAGCATGCTAGGGAGAGGGGTCAATGTCGAGTGCCGATGGAGGTCAGACTGGGCAAAAGCCACAAGGAAGCCTTCTGTGCTGGGCCTAAACCTGCCAGACACTGACTACATGTGCCTAGCATGATTCTGGGTGCAAAAGAAGACGTGTGTTTGACATAGATTTGCAAACTATTTAAATATGGCCAGGCACGGTGGCTCATGCCTGTAATCCTAGCACTCTGGGAGGCTGAGATGGGTGGATTGCTTGAGCTCAGGAGTTCGAGACCAGCCTGAGCAAGAGTGAGACCCCATCTGTACTAAAATAGAAAAAACTAGCCAGGTGCTGTGGTGGGTGCGTGTAGTCCCAGCTACTCGGAGGTTGAGGCAAGAGGATTGCTTGAGCCCAGGAGTTTGAGGTTGCTGTGAGCTATGATGCCATAGCACTCTACCCAGGGCAACAGAGCGTAACTGTGTCTCAAAAAAAAATTTTTTTTAATGCACTCACCTTATAAGAAGCTCTTTGGATACTATATGAGTTCCATTTTTGTCGAGTGTAGTGTGGGAACGAGGCAGTGATGGTTCAAAGTCGGGAGCCCGGCTTTGAAACTGGACTTCATTTCATACTGTGTGGCTTCTCTGAGCTGTGGTCTTTCTACTCTGTTCATTAACAGCACCCACATCCCAGGGTGATTGTGAGGGCGGAAAGCACTTGATACATGGCTTGGCGTAAAGGAAGCGTTCCAGCCATAGGTCACCATTGTGGGAGATTTGTCAAAAAGGAGACGTTGCACACTCACCTGGTGAGACTGAAACATCAGGTTGTACAGCCGGACTTGGTCAGGCATCGGGAGAGGGAAACCTTTCTGCAGCCGCTCTGTGATGGAGAACAGCGGTGGAGACCGGGGGTTGGGAGGAGGCCAGAGAGCCAGGGTAGGCAGCCCCTGTGGACCTGCGTGCTGGCCTGCAGTGGGGACTCGGCAGAGGTGCAGGTGCCTGAAAGGAAGGCTGCCCTGGAGCGCACCCCTCCCGTCTGTTGTTCTTCATCAGCCCCAAGCCCACTTCCGGGACCTCTTCCCCGTGACTGCCCTGCTGAGGGTGCAGCCCTCCCAGTGTACACTACATCTGTGCATAGCCACGGGCCAGCTGCTTGCAGTGGTGTGGGCAGAGCATGGACGTGTGATTAAGGGTATCCATGTGCATGTGTTCACGAACCCCCTCAATGTAGGACGAGGGCAGAGATGGCCAGGGTCAGCTCCCCTCCCATTCTGATGTGGGACTCTGAGAATTCGTAATTTGAACCTAGTCTCCCAGGTCATTATGAAGCTACGTTTGTCAAGGGAGAAAAATGGATCATATTCTATATAATAATTTGCTGGATTAATTTTGAATTTCTAAACATCCTAGTCACATGGGCCTCTATTGTACTCGCGCCCCCGGCTCTCAGGGGTTAGGGGCAAGCCTGCCTAAAGCTCCCCAGGCTAGCAGGAGACCCCCCTGTCCTTTCCCCAGAGTTGGAAAAAGACCCTAGGCTCTGGCTTCAGAGCTGAGATCAAACCTGAGCTCTAGCTCTTGCCTGCCGTGTGACCTGAGGTAAGTCACTAGACCATTCTGATCTTCCATTTCCTCCCATGAAAACTGAGCCCTTGTCTCATGGGGCTGCTGTAAGGACTGGACACCCGGTGGAGGAGCATGTGGTAGGAACTCAGCCCCCGGGTTAGGTGATATTTAAAGTTCACGTGAGGTGACTACACTCCAGGTCTTACAATGAGGGCTAGGTATCAGGAGCTTCTAGGTAATCAACTTCAACCTCTTTCCCCATGATTAAAAATCAATAGTTTTTCCAAATTTCCTTACTGTTAACCTTGGGAAGCACCAGCGTGGGCATGACATAGTCCATGATAGCCTGCAGCAATTCAACCTGAGAATCAGAAGGAGAATAAGACCCATGTCATCAGGGCACCTTGGGATTAGCTGTCCTCCGAATCCTCCCTTCCACCCAGTGGGGCTCAGTGACCTCGCAGCTGGGAAAACTGCTGAGAGGTGGACACACAAATGATGTGAAAATCTGGCAACCCAGGCAAGGTCACAGAAGTGATTTCTTTTGCTCTAATGGTCCCAGATGTAAAGCATGTTGTAAATTGTAAGGTGCAAGGCCTCAGACCTTATGATAATGATGAGGAAGGTTACCAGAGGGTATTTAAATGTGAAACCTTGGTTAAAAAAATGCATCCTCAGCTGGGCATAGTGGCTCATGCCTATAATCCCAGCAGTTTGGGAGGGCAAGGTGGGAGGACTGCTTGAGCTCAGGAGTTTGAGACCAGCCTGGACACATAGTGAGACCCTGTCTCTATAAAAACTAATAATAAAAAATATGGGCATGGTGGTGCATGCCTGTAGTCCCAGCTACTCAGGAGGCTGAGGCAGGAGGATCACTTGAACCTGGGAGTTGGAGGCTACACTGAGCTGTGATCATGCCACCAGGACTCCAGCCTTTGCGACCGAATGAGACCCTGCCTCTAAAAGAAAAAAAAGCATTCTCTCAGACATTGCAGGGTAGAAGGCAAACTGAATCAACCTTTTTGAGGGCTATTTGGCAATGTTCATCAAAAGCCTTAAAAATGTGTGTGCTTTTTGGGTGGCAAACATGCCTCCAAGACATTTATCCTAAGGAAATCATAGGGTATAGGGAAAAATTAGATACAAGGATGCTTACCAAGGTGATAAATTTTACCAACACAATAAATTAAAAGCAACCCACATGTTGAACAATAGGGAAATCACTTGGGGGAAACCATGATACTTTGGTACTAAAAAATATTATACAGCTGCTAGGAATGATATTGTAGGCCTGGCGCGGTGGCTCAAGTGTGTAATCCCAGCACTCTGGGAGGCCAAGGCAGGTGGATTGCTTGAGCTCAGGAGTTCGAGACCAGCCTGAGCAAGAGAGAGACCCCATTTCTAAAAATAGCCAGGTGTTGTGATAGGCACCTGTAGTCCCAGCTACTTGGGAAGCTGAGGCAATAGGATTGCTTGACCCCAAGAGTTTGAGGTTGCTGTGAGCTACGATGCCACGGTACTCTTCTGAGTGACAAAGGGAGACCATCTCAAAAAAAGAAATATAATATCAACATAGATATTTATGATAGATTTTTAAGTGAGAAAAAGCAGGCCATAGAAACCACATAATTCCATCTTTTTAATGAAACAGGTATAATAAAAAATCAGGAAGTATATGCTCCAAATTATTAAATAAGTAATGAAAATATGGATGGTCTTTATTTTGCAAATCTGTAGGTTCTGATTTCGGTCTAGTGCATATATTTGGCTTCAGTAATAATTAAAAAAATTCAGAAATAGTATAAAACTCTCAGGACAACTGCATGTAGTGTGACACTTACAACTTATAAATATGTATGTTTTTGTTTCTGGAACAATTGATTTTCCTTCCCTGGGCTATAATTCCATGGCCTCACCGCATGTAGTGCCCTCCTTCCTACAAATTCTGGGAACTTTAACTTTTTATTTTCTGCAGAAGCAGATCACCAAGAGAGCTGTGGCACCAGTAAATCTATGAAAATGCAATGAGGTTGTATTTGATACTCCCATTTGTTGTAATCTCATTAGGTGGAAATGGCTGGCTGGATTTTTATCAGATTTAGAGGGGACCGCTTGGCTTACAAGGCATTCATTTGGTGGGGAACTTGGGGGACATCTCATGGATCTCAGGAAATGTTCTACAGAGCAGTGGAAATTGGGCTTCAACCAGAAGACCACTGGAAGATTTGGGCCAGTGTAGTAAGACCCTGGACAGAATTAACACATCGTGGTTTCTGATGTAAGATGAAAGTGTGGATGCTCTGGTCAGTGGTGAATAGCATGGGCAACTACTCGCTACTTCCCCCGGCATCTCCTCCAGCGCTGCCACAGACGGGCAGGCCTCCTCAAGGATGGGCAGAGATTCCCAAGGGGTGGTGGAATCATCCACATGGGCTGGGGTGACCCTGCTTCTCCCCTCTCACTGGGCTTTCCTTTCTCCCTCTCAGCCAGCGGCCTTTCATTCAGCTGCTCCCTCCAGCCCCCAGTAGTCATCCTGGCAGCTCCTCCCTCAGCACACACATCAGATCTCCCACCAGTTTCTATCCAAATCTACTTCCAAAACCTGTCTGCAGTCTACCATCTCGCTCCCTCTTCCTGGCAGAGTCCCAGTGCTCACCATCTCACCCAGACAACTACACCAGCCTCTCCACTGATCCTGCTGGTCTGTAGCCCACTGCCCCTGCCCCAGCCAGGGGGAGCTTCTATGAAGGTGGAAATCAGATCCTGTCCTTCCCTACAGGGAACAGCACTCTGGCTGCTCACCGAGGCCCTGGGTGAGCCAGCCCCTCTCCATCTCTCGCCATATTGGCTTTCTCCACACTTGTTCCCACTACAGGGCCTTTGTCCCTGCTGGTCCCTCTGTTAGCTCCTTGTCATCCTTCAGCCCCCGAAGTATCACCTCCTCAGAGAGGCCTTTCATGGTCATATCCTCCAACCCGGTGTCTTTCAACATTTTTTTTTTAATCTCACGGCACACTTGAACCTATATTAAACTTTCACAGCACACTTCTATTGATCAAAACATACAGGAGTAAAAAAAAAAAAGAAAGAAGAAGAATGTACTTGCTGTGCTTTGAACTTCTTTGGAAACAATTTAATTAATGATCTTTAAAAATTTTTGTGGCACACCTTAAGATCCTCTCACAGCAGACTGGTTGAAAATCACTGCTCTAACCCTTAATTCTCCCCGTGGCTCTCTAGCCCACGCCCATGTTGTTTTTCACAGCTGGTCTGTCTCCCCACCACCAGGTAGGGCGGGCGCTGAGAGGCGACGCTTTCCTGCTGTGTTCATCAGCATAAACCCACACCTGAACAGTACCCAGCACGTCACAGGTGCTCAGTAAAGTTTGTCCAGTCAGCAAATCTTTGTTGGGCAGATTTTTCTGTGCAGGATTGTGCACGTTTTTTTTTGTTTGTTTGTTTGAGGCAGAGTTTCACTTTATCGTCCTTGGTGGAGTGCTGTGGCGTCACACGGCTCACAGCAACCTCCAGCTCTTGGGCTTATGCAATTCTCTTGCCTCAGCCTCCCGACTAGCTGGGACTACAGGCGCCCACCACAACACCTGGATATTTTTTAACCTGCCACCCTTGGTATATGGGGCCGCTGCCCTACCCACTGAGCCACAGGCACCGCCCGTGCATGTTTAATCTCATTTGAACCTCCCTATGTCTGATATTCAGAGAAGGGAAGTGACTTGCCCAAGGCCCTGCTCAGGTCTCTTTGCCCAGGGGGCTCCTCCAACCATTAATTCACAACCAAATTATATGCAAAGGAACCTAAGTAATGCCAAGAGCTGTTTAAGGTCCCCCAGATTAGAAGGAAGGTGCCACCTGAGGGCTTCAGACTTACCGGGAAGGGGTCAATATTCGAGTGCCTCAGTTCCAGGAGCAGCCTGTGATAAGGGGAGGAGGAGAGTGAGAACCCAGCTGCTGGGGGGAAGGGCTCCACTCTACCAGATTGCCTGGTTTGCCCACCCCCCTTTCCTCTGGTCACAGTCCCCATTTTTCCTTTGCGGACTCTGTACCTTCCCTGCATTGTTAGTGCTGTTGACTGTCTGGCCTGAGCTGAACAAAGCACAGGGTCCAGCTCTCCTGCCAAAGTAATCACTGCAAGGATGGACCTGGGACCTTGCTGGGTCCTGGACTTCTGCTAGGAATATTGAGAATAAGGTACTCTCTCTTCTCAAGAAAAATAAGGAAGCGACCAGTGACTATCTTCCCACCACTTGGTGACAGCCTGGTGGGGAATAAAGCCAGCAGAGGACAGCAAAACCAAAAGAAAGGGAAAGTCTGATTCCAAAGGACATCATTTGAGCACCCGGCTCCACCCTTGCCTGAAACCCTGGGGCTTTTCATTTGCCTGAGCCAATAATCTATCACCCCCTTACAGCATTATGGCATTTGAACAGTGATCTCTGAGAAAAAGGGGGAAATGTGGCCATTTATTAAACTCCTGCTATTCCCTGTGTTGGGTGCTTTATTCCACTTAATCATAATCCAAGAAACAAGCGCCACCAAACTGTCATCTTACAGATGAGGAGACTGGACAAGCAACTGTTCAAGGTCACACAGCTGGTAATTAGCAAAGCAGGATTTCAGACAGGTCTCCCTGAGGCCAAAGCCACGGTTGTCTCCAACAAACACTCTGCCAAGTTTGAAAACTTGCTCCTGCTCCCCAAGAGACAGTAGCCCCAGGATTCCCGCCCTACGGATTGTCATTCCCCATCCCCCAACCCTCCTTATATTTCAGAAAATCTGTGTTCTGCCAACACCCAGCTGTATCCTCTCTGGCTCTTCTACTGGAAAGGCCCACGGGTGTTTCAGAAAAGTGAAATCCCACATGTTTCTGAAGCAGTAACACTTGTCACAAGGATGCCGAGAGAAACGAGCAGCATGTAAACCTCAGGAGCCAGCCTCAAGGTCAGGAAGGAGAAGGGGGAAACAGGCAGGGAGGTGGGCCGGGACTCCTGGGAAACAGCTTGAACGTGATGGAAAGGCATTACCCAGCCTGCAGGCTGGGGTCGGTCACATCTACCCTGTGCGTCTCCAGCTCTCTCTCTCCCCCTCTTTCCCTCTGCCTCTCTGAGTGTCTCCTGAATGTTTCTCCCTGTCTCTCTCTCTCTGTCTCTCCCTCCATTTCTGTATTGCTTTCTTTCTGTATATGTCTCTTTCCCTCTTGCTTACTGCGCATTTATTATATCCCTTAACGTTATATCCCTTATACACCTCATTGCTTAATAAGATCTCATTCCTCCTCACAGTGATGCTGTCGGCACAGAATAATTTGGGGGCTGGTTTTACACCCAAGGAAACTGGGGTTTGGAGGGTTCTGGTGCCTGCCAAGTTGAGCTGCTCTTCAAACGCAGGCAGCCTCCATGGCAGGGCCCGCACTCCTAACCACAGTCTTCACTGCTGGATTCAAGCCCAGGTCACATGGATTGCGGAATTTCCCAGACAGGGATGGTTGCTGAAGTCCTCAGGGTGTGGTGAGAAGAAGCTGAAGTGGGATTTCCAAGTGCAAGGAAGGCCAGGGGTATGGGTGGCTGGGCACCGTGTGGCTCGCTGTGGCCCATCAGCCATCCCTTCCCAGGCCTGGGCTGTGCTGGGACTGGCAGTGTCCCAGTGAGCAGGACCTTCAGTGCTAAAACTGGGACCCTCCTGTGCAAACTGGGATGATTGGTCACCCTGTACTGTGTGACTGTGGGCAAGCCGCTTTGTCTCTGAGCATTAGTTTCACTGTCTACAAAACGGGGATATTGTGCTCACTGTACACTGAGGGATGATGGGGAACAGGAAGGCAACAACACTGTGCTATGTTTATTGTAAGACCATTGCTACCCCATGGACACTGAGAGTGGATGGCAGCCCCCTTGTCCCCACAGGGTAACTTACCTGTCCAACTTGAGCTTTCCAATAAGCCTGTTGTATTTGGCACTAATCTCCAAAGAAGCGTTCGTGCTCTGCAAAGTAACAACACAGGTGGAGGGCCCCACCCCAGGGGCTGGGGTTTTCCAGTCCTCCAAGACAAGGAAAGTCAGCTTTACAAAGGCTTGGAAGCGTCGCCCACAGCACTGGGTCAGACTCACAGAGCCCGAGGACTGGGAAGATTTCCTTGGGCCTTGTGGCTGTTGCGTTCCTATTATCAGCCAATTTCCATTTTCTCTGCCTCCCCCCCTTTCTGGGGCCATTCCAGAGTCCCAGGTCACTCCTGGAGGAGCCGTGTGAGACAGACCTCAGGGCTGGAGTCCGGGCCAGCTCTATTCTCACAAGCACTGACGTTTCTACCTCAGCTATCCTGTGCAGTCTGTGTGACTTTGGTGACCCCTCAGACCCTATTCTATCTGCAGACTGGACATGCTTGCCAAAGAGGCCTCTAAATGCCTCCATGAGGGGAGAGAGTCTGGTCCACATCCCCAGTGGCCATAGCAGGGGATACCAAATATTAGCAGAGTGATGGGGTGATCAAATGAATGGTCACACAAACCAACAGTAGAGTGAAAACCTGGATGAAGGATTAAAAAATACATAAATGAAGAAATAAACAAAAATAGGCAAGGATGAATCAATGAATGTACAATTGAAAAGGGGCATAAGTAAATGAATTAATGGAGAATTGGATAAATGGACGCATGTTGGAACCAGAAAGGGTGTGGAGCATTTCAATGATCTAATGAATGCTTGAATGAATGATTACTGGTAATTCAAAGAACAAATGAATGAATGAGCAAATATACAAGTGCGCAATTGAAGATGTAAGTGAATGAATTGACACAGTACAAGTTAAAGCAAACATGGAGTGAATGAATAATTGAATTAATAACTAAACAAATGCACACATGAATGGCTAGGTGGGTGAATGCCGGTAGGGGCCAGAGCGGTGGAGTTGCTCTGGTCTCAGGCTCTGGAATCACACTGTCCAGATTGGAATCTGGCCAGGATTGACACTCAGTCTCTTAACCCCAAGGACAGTGCTCTGGGCACTACCCAGGACTCCCCCTCTGCCCGTACTTAGGAACAGCTTACCATGCTAAGCAGGAAGAGGGAAGCCAGGGAGGCATTAGGGAGGACAGCAAAGGCCTCGATGTCCAGGACAGGGGTGAGGACAAGGCCGGAGGGCTGCATGGACACGTGTGGTGGGGAGGAGACCGAGAGGGCAAGGTTCATGTTCATGTTGGGGAACATCTTGGCCACCTACAGCACCCAGGGGAGATAACCAATAAAAAAGAGTAGTTTTTGGTAAAATGTCTCCAAATAACGTTTTGCCCTGCCCCTATTTTAAACACCTCCAATAGGTTCCCATTGCTCATAGAATAAATTCTAAGACTGCACAGCCTGGCACCCTCCCAACCTTACTTTACACACCTCTACTTTTGGTCCTCAATCTCTGGCCACATGGAACTCTCAAACACAACAGGATTTCTTGCCATTTAAAACCCTATGCACTTCCTCTTCCCTCCAGTTGAAAGCTGTTCACCCATTTGTACCGAGCTTGGCTCTCTCCCTTTCTTCAGGCCTCAGTGTCGTAAGAGAGCAGATTCAGGAGACATTAAGGAGGGACTTGGTGACCCTCCTCCATCTTTCCTACCCACTGAGCCTTCCCCAGGTGAACTCTGGTCTGAGTGAAAATAATGTGACTTCTATACAAACGCAGCTTCAAGACAATACCCCTGGGGACTCCTGCCAGCCATACCTCAACCAGTACTTCTTTGTATATAAATTTTGGAGGGTACCACCACTGGAGAGGCTGTTTTGAATAGAATGTGTCCCTCTAATTCATATACTGGAGCCCTAACCCTAAGTGTGGCTGTATTTGGAGATGGGGCCTCCAAGGAAGTAACTGAGGTTAAACAAGGTCGGAAGGACAGGGCTCTGATACAATAAAATTAGTGTCCTTTAAGAAGAGCACCAGAGGGCGGCGCCTGTGGCTCAAAGGAGTATGGGGCTGGCCCCATATGCCAGAGGTGGCGGGTTCAAACCCAGCTCTGGCCAAAAATTGCAAAAAAAAAAGAAGAGCACCAGAGAGCTCTCTCCCACACCTCCCATGCATGCGCTAAGGAAGGCTGTGTGAAGAGGATACAGCCAGAAGGTGGCCATCCACAAGCCAGGAAGAGAGCCCTCATCAGAAACTGAATCTGCTGGCACCTTCACCTTGGACTTTTGATTTAAGGAACTATGAGAAATAAATTTCTGTTGTTTAAGCCACCCAGTCTGTGGTATTTTTATGGCAGCCTAAGCAGACGAAGACAGTGGTCTTCCTCAACCATCTTGTCTAAAGTAACCTCATCAATCTGTTGGTTTTACTGATTATTTGTGTACTTGAATGATATTTTTCTCTCCAGTGGACTGGGAGCTCCAGAAGGGCAGGAATATGATCTGTTCTGTTGGGTTCCCAACACAGGGCTCCAGGCACATGATGGGTACTGAAAAATATTTACTAAATGGATAGGAGTCCATATCCACCTCACGCCTGGTGGCCTGGGCACTTGGAGCCTTTCTCACTACTGGGAGAGGCTGCATAAGGCCACTTCCTCTCTCTTATGCTGGGTTGCCTCTGGATGGGGTACAGGAGTGTCTCATCCAGTTCTCTCATTCAGTCTCAGCAGAACCCCGTCCTTCCTTCCCCAGAATCCCCAGCCCACCTCTTGAGCTGGCTGAGTGAGCCCCTCCGTACCTGGGGCAGGAGGGTTCCAAAGAATTTGGTTGTCAGTCGGAATCTGGATTCCTCTGGAATCTGTAGCAAGAGAAGAGAAAAGAAAAGGCTCTTGGGGCATTAGGTTGTAGATGGAGACCAAATATACAAATGGCAAAGGCCGGATCAGATGTGACCACAGGACACTGACCCACAGCCTCTGCAGCAGCCAGCTTGGAAACCAAAGCACAACTCCTGCAGCAGTTGGCTCAGAGTGGCCAGGATATACAGTCAGTGACACTCGGCTTGCCTCCTTCTTGCCTGTGAGAAAGTCCAATATGTCCTCAGACCAATCTTATAGGGTGCCCCACCTTCAGTGAGCCCACCTCTGGTGCCGCATGCTGCTAAGGCTGGGCCTCAGTGTTAGCTGTCCTGTTCATTGTCCTTACGCTCACAGGCTAGGTGCGTGCTCAGCGCCTCTCATGCTTTCCTTTGATCCTTGTGCCACCTCCCACCATTCAGAGGGAGCTACTGTTACTGGCATTTTACAGATGGGGAAGCTGAGGTTCTGAGAGGTTGAATAAGTGCCCCCAAAGTGATCTGACTAGAAAGGGGTGGGGCTAACATTGGACCTTTGGTCTGGCCAACTCCAGAGTCAACACCCGATCTTCCCCATGAACAAAACTTCAAATGCAGAAGCTCTGCTGGACTCTTAGTCCAGTGCTCCTCCTACACTTACCCACAGCCCGGCCTTACCATTTTATCCGTAAGGATCAGTTTCAAGACTCCAGCCTCTTGGTACACAAGCCCTGCTGTGTTGAAGAAGTATTCAGAGATGCCCAGGTACACCATGCGGTTGTGGTCAGCGGGAAACTCCATCGCTGGTGGGGCATAGGGAGGTGGGATGGGGTCGGAAATCCTGAAAAACTCCCCCTGGGGGTAGAGGCAATAGAGTGAGCCCAGGCATCCTCCAGGAATTATAATTCAACATCTGCATCCCAGGAATAAATGGTCTGAGGACACCGGTCACACACAAAGGAAAATGCAATGATCAAAAATTAATGATAGCATCACACCTCCTGGGTGCTAATTTCTAAGAGATTTTCACACCAACCCTGGGAGAGGTTGTAATTATGCTCATTTTACAGGAGAGGAAGGAGGCACAGGAGGTGAGAGGACTTGTCCAAGGTCACACAGCTGATTAGTGGCAGAGCCGGGAACTGAACCTGGGGATCCATTGAGCACTCCATTGGCTCCGCTTCAACCTTGCTAATGAGCAGAGAAATTGTATCAGAAGAGCAATGAAATTCTGTTTGTTTGTTTCATCTATAAAGTTAGCAAAATTTGAGAAGACATAAATTGCTTTAAGTGTTGTTTGTGTTAACTGATGCTATCCAACTTTTGGTGAGTGTTCTAGGCTTGTTCATATTGTGTAGGAAGAGCAATTGGCAACATGTTGCAAAAGCAGATCATTTATTGAGCTAAAGAATAATGTTGGGCTTAAAAAGGCAAATTAGAGATGGATACATATGGTAGGATACCACTTAAGTAAAATTTAAAGGCCCATAAAAAGTAAAAGAAAAAAAAAAACACAAGCAAGAAGGATACACTCGGATGACATCACCAGCATGGTCACCCGGGGTGGGCCAGGTTTGTGGAGCACTGCCCAACGGGGCCTCAGCTCCTTCTTTCTACAATGTTTCATTTTTACAAAAGAAATAAGAAGCAAATAGGACAAAATGTTAACATTTCTTAAATCTGGGCGGTGGATACTTGGAAGTGTGTAACATTCTCTGTACTTTTGAATCATTTCATTGTTTAAAATCAATGAACCTGACACCTAGGGTATAAAATATGCAACTCTTAAAAATAACATGTACTTGTGAACTGATCAGGAACCACATTCATTATGTACTTTTTAGTGAGAAAAGCCAAGTGCAAGAACAGTGCTTATCCATTCCTGTGGATTATCAGCAAAATCTAGATGACTTGTCCTGTGCATTTATGCGATGAACACACTCCATAGTTTTCAGCAATCACCCCTGGGCACGAGCCCAGGAGGTGCCCGGGGCCTTCTCCTTCACTGTGGATAATTACCCCTTGTTTTTCTCTTTTACTCTGTTGTCTCCCTTAGAAGTATGTGGATGGTTTTAGCATGACATTTAGCTCTGCAATTCTACTTCTAGAAAATATTTGAGCTTGGGTAGAGATACAATTATAAGGATGAGCACTGCAGTTTTGGTTATGTTTGCAGGAAAAAAAAATGGAAAGAGACCAAATGTCCCAGGAGGGGGCAGTGTCCACGTATTTTATCCCAAGCTTTCCACTGAAAGAACCAACGGCCAGTAAGAGGCCTGCAGGAGGACGGTTCATGGAAAGATGTTCATGCTACACATTTCTATTCTGAACTGTTGCAAAGCAGGATATGTGGTATGTCACATGCAAATGTGTCTGTGTGTATTTCTATGTCTATATATGAGGATATACGTGGACATTTCCCCCACGTCCATACTGGGGGTTCTGGGTGTATTTCTTTCTCCATTCCATGGGATGTGCGTGTATTTGTCTCTGTGTTGTGTCTTGACAATGCTTATCTCTGGCTTGCAGGACTTGGGTGATTTCTCTCTTTCTATTCTTTCCTTCCTTCCTGTTTATTTCTCAACTCCTCTGTAGTTTCTAAATGTTCTTTTTTGCATTGAATGTGTTTTGGAACAAACCGGTCAACCACAAGCAAAGAAGCAAATAAATCACCAGTTGCGGAAGGTCGAAAGGCAGCATGGGTTCCAGGAAGTGGGACCTGCTCTGGCTGGGGTGGTGGGAAGACTGCTCTGGGAGAGAGAGCTGAGCAGAGACCCACGTGGAGTAAGAAGCCAGCAGGGTAGAGGTGGACATTGGGAGGGAAGAGAGCTCCAGGCAGAAAGAATAACAGCCCTGAGGCGGGAATAAGCTTCATGTATTTCAGGAAGTGCAAGACCAGGGTGTCTGGTTGGAGAGTGGTGAGTAAGGGGGAAAGTGGCATGAAATCAGACTCCATCCATATATCCATTCATCCATCTGTCCATCCATCCACCCATCCACTCATCCACGCACCCATCCATCCATCTATCCATTAATCCACCCACCTATCCATTCATTCGTTTATCTATTCACCCATCCACACAACCATCCATTTATCTTCCCTTCCATCCATCCATCCAACAAATATTAATTGAGCACCTATTATGTGCTGCATATATAGTAGTGAACAAAGTAGTCACAGCCCCTTCTCTCTCATCATAGGAAGGGAGATAGACTTGAGACAGTGTGCGTGCATGTGTGTGTTTTAGTAACAAAGCAGGATGTGGGGGCAGAGAGCTATGTCAGCAAGAGTAGGTTAGGAAGACCTCTCTAGGGAGGGGATAATCGACCAAAGACTTGAAGAAAGCACAGCAGAGCTTTGTGGCTATCTGGGGGAGAGCACCCTGGGCAGAGGGAATGTTAAGTGCAAAGGCACTGGGGAGGGCAGGCATAATGTGCCTTGGGAAAGGCGGGAGGCCAGAGTGCCTGGAGCAGGGAGAGTCAGAGGAGTGTGGAGACGAGAGGGTGCTGGGGCAGGTAAGAGAAGGAGAGGTCATTACAAGATTGTTTCCAAGGACCAAGGGACTCCTGGGAGGGTCTGAGGGAGAGGCTTGAGGTTATGTGACTCTCGTGTAAGCCTTACCTTCATCTGTACATCCAGGTACTCAGTGGTGATTATTGGGGGTTCCACCAGACGAAAGTCGATCCCAGCCACAGCATCTATTTTGGACTTCACTAGAGAAAAAGGAGATGAACCATGAGACAGCATCCCTGGACCTGTGATGCAGGGTCAGCATCTCCTACAATTGGATCAAGAACTGTGGTGCTTCTCCAGGAAGCCCTCCCTGGCTCACCTTATGGGAAAATGAACCCACACCCCACATCACAGATATTATCTTGCTCTTCCCTTTTAACAGCCCTGAGAAGAGTGGCTAAAGCACAGGGTCAAGGGCACAGACCCGGGCTTGAATCAAACTTTGCATGACCTTGGGAAAGTCTTTGTACTTCTTCAAACCACTTTTTGCCATTTGTAGAGGGGGTGATACTAGCAACTCCCACAGATGCTGCAAGGATACAGGAGAAAATCAAATCCCAGGAGGATTGTTATCAGCAGTGATAATACCCCAGGCCCAGCCTCCCGGGGTCAGTCTGAACTGTTACTTTGTTTCCTACCAGTGGTCAATGAGAATTACATAAATGTTGGCCCCTCCTTTAGCCCTTCTTTCACATGTTAGAGGGGAAGAAACTAAGGCTCAGAAATCCACATTACCTAAGATAGCAGAGGAGGGGAGTGAGAAGGTGGGGCTCAAAGAAAAAAAAATCCTTTCCTTGCCTCATGAAGCCAAATCTTGGGCAGTGAACATGTCCAGGATGGGCCCTTGCACTGGAGGAAGAAAATTCCTCTTAAATGGGCAGAGGAATTTTGTGCCAGCCATGCCAGGCTTTGTGGAGAGGCAGCCTCCATCACAGTTTAGAGTACAGGCTTGGAGTTAAGAAAACATTAACTCCAGATTTGGATCCTGCTTACGCCCCCTGATGGCTTTGTGACCTTGGGCAAGTCTCAGCTCTCCTCCAAGGCTCAGTTTTCTCCCTTGTGAAATGGGGAGAATATTGTCTATCTCAGCGGGGTATGGAGAGGCTGAGAGGGGACCATTTCCTGAGTGCCTGGCACAGGGTGAGCACCTGACCAGAGGGAGACCTCCCCTGCCTGACGCAGCTCTTTGCAGTTTACCAAGTGCTTGGGGGAAGAGATTATTGTCTCCATTTTAAGCACGTGGAAATTAAGTTCCAGGGAAGAGTGACCAGCATCAGATCTCAGGCCAGTGATGTGTCTCTTGCCCCAAACTGCTGGGGGCATTTGGCTGTTTGGCCCCCACAAAGCTGAGAGAACAGGGGTTGTGGGCTGTTTTCCCTCTCACTTCTGGATCTGCCACAGAACCTAGCCCAATGCCACAGGACCTAGCCCAATGCCACCTGACACTTGAAAATAACCTGCTCTGCCCATTCCCACTCAGACCCAGGCCTCCCTGGGGAACTTGTAGGCTCCATCACACCCACTTTGCCTCTATACCCATCTCCCCTTTCTATCCCTTTCTATCCTTGATTCCCATCAGCCCTCACCTGGCAGTTTCTGGAAATAAGGTTGCAGCATAGATGACACAGAATTGGTCACGACTTTGCAGATCTGGGGAGAACCAAAAAAGTGGTCAGTGAGGGTTTCCCAAAGTAGATGATGTCCTTTTGGAATAGTGGTCCAGATATGTTTGCTTTCCTTGAATGTTTTCTTGAAAATTACGTAGCCAGTCAGGTTTCCCTTTTCTCTTTGGCCACCAGGAAGCTCAGAGTCCAACATGTAACTTAGAAATAATAACTGTATGTGACTGCATGACCTACATGTCTGCATTCTATTTCTTAACCTTGTGTGGAACTTTCCTGATGGATATTTATGTTTTCTATTTTATAATGTGGGGTTGTTGTTGGTTGTTGGTCTTTCTTCTGTTTTATCTGTTTGTTTTTTGCCACCTGAGACCCTTTGTGGAATGAAGTGTTAAACAGACAAAGATGAGTTAGTCAATGGTTAGCCTTTGTTTATCTGTGCTTCTGGGAGCAGGGGTAGGCTTTCTGCTTAAGTCTGGGTGGGCACCCCACTTTTGCTGTATACGGTCAGGGAAGCCATTCCCTACTTCCTCCTGACCCTTCCCCCAACCCCAAGACTCAACAGTGGAATAAGCACTGGTCTGAGAAGACCTGGGTTGGGTCACAAGCTGACTTTGCCACTGAGGAAGTTACACCATTTACCTAGACCTCAGTTTTTTCATCTGTAAAATGGAACATGGCAGCTAATATTTCCCCTTTCACTTTCTCTTCTATAATGTGGTCTTGCCGCGCCCCATCAAGAGGTGGAGTCTGTGAGCTCTCCCCTAGAATAGGGCTTGGTGACTTGCTTCTCAGCCACGGAGCACAGCAGAAATAACACTGTCACTTCAGAGGCAAAGGCATAAAAGGCTGTGCATTTTCCACTTTGGTCTCTAGAAATGCTCCTTCTCTGGTCTCTCCCTCTGGGCACACAGTCAAATGCTGTGAGTAGCCCCAGCCCCATGAGGACCACAGTAGCAGTTCAGGGAAATAGTCCCAGCTGGGCTGAGGCTCCAAGACTTCCTAGCCCAGGCACCAGAGAGGTAAGAGAAGAACCTTCCAGAAGATGCTAACCATGAGCTTTTGAGATGAGGCCTGTCGTGGAGCAGAGGGAAGCTCTGCCATCCCTCCTAAGCCTGTTTGATGTCTCAATCCACAGATCCCATGAGCATTAAGTATAGTGGTTATTTTATGACTCCGAAGTTTGAGCTGCTTGTTGTAAAGAAATAGATGGCTGGAATATAGAATTGAAATTACAATCTTCCCTAACTAAGAATTTGGGGCTGGAATGAGCCCCTCCCTCGCCCTCCCCATGTTGCCCTCGCATGGCCTTCCCCTCATTAACTTCAGCATCTGCCCTTCTCTGCCAGGCAGCCCCTGGTGTGGGTGCCCTTTCTCCTGGAAACGCCCCCTCTTCTGTCCTTCCCCCATCTCTTCCCCAGGACTCTTTGTGGGATCTTCTTCCCCCACCCCTGCAAGTGTGGGAGCCCCTCCCTCCTTCTTGCGCCCTGTCCCTTCCACTCATGGACCCTCTCTGAGCCACTTCAGGCATGCGTGTCCCCCATGCAGATGCTGCCAGGGCCCACCCCAGTCCCTGATGTCCACCCCGGAGGTCACCTGCACCTGGGATGAACCGTTCTCTGCAAACCCCAGCTCTCTTCCCTGCCTGAAGACTTTCTCTGCTCAGAGCTCCAAGAAAAGCCTAGGGGGGTACACACCCCAGCTTCGGCACCCCTCTGGGACAGTTCTGAGGTGCATTCCCTGTGATTCTGTCAACTGAGCCCCGGGTGCCCACTCAGTACAGCTGCTTTTCCTGGCCCCTCCCCAGTCCTCCCATTACCTGGGGCCTCCTGATCAACTCCTTGTACCCCTATGTCAGCCTCTGCCTGGGGAGCCTGAGCCAAGGCACCTCCACTGCTCCCACACGTGGTCAGCACTAGTCCTTGCTTTGCAGCCCAGCAGCCCTCTCCTCTGAGCTCCAGCCTGGGGCCGCGCTGCCTCCTGAACAACTGTCCCTGGATGTCCCACATGTCCTACACATCCTGAACCCAGCTCCTCAGGTCCTCACTCTTCCTTGCAGTTCACCCCACCGTGCGTCCCTCTTCTCCTTCCCTACTGCCAATCAAGGTATTTTGCCCGAGGAAAGAGAGGCAGAAGGGGACGGTGCGGCATCGGCATGGACGCTGTGTGTGCACCTGAAATGGCTCAGGAAGGGCAGGAAGGGAGAGAAGGAGAGAATGAGGAAGGGAAGGAGAAAATCTGGTTTCCCTGGAGGTGTTTCTCTCACACAAGGCTCTGGAAGTTCTGAGACCCAGACTGTCATGCTCCAGGAACCTGTGTCTCTTCTTCAAATGGCCCAGGGGCTAGAGGGCAGCACAGCTGCTAGCTAGACCCCTGGGCTGCCCAAGGCATTGTCACCAGCCTTGCTTACCCTCGAGGGCCAACAGATGGCTCCAGACCACAGCAAATGGCAGCCTGGCTGGGAGCTCTTCCCTCCCGGCACACTGTGTGCAGACTCAGGCTCTCCCTTCCCGCAGGCACCCAGCCTGCACTCTGGATTCCTTCCCAGCTTGCTGCTTCACTGTTTCCTGCCCCTCCCAGCATCGCGACACATCATCCATTCACTCATTTAGACCAGTACTCTCATGGGGGCTAGAGAGGGGCCACTTTTAGGTGGTACTGAGAAACAATCGCTCTAATTGTTCCAGCTGTTCAATAGAGCTTAAGCCCCCTCTCATGCTGTTACTTGGTTATACAGACAGTTGAGCTGTGGGTGAGCACATTGCCTGCATTATTTCATGAGTCCTTCCACATCTTGGTGAAGAAGTTTTTGTGCCCCCATTTTATAGATGGTGAAACTGAGGTTCAAAAAGGTGGAATAGGGCAGTGTCTGTGGCTCAAGGAGTAGGGTGCTGGCCCCACATACGTGGCAGGTGGTGAGTTCAAACCTGGCCAAAAACTGCAAAAAAAAAAAGATGGAATAGGCTGGGGACCCATAACTCAGTGGTTAGGGCACCAGCCACATGCTCCAGGGCTGGTGGGTTCAACCTGGCCTGGGCCTGCTAAACAAACAAACAAACAGAAAAAAAAATAGCTAGGTGTTGTAGCAGGCACTTGTAGTCCCAGCTACTAAGGAGGCTGAGGCAAGAGAATTGCCTAAGCCCAAGTGTTTGAGGTTGCTGTGAGCTATGACGCCACAGCACTCTATTGAGGAAGGGAGTAACAAAATGGGACTCTGTCTCAATTTAAAAAAAGGAAGGAATAGGCTCGGTGCCTGTGGCTCAAGCTGCTAAGGCACCAGCCACATACCCTTGAGCTGGAGAGTTTGTATCTAGCCCTGGCCCACGAAACAACAGTGATGGCTACAACCAAAAAATACAGCTGGGCATTGTGGCGGGAGCCTGTAGTCCCAGCTACTTGGGAGGTGGAGGCAGGAGAATTGCTTGAGCCCAGGAGTTGGAGGTTGCTGTGAGCTGTGATGCCACAGCACTCTACCCAGGGTGACAGCTTGAGGTTCTGTCTCAGAAAAAAAAAAAGAAAGGGAATAATTTGCTCAACGTTCCACAGCTAGTTAGGCCTGGAGGCCAACACCAAAATCTAGGGATTCTGACCCTAAAACCCATTCTATAATCCAGTGTGCAGTGCATCTTGACAACTATGCATTGATTTTTCTCTTTTTTCACTTTTGACACCGTATCTTCAGCTAGATGGTTTCACTTGATGGATGTCTCCCTGCCAGCACTTTCAGAATCTTTGACCTTCCCACCTGGATGACTGCACATGCCACCTCAGTGGGCCTCCCTGCCCTGACTCGTGGCCCCTTCCATCCTGCCCATAGTGAACAGGGCAATTGTCCTGAAGCACAGATCTGGCCAGGTCAACCGCTCACCTAAAACCTTTAGTGCCTCCCCATTGCCTTCTGGAGAATGCCCAAGCTCATTTGCCCTTTGAGCTAGGTTCAGGTGATTCTTGGAAACTGATGGTTTATTAAAGGGAATTAGCCAAATGAATGGCCTCTTTTCTTAGCTAAGGAAGCTGGCTTGGGGATTTCAGGGTGTGGGCAGGGTTGGGGGGCACTGCCTTGGGCCTGTCTCTTATACTAGTTCCAGTCTCAAGGAACAGGCTACAATGAGTCCAGGCTTGCAGCTTCATCAATGGCATTTGTTCTGGGAGGGGAGCACCAGGAGGGGTCTGGGGTGGGTTGGGGAGGTGGAAGGAGCCAGCAAGGCTCTGAGGCTACCAGAGCTGTGGCAGGAGAGGGAGGGAAGGGCACTTCCTTAGCAGGAAAGAACGTCAGGGAAGGGCAGAGGGGGTCTGAGCAGGCATGGGTGAAAGTTTGGTGGGGGCGTGAGGGGCGACCGGTTCTTGATCCCTTGGTGGGCTCTTCAGTAAAATAGATGTGAACTGGTTTTGAGTGCAGGACTCCTTTGAGTTTCAAAGGCCTGTAGGGGCCTGGCCAGGCGAGGTGGCTCAAGCCTATAATCCTAGCACTCTGAGAGGCCAAGGCAGGTGGATTCTTGAGCTCAGGACCAACCTGAGCAAAAGCGAGACCTTGTCTCTACCAAAAATAGAAAAAAATTAGCCAGGCAGGGTGGCGGGCACCTGTAATCCCAGTTACTCAGGAGGCTGAGGTAGGAGGATCACTTGAATCTAGGAGTTTGAGGTTGCTGTGAGCTAGGCTGACAGTGCAGCACTTTAGCCTGGGGCAACAGAGTGAGACTCTGTCTCAAAAAATAAATAAATAAATAAATAAACCCAAAACCAAATAAAGGAAATCAAAGTGCTGTAAGGCCTGCTGCTGAGAGGTCTGTGGGAGAGCAGAAGTGTCCAGTGAGGGGAGCTGTGTGTGGTTACTGAAGGCCTCCTGCTCTGACCACGGACGAGCCCCCCCACTCCACCAGCCCTTCCTACCTCATTGTTAATGATGTCTCGGATTGAAGATTCAATTCTTTTGTGGAAGAGTTGGATCAGCCACCTGGAAGTTGACATGTAGGGACATATATGAGGCTCTCCAGATGTCCCTGGGCTGGACTCAGGAAGTGGCCTCATCTGGGAAGCCTTCCTCCCTCCTCCAAATAGACCTTGGCACCCTCGCCCCAGGGCTCCAGCTGCACACAACCCATTAAACACATCTCCCCCTACTTTAGTGACCTGTTTGTAAGGTTATTTCCTTATTAGCTGCAGGGCTGGCTGAGCCCCTGCCTGGGTCTCAGTTTCATCCCTCACCAACTCCTCCTTCTCTGCACACCAGCCATGCCAGCCTGCCTCATCCTGTTTCTGTGCTTCCTCACACCACAGTGCCTTTGCACATGCTGTTCCAGCTACTTAAAACACCCTGTCCCCAACATCTACCTAATTAACTCCCATTTATTCTTTTCATCCTAATTCAAATGTCATTTCATTAAGGAATAATTGGCTTGCCCCCAGACCGGGTCAGCTCCTCCTGTTCTGTGTGTCCCTAACACTTTGTTCCTCTTTTTCTCTGTTCTCATCTCCTTTTGTGATTCTGTGTGAGCCTTTTATTAATGCAACGATTTGGTTCATGGTTGTCTTACTCAATGGACCGGAACCTTTAAGGGAACAGAGCTATGTGGCTGAGTCTGGGGCCAGATAGGCTTAAATCTCACTAGCTATGAAAACTGAGAGTATTTTCTGTCCTCTCTGTGCCTTGGTTTTTTTCTCCTGAAAACGGAGTAACACGACACCACTCTCAGAAACTCATCATGTGATTCGAAGGAGATCTGCCTGTGTTCAAAACAGCACTAGGCACGTGGTAAGCCTCTCACCAATGTTAGCTATTACTAAGTTTTTACTGATCGCTGCGTGTTGCATAACTGCCTTTCAGTAGATTTTTCCTAAATGGATGAATGAATGACGCCTACAGATTTGTGGCCCGAATATAATTGAGTGCATAAAGTACATAGCACAAGCCTGGGGCATACAAATGCCCAGTAAAATCTGCCAAATACACATTGAATGAACAAATTAGGCCTTGAGACAGGGACAGTGTCTGCTTCACCTATGGGTCCCACTCCCGAGGCCTCTGCAGGAGGCCTGGCAGGGAGGTGGCACTCTGGATGTTTTCTGGACACAAGCATGATTAGGAGAGTTCTTCCTTTGGTCCCTCCTCCCGACCACCGCCCCAGAAGGTCATACCCCAGCTTGCTGCCTGAAATGTGCACTTTGACACTGTCGATGGTGTTGTTGCAGCCAGAGCAGGTGATGGTGGGTTTGCCTAAGACAGGGTCACTGCCCAGCTTCAGATCAGCAGAAATGGAGATGCCGTCTATGTTCAGGTCAAAATTGCCACTGGTTTTCCTAAAGGAAGACAAAGGACAGTGGCGTAGAGCAAAGCAATCCCTTTCCTCCCTGCTGCTATGCCAACTTCACACCAATGCTGGAAGGTAGGTTTCACTGCTATCCCCACGACAGAGTGAGCAGGTGGTGTGTAGAGGGAGGAGGCAGCTTGTCCAAGGTCACACAGCAGCTGACTGGTAAAGGCAGGATTCCAACCTGGAGTCTGAACCCGTGTCTACCTGGTAGAACCCTGCTCTTAACCACTGACTTGGGCACTGCCCTTGCTGTGTGGCTTTGGGCATGTTTCTTACCAAGTCTGAGCTTCTCTTTCCTCACTGAGACTCTGAATCGGCAGTTTTGTTGTTGCACATCTCAGCTTTGTTACTAAAAGGCTGAGTGTTTGAAGCCAAGGACTTCAATGAATTAATGCCTCCATTAATTAATTAATAAGGTTAATGACTTCTCCCTCAGGGATGAAATGCATTTTGGAAAAGGCAGTGGACATGAATGTAATTTGTCAACTCTTCTATAAGTCTTATTATTTTTTATGGTGCAATCAATATGTAAAATGACAAACATCAAAGAGCCCAGGTAGAGAATTAGGCCATTCTTTTTTTTTTTTTTTTTTTCAGTTTTTGGCCGGGGCTGGGTTTGAACCTGCCACCTTTGGCATATGGGGCCGGTGCCCTACTCCTTTGAGCCACAGGTGCTTCCTGAGAATTAGGCAATTCTCATTGTGGGGAGCAGACAAACCCAGCAGCCCTTGTGAGGGAGGGCAGGCTCACCCAAGGTGGCTTCTCTTCCCTTTTCTCTCTAGATTCCCCATAAAGGAGACTTTCCTCATGGGACTGGTCAATCTAAGCCACTGTTGCTATTCTGCAAAGTCACCGAGTGAGAGGCAGATGATCAGATGATCAGGGTTGTAGTTTGGATGAGTTGCCCCAATTTTCACCTCTCTGTGCACCCATATCCTTGCTACCACCTATCATGGGGGTGGGCGTTCCCTTGCTATTGATTTTGGGCTTGGCTACATGATATGATTTGGTCAATGGCATATGAGTTCTGAGCCTAGGCCTTCAGAGAACCTGCATGCTCCTGCCTTCCCTTTTTGCACTTTGGTATCACCAAGAACATACTCTGGGAAGCCCATTGGTCCACAAAGGAGGAGGAGGCACATGAGGACCTGAGCCGCCAGCTGAACCCAACCTGGATCAGCTGAAACCCGGCTGACAAGCAGATACATAGGTGACCATTGGTGATCATATATATGATTATTGTTTTGGTGTTTTGTTTTTTTTTTGAGACAGTCTCACTCTGTTGCCCTGAGTAGAGTGCTGTGGTGTCAAAGCTCACAGCAACCTCAAATTCTTGGGCTTGAACAATCCTCCTGCCCCAGCCTCCCAAGTAGCTGGGACACTCTCAGTGTAGTGGTGGTGTAGTGTGCCACTACACCTGGCTATTTTTAGTAGAGACAGAGTCTTGCTCTTCCTCAGGCTGGTCTCTGAACTCCTGAGTTCAGGCAATCTACCCACCTCGGCCTCCCATAGTACTAGTATTATAAGCATGAAAGGAACCTGGCCTTTATGATTGTTGGGTTTTTTGTTTGTTTGTTTTTGAGACAGAGCCTCAAGCTGTCACCCTGGGTAGAGTGCTGTGGCATCACAGCTCACAGCAATCTCCAACTCCTGGGCTCAAGCGATTCTCCTGCCTCCGCCTCCCAAGTAGCTGAGATTATAGGTGCCTGCCACAACGCCCAGCTATTTTTTGGTTGCAGCCATCATTGTTGTTTGGCAGGCCCAGGCCGGATTCGAACCCATCAGGTCAGGTGTATGTGGATAGTGCCTTAGCAGCTTGAGCCACAAGTGCCGAGCCATGATTGTTGATTTAAGCCACAGGAGTTTGGGATGGTTTGTTTTAGTCAGCAAAAGCTAACTGATACAAAGAATACATGAAAGGTTCAGTTACCTTTCCACCCTAAACACATGCACCAACATAGCCTTGCCCGTGTCCTATGAGAGGTGGACAAATGCTCAGCTAGCAACTAGCATTATGTTGAATCTTCTTATATGACAAAATTTTATAGAAACCCTATGATGACATGTAGCGATGGATAAGGGGAAAACTGGAAATTTCTGAGACCCTGGCTCTTATCTCTCCCAAATTCAGCAAGATTACACTCAATATACCCCAAACATGGAAACGTACACGATACTCTTCCGTGCCTTCCATTTTCCGCTCATCCTGACACTGGAGTTGCTGATGGAGAGTTTCAGGCCCACCCTGGGCACCAGTCTTATCTGGGAACTGGGAAGCTGGAAGCCACGGATATCCATACTGCAAAAGAGGAATGCTCAGTCAGCCTCCTGGGTGTCCACACGAAGGCTCCGTTAATGGTTAAAGCAGACTCATCCTCCCACCCTACCCTGTCCTTCACCCATACAATGGAAGGGGAGTCCAAAGCTATGACTATAGTGTTTGGCAAATATGTGGGCACTTGGGCCTTGAAGTCAGACAAATCTGCATTTGAATCCTGTTTCTCAATACACTATTGTATTAGCCTAGGCATATCATTGAATTACCCTGAACCCCAGTGTCCTCATCTGTAAAATCGGCACAATAATCACTACGTCCCAGGATTTGTGGCAGGAAGTTTATCTCCTCGACTATAAACTCTGCACACGAGTGGGATGTGTCTGTCTTTTTTCACTATTGTAGCTTCAGAACCTGCTGTGGCAGACACACAGAAGGTGCTCAAGATAATCTGTTGAATGAATGGATTCTGTAAAGGATATTTATGGGTTTTCTTTCCAGCACCCACATCTCTTTCATGTAACAGAACTGCTATTTCATTTGGGGGAGCCTCTCCCCACAACTGTTCCATACCACTCCAAAGAAAGTTGATGTCCCCTCTGTCTTCAGAGTGTGGAGCTTGTGACTTAGGCTGAGCCAGCTAATGTAGTCTATTCCCTCAGCCACAGTGACTGGCTCAGGAGTGTGTAAATCTTAAGGTTTTTTCTTGAGGTGCAAGGAGAAGGTATTCTACTTCCATGGACTGGGAGTGCTGAGATCAAGGCCGGGAGCCATCTTGCCTCTGGAGGGGAGAATGGGCCTGAGAATTGGGCCTGTCCAAGGATGCTGAGAGGTGGCAAGAGAGAAACAGGCTCCAATGACATCGGAGCCCATTTTAAGCTGAATGAGAATCTAGACTAGTCCAGAGACTTTTAAGGCATGTGGGCCACTAAATTCTGGCTTAGGACATTTTGCACTAGATTTTCTGTCCTTGAACACCCCCCTCCCCCATTCTAATTGATACATGGGCCTGGTGCAGAATTTTTCTGTATCCCCTGGGAGGTCATGGTGGGTGCAGGAAAGACATTTTTTGTGACTTTCACCGTCCTTAGCTTGGGGGCTTAGATACCCTTGGTTTGGAGAAAATACTGGCTCCGGGATCCTAAACTCTGAAAGCGGCAGAGTTTGTGGCTCTGTGATTCTAGATGTTGGGGGCCCCAGAACACTGCAAGTTCAGTATATTAAGGGACAGGCCTCACCTGTAGAAGTTATAATGCCCTTTCCCCAAATGCTTGATTTGAAACTTTCCTGCGTAATCTGGAATCTTGATTCTTTCCAATTCCTTCTGTAGCACGGCCATTCCCTGCTGGCAGACTGAAGGGGAGAAAACAGGGGATGATGGTCAGAGGCAGAGCTGGTCAGCCCAGGCCAGTAGGGCAGGGCCGGCTGTGGACACGTGGCCCCCATCCATAACACAGACAGTGGGACTGGGTGGGTCCCAAACAGGGGTCAGTTAAGGTTTCCTACAAAAGAGTCAGAGAGTAACTGTTTTTAGCTTGGTGGGTCACACTGTTTCTGTCACTGCACGAAAGCAGCCACAGACAACACATGAACAGGTGAATGTGCCTATGTTCCAATAATAATGTTATTTATGTACACTGAAGTTTGAATTTCCTATAAATTTCACATGTGAGATACTGTTCTTCCTTTGATTCTTTTCAATCATTTAAAGGTATAAAAACCACTCCTGGCTCATCAGGCAAGCAAAGATGTGTGGCAGGCCAGATTTGGCCTGTGGGCTGTAGTTTTCTGATCTCTGATTTAAACCATCATCCCCTAGACACCCCTTGCAACATGTGTCCTGCAAGTATTTATTGAATACCCACTTTGTTGCCTGCTCTATGCTATGTCCCCAAAACCACCTCACCTCTGATTTTTGGACTGGCACCACAGGACCTTTGCATGTGCTATTCTTGCTGCCTAGGAAACTCTTCCCTCCCATATTCACCTGGTCAACTTCTGGTCACCTCGATCATCACTTCCTCTGGGAGTCTCCCCTGACCTAGCAGACTAGGATAGGCCCCTTGGTTATCATTCTCAGAATGTCATAGAAGTCCCCTTTGGAGCCTGTAGTCCCATTTGCAATTATACTTTTAGTCACATGACTCTGATTAATGTCTCTCTTACCAGATGGAAGCCCCCTAAACCCACCCCAAGGTCAGCAGCAATGTCAGTTTTATTTACTAATGTGTCCCCTACTGTTTCCATAGTTCCTGGCACTTAGAAACTGTCTAATATTTGTTGGGTAAATACATAAATAAACACCTCCCTGGCAGGAATTCTACCAGCAGTTGTTACGTGGCTAACAGACCATTAAAAGTTAAATGCATCACTTGAGAAGGAGTTAGTACTAAGATAACAGAGCTCCAGCTTTGTGTTTTCCAAAATCCAGTTAGGAAAAAACAATAATGAAATAATAAATTTGTTCAAGCTCTTATTCTGTGCCAGGCACTGTTCTACGCTATATATGTGAATTAAGTTGTTGAATCTTAACAACCTTAGGAAATAGGTCTTGTCACTACCCCGTTTCACAGATGAGGAAGCTGAGGCTCAGAAGTCAAGGGCCCCTGCTCAAAGCCACATAGCTGACAAGTGGTGGAGGTGGGATTTGAAACCAGGCTTTCTGACTCTAGAGCCCATGCCCTGGGGTAGGCCATCTAAGGGGTTAAAAGTAAACAATGGTCACTGCTGGAGGGGAAGGACAATGTGGGGTGGCCAGGATCTGTAAGTCGGTTGGGCCAGGCCTTGAAGGGTCTCAAATGGCAGCTTCTGAAGGCACTAAGGAGCCAATGGTGGTATTAGCGGGCAGCAGAGGGGGATGAACAGATTTGCTGCATTTCAAAAACTCACTCTGATTGCAACATGGAGCACGAATAGAGGGGGAAACCGAGGCTGCTCTGACAGAGCAGGAGTTAAGGCCCTTGGCTGAGCCTCTGCTCCCAGGAAATCATCAGGGCCACCCCAGCTCTGGGTTTGGAGCAAAGGCACACTCCTTCCTCCCAGCTCACATGGGGCCTTCTGTCCACACTCCAGGATTCAGAGATGTTCTGCCTGGGCTAGGCTAGGAATTCAGGGGTCCTGTCCTGTTCCCCAGGAATATACCAGCCAGTGAGGATCTGCCTTCCTCTTGGTCTGTTTTCTCTAGGGCTGGAGCATCACCTGCTGTCCTGCAGGTCATCTCTCTGCCACCAGGAGGCAGCATTATGCAGTCTGTGCTGAGCATCAGCATCAAGTCCAGCCTGCCCAGTTCTCATGTGTGAATATTGATAGTCCCAGTATGTCCTGTCCAGGGTTGAAGTGAGGATAAATGAGATCTTGTGTGTAAAGCTCCAAAGCACAGTGCCTTGGCACAGGTCCCAGCAGATCCCACAGGCTATTCTGTGTCACTTTGTCTTGTCTGGACCCAGATGAGTGGCCTAGGTGGACACCCCTGGGTCACCTGGTGGAGTACAGCACACAGTATGGCTACCAGCCCCTGCACTGGGGACAGCATGGAGGAGGACCTTCCCCACACTTTCCTTCCCTCTGCTCAGCCGCCTCAGCCCCTGGAGGCAAATGGCAAGGTTGAGAGTCAGCTTTGGAGAGAGAAGGGCCTTAGAAGCCTGCGGTGTGCATTGGGTAGGGAGAAGAATGGGGCCATGAGGACCCTTGGTGGTCTGAGCACTGGGCTTGAAGTCCTCGAAAGACCCATGCTCTGCCACTTCCCAGCCCTGTGATCTTGGGCAGCTCCAACCTCACCATCTTCATATGTAAACCAGGGGTAAAGGGGACCTATTTTGCAGAACTGTGAGCATGCCAGGTCTTGGATCTGAAGGGTTGCATACAGTAAGTGCTCAATAAGTGCTCTTTGGGAATGGGAGAGGAGGGAAGGAAGGTATCCAATTACCGTAGTCCAGGCCCTTCTGGGAGATCCTGGCCACAGCGCCAGGGTTGGTAGCTGCTGTCATGGCTGTGCCCACGGCGGCCAGCACCACCAGGAGTGCCCGTCTCGGCGTGTTGTCAGGGCCCCTGGCCATGTCCTCCCTAGTCCTCCACAGCTGCCAAAACCTCAAGGCCTTGGAGGGGAACCAGGAACCTATAAAGAAGCCAGCTGGGGAAATGCAAGTCAGTAGAATGTGGAAAGGAGGAAGGAACCAGGTCGGGGGGAGGGGGGAGGGCAGCTGTGGTTCTCCTTCTTGGTAGGGGCCCCAAGGCAGCCAGAAGTGGAGTCTGGAAGCCTCACAAGTGTGAGTGTGTGTGTTGGTTCCCCTCCCTAAGCACCCCCATCTGAGCCCCTACCCAAATCCCCCCATCTGAGGAGTTAAAGCTGGGTGGTAGGTACATGTGGGTTCATTACACTTTTCTACTTTTGATTTCTTTAGTTTTTCCATAGTAGTAAAACATCAAAGAAAACAGACCTTTTACCATTTTCTTGTCCTGAGACAATAATGTTTACAATTTTGGAGTCTAGTATTTTGACTGTGTCTTTAAATCTCAGCTTTTCCCCTCTGTAGTGGTCTGACCTTACACAAGGCCCTAATCTCTCTGAACCTCAGTTTCCTCTTCTGCAGAGTGGGGAAAAGAATAGTTCTTCCCCCCCCCCCCATGATTGTAAGGACAGAAGGAGCTTTAAACCATGCAAAGCGTTTGGCACAATGCCCCTGCTTACACTATTTCAAAAGTAATCCATCACGTTCATTGGCCAAAATTTGGGAAAGAAACAAGAATAAGAATTACATGTGATCCCCTCTTTCAGAGGCAAGACAATGCCAATGCCTGTTTTAGAGTATTTCTCTCCCTCTCTGCCTTTTGTTGGTAAGAGTAGTGAGATAATCTGTGTGTATTTGTCTTTCAACAAATGGATATGGAATCGCACAGGTCAGTTTTGTAAGTTTCCTTTTTTTCATAAATGATATGTAGCAATGTTCTCCCCAGCAATAAATATTTCATTGTTTCCTCATCCTACAGTCTTCTTAACCAAGAATCTCTTATACATTTTGACCCCTTCCTTGAAGACGGTCAGAGCCCAGGGCTCCATGAGAAGTCTTCTTCCCATAGCCATCCAGCAAGTTGCTAGCAGAGTTGGGATCAAAACACAGTCCACCAGGTGCACCCTGCACCAGCCTGAGTCATTTTCAACCCCCAGCCCAGCTTTCCAGACAGGTTCCTATCTCAACCCCCAGCCCAGCTTTCCAGGCAGGTCTCTGTCTGCTCAGGCCTCTTTCCCTCCCTCTGCAGCAGCCTCAGGCCTTGGGTGGGCAGACACCCCGCTGGGCAGCCTGCTAGGTCTCCATGGTGATGAGAGGAAGGGCAGGGCTGTGGCGAGGCAGTGGACTCCTCTCCTGCTGGGTCCCCATCAGCCCCCTGGTGCCTTGTCTCTCAGACTCTGATGTTATGAAAGTCTAATGAAGCCTGCTGAGGCGGGAGGACTGGGACCTTCTGAAGTTTTATTTTCTTCCTCTTTTCAGTTGGTTCTAAAAGGATCTCCCTCCCTGCTCCCCACCGAAACAATCAGAATGTTGGTTTGCTTAAGAATGAAACCAGTGGCCATGTATAGAGTGCCTACTATGTGCCAGATGCTTTACAGGTACCATTTCCCAGCCTAAGAACAACCTAAGAGGGAGAGCTGAATCTTCCCTGTTGTGGAGATGAGGAAACTGAGTTACAGAGCGATCACTGTCACGGTCATTGTGCCTTTTATGGAGTGAAGACTTTTCCCCCTACCTGGGCAGCTTCCAGGAAGTCTTGTCACCTTAGACTCTCACCCCAGCTCTACCTTCCTCCAAGCAACGGGAGACCCCAGACTCCAACATCTGCATCTGTACATGGGAGATAGCGCTGAGTAGCAGCCAGCATAGATTGATGACTTGTTGTCAAGTTAGATTTTTGAAAAATTACCTTGCTCATTTTTGAACTCCTCCAGCTCTCTTTTCTTTTTTAGAGACAGTCTCATTATGTCACCCTCGGTAGAGTGCCATGGTGTCACAGCTCACAGCAACCTCAAACTCTTGGGCTTAAGCGATTCTCTTGCCTCAGCCTCCCAAGTAGCTGGGACTACAGGTGCCTGCTACAATGCCCGGCTATTTTTATTGCTGCAGTTGTCATTGTTATTTAACTGGCTCAGGCCAGGTTCGAACCCGACAGCCTCTGTGTATGTGGCCAGCGCCCTACCCACTGAGCTATGGGCGCTGCCCCAAATCTCCAGCTCTTTTTTTTTTTTTTTTGTGATTTTTGGCCAGGGCTGGGTTTGAACCCACCACCTCTGGCATGTGGGACTGGTGCCCTACCCCTTTGAGCCACAGGCGCCAGCTCCAGCTCTTAACTACACAAAGTTCCTGAGTCCCCCCCCCCCCACCAACCCCTGGCTCAGGCAGATGTCGCATTGGTGAAGGCATCAGTTAGTAAAGGAGCATTAAGATGAAATCACATGATGATGACTTAAACTTGCCATAAAATTGGAATTTTAAAACAGCTGTCAAGTATCTGAACCTATAGCTTCCCCCGTGGGCTCATGCCAAGCCAAATCCATCAGTGACTTTATCCTTTTCAGCACTGCCACTGGCTATAGAAGTGGCCCACTGTTTCAGATCTAATTTTCTATTCTGAATCAGTGATAGTGTCTTCAACCAAGTGTCAGAAACTCCCAGCTCATGTTCACTTCAACAATAAACAAATTTGTCATCTCAGAGAGGAAGGCCAGAGGAAAGACAGGTTTGAGATTCTGGTTGATTCAGTAGCTAACAGACAACCACAGGGTCATCTTTCCATCTCTCTGTTCTGCCATCCCAGTGTCTCAGATTTGTCCTCAGACTGACTTCTTCTATGGTTGCAGGATGGCTGCAGCAGTTCCAGCCATCACATGTAAACAGGCTTCTTCCCACGTATCCTACCCCTCTTCCTCCTCTTGCTTCTGCGCTTTTTCCTTGAAATTGTTATAAATTATTTCGAATATATTGACAAGAATAGATTCCCTAGGTTTATAAAATCTTAACATTATGCCATATTTGTTTCATAGAGTTTTCTTTTAGTTATATGAGTTTAAATACATGTTAAGACATGTGTAACCTGTGGCTCAAAGTAGGAGGGCGTTGGCCCCATATGCTAGAGGTGGCAGGTTCAAATCCAGCCCCCGCCAAAAACTGCAAAAAAAAGGTGTGTGTAACCACAAGTAGGATATAGAAGACCACAGTAAGAAGGTGTGTGTCACACTTTATGGGGGCAAGACATGATTGCAAGAGGGACTTTGCCTAACAATTGCAATCCGTGTAACCTGGCTTATTGTACCCTCAATGAATCCCCAACAATAAAAAAAAAAAAAAGAGTTCTATCATCCCCCAAACTTTCCTGCTATCCTTTTCATGCTCTTCTGTCCTCAGGCTGTTGACTTTTTCCAGAAAAAAGTTAATTTGGTTTAGAGCCAGGTAGACCTACGTCTAGGAACCTGGCCACTCTACTTCCTCCGTGGGAATCTAGTCAAGTTCCTTGATCTTTTGAAATTTGGGCTCCTCATTAAAGACAAGGAAACAAGGCTGCCATAGGAGTTGTTCTGAGGATGAAATGAATCCATTTGCCTGGAGAAGGTGCTCAGTGTGGGAAAGGAATCCTCAAACAGTAGATACCTCCTTAGCATCAGTGTGCCATTTTAGTGAGGAAGCCATTTAGAGAAACAGGACCAGGTAGTTAAATGAATTGAGCCAAAAGTCAAACAGCAGAACAATGACAAAGCCTGAAGTCCAAAGGTCTAACTGCAGAACAATAGTTAAAGCCCCATGTCTCTGGAATATTGTAGGGCAATCACTCCTGGACCGGTGTGGAGCGTGGGTTTTCCACCCCGGCTAACAGCCCCTCTGCAGGAGGTAGTCCCTCTCACGGCTACCCACCACCCGCATTCTTGCAATACCCATAAACTTGATAAAGATGCCTGAAACCAGGAGGGGCTGGGGTGACTCTGATTCAGACCCCACCTCTGTTCTTTCCCTTAATAAACTTCCTTTTGTCTCTGGACTGGCCTCCTCTTCTTTCTGTGAACTACCACCTCATTTCTATCCTGTATCCAGCACTCAGGAAACAGTCATCATTCAACCTTCCTCACCAGCTGGCTGGAGAGCAGTGGGGCCTCCAGGAAAACACACTATAGGCCCTGCAAACTGAGTTCTTGGGGGCAGGGCAGGCGCAGAGAGAGAAGAATCCCAGTACCCCTTGCCTCTGTGAGCCTTCCACTTGGCCAGGTGCTGTGAGGACAAACAGCCACCGCTACCTTCAGCAAGCCCCTGCCAGCACGGCAAGAAAGCTTGTCCATGGATTTGAACTTCAAGCACCTGGGCTGCAAGCCCGGCCCTGCCACTGACTGTGTACGGTGGGCTGCCAGCTTAACCTTCCTGAACCTCATTGTCCTCACTGTCCCCACACTCCCTCCTCGGGCACACGTTCTTCCTTAGATCCAGATGCTCAGGTCTAACCTGGGATCACCCCTGAGATCAGCTGAGGCCCTGGAAACATCTCCCTCCCCTCCAGCCCTTTCCCGTCTTCACCCACCAGGGTCCTATTTCCGTGGGGCATCTGGCGTCCAGTACACGTTGCTCTTCTTTGATCCTGGGTTGGGGAGGGGCTCGTGGTAGATGTAGGAGGGTAAATGGGAGGGAGGAATAGGTCCTCCCGGAGATCTGATCTCAAGGCACAGTATTGAAAAGACAATCAGATGTTCTATACTGTGGCATAAACTCTGGAGAGAGTCTGCTCTGCGTTGTTTTGCTAAAAAAAGAATTTCTGCCTTCTTCCCAACTTCTAGTCTCATGAAAGGGCTCCTTTGAGTAATCTGTCCCAAAGGATATCAGCCTCCAAGGGGAGTGCTGTGGGGGCAGATGCTCTCATCATCATCATCATCATCATTATTGTCATTACCACTGCTGTCCCAGAGTGGGACAGAAGATACGTTCAACAGTGAATACGTGGAAAGAAGTCAGATGCTCAGAGCATAAATCCCAGACTTTGAGTGTTTGGAGACTTAAGTATAGGCCCAGCTCAGGCCGGCCTGGCAATCCCGCAAGGCTTCATGGAGGAGGTGGCCTACCTCAGTGCCTGGGGCTGAGGGAAGGAGGGTGGCTTCTGACATTGACAGCCTAGGCCTAAGCTCTACACAAAGGGCAGTTTCTGGGACAAGCTGAAGGTCAAGGGAAGGAAGAACGGGAAGCAGAGCAGCTCTCCCAGGGGTTGGTGGAAGTGGGGGCGTCTCTCTCCCTTCTTTTTCTCAGGAAACTGAAGAGCTTCACCTGTGTCCCAGTGCTGGCTCTCGGCAGGCCTGGCATCCTCCAGCCCGAGGGAGGGCCCTGGGAAGCAAAGCAACACAGGAAGAAGGGCAGTTGACAGTTGGCAGTTACCAAGGGCAGTTGGCAGTTGCCAAATATCCAGTGGCCTCTGACATCCAGAGACCTATTTCCCCTCAGCCATGTTAGGAAATCAGTGTGTGCTCCGCTGAGCCCCAAGAAGCCGAGAATTAATCCCGAAGAAAACTTCTGGCGGAGGGCTGCTCTGGCTGGGCCCTGTGGTGAGAGGAGTGCGAGGCTCGGGACACGGGCAGGCTGGGACCAGAGTGAGGTCAGTGAGGAGCAGGGCCTGGGGGTGAGCCCTGGTTTTGAAATCACCCTTTTTAAAATTAATAAAAGGCCATAAGATGAGAACTGTGGTAGGGGCCTAAACTCTGCAAAGGTACAGGCAAGTGTACGTACAACCAGCCGTCATGACCTAGCTTGCTCTCCTATAATCACTTACTACTCAGGAGTCACACAGCTGATGGCCCTGAAGATTCATAGATTTCCTCATTACTCCCTCCAATAACATCACCCTTATAAAAACCTAAGGCTGGTCTTTGAGTTATCTTCCAGGCCCTGCATTCTCTGGTGGACCTGATTGACCTAACAAGACCAGTGGCCCATGTCCTAGTCATCCCTGGGACATGGGCCCTAAACTTAGCCCTCACTCCAGGGCTGCAAACCATCTTTATCCCCTAGGCCAGTGGTTCTCAACCTTCCTAATGCCGTGGTCCTTTAATATAGTTCCTGTGGGTCATGACCCACAGGTTGAGAACTGCTGCCCTAGGCCCTCTGAACCTAATTATCACATGAAGCCAGGCCCTAACCCTAATACTCACCCAAGGACCCCAAACCCTCTTCAGCCCCCAGGTCTGCCTGAGCCTAATTATTACCAGAAGCCAGGCTGTAACCTTAGCCCTTACCTAAGGGCCTCGAACTCTATTTCCCAGGGCTGCCTGACCCCAACCATAACCCTAAGCCAAGCCCTAACTCTATCCCTAACCCAAGGGCTACAAACACTCTTCAACCTGTAGGCCAAACTGACTCTAATTATCACCCGAAGGTGGGCCCTAACATTAGGCTTCATCCAAGGTCCCAGAACCCTGTCATTTCCCAGGCCCACCTGACCCTAATTAACATTTCAAGCAGGGCTCTAACCCTACTCCTCCCTAAAGAGTTGCAAACCCTCTTCATCTCCCAGACATATCTGACATCAAAGATCACCAGGCCCTAACACTAGTCCTCCCTCAAAGGCCCTACATCCTGTTCATCCCTTAGGGCTTCCTGACCCCAACCATCACCCAAAGCTGGGCTCCAATCTTGCTCTCACCCAACAGCCCCAAACCCTCTTCATCCCCCAGACCTGCCTGACTCTGTATTATTACCAGATGCTGGGCCCTGACCCTCAGCACTCACCTAAGGGCCACATAACCTCTTTTTTTTTTTTGAGACTAAGTCTCGCTTCATCACCTTTGGTAGAGTGTTGTGGCGTCACAGCTCACAGCAACCTCAAACTCTTAGGCTTAAGCAAGCCTCTTGCTTCAGCCTCTTGAAGAGCTAGGACTAAAGGCGCCCACCAAATGCTGGCCCCCCTATTTTTAGAGACAGGGTCTCTCTCTAGCTTAGGCTGGTCTCGAACTCCTGAGCTCAAGCAATCTACCCACCTTGGCCTCCCAGAGTGCTAGGATCACAGGTGTGAGCCACCAAGCCCAGCCCACAAACCCTCTTCATCCCCAGGCCCACATGACCCCAACCATCATCCGAAGCCTCATCCAAAGCCTAACCCTACCCTCATCAAGGGCCCCTCACCTAAACCTGGGCCCTAACCCTAACCCAGTGTTTTTCAACCTTTTTTTTTTTTTTATCTCATAACACACTTGAACCTTTAGTTAAACTTCCATGGCACATTTAAATTATGTCGATCAAAAAAAAGTGTAAAAGAAACACTGTGCCTTGAAATTCTTTGGAAAATAATTTAATTAATGATCTTTAAAATGTTCACAATTCACCCAATATCCTCTCACAGCACAGTGGTTGACGATCGCTGGTATAGATTGTTAAGCCAGCTTAACCTGTTCAACTCCTGCCTCTGTTGCTTACAAGCTATGTGACAGAGAGAAAGTCACTAACAATTCTGGGAGACTATTTCCTCTTCTGCAAAATAGAAATTATAATGCCCACTTTGCATGGTTAATGTTAGATTTAAAAAGCCAATGCATTGCAGCCCATAGTAGATGCTCAACTATGGTAGCCATTTTTTTTTTTTTTTGAGATAGAGTCTCATTATGTCACCCTAGGTAGAGTGCCGTGGCATCACAGCTCAGAGCAACCTCAAACTCTTGGGCTTAAGCGATTCTCTTGCCTCAGCCTTCCAAGTAGCTGGGACTACAGGTGCCCGCCACAACACCCAGCTATTTTGTCGTTGTTGTTGTTGTTTTTTTGGCTGGGGCTGGGTTTGAACCCACCACCTCCAGTATATGGGGCCAGCGCCCTACTCCTTGAGCCACAGGAGCTGCCCTATTTTGTTGTTGTTGTTGTTGTAGTTGTCACTGTTGTTTTTAGCAGGCCCGGGCTGGATTAGAACCCACCAGCTCCAGTGTATGTGGCTGGCACCTTAACCTCTGAGCTATGGGCGCCGAGCCTATGGTAGCCATTTTTATTGTAATTTTTGGTGGTTAACTTTGTTAATGCTGCTAAATTTTTTTTTTTTTTTTTTGTAGAGACAGAGTCTTACTTTACCACCCTCGGTAGAGTGCCATGACGTCACACGGCTCACAGCAACCTCCAGCTCTTGGGCTTACGAAATTCTCTTGCCTCAGCCTCCCGAGCAGCTGGGACTACAGGCGCCCGCCACAATGCCTGGCTATTTTTTGGTTGCAGTTTGGCCGAGGCTGGGTTTGAACCCACTACCCTCGGTATATGGGGCAGGCGCCCTACTCACCGAGCCACAGGCGCCACCGCTGCTAAATTTTTTTATTTTGAAATAATACCAAACTTACAGATTAGTTCCAAAAGTAGCATAAAAATTCCTATATAGACTTGCATTCCGATTGCTCAAGTTATTAATATGTTACTACATTTATCTTATCATTACATGTGTACACATATATGACTATATATACCTATATATCTAGTACATACAAAAAATATATACAGTATTTTTTTAGACTCATTTGAGTGAACGTGTAGGCACAATATTTTAGTGTGTACTTCCTAAAAACAAGGATACTTCTTCTGTACCATCATAGCACAACGTTAATACATTATCACCAGACCCCATTCACATCTCATCCATGGCCCCACTGATGTTCTGTATGGATCCAGGGTCCAGTCCTGGATCTCTGGTTGCAGCCACCTGTCATGTCTCTTTAGGGTCCTTTGTGCCGCAAGGGTTCCTCAGTGTTTTCTTGTCCTTCATGATGACTGTTTTGAAGAGGACAAACCAGGTGCTTAGAGAATTTCTATCAGTTTGGTTTGCTGATGGTTCCTCTGGATTCAGATCATGGAAGTATTATTCTCCGTGTGTTGGATAATGTAACATCAAATTGTCCCATCACTGGGGGTGTTGACTTTGACCATATGATTAAGGAGGTCGTGTAATTCCTGAAGAGAGGTCAACAGTGGGAGTCACTGGCCAGTGGATGCCAGGGTGCCCTCACCATGGCACTCACATGATTTACCCAGTCTAGGGTGGCCAGGGCAGCAGAAGGCACCTGGGAGCACAGGAGAGTGTGGTTAGGTACCAACCAGCAATTAGCGTGGCTGTAGCCAGGACTGTCTTTGTTGTATGCAGAGCACTGGGCAAATATTTTGAAGTCACCCACCATGGGCATGTCAGGACCATCCTGGCAGCCCACTTTCACATGATCCTACAAAAGGGGGACATTGCATGGGACAGTGGTTATGATCTGGTCCCCAGGTACCCTCCTGGAATGGGGACCTGGCCTCAGGACAACCTTACAGGATGAGCTCCAGAGCTCTCTCAGGGGGCCTGGTAGACCCTACTCTTGGGGGCAGAGGGCTGGAAAGCATTCTGCAGGAGGTAGATGGGGAATTGGGACCCATGCAGGTCAGGGCCTAGGCCTCGGTGCCCACACAGAAAACACTGTCATCCCTGGCCAGTTCTAGGGACTAGGTGAGATCTAGAAAGTTTTGAGGAAGATATTTTAAAGTGTGGGGACCCTGGGGCAAGGGGCTAGGGGTGGGGCCTGACTTGCCTGGGGTCTGAGGGCAGCATTGGCTGCGGTATACAGTGGCTGCTCCTGCCTCAGGTCAGCCCTGCCTGGAGGGCCCGCCCCAATACCACCATTTCTCAAAACCCAGCTCCCATATCTTCCCTGGACCCAGGCCCTGGAGTTGCTCCTCAAATCCTCCTTCTCTCTCCCTGTTCTTTCCATCTCCTTGATAACTCTGAAGTCCAGACCTCAGACCTCACTTCCCACACCTGGCCTCCTAAGGGCTGCTCCAGCCTTGGGTGCCCAGTCTCCAGGCTTGCCATCTCCATCTCCCAAAGAGATCTCTCTGCAGCCCACACCAGCACTGTCCTCACTCGGCTTAGCATCACCAGGGGACAAGGCCTATTTCCTTAACAAGTCCATAGGGCCTTCCATGCCCCCACCCTGTTGGTTCTCAAACTGCAGCTTCTAAGTAGATTCATCCAGGAGCTTGTTAATATACAGATTTCCAACCCCCCATTCTGATGCAGAAGGTAGGTGATAGAACCTGGACTCCCCCAGTTGATGCTACACCTCAAGAAATGTTAACTTAGAGGAATAACCTTGAACATGTAGCTTGTCACACTTGCCAGCCTTTGAAGGTGCAGTTCACACTCCTGGAATGCAGCACTGTGTCCTCTAAGGAGCCTTCCCTCCCTTGAATGGCATCTTATGCTTATTCCATGCAAAATTTACAGCCTGTGGCATGCCAGGCCTTGGCCATGGGCAGTTATTACTCTTTGTTGGGAGGAATAAATGCTGCCCACGCAGCCCAGTAATACTATACTCCCACCCCTTAGCAAGGATCACTGCCTCAGCCACCCTCAGTTTCTTCATCTGTAAAGTGGGGTAGTAATGTCAGTCTTACAGGGTTTGCCCAGGAGTTGGTGTGACAATGTGTTCACAGCACCTGCAGCTGGTCCAGCTTTGAGTAGGTGCTCCAGAGGCTTGGGTTCCTTCCCTCCTGGGAACTCCAGTTCCTCCCACTGACAGGAGTCAAGTGGAACCCCCTGGGGGCTCAGGTGACTGGATATGTTCAGGCTGGAAAACTTAAGGGGGGTCTCCCAGTCCAGGAAGGTGCCCAGGCCATGGGGAAGGTGCCCAGGCCTGCAGTGTACCCCCTGCTTGCTCAGCCATTCCCGGGAACCTGGGCTAAAAGGACTGTCACCATCAAACAGCCATGTCCTGGAGGAGGGCCCAGCTAAGCCAAACAGATGCCTATCGGAAAATTCCAGGTAACTGGCTGCATGGTGGGGCCCAGAGCAAGCAGCATAACCAGAGTGCATTTCTAGAACAGTCCCTCTGACTGCTGTGTGCAGGATATATTGGGGAGAGGGAGAGGGGAGCGCCAAGGCTGAAGGCTGCTAGGAGGCTGGTGTCACAGTCCAGGGGTGACATGGTACCCTCAGAAGGACTCTAGCAAGTGTGGGGGAAGGGCAGGCCAAGTGGAGGGACAGCTTCCCAGGTGGCTGCAGGGTGGGGTTGGGAGGGACAAGGTGGTGGCACTGGGTTAGGGGGTCAGGCTGTGGTCTTCCTCCTGGAGGTCAGCGACCCTCCAAGTCTTTGTAAAGCACTGATTCAGAAACAGCCACTGCAAATTTGACAACTCCTTTTTTTTTTTTTAAACTTTATTCAAATTAATATGAGGGTATAATATTTAGGTTCCATTGTTCTCATTTCCAGGCAACTTCTTTAAATAAGCCTCCATTTTAGTCCCCAGTTTACAGACATTTGATAGGAGGAGCCAGGGTCATGTTTGATAGATTTGATAGTGTCTGGCTAGAGGGGACCTGGAACAGAAGGCCCAAAACTTGCCAGATCCCTGCCCTCTACCGGCTCTGTACTGGGGAGCTAAGCACACAGAGAAACGAAGTGCTGATTCACAGTGCCTTTTAGCCACAGAGACTCCAGCCCAGCTGGAGAACCAGGCTCAGCTGAGATACCAGAATCCAGCCAATCAGAGTAGACATTCCAGATTCCTAGGGGAGGAGGGAGGAGCCAGGGCAGCAGGGAAGCCTGCAGAGGGGTGGAGGATGTGTGCTGGCCTGCAGATGATGCTCCATGGGCACCCTGGGTTTACAGACCCTTGGAAAGAATCTAGAGCCTGGGGCCAGGCACGGTGGCTCTCACCTGTAATCCTAGCACTTGAGAGGCCGAGGCGGGTGGATTGCCTGAGCTCACAGGTTTGAGACCAGCCTGAGCCAGAGTCAGACCTCGTCTCTAAAAATAGCCAGGCATTGCGGTAGTTGCCTGTAGTCCCAGCTACTTGGGAAGCTGAGGCAAGAGAATCGCTTGAGCCCAAGAGTTTGAGCTATGAGGCCACAGTTCTCTACCAAGGGTGACAAGGTGTTTCAGAAAAAAGGAAGAGTTTGAGCTATGAGGCCACAGTTCTCTACCGAGGGTGACAAGGTGTTTCAGAAAAAAAGAATTCAGAGCCTGCACCCTACTCCTCACACCCACGTGAGAATCCACAACCCGGGAACTTAGATTTCTCTGGTGGACAGTTGGAGCTAGCAAAGGATTGAGTAGAAGTGTGCCATGGTAAGATGTGCTTTTATTATTATTAGATAACGTTTACTGAGTGCTTACTCTGTGCCAGGCACAAGGCGCAGTGTGCATCTCAACTAATTTGAGTAAAGTTCACTCTGCCTTTTGAGTAGAGACCTGGAGAATTCCCTCTAATTCTGTAATTCAGGGCTGGGCACGGTGGCTTACATTTGTAATCCTAGCACACTGGGAGGCTGAGGCATGTGGATTGTCTGAGCTCACAGGTTTGAGACCAGCCTGAGCAAGAGCGAGACCCCATCTCTGAAAAAATAGCCAGTAGGACTACAGGGGGCACCGATGGTCCCACCTACTTGGGTGGCTAAGGCAGGAGAATTGCTTAAACCCAAGAGCTTGCTGTGAGCTGTGACACGACAGCACTCTACTGAGGGCGACAAAGTGAGACTCTGTCTCAAAAAACAAACAAATTCTGTAAGTCAAATGATAAATTTTCTGTTCCAACCAGGCACAGATGCTTGAAAGTAGAAACTCTGGTTGGTGTTAGGGTGGCCAAACTAACCCCATCTTTTTTTTTTTTTTTTTTTTTTGCAGTTTCTGGCCGGGGCTGGGTTTGAACCTGCCACCTCTGGCATATGGGGCTGGTGCCCCACCCCTTTGAGCCATAGGTGCTGCCCTAAACTAACCCCGTCTTGAAAAGCCATTGGTGAGACTCTTTAACAGGTGGCCAGAACTCAGATAAGAGATGTGCTGCAGGCTCATCCTGGCACCCGCCCAGTTACAGACCCACCTGAGAGAAATATGCTGTCACTCTGATCAGAAGAGCCCATCAGGAGAAAGAGTTTGGTGGTTCTTCATAGAAACCAGCTCCCCCTCACCCAGCTACATAAGATCAGACCTCCCTCCCTAATCCCCCTCTAACATCCTTTAGATTTTTATTCCACTTGCACCCAAGTGCCGCCTTACTTACACTTTGGCCGTGAATGTTCTGATCTCCTTTTTTTCAGTTTTTACCTATCAGTGGGTACAATGCCCATAAGTTTCTCTGCGCATGTGGGGCTGTACTTGAGCATGCACATGTGGCTTGAGTAACTGAGGTGACACAGGTGATAGGAGCCGCAGAAGGCAGTGTCCTGGAGTCTGTCCCCAGGCACCCAGTAGTCTGAAGGTGGAGGTTTCCTTCCTGAGGGAAAAGGCAGGATGAGCCTTCACAAAACGCTTCCACAGACAACATCTTATGTAATCCTTTCCCCCAAGGAAGAGACTAACATTTATGTTTTGCGGATGAAGACGCCGAGGGTCAGCGTGGTTGCTGAGGTCTCATAGGTACTAATGGGTGGAACGGAGGACAAGTCGACACTCTGGTCTTCCACTATTGCACTTGCTACACATCTCACGGGGCTCACAGAGGTACCTTGAGGACCACATGGGTGGGAGATGGGCCAAGTGAGGGCGTCAGAAGTGTGGGAGCGCTGTCCTAGTTTGGGGCTTTCTGGCTGGGCCGCTGACACCACTCCTCACCCCATCCCTCCCCACCTCCTAGCACATCACTGGCTTCTGACATTGTCCATCCATGGCCTCAGCAGGCAGCTCAGAGTGCCCCAGAGGGCCCTGCTCACCACCAAGAGCCTACTGTGCACCTTGACCTATCCTGTAAATTCCTCAAGGAGTGGACAACGGTGGGACTGTGTGCCCAGAAGTTGATGCCCTTCCAACTGGAAACAAGACGAGCGCCGTGAAATAAGCCCGCTATTGCTGGTCCCCACTGTGTGCCGGGTTAGGGCAGGAGCTCTCCCCTGAGCATGGGACCCGGTTGCTGAGGGCTGGGGATGACCAGCCTCTGCTGGAGTCCTGCCCGTCCAGTCTGGCTTTGCCTGCTCAACCTCTTCTTCTCCCCTGCCCTTTGAGGAGGGGGCTGTCGGGTTTTCTTGGGTTCTGGGTGTCAGAATGAGGAAGGAAGGGAGGGGAAGGAAAGACCAAAGGTCTGGGCTTAACCCTGGAATCCACCCAGGGGCATTCTCCATCTGTTTCATTCCCTGATCCATTCTAAGAGCCTAGAATAGCATCTGGCATATAGTAGGTGCAAAATAAGCACTCGTTGGCTGAATGAAGGGAGTTTGGAGAAAGACGGGATAGTGATTGTGATGTGGGAGGCAGACAGCTGAACAGAGGGAAACATTAGGAAGTATTTCTGTAGGCTGCGCCTATTCCCTTCAGGATGTGGGAAAACACAAGTGAAGTCTTTGAGTCACTTAAAAATGATTTTGGAGGTGTCAGGACTGTAATCCTGTGACATCCATCTGCCCTGTGATGAGACCAGTAGGCTTGTACATCTACCAGCTGGATTTTTGCAAGAATCCTAAATATTTATCAGGCACATAAATGATGTCAGATGCAGTTGTAAGGTTCTTTGCACATGAGTGCATGTGTGCATGTATCCCAAGGAGGCAGGTACCATCTTTAGTCCCACATTATGGAGGACACAGAGAGGTTGAGTAACTGGCCCAAGGTCACACAGTTGGTAAGTGATTAATTGGGAGCCAATCTTGTGGGCACGAGAGGATGCCCTCTTGACTTTGTGTTCATCCTCAAGAGCCCAGGCAGCTGGGGGTGGGGGTTGCATGTGTGAAGGAGCCTCTGGTTCAGAGAGGGCCAGGCTTCCTTATGGCGTCTGAAGGGGGCTTCTGACTTTGAATTTCCATCACACTCTTCCAGTCTCCTGCCTTGTCTGGCCAGGGAGGAAACCAAACAGTGACAGGATGGGGTCCAGGGTTCATCTGGAGGCTGCAGTTTTCCCAGCTGCAGAGTGGCCACCCCCTCCCAGTCTCCCTGCGCCAGCTCCGGACTCCAGCAGTTTCAAAGAGCCGGGACAAAATGTGGTCATCGTGGGAAAATCAGAAAACACAGGCGCAAAACAAAATGTGGATCCTGGTTTTTTGTATACATCCAGCAGTTTTTCTTTCTGCTGGTACGTGCACGCACGTGTGCATTTGTGTGTATATACTTGTATATTATGTAAGTATGCAACATGGATATTCATTTGACAAAATTGTCACTGTTTTTCCATATCATTAATGTTTTTACATAATACATTTTGTTTAGCTTTCACCCTGTTGGTTTATTTTAATTTATAAAGGTATTATATGCAACACTTTTTATAGTTTGCATCCTTTATCAAGGCATTGTATATGTGCAATAAAAGGTACGTTTTCTATGTAGATATCGATGAGTTTTGACAAACCCACAATCGTGTAATCATCGCCACAATCAAGATGTGGAACCGTGCCTTTACCCCCCAAAGTACCCTCGCCTCTCTTTATATCAACCTCTCCCATCACCCCAGCCCTTGGCAACCACTGATGTTCTGTTTTCCTACAAACTTGCAGTTTCCAGAATACCGCGTAAGTGGAATCATGGAGTATGTAGCCTTTCGGGTCTGGCTTCTTTCACTTAGCATAGTGCTTTGAAGTTTATCCATACGGTTGCATCTATCAATAGTGTTTCCTTTTATTGTTGAGTAACAGGAGTACGAGGTCAGACAGTTAAGTTTATAAACTCAACCTAGAAAAAGTACTATAAACCCCATTGCTGAATATCACGTTTGTCACCTTGGAAGTACTCCCCTTGGGAAGCTATGCACCTAGGCCAGCATTTAGTGCACCCTTCAAAGTCATTTTGGAACTCTTTCTCTGGAATGGCCATCACAGCTGTTGTAGCATGAAGTGTGACAATTAAGTTCATAAACTCATTCTAGAAAAAATGCTACATGTATCATTGCTGAATATCCTTATGGTCACCTTCAAAGTGTTCCCTTTGGGGCTCGGCACCTGTAGCTCAGCGGCTAGGGTGCCAGCCACATACACCAGAGCTGGCGAGTTCGAATCCAGCCTGGGCCTGCCAAACAACAATGACCACTACAACTAAAAAATAGCTGGGCGATGTGGTGGGTGCCTGTAGTCCCAGCTACTTGGGAGGCTGAGGCAAGAGAATCACTTAAGCCCAAGAGTGTGAGGTTGCTGTGAGCTGTAACGCCACAGTACTCTACCCAGGGCGATAGCTTGAGACTCTGTCTCAGAAAAAAAAAAGTACTCCCTTTGGCCATCTGGTGACCGTAGTGATATTCAGCAAGGAAGTATATAGCACTTTTTCTAGGACAAGTTCATGAACTTGATTGTCTGACCTTGTCTGTGGGTCCACAGTCCGCTTTTTGTCAATCTTTCATGTCACCACATTAAAATCTACCACATCTTTTTAGGTGACTGCATAATGTTCCACCGTATGGATGTACAAAATTTATTCTTGTTGGATATGCAATTAGATTGTTCTCTAATTTTTGGCTGTCATAAACAACATCTTTGCACTACATCCTTTTTTTGCCCTGACAGGATTTTTAGGATAAATGCCTAGACATGGACTTGCTGAGAAAAAGGCTTACCTGCCATTTTACTTCATTTGGCTTTTTCCTTAACATTTTTTCTCCTTCATATATGAGAAGCCAATATATACAACACAACCTGCATTGCAAATCCAAGAGACGAGGACGGTCTTGTCATAAACAGTGCTGTAATTGGCTCTTCATACGGAAGAAGATGGAAAGGATTCCCTATTTCCTACCACACATTAAAACTCCATTCCAGGTGGATTAAGGGTTTAAGTGTAAGTGGTGAAACTTTACAACTTTATAGTAAAATATAAGAGAATGTCTCTATAAAAAAGATTCTGTAATGAAACTTTTCTGAAATGACATCCAAAAAGTTTAAACCATAAGGAAATATGTGCTAAGTTTGACTACATTAAAATTTCAAGGGTCCATTCATCAAAAGACCCCATAAAGACAAGGAAAAGACAAGTCATTCTCTGTAATATTTGCAACACATACAACTAACTGCAGAGTAACTTCCATAATATAGAAAAACTCCTGTGTTGTTTGTTTCATGATCAGCATAGCAAAATTGTTCAGAACCCACCCATATGCCTGGGTTCTGAACGAGATGGGTTCTGTAGTTTTGTCCTTAAGTTGAATTTGTATGTACGTTAGAACAGGTTAGAACAGGTACATTTACCTATTACCTGCAATAGCCTCCATTTGTAAGTTCAAGTTGTATGTCATATGTTTGTAATAGACCCCACTCGTAAGTGAGAGTTGTACATTAAGTCAGGTGTCTGTAACTTGGGGACTGCCTGTAATTAGGAAGAGACTAATAAGTAACACAACAGAAAATGAGCAAAATAAAAGTGAGCAGAAATTTCATGAAAGAAGCAGCAGAAAAGATTTATAAACAGGAGAAATGATGCTTAACCTCATGATCGATCAAGCATGGATGTACAGATTAAGACCAGAGGAGCTATCATTACACGCCCAGTGGATTGGAAAAAAGTTTTAAGTCAGAACGCACCGAAGGACGGTGAGGGTCTGGAGAGGGCAGGTGGACATTCAACTTCGGAAAAGTTTTTGGGAAAGCTGTAGAGGTTGCGCTGTGATTTGAGCACGCACACACACTTCACCTTCGGGGTAACCCAAAAGAAGCCCTTGCCCAGAGATATTAGCAATAGGCAGAGAAATAATCACAGAAGAATTGTTCACCCGGAGAGAACTCAAATATCTGCTAACAATAGTACAGAGATGCATCAAAATACGCAGACGGTGAAATGCTCAGCAGTAGTCCCTGCAGTCACACCTTCTATGGTTTCAGTTTCCTGTGGCCCACCGTGGTCAGAAGATATTATATGGAAAATTCCAGAAATAAACAATGTGTAAGTCTTGAGTTGCATGCTGCCCTGCTTTGCTTTACCTTTCTCATGGAAAACTCAATAAAGGCTCTGGCCTTCACTCCTGCTTCAGCCTCCAAAACCGATGCTCCCCACGTGGCCCCTTGTGGCTTGGTACGCCCTCTTTTCCTGAGAACTGTGAGCAATCAGTTCTTCCTTCAAAGGCATTAGTCTCTCCATGTGGACACTCAGTCACCTCTGTAAATTCACATCCCCTGGTCAGTCACTGAGACAGAGGGGGTTTGATCAGGAAAGGGCACGCAGACTCAAGGCTAAAAGTAATGTTCTATTTCTAAATGGACTGGTGAGTTCAAGGACATTTATCATTATTCTTCAAACTGCACATATATGCCTTTATATCTGTGGCCATGTTCCAAAATAAAAAGGAAAAAATCCATAATCGTTTCCATGTACTGTAAAAGTAATACATCATTGTAGCAACGTTAATTTCTCAGTTTTGATAAGTGTACTGTGGTTGTGGAAGATGTTAACATGACGGGAACCGGGGATACTGAAATTCTTTCCACTGTCTTTGCAACTCTTTTGTAAATCTAAAAGTGTTTCAAAAGAAAAAGAAATCTAAAAGTATTTAGAAAGTAATGCAGGAGCTGAACCAGTGCAGGGCCTCAGAGGTCACTCTCAAGTGTCTGGGTTTTGTTCTGTGAGTGAGGGGTGTCACTGAAGGGTTTCCAAAAGGTGGGGCAGAGCCCGATTGGTGTGGATAAGACAAAAGGCAGCTTTTAAGGAATTTCAAATATTGTCATAGAGGTGGGGGCAGAACTTCCCAGGGGCTAGATGGGGATTGCCCAACCATGGCCCTGCATGCAGGAGGGAGGGGTGAGGCCATGTGGGGAGAACACAGCCTCCAGTGATCGGCCACCCGCAGCTGTGGGCAGGGAGAGTCCTGAGAAGGGCCCTGGGGGAGATGGGGAGGAAGTGGAAGGACAGAAGCTGCCGGGCTGGTTGGGGACAGGGAGGGAGGGCTGGGAAAGAGAGAGGACTGCCCCGCCCTGCCCTTCCTGAGTCCCTCAGCCAAAATCTAGTCCTTCCTCCCTCCCAGCCCAGCAGGTATCCCCCCTACCCCCCAACCCCATGCTGCACATCTGCCGCTTCTCCCTCCTTCCCCCATCAGTTCTCAGAAGAACCTGGACCCTCCAACTGGGCCCTGGCCCTCCTTTTCTGATTTTTTTTGAATAACTTTTTTTTTTTTCTCAGCTCACAAGATTTTCCATCAAAAAATCAGGTAAAACTCCCTCTTGATCCCAAGTCTTCCTCCAGCTAGCTACCACCCTGGGTTCCCTCTTCAGCCAAACCTCCCCAAAGCCTCCTTTGTCCCCTGGCAACTCTCCACAGCCTCTGCTCCCACCCACTTCCTGACTCGAGGCCACCCCTCCCCACTCCCAACCCATCTAATAACAGTTCTTTCCCCTGGGTGATTTTCTCTCTCCACTGCTCCACCCCGCCCGAGGTGTTGTAGACTTATTCACTCAGCTTCTGTCTCTCTCACTAGATTGTAAGGACCATGTAATACGTGGAATTGTTCCCTACTCCCCCACTCCAAAATTCCCATGTTGAATTCCTAAGTTCCAGCACCACAGAGAATGACCTTATTTGAAGAAGTGATCTTTACAAAGGTAATCAAACAAAAATGAGGTCAGTAATGTGGGCCCTCCCTGGTCTAATATGACTAGTGCCCTTATAAAAAGGTGGAATTTACACATGCATATATACGGGAGAACTCCACGTGGACACCAAGACAGCCCTCTGCAAGCCAAGGAGAGCACCAGGAATACCTACATCCCACCCTCAGATCCTTCAGAAGACAACCCTGCTGTCACCTTGATTTCAAACTTCTAGCCTCCAGAACCGTGAGATAATACATTTCTCTTGTTTAAGGCACTCAGTCTGGTCCATAGGTCACAGGAAATTTCTGAGATAGACTGGCGATGGTCCCTTATTTCATTTCCCAGAAACACAGTCAACAGCGTCCTTATTGATTCACCTGTGAAAGTTTCAACTTGCTCGGCTTATGAAGTGTTGTTTTCATCTGGGCAAATTTGACATTCATTGGTTTTTGTGTATCTCAAAACTTTTGTAATAACCCGCAGATTGTGTTCAGGCAGCCCCAGGACACCAACCCAGCTGATGAGATGAGCGTGGCTACACTTTGTATTGCTTTACCATTTCCAGTGCCAAGAACAGTACTTGGCGCGCAGTAGGGACTGAATAAGTATTTGTTGTTTGAATAAAGGAAAGAACTTTCTAAACTCAGTGGACACTCCTTTTGATCATCTGATAATTATTTTCTTTTTTTTTTTTTTTTGTAGAGACAGAGTTTCACTTTATTGCCCTCGGTAGAGTGCCGTGGCGTCACACAGCTCACAGCAACCTCCAACTCCTGGGCTTAGGCGATTCTCCTGCCTCAGCCTCCCGAGTAGCTGGGACTACAGGTGCCCGCCACAACGCCCAGCTATTTTTTTGTTGTTGTTGTTGCAGTTTGGCCGGGGCTGTGTTTGAACCCGCCACCCTCGGTATATGGGGCCGGCGCCCCGCTCACTGAGCCACAGGCGCTGCCCTGATAATTATTTTCTTGCAAAATATATTTATTAGAGTAGAGGAATAAAGGTAAAATAAGCAAAAATATAAACAGTGAAAAGTACATCTTCCCAGACAAGTTCTATGGAAATCACAATGTATCAAATGTACGGCTGGATACTTGATGCTCCGAGATGGACCTGGGACCCCTGCCTCCAAGCATAGTCCCCTCCCACACTGGAGAGGGCAGACTATGATAGGATATTGTGAAAATAATAACAATGTGTGACTCCTGAGGTCCTAAGACATTGTGGCTGGACACCTGCTCTCTCCGGAATCATGGCTCTGGGGGAAGCCTGTGGCCATGTTGTGAAGACTTTCAAGCAGTCCTGTGGAGCTGACTGGATGAGGAACTGAGGCATTCTGCCAACAGCCAGCACCACGTCATCAGCTGTGCGGAGAGCTATTACAGAAGTGGATCTGTTAGCCCCAGTCCAGCCTTCAGATGACCACAGCCCTGGCCAACATCTAGACAGCAACCTCCAAAAAGACTGAGCCAGAACCACCAAGCTAAGCCATTCCTGAATTCCTGATCCACAGAAACTGTGAGAAACAACGAACGTTCATTGCTACTTTAAGCTGCTGAACTGTGGACTTAGTTGGTATCTAGCAACAGGAAAC